>NC_136068.1:814783842-815476759 GCF_964261635.1 Lissotriton helveticus | reverse complement strand
CCATCACCACCCCCTTTTTGTACCATTGAAAAGATGAAGCAAACCCCACAGTGCACCTCAGAGTGGGGACTCTGTAATGTTTGCACGGGCAGCGGTGCAGCCTGCATCAGAATGAGGTGAACGAGCCACACCAGTGCCTGTTCAGTGAGGACGCTTTCCATCCGGGGCCAAAGCACCCAGACACAAACCTAGGGAAGTTTGAGAAACCAACGTGTGGCATGAAATCCCTGCAAGAAGTACTTGTCCCAAAGAGTGCGATACAGGCGCAGTCTCTTGTCTCTAGTGTCACCGCACAGCTTATGCGACTCACTCTCACGAGGCTCGTGTCCTCAAGACCCTGCTTCATGAAGGGCCCCCACTGCTGTTTCAGGGCTGAAGACACTAAACGGGGTACAAGTGTCTCCACATCTCTGAGGATGTCAACGTGTGTCCCATGATGGACGGGTGCTGATGCAACTTTAGCCTCAGAAAGGAATATAAAGCTTCCTGGAACAGGACCGGATTGAGCCGGCCGATGGACCGACCCCATGGTAGCTGCACATGACCGGAACATGAGGAAAATACACGTGTGTGCAGACATGTGTCCGCTAGGCTGAAGCAGGTAAGGAGTCAGGACATCTGATCGGCCTGGACGAGCTTACTGCTGGAGGCGGACCGGGCGGCAAACTCGCATTACCACGACCTGCGGTGACTCCAGGCCTGAGCCTGCGCCTGCCTGCAGCCGGCCTTGCAGATCAGAGTTGCTGCCTTTAATTATGGAGCGCTGCCCCAAAAGCGCAAGGGCAGACATTGGTAAAGCGTGTTAACTGTTCAGGGAGCCCGGCAACTAACCTGCTGCCCCTGAAGGTGTCTAGGCACTTGATCTCATTATGGTAAGATACATTTTTTCCAAGTTGATATTGAGAGGTACGTACTTTGATGTGCTAACTTCGAGGTTTGCGAGGGAAAGGTTGGTGTTTTTTTCTGAATAGAAATCCCGTGCAGTGACTGTTTCCTACATTAATTGAAAACAAGATCTGTATTATATTTAATTAGCTTGTCGGCCCTTCCATTTACAATCCTGAAGCACTGTTGCACCGAAATTCGTAACATGCATTAGTGTCGTTGAGCAACATAATTTAATTAGAAAAGTAATTCTTCTTAAGTACATGTGCAAGAAACTAAAACAGTGCCCGGTATATTTTATCGCCCCCTCCTAGGCAACAGCTGTAGCCCAGCATCAGTCCATAGACCTGAATGTACCTGAACCAATTTTTCACTCGAGTGCAGGTCTTTTATTCTCTCTCTCTGTGATTGACTGTCTGGCTGACAGCTCTTACCTGTGTATGTGCTACAGTACACACTATATATATATATATATATATATATATATATATATATATATATATATATATATATATATATATATATATATATATATATATATATATATATATATATATATATATATATATATATATATATATATATATATATATATATATATATATATATATATATATATATATATATATATATATATATACATATATACATATATACATACATACATACATACATACACCACACCGATCCCGGTAGAGACGAGAGGCTGTCAAACGGAGCGGTCCGTTTTACGGGGTACCGGCACCCCTTAACATTCCAACACGTACCTCTTTCCAATCTCAGGACAGAGAAACGGACACTTTGGTAGAGTGCAAAAGAACTTTTCAGTTTATTGCTGCCACAAAACAACGCGTTTCAGCTTCTTGCCTTGGTCACGCTAGAAACGTCATATCACAATACAGCATATATACAGTGAAATAGAAAGAGGACTAACATCACCCTAGTGCTTGAATCTATGGGCGCCATCTTTGCACGGTTTCCAAATATCATTGAATAGAATTTAAAGAACAATTATTCGGTTTTAGCGGCAATGCACAATAATTACATATTCATAATCAAAAATAAAGTATGTACATTGTCACTGATTACATATCCACAAGTTTTTCATGAAAATGTAAAACATCGAAATTTCAATAGAATAATGTCAATAACGATGTCTATATCACAGGTCAGTTCCGCCCAAGTGGGCATATCAAATTTTTTTGAAAATCTCATAATCAATATTGTCCCAAGACATCGTATAAGTTCAATCAATGATTCAAAAAAACCTAAATATCCTTAGTCTCAATGATGGTCAGCCGATACAGTGATACCTCCTACCTATAAGAAATACAGAATATACAATTAAAAACAGATGAGGGAAAACCTATACAGCCTACATATATATCAATTCATCAATAATAACTTTCAATTTTACCTTTACTCACTCAGCCTGCATATATGTCAATTCATCAATTGTAACTTTATTCACTCATGTAGGTGAACAGACAGTTCTTCACTAGAATTCAGGCCCAAAGGGGCCATGGTTTCTAACTCTACAATATATCTGGATTCCAATTTTCTGAGATGTAAAACTCTGTTACCACCTCTAACATTCTCTGGCACGGCATCAATAACCACCATTTTAAGCAGTTTCTCATTCTGAAAGTGGTTCTCGAAAAAATGCCTGGCCACAGGGTACTGCTTGTTGTTGTGTCTGATAGCTCTGACGTGTTCTAACACCCGTTTTCTAGCTTGGTGAATTGTACTGCCTATGTAGGCTTTTTTACATGGACAAATCAAAGCGTATACACAATGTGTGGTACTACAGGTCAGAGGTTTCTTGATTTCCCAATCCCTGTCTATGCTCACAATAGATAGCTTGCTGCAATCAACGCTATTGCTGCAAGCTTTGCAGTTTCTACAACGGCGAAATCCAGGACGGAGGGAATGGGTATCTGTATCTTTGCTTGTCACAGAGTTAGGACTTAAGTCATCTCTTAATGATCTGTTCTTTTTGTAAGTGATCTGTGGACAACTCTTCAGATGTTTCTTTATGTGAGGATCAGTTAACAAGATATGCCAATGCTTTTTGAGAATCAGGCGAATATCCCTAGAGTGTCCTGAGTAAGTAGTGATAAATCTCAGGGTTTCTGACTCCAGGGGTCGTCTGATAGGGTGTAATAGTTGGTTACGATTTACCAACTCCACTCTTTTGCATGCATCCTGTATGGTTTTGTTACTGTAACCTCTCTCTTTGAAACGTTGTGTCATGATTGACTTCTCCTGCAAGAAACTGGACTCAGAGCTGCAATTGCGTTTAGCACGCAACAGTTCCCCATATGGTATGCTATATACCAAATTACGTGGATGTGCGCTAGAAGCACTGAGAATGCTGTTTCCAGCAGTTTTCTTGCGAAACAATTTGGTGTGAATCATTTGGTCTTTAACTTCCACCAACACGTCCAGAAATTCCATTTCTGTTTGACTAATGTGCTCTGTGAAAACCAAATTATGTTCATTACAGTTCAATTTGGAGACAAACTTACTGGCAGACTTAGAATCCCCTCTCCAAATAAAAAAGATGTCATCAATATACCGAAGCCACAGGACAACATTGGTGAATTCCTCCAATTGGGTGGACACCTGCTCCTCCCACCACCCCATAAATAGGTTGGCATAACTGGGGGCGAAGCAGGTGCCCATCGCCGTGCCCTGTGACTGTCGGTATATGACAGTCAGTGAATAAAGTTACAATTGATGAATTGACATATATGCAGGCTGAGTGAGTAAAGGTAAAATTGAAAGTTATTATTGATGAATTGATATATATGTAGGCTGTATAGGTTTTCCCTCATCTGTTTTTAATTGTATATTCTGTATTTCTTATAGGTAGGAGGTATCACTGTATCGGCTGACCATCATTGAGACTAAGGATATTTAGGTTTTTTTTAATCATTGATTGAACTTATACGATGTCTTGGGACAATATTGATTATGAGATTTTCAAAAAAAAATTGATATGCCCACTTGGGCGGAACTGACCTGTGATATAGACATCGTTATTGACATTATTCTATTGAAATTTCGATGTTTTACATTTTCATGAAAAACTTGTGGATATGTAATCAGTGACAATGTACATACTTTATTTTTGATTATGAATATGTAATTATTGTGCATTGCCGCTAAAACCGAATAATTGTTCTTTAAATTCTATTCAATGATATTTGGAAACCGTGCAAAGATGGCGCCCATAGATTCAAGCACTAGGGTGATGTTAGTCCTCTTTCTATTTCACTGTATATATGCTGTATTGTGATATGACGTTTCTAGCGTGACCAAGGCAAGAAGCTGAAACGCGTTGTTTTGTGGCAGCAATAAACTGAAAAGTTCTTTTGCACTCTACCAAAGTGTCCGTTTCTCTGTCCTGAGATTGGAAAGAGGTACGTGTTGGAATATATATATATATATATCTATATATATATATCTATATATATATATCTATATATATATATATATATATATATATCTATATATCTATATATATATCTATATATCTATATATCTATATATATATATATATATATATATATATATATATATATATATATATTCTTTGTGCTTAGGACTTCTCTTCAACGTTACAAATGGGGAATGTCATTTCTGAATGACCATTAGTCTCTAGACACTTTACACATAGCTATTTCTGACTTTAATATTTATTCCAGGATTTTGTGTTTAGGATTACGGAGTCCTCATCTGGGGAACTGATAAAGAAGTGCTCCTCATCCCAAAACGTATGGTGGATTTATAAAAAAAAAATGAAACTCCACACCCCTTTTGTTGCCTGTGTGAAACTTTAACCGTTTCTCTTTTGGCCTGTCAGCGTCTGCCATTCGTTTGCATTTTCTCATGAAGGGACATATTGTTTTACACACAACAGCATCCAGGTTGTGACCTATGTGTACCTCAGCCTCACTCTCCTGAGCATTGCCCAATGCAGAGTTTTTGTGGCCACTGTCCAATCAGATTAAAAGGGCACTAGGTTAGTTCCCTTTCATGTCTAGAGCTTTGCAGCTGTTTTAAGATCTCCTTAGAATTTCGTGTTGTTCAAATAAAAGTAATTTCCGATATTTATAGGTTTACCTCATCTTCATTGCTTGATTTTGCTCGGTAGAAAGTGTCACTCATAGTCGTTGAAATGTCACTCATTATTACCGTGAAATTATGAAAATGTCACACATACCAATCTGAAACCTTGGCAGCTATGAGTGTGTGGTAGTACATTGTACCGGAGGACAGGCAGTATTTCCTCTGCTAGTCAAGTACAGCCGGCATTATTTTACAAAACCTCATTACATTTCGTACCGAATGGACAGTATTTAAGTTGCAATTTTGCCTAATGAGTATTGTGCACCATCACCCCTTCTTGTGGTTGTGCAGCTCTGAGGCTTAATGACTGCTGCGGGCATACACCTTCCTGCGCATGCTTTGCACAAGGCCATGCATAGATATGTAATTTGTTGATAAAAATGAAAACTGGGAGACTTGCTGGTATCATGACTGCCTTGCGCAATCCACGGTTGATGTTTCTGGCTAAGGATCATTCAGACGAGGTCTGGTCTGCTGCAAAACCTGTAAAAGTTAGCAGCTGAAAAACATGCTGACGTGCAAATTCTGTGTCTGGTACCTTGTGTTCAAGTTTGTGGTTAACCATTCCTGAGTGGTAAGCTTCAGGCCTACTTTCATGGTAAATCATGATGTGGCCTTATACAAGTGCCCTGTTAACACCAGGCCACGATTGGTGGATAGCGATTTGTTCTGCTTAGATACAGCTTTTGCTATCTGTGTTCGAAGCTCGTGGCTTAAACAATAAACATGCATTTGCAAACCAAGTAGGCATGGATGTAATGAACTAACACATGCAGCTTGAGCACCATAGAGGCCAGACAACCAACGGAACCTGAGCTGTATTGAACAGAAAAAACCCAGTTAAAGTGAAGTTACAATTGGAAAACAAACTCTAAAAACAGCAAATTCGCCATTTTTGGTTGGATAACCTAACCATAACCTCCCCATCATGCTTTGCTTATGACCTCACATAACTCATGATATTTTGAATGACCTAATCAGTAACACCACTCATTACATTAGCAATAATACGGCTGTTTATTTTTATTTTTATTTTAACGGAGTTTTATATGTTTCGATCTTGGCCCGAAGGTATTGGGTATCAGAGCGCTTTACACGAGCACCAGTTGCGTAACATGAGGACACATTCATTTTTGTTAGGCACGGGGAGATTAAGTGATTTGCCCAGAATCACAGGATGTTGGGCATACCTGCTGAGACTCGAAACTGGTTCCCCAGCTCCGATGTTGACCGCCCTAGCCATTAGACCAACTCCTTTCCCTGTTGGCATTAGTTTTGATTTTTATAATGATGTGGATGTGACGTTTTGATATTTACATTATATTTAATATGATATATTTCATTTTTTTTTGTTATGAGTTTTGAATCTGCCGTTTGTGACAGTATTTTTAAAATGCAATGTAGGTTTTTTTACTGTGGTTTTTCATAATCTGTTGGTTGTTTTTCTTGTTCTGTAATAGTTTTACATATGTGTAATGTAGTTTTTTTTTTAATTGTGGCTTTTCATAATATGTTGGTTGGTTTCTTCTGTAATAGTTTTATGTTTGTATATTTGTATATGTTGCACGGCACGTTATTGAATACTGATGTGGCGGTATAAGTTTGACATGCTACTATTGTATTTGTGTGATGCTGCTTGTTACTGTATGTTACATGGTAAGTGTTTTAACAATGTATCTGTTAATGCTTGTAGTCAGACTTTTTTGTGTTTGTATCAGTGGATGTGTCCTCATATGATTCTGGTGTAATGTGTTATACAGTGGGAGTGATTCTGAATCATGGAAGGTGTGTTGCATGTATGATATTGTGTGTTTTCCTTTTTACATCAGTCGATTATGATAGTTTGATGTTGTGAATGGTGCATTTGTGGTAATGACTGTCTTTGTTTCTTTTATAGTGTTGTGGGACATTTGTGATCTGTTTCAGTGTTGTACGTGTTTTCAAACTAACTTTTTTATACGATTGTAGTGAAGTAGAGTTAAGTTCCTGTAGTACTTAATGTGCTATTATCTGTTATATTAAATGAACAATTATGTGGATCAGTATATTTGCAATGAATGTATCATTAGTTATTACAGTATGTTAGGTGAGAAATGTAGTAAATATTGATACACTATAACAATATTTTCAAAAAAAGGAAATTAGCAGAGTTGGTTCCAAAGGATAGATGATCATAATGCTGTAATTTAACTTGTTATGAATGATGCCATCCATGAGCAATGTATAAACAGTATAAAAGGGGTGCAATAATGCCTAGATTTACACAAAACCAAGCAAAGGCACTTTCTTGAGTATTTCTGATTTCATCCTAAGTTATGTGTAATTCTTTTCAAGCCTTTTTTCTGTAGTGGAGAGGAAATATTGCTATGGGAGTTAAAATGGGGAACACCCTCTCCTACCAGATAGCACATCTCTGTGTTGGCGAAAAGGACTACTGTCTGCTTACAGCCCACTCATTGCTTACTATTTGTTTGCTTTATTGTCCCTTTGTTTGATTTTTATTTGTCCGCTTGTGTGGGCTTTACTTCCTCTTCTGTGTTTGGTCCTCTCCTGGAGCATGCATGCATTACTTGCTTCCTTTCACTGCTCACGTTTGAAGCTCTAATGTTTAGGTCGAGCCTAGAGTCCGCGCTCAAGCGCTGCTCTGGTGAAGATCTGCTGTAGTTCAGTACGTGAGGGAAGCCCCGCCCACTTCACCGCCCATATTTATCATTGGCTTGTCTCTGTCCTTCGTAAATGCTGCCTTCGGATTCATTTTTAGGCTGGTTAGTCCCTCCTTATTACGGCCATGTCATCATTTGTATCCTCCCATGGATACTGGCCCCTTTACTTCGAGTGTTGCACAGTACGTGTTATTTAGACACTAGTTTCTTTAATGCGGTTCTCCTACTGCCTTCTCTACTCCCTCTCCCTCCCGTAGTCCATGCCTTATCACCCCCTCCCCCCGCCTGCACTCCTGTTGTCCATGCCTTCTCCCCCTTCACTCCTGTTGTCCATGATGACTACTGTTTGCAATGCAATAGGTCTTGCGTTAATGCGAGTCCTATTGCATTGCAAAAGCTTCTTTCCTTTACCTCAGTGCGACACCATCAATGTCATCAACCGACCCTCTCGCGCACAGAACTCCTCACCCACGCACACATAGCACTCCACAACACCGGACCAGTCTACCTGAACAACAGACTCCACTTCTACACCCCCGCCCGCCCGCCAGCTCCGCTCCGCCAGCCTCGCACTCGCCTCCGTCCCGCGCATCCAACGAACGACCTCCGGCGGCAGACCCTTCTCCTTCCTTGCCGCCAAGACCTGGAAAACCCTCCCCACCCATCTGCGGCAGACCCAAGACCTGATCACCTTCAGAAGGCTCCTCAAGACCTGGCTCTTCGAGCAGTAGTAGCAGCCCCCCCCCCCCCAATAGCGCCTTGAGACCCTCACGGGTTAGTAGTGCGCTTTACAAGTTTACTGATTGATTGATTGATTGATTGACAGAAGCTCAAACACTGGACAGCTAAAGTGGACTGCTCATGCACGGCAAGTGAGTCACGAGCGGCGGACAACTTAGGAACAGTAAAGAACGTTGTGGTGCCTACGGTGTTCAATATTGCACACACACACAAAAAAAACATCTATCTGCCTGACCTGTACATGGCCACTATTTACAATCACCAAGCAGCGTTCTGCTGGACTATTCTCTGCCTGTCCTGAACAGGAACACCCAAGTTGTCATGTGACATAAACTATTCTTTCCACCTCCAGTCCCACCTCACTCTTTTGTCAGTCTCATTGAGCACAGCATATATCACAGAAGGAGAAATAAGAAGGGCGCGCTAGCCCCTATACTCATGGGAAGCAAACAGTCTGTTAGTTTTAAATGGTGTTAGGAGCGCTGTAAGGAGTGGTGACTTTCCTGCCTTTTTTTTCAACTGAGACAGACCAAGGACCAGGGCCGGTCCTAGGATTCGTGGGGCCCCGGGCAGGATAGGAACATGTGAGGCCCCTCTAATTTGCATAAGATGTAGTATCACAGCAAGTTACATCATAAGATGTGTCCACAGACTAAACATTTTCTGGCACTGTTGAAGTAGCTTTGCAAGAAGCTACCTCTCTAATGTGTACATCACTGAGATGGCTACAAATACAAATAATAGCCCTAATAAAATAAGTGCAAATATTTTAAAGCTCTATTATGTGGAAATGCAACACACCAAACGGGGTTTAAAAGCTAGGCCTCTATCTCTCCAAAACTGATGTTTCCAGATGGCTTGAGGGGTTATATTACTTGGGTGTATCTTGGAGGGTTCATTGCATTCCCCTTGGGGTGATAAGGATGGATGTGGGATCACCCCCCCATCCCCCCCATCCCTCCACCGAACTGAATGTTAGCATCTCCATTAAACTTTTAAAGACCGAATTGCTCATTCTTCCTTCGGTTCATGTAAATTACATGAAAATAAAAAACACTGACCGCTTATAACTGGAGTTATTATTTATGTTTAACTCCTTTTATGTTTTGGATGAACATGCTTGTTTGAGAAAAAAAAAAGAGTTGCAAAAAAAGAAAAGAATAATAAGCCCTTTATCCATTTTCTGTCTTCTCCCTTCCATGGAAGGAGCAGCACTTTTTGTGATGTGAGATCACTCTATATTTTTGTGTTGTGAGCCCTGCAGGGTGCTCCCTGCTTTACATTCATGCAGGGGCAGGGCTCACTTCACACCTCACACCAGTTCAGGTAGCTGCCTAACTGCTGTTATGCAGATGCAGCGATAAGGCTGATCACGGCCACAAACCCGCCTTGCCCACTCTGCAGCATCTGAAACGGATGGGGTGTAATATTGCACTTTCAGTCCCTGGCAGCCTGGCGAGGTGAAGCCCTCCCCCTGTGGGCCTCGCACATTGCAGCACGGCTACAAACCCCAAGGGAGGGGGCTCCCCACCTATTACTCTTTCAATGGCACCATTTCAAAAGATTGATGGGCTCGTGGGGGGCCCCATCACAGTTAGACAGCCGCGAGGCCCTGGGCAGCTGCCTACACTGCCCATGCCTAGCGCCGGCCCTGCGAAGGACTCTCTCTTAGTTATAACCATTGACTTTGTTAGTTAGGAATAGTAAATGTTGCTTTAACTCAAAAGGACAACGCGTTATTTAAACTTGATGGATGGTGGCTCAGATTCAACGTAGCTGTCAAGTTTGGGTCACATTCCCTTTACCGACGCTGTCTTGAATTTATCAGCACAGAAGAAGGGCTAAGCATGGCAGTTGTAAAACTCTGTAGTGGTCATGGTACGTTACAAACAAACATACCAGAGCCACGCAGATTTTTTTTCTTCTCAGAAAATCACACTTTTGACGTGATACTTAATAATGTTGAAGTAATTTGAATATTTACAAAGGTTTCAATATTTACGTCCGCTACCTACTAGATGACAAACTGAAAGCATTTTCTACATCTTATTTTTTATTTGTAAATTGACAATGCATCTCCCTCGTATAGATTGCACGTTTTTTGTCTCCACGAATGTGACGGACTGTTAGAAGATGGCGCCCGCGCTTACACACGTGCTCCTCAAGGTTGTGCTGCTACATGCCTGAAACTGCGCATGCGCTGCGTTCACATGCAGACAAGTCAAGTGCAGGATTCCCTGCTTGTGGAGTTGGCGAGGTTCCTGGTAGTGCTGCTGGTGAGTTGGGAGGTCTGTGACATGGTAGTATACACACCAACATGTAGGACATCACGCAAATTGATAGGTAATGTATGACGAGTCAATTCCACTTGAATTTAGTGAGCGGGTTTTAAAGCTCACCATTACCTAAGCAAGGCAGACGGTACCGAAGGAGACCTGGAGTTAGAAGAGAAATGTTTTTACCAGTCTGTTTAAACGCATTTAATTCACCCTAATTCTGGTTTGTAGTGGGAGATGGGTCCAAAGCCGCAGAAGCGGTTACTATAAATATCGTAGTTGCCACGTCTTTTTTATGCATTCTGTGTAATCTTTCTGTGTTTGAGTGTGCTCGAGTGTAACAGGAGGAGATGGTGTTGTTGGTAGTATGCATAAACATGTAAATAAACCACACGAAGCTATCTCGTGGTAAATTGGATGGACCCGCTAGTTTGTCTCCCCAACCTCGCTTTCTGCTGTTATACACCCCCACACCCCTCCACACTAGCCATTCAGAAGCCTGAGTTTGCAAAGAAGTTTTGGAATTTGACGAACTGACTGTCATCTGAAGGATAGCTCTTCTGTCAGAGGCCCAGATCTGTAAATTGGAAACAACTTTAGCAGTAGATGTTCGATTTATTATTACAGCCATTGCGTTTTGTTTCACTTGAAGACCCGATCAAGTCAGTATATGAAAGCTGTGTCTCTTCATCAATTCCTGACTGTACAGTGATCTGAAACCCACGGGGGGGGGGGCAGGGGGGGTTCGGGTAGGAAGAGTCTGTGCTGTATCAGACTATATATAAAATGGAGGTGAGGGAGACTCTAGCAGAGTGATACAGAGAAGGCAGAATTTATGCCTATTGGTAGAACCTCGCATACTGTAACCAGCAATCCGCAATGGGAAATTAAAAACACTGACGGATGGTAAAGCTTGATGTAGGACCGGGTAAAGTGTTGTGAATGATGAGGACGCAAATTCTAAAACACTCGAACAATTTCTTCAGATGCAGGAGTCTGAAGTCTGTACTAATCGATCAAAATTTGGAATAGGTGTCCATATCTTGGTCAGTTTATACTTCAGTTTGATTGATTTTGATGAACAATTCTTTTATTTTTAGTGCAAGCTCTTGCAGTGGAAATGTAAAAGCTGCTGACACGCGTCTTAAAAGGTCTTAAACATGGAGGGCTGAATAACATGCTTTCATGACATCATATAGTATAGTAATTCATTCTCCTGTATCAACTCGCTGTGCTACAAATTAGCAAGATTAGGAATAACAACCATTCATTATAGAAATACATTATAATTAAAGAGTAAATGAGATTCTAATGAACTCCGTTTAAATAAATATTTGACTAGGCAATGTTGATTATGACAATCATGGTAATAACCATGGACAGGCCGAACAGTTGTAACTTGCATTTGAGAACAACTTTGACTGCTTATATTTTCTTGGAAAGGTGCAGAAATCTTTATACTCATTGCTTATGTTAGACCTACCTGATTTTTACTCTTAACATTCTATTATACTGTTCTAGCTTAGAATGTTCTAGTAGAAAGCATAGCATAAGGATAATGTGTATAACAAGATATCACAGTGGGCTAGGTGAACATGATGAGCTCTGTGTAAAAACAAGTAATATGCCCAGCCACACAGATTTTTTATGTCTGGTGTTACTAAATACTGTTTGTTTGATTTTACAAAAATTAAACAGGTAAAATACTTACCTGGCTTTTCCACCAGCCCTCTACATTCATTGGCCTGTTATTGTGTCCTTCACATTATTCGTCCATCCACTACAGCATCTTCAAATGGGTCAGCCCACTTCAGCCGTTGCCTAACTTCACTGCGAATGTCTGCATGCTGCCCTTCTCAATAAGAGCACTTCCACACGCTTAGCAATTCCATCCAATGCTAGGGACGCTAATGCAACATGTGCATTTGAGCCTAAAACATTTTTTACTTTTCGATAACACTTTTTAAAGATTGACAAGTGCCTGGCAGTTTAATAAAATTGTACATAAAATGTATTTATAGGGACTGTCAGTTAGCCTTCTTCCTCTATTACTGTGTTGCTTTATCATTCACATATTTCTTCTACCCACTACAGCATGGGGAAATGAGCCAGTCCACTTCAACCATTGACTAACATCACTGTGAGTCTTAGCATTCTGCACTTGTAGAATGTGCACTTCGATAGAAAAAAAAGTCGTTCTCTTTAGTGGCAGTCACTGCTGACGCACTGTGCTTTTTGGACAAGACTGATGACACAAACAGTTTCTGTTAGAAAGTTTTACAAACATCATTACAAAACAGTTCACTAGGAGCATCAAGGAGAAGTTCTTGCATCTACGGCTGGGCCTACTCCCATCACAAAAACACCTCCCTCCATGGAAAAGGCCCAAAGCAATAATCAACTGCAGAATATGCGGGAACGCAAAAGAAGACATTCAACATCTAATTTGCACCTGCAAAGGCCTGGTCACAGAGCGCAGGCTACACTTAAAAGTGCCCTTTAATAAACTGGGCATAAGAACATGCCGGCAAGCGGTCATGGCTTGCTTCGATGGAAAACACATCCAATTAGCATGCCATTTTGTTAAATTTCTAGAGAAAGTAGAAAAGAAACAGGAAAGCCAGACGGCAGACACCAGCTGCAGTAAAAATCAAGAAGCAAATTAAAGGGGCACTGAACAGTGAGCCAAGTTGCACGTTACAACGATGCTTAAAACCCAGGGGCAATGCCTTTTACACTGTCATTGCAGGAATACAAGGGACCAATGCTACCGTAAAGGTTACACAGTGTGAAAGCAGTATACATTTTAGTAGCAAGGACTTTCTACCGCACGAAACTATTGTCATCGTGTACTCGCTTTCTCCAAGGGACTCACGGATTTTAACTCACGTTTTGTGGAAAATTTGTATAAATTTCTGTAGCAATGACTATTAACATCATGAACATCGTCATTTTTATACTTTTTTATAATTTTATTTTTCCCATGTATTAATATTTGCAATGGTTTTAATTAACTGAGCAATAAAGATGACTTACTGTCATTACAAAACAGTGTGTTGGCAAAACCTAAAAGTTGGCAGCTACCCAAACCTTTTGGCTTCTTCAGTGATTGTTTAGCATGGTTAACGTATCAAGAACGTGTAAAAACATGTATGCATCTCAACTGGTTTAGACTCTACTAACAAACTTCTGCAGGAGATTCCAAGCCCTAATCCAGAAGAATTGAACAGGCAGGAAAGAGTGAGCCATGGCAAATCTAACAACTATAAACAGGTCACCGATGCCAATATTGCTCAAAAACAGATGGGAAGCACTGCAGAAAATGCACCTTAGCAGATCTTCTTAACGCATGACCAATTTGAATTTCCAATGGACAGTACGCTGTTGGGAAGGAGGAACGCTGGTATCTAGTGGTAAATATGCTAGCTCTGAAGTGTGTTCTGTCACTGTAGATTGTAGCAAATCACTGACCACATACCCTTGTTTCACAGGTCACTCGTCTGTAATTGCACACCGGTCCTGCGGGTTTACTTTCTGCACTAATACCTCCCATGACTGACTACTGTATTGCTGGCTGCGTACTGAACCACTTTCAGTGTATGATACATGCCAGTATTGTTTCATTGTACTTTTTTTTTAGTTCCACACCACCATACTGCAAATAAAAAAATAATAACATTGTATATAATTATATACTACAACAGTTAAAATTTATATTTTCATATCTAGCAGTAAAGGAAGTTCTGACTATATACAGTGCAGGATAATATTCAGTTTGGTAACAGTGTGATGTATTCCTATAGGTTCTGTATCGATTCCCCTATTCCCGGCCCTGTTCTGGTTAATACTTAACTAGCAGCCGACCCACGGTGCAAAAAACCGTTATCTGATTAAGCCACACCACGGCACAGAAACGTGTTATCTGATTAGGTAATAACGCATGCCATCTAATTAGACAAGCACTATTCCTCCAGCCCCTGATAAGGCATACGGAGTTCTCAAAACAAATCAAACCTATGACAACCTGGGAAAATCCCTGCGGCCATTGTTTTGATTTCACCGAGAACTTCAGCAAAAGAATGTGCGAACAAGCCCGTTCGTATGACATCCTTATTGACGTATCCATGTCCATCCTTACGTCAATCTCGACACCTTACAGGTATAAATATTACCGACATTGCCTTAAGCAAACACACGCGGTGGTGACGAGATCGGAGCAGCGAGACGCGCTGAGGAGCCCAGCAGAGAGCGAAGCCCACACGCGCTGCCCCGCCTTCCTGACGCGCTGAGAACGAGACGCTGTTTTTCTCCTGCCGAGAAATCCAGCTCCGGCGCTTCCAAGCAGCCCTCGCAGGCAGCTGGAATATCAAGAACAGAGACGAGAGATACCAGCCCTCAACCATTCTAGATCTCAGGTACAGAACTGAACTACCCCTTGCAGAGAATTCTTGAGTCAGTCACTTGGCAAAACAAACTTAACTTAAACTGCTACTTATCTACTCCCGCCCACGTATTAGGCTTAGGTCAGGTACACTGGGGTAGGCGTGGTTAGAAGCACCAGTTGAGTACGATTAGTCAAATGTATATATGTATGTATCTATTTTATCAATTTTAACTATCATATGGCTTAGAAACCATATCAATGCTTCTGCAGTATTATTTTATACTTCTGCTTTTATTGTATGCACTTTACTTAACCATAAGTATCGCAATAATATCGATTCATTTCTCTTGTACGAGAAAAGAGACTGATCAATAAATAACATCTTTTATTGAACACGCCCGTCTCTTCCTTTTCTCTACAAACTGGTGAAACTAAGAATGCACGTACTGACTGAGTAAAATAAGTTGTCTTTTGTTTTCACACGACTCTAGAGATACACTCTTGATTGGGGGAGAGCAAAGTTGTCATGTTCTATGGTTGTCAGAAACTAAATCCCTTCTTGTCTATCCAGGGAAGTTAAACTCCTCCTTGTCTATTCGAGAAAGTTTCTAGTGAACTCTGAGCTAGCTGGCAAAACCAAAAACTTTAAGTCTAATATCGTCAGTAGAAGACCTAGTTAACCTCTGCCCTAGATCTATACTATTGAAGATATTATTCCAATGCGCAGAGCCTATTGGGATAATAGGAACTACACTACATGGCGCCCAACGTTTGGATAGGCGATCAAACTAACGCAAGACATTAGAGTAACTCAGACGTGCTTTTTCACACAGAACCCCTTTTTCCCATAATACTCCAAAGACGTCTGGAGTGGGTAAAAGGTCATATCCGCCAAACCTCACAGGAGGAGACTCCTATGTATGGTTCTTGGTTTATTCAACGTTGAAGGATACACTGTTCCAAAATATTGTGCATCTAATCTTTGTTTCCATAGAAACCTGATCTGCAAACAAACAGAATAACCTTCCTGTCAGTAAAATGGTAGACAGTGATGATGAAAGGGAGACAGCTAGACTAGCAGCTGAACTCGTAGCAGCTGATAATACTCTGCTACAAAATGACCCGGATATAAAACTCATCCCGGTCAACATAAGAAAATCTATAACTTTAAAACTTATAGAAAATGGACTGACATCGAGAGGTGGTACAGTCATATTCGTAATTGAGGCACACGAATATCGGCAGACAGAGGTATTCTATTCATGGATAAACTTTCCAGCAGCAAACGCTGTAACAAAAGAGTTCCACTATTATAAGATAGAGGAACCACCGGATACTTACACTCCTTTCGAGGAGGTAGAAGTACCACTCAAATTCCAAGAGCACCTGCTCTTGTTTGATGACGCCCTAAAACATAATAATCACATCACCAGGCTCGGTCCACTAGGTAGACCAGGAGCAACGTGGCCGGTCCTAGCCGGATATACACCACATCCAGACATTGAAGAAATGTCTGCACCAGATCTTTTAGCACAGCTAAAACAACTAATCAAAATACATAGACAATTAGTCCAATATGTAATGCGGACTTCAACAATCCAACCAGCAAATAAAATTCCACAGCTGACCCCTCATCAGGGTAACACAAATAAAATTACACCACAGAACATAGTCCTGTCTAGGTAAAGTACCCGCAAAACGGGAACAAATACCTTTCTGGCTAGCACAAAAAATCACTCAAATAGAGGCGGTGTTTCCAGACGCCACCACTGTAGATAAACACAGGATTCTGACTATCTGTCTTCCAATGGGAATCGCACCACACGTGGAGGACTGTGACACTTGGGGTACAGTCTTTGCTTCCATATACACAAAAACACATGGTGTACCATCCATGTCAGTAATACCAGATGTGCTAAAACAAATTCAAGATGAATATGGTCCAGAACCCGCTTTAACTCTCGGTATGAAATTACTGAAGGACTTCAAGCAGGTCTCGGCTATATTATTAGCCAACATAAAGGGAGAAGCAGCAAACGTGGCGATCCGCCAAAGGTTAAAAGAGACAGATATAGCAGACCAACCAACTGAAATTGCCAGAATCATAGAGAAATTCTATGAAGAACTAGGAAGAGATAGTCTGGGTGGAATACCGGTAAAACCTCAACTGATTGAAAGTCCTGAAAAGATATTTATTAAAAATAATTTAAACACTCAAAAAAAGAGCTGGGATGGAAACAAACAATCCAATCCTAAAGAAAAGAGATTCCAGTCCAGAGGAAGGTCTCCTCGGCGGAGAGAAAGATCTCCGAACCAAGGACGCAGGTCTCCCCAAAGTGAGCCCTCTGGGAAAAAATACAACCTTAGAAATAGGGATAATATAAAGAAACCTGATAGATATCAAGATAATGATACACGTCCCTCTCAATCTTTTCAGACTTCCTCGCAGAAATCGGAAAGAAGAGGACGATCAGAACACAGGGAAGAGCACGTCAAGTCCAAAGACAAGGAACCTGCTCATCCAAATAAAAAGTTAAAATTTCCAAAAAAGAAGGTAGCCAGTATTAAAGTAATCAAAGATGCCGAGAATACACAGCTGAAAAACGGAGAATGGGCTCAGACAATGCTAGACAGCGCAGCAGAAGTGAGCATAGCTCGCAAAGTCCTTATGAATCATCTGGAGACAGTGGACACGAATTAATATATTCAAGTGGAAACTGCCGACACCAGAGTTAGCAAACCTCACAAAATATATGAAATTACATTGCGTATAGAGGGGGATAAGACTAGAAAAATAAGGGGACTATTTTGGGATAATCTCTCCCAGGGCTATGACATCCTTCTAGCTGAGAAAGACTGGCCACCAGAGTTTGTCAGGGAGTGTCCTCATGGCGAAGAAATAATTATGCCTGCCTTCTCAAATCATATTCCAATTCATAAAAAATATACACTTGCTAGAAAGTGGGCAGTAGCTCAAGCTCCTGCTTTATATAAAAATCATGTAGGATGGGATGAGGACTCTCCTCCTCACAAAATCCAGTTAAAATCACAACCTACTGCACAGAGGCAGTACCCAATTAAGCAAGAAGCTAAAAAACAGGTAAAAGAGATCCTAGATCAACTTGAATACCAGGGGGTGATTGAAACTTGCACCTCACAAATGAACAATCCTTTGTTTCCTGTCTCCAAACCAGACAACTCATATCGTCTAGTTTTGGATTACAGACACCTTAACTCATGTTGCAAAACCTTTGCAGTGCAAAACTCGCATAGTGCTGCACTAATGAATAACATAGTGCGCAAAAAATACAAAACAACATTAGACATCTCTAATGGATTCTTTTGTCAAAATATAGCACCAGAGAGCAGATATTTGACAGCGTTCTCGGTAAATGGCTCGCAAAAAAGTTTCTGCCGTTTACCCCAGGGGCACAAGAATAGCCCAGGATTATTCTCAAAGAGAGTAACAGAATTACTACAAACATACGATGACGAGGCATTATCATATGTCGACGACATTTACCTAACAGATGATGACTTGGATACTCACTTGAAGAGAGTGAACACCATAATACTTGGGTTCGCAGCAGAGGGTTACAAATTCAACTTTAAAAAATCAAGAATTGCCCATCTAAAGGTCCTGTTTTTAGGATATGAATTATCAAGTGAAGGCAAAAGCCTGGCTGACCATTTCCTAGAGAAATGTGCTGTACTCCAAGCTCCTAGAACACTAAAAAACTTACAATCAATTCTAGGCTTCCTAAATTTCGGAAGAACATACATTGCAAATTACGCAGAAAGGATCAAACCCCTTTATGATCTAATAAAACCAGATTTTAAAAGAATCAATTGGACTCAAAAACACACAGAAATTTTGAGATCTTTACAAACAGACATGCTAATTAAAACAAAATTAGAAACACGTGATAACTCACGCAATCTTGTGATTCGAGTCATCCCAGGAAGATGCGGATTCACATACCTGACCTCTAATGAGGGAGAAAAGGTACCAATTGCATACAAATCACACTTGTACACAGAAGCTGAAAAGAAGTTCAGTATTAAAGACAACATTGTTCATGCAGTTCAAACGGCTATAGAAAGAGAAAAAGGCAACGCCGACGGTAGACATATCACAGTCAGAACAACGGAGTCAGCCTTTGAGGCATTAACAACCCCATGTAATTTACCAAAAACAGCGTTGAATCCAGAATGGATACAATGGGTGAATTCAATTACAACGGACAAAGTAAAATACTACTTTGATCCAGAATTAAAGGAATTAAAATATCTAGAATATGAAATAATATACCCTCTGCCAATCGACATTCTGCCTTTACGACAGTACGCCTGTGTAATACATACAGACGGGCATGCTCAACCCTCAGTTTGGGGAGAGCTGGCATACAAGGCCACATGCGAAATTGTAAAAGAAGTGTGGCGCGGAGGTAAATTAAGACCTCTACTTACAAAAACACACTCAGTGGAAAATAATTCAGAACAACAAACTGAAATAATAGCGTTAAAAATGGCGCTAGATAATGCCGATCGCGAATTCCCGACACTTATTGTGTGCGATTCGTATTACTGCGTCAAATCATACAATAACGATTTACAGAAATGGATTCAAAACGGTTACAAAGATGACACAGGTGCAACAATAAAGCAAAAAGTGCTTTGGGAACAAGTAGCTCTTTTACAGAAAGAACTACCAAAAACTCACGTGATACATTCAGTGAGTTATCAG
The DNA here is from genome assembly GCF_964261635.1 of Lissotriton helveticus. Classification (NCBI taxonomy): domain Eukaryota; kingdom Metazoa; phylum Chordata; class Amphibia; order Caudata; family Salamandridae; genus Lissotriton; species Lissotriton helveticus. The sequence goes on along the minus strand of NC_136068.1, from coordinate 815,456,929 downwards.
CGTGATGGCGTTCACGTTGCAGGGAATTCATTGGCTGAGAAAGCCACAACGGCAGCAACTGAATCTGCTTCCGTAGTCAAGAAAAAGCGTACAGTAAAACACATTGACGGTGAAACTATGCTGGCGGTGAAAACGTCATCAAAAGGCGACTGCTCAGCACTACCGATCAACTATCCACTCAATTATACATACATAATCGATGCAAACTCCGTTCCTTTTGCTCGAATCCCTGGAGTGGGGGATAGAGTGATTCCAAACACGGACAGGAGAGGCTTGTTAATAGCAGACGCGCATATGGGTGAGGGTCTCAGACACCTCAAACTAAAAGATTCCCTGGAAGAATTACAATCAGTGTACTGGTGGCCGGGTATGAGTCTGCATCATCACATCTTTGTAAAGAACTGCCCAGACTGCAATAGAGATCGCAGTGGCGAGAGAAACGGTATATTAGCATGGCGTTTCACTCCAGGATTGATCAACAATAAAAACTAATGCGTCCAATTAACATATAAAGACTAGTTTCCACTTGTGATGTAGACCCCAGCACTCGGCTGACGTCTGGACTGTTATAAAAAGATTTGCGAGTCTATAATGGCATATACGCTAGAAGCATGCTACGTTTGGCTGAATGTTTTTTCTTCTTGCCCTAAAGCGTATGAAATACATGGCCAAATGAGCATAGCATAGCGGGACTCTTCTCACTTCCTACCTGAGGGAACGGGATGGTGTAAAGAAAAAACCAAAGGCATAAAGCAATCTATAACAGCGAAGGTATTAGGTTCGGGAGCTGGGTGGGTCAAACATCTAATAAGTGTCCAACGTAGTCTAAATAACCTGCCAAGAAATTCTCTGAGGGGATTCAGTCCGTACGAACTATTGTTTGGAACTAGAATGATGGTCTTAGATCTTGACAGTCAGACTTCAGTGGTTAAAGAAAAAAGCTTTGATATCCAAGATCGTTTGGCTATTTTACAGGACTTAAACGTAACAAGGAAAGACCTGAGCAACATAAAGTTGAAACAACAGCCAACGACCACTGAAGAAAAACCACCTGTCCCAGCAAGACCTGTCTGGATTCCAAAAGTCGGGGATCTAGTCAGAGAAAAGATCGCGGTAAAGAAGGAATTTGGGCCTTCTTACAGAAAAGCAGTTCCTGTCTTGTCTGTCAACGGGACAAGATCAGTTGTACTACCGCCCCTTGCTGGTAAAAAGGAGAACCGAGTTGTATCCATCGACCTGGTTAAACCACACTCATGTGGCCGATAACAAACAGTAGGCCAAGTGGACTCCCGATAAATAGTAGAACACCAAGGTTTGCTACAAAAACAGAGGTTCAATCTAAGAGGCTACTCACGTTTGAAATGCCAAAAGAACAACAACAAGGTCTGTGCAACAATGCTATGGAACTTAAACCTCTAAAAACCCAAATAAAAACATTTAGCAGAGACACACCAATCTACAATGAAGTAATAAATGACTGTGCTGCTGCAACAAAACACACGGATAAAGCAAATATCAATCCTGAAGCTATTGGAACAATAGACAGAACGGCATCCGGTTACTTCATCAACTTCAGCGATTCATCTGAAAACCTGAGTGAATCAAAGGAACAAAAAAACAAAAACCTTTAAAAATAAAGCTAAGGAACTTTTTCAACATCTGAAAGAAACCTATCTGATTTCTCCATGGATTGAATTCTGGGTGGCCTTAGGTGCACTTATCCTCATACTTTGGCTCATCATGGTACTATGTTTGGGACACTTCATTGAGGGAAAATATGCTAAAATGGACACAGCAAGCCAGAAAATCAACTTGGTCCTCAAACCACACACGTCTTCACACATCGAGAAAAGGGAACTTTCTTCAGTCAACTTCACAGCCAATCCTATACCCGGTGGGGTAGCATGGGACAATACTGATTATGAAATCTATGGTCCGGTTGAAATCCTGAAATATCCACACCAAATCAAGATCTCATTGAGTGACTTTGTAAAACCAAGCTCAGTTGCTGATGATTGGGACGTTGAAAGCATTAATAATATGATGTCTGACCTAGTGATGTCTGCTAAATTTACAAAACATGATTATTTGCAGGGTTCGTCTAATTATGATAAAATGTTCTGCTATAATCACTATAGTAATCATTATCTGCATAAATCTGCACAACCTAGAAATGTTTTAAATTATAATCAATGGGAACACTGTGCAACCCCTCCAAAAGGTAGCTCAAGAACTTTTTATGACAAATATTCATATTTGTCAGGGTTCAACACAAGTAATGCAGAAACATTTTATTTCAAATTATCAAACAAGACAAGTACAAAGACCATGCTTACAAACACTAAATTGATATATTCAGACTCATTTTTTGAGCAAATGAGTACATTTGGTTTTGAATACTGGGACAAAAATGTTGAAGTAAAAAGTGTTTGGGGTACAAAGGAATGGCAAGTACAAGGTATAGAATCATTGTTTAGAGCCTGCATGATCCCAGAACAAATGATATTTTTGAATGACACTATTCAACAAACTACCTGTCTTGGCCTAGCCAAAATCAAAGATTTAAACAAACCGTCTATTCCAAAGCCAACGATAAACAGTAATAGCTCGACAGATGAGGAGATAGACGTAAACCATATATTAAGCCAAAACAGAACACATCCAGATTGGAAAAAGTGGTTGATCTGGCCCACAGATACTAATAACTGTCAAGACAGATTCCTGAACAAAATCCAGGGGTTCAAATTGACCAGGCCAGACCCTAGATATTCCCAAAGACAACACCCAGGGATAATTACCACATACAGTGTGGGCAAGCTCTGCCTTCAATGGCTACAAACATCCACACTGGCAGAAATTAAGCAACACCTAACTTTACTTACTGATGGTGCTGACTTGCGTGATTTCATTATGGGACCACGCAAACAGCGTCAAAAACGCTTCATAGCAGCCTCTGTATATGCAGCTTATAACGAAGCCTGGAAAATAACTCAAATTGAAACATCAGAGAAAATACGGGAAATTGACTGTATTAATTTGGAAAAATCACTTTCTGTAGTGGACAATGGGTTAATGACTCTGTCCTCCAGAATATACTCTTTGGACAGCATTGTGTCTTCAGCAATCGACATAATATCGCAAGACTTACTGTTGTTACAACACGGTCAGTCCCAATTGCGTTCTATTGTACAACTTGGCTGGACGTTACAAAATCTGCGTTCAGGCTATGTGCCTTGGCGTTTAATCAACACAACGTCACTGTTCGATATCTTTAACCTTACTGATAAACAAATCAGTATGGCAAAGAAGGGTGCTGATTATACAATCCTGAGCATTGAGAAACTCGAGAGATTACCATTGACAATGTCAGAACGACCTGTCAGTGAGTGGATAATACATGGAATAATTAATATTCCAATATCTACTTTCAGGTTTCAATACTGCCAAAAATATATACAGGCTGGCATGTACGAAAAATTGGGTAAAGGGTACATTAAGTCAACATGGAACTTGCCCTATTCACACGCGTGTGTCAGTAATAAAGGCCGGAAAGTGTTTCTTAGTGGCAATAATTGTGCCATGTCACTAAGCGGTACACTTCTGTGTAATGGTATTAGTTTACACGGAGCCTGTGAAGGGTCCTCAAATAACCTTTCATGTCACCAGCTAGGCACACCTGCGACACAAATAGAACCATTCTTTAGGAGACTATCGAACGGGAGTTACATTATAATCGTAGACCGCAGATGTTGTAGCTTGGTGCCCGGAGTAGCTTATCTCATAACTACAACTGCGAAGGTCATGTGCTGTGAACGAGTATTGTTCCCCAGCGCAATGCCAGACAGGGAGGCAAGGTTATGGCCGAATTTTAAAATTTCTTCCATTAGAGTTGATACTTTAAGCAGAATGAAAACTGTGCTCCTTCAGACGCCTACAAGGCTCACGTCATCAAAAGAAACGTATGATCTCCAAGTTGCAAGGACAACGGCAGAGATTCATTCATTGTTATCAACTAATTCCCCCATACATTTCGCAGAAATCCTGAACGAAATCTTAAATATTTCTGATACCAGTGGAGTCTCAAATGTATTTAAGACAGTATTTTCAGGGGCTCTAACACCATTTAAAGCCATTCTGGGTATTTTTCCAGACTTTGTCCATTCCGTCTTTGGTGGACCTCCTTTTGGGACTAGTGGCAGGAATCCTATTTTTGATCCTGTTATTTCGCTATGGCAAACCGTGTCACAGACAAAACACCTGCGACAAGGGAAGAAACAATCCTAGCCATTGGATACCGGGACCAGATATCTAGAATCCTTGGACTGTCCCGGCTTAGAGACCTGAACATGACTTGGTTTCTTTCGTTTAGACCTATGTGGCAAAGCTGTGTTTTACCTGTATTAAGGTGCTTGCTATGCGGAGAAGAATGCGTGTTAGACACCTGTCTGACGCTACAATCGGATGCGCCAATGGATGCAGAAACTTTGTTGGGTCCGGTCACGGCTCATGCATTGTGCTGTCCCCTGCGGCTACCAATCCTGATGACGGCATTCGTGGAGACTTCACCACTACGATTAAGGGGTAGTGAGGTTCAAGATGAAAGCAGCATCGATCAGGTACGACCTTCTGTCAGCTATGCTGATCCAAACATCAATGAAGGCAATCATGCTCACAAATGCATGGTAACATCTTTTTCCGAGTTAATGGAACTTTCACAGGAAGCTGTTGACAGCTTTTTCGAGAGTCTAAATGATATGATGTTCTCACCAGAGCAGAAATAATGACTTTTGAACAAGCTAGCACAAGGCATTCCCAACACCCTGAATTTGGCCTTCAACTTTGATAATAAGTATCATGAACAATTTTCTCCAGTTTACGGACAGCGGAACATTATTTTTCAGCGGCCCCAAAAATATTTTACAATTTTCGGGACACTTATCTTCTGCTTAAAGTAGAAACTATTCTTAGAGAACTATATTTCTATTTTAGGAACTTTAGAGTCATTAGCTGCCCTCATGCCTGTTCATAAATATTTTATTTTGTGATGAAATGGTCTCGCATTTTTTTTTTCTTCTGTATTAAGAGCCATTTCATGTGTTGATTTTCATATTTTATTAGTTATGATGTATGAATATGCGTGATATTTAGCACTAATATACTGCTTGAATGCATATAATGTGTATATATATATCTTCTCGTATATTTCATGTTTCAAAATGCATATGGATGTATTTTGGGGTGGTACGGTATACACATGCTCTACTAGTGTATTTGCTATGCCTAGATCTTGTAAATATGGACATAGTCAGCGTGGAGTGGGTGTGATGTATTCCTATAGGTTCTGTATCGATTCCCCTATTCCCGGCCCTGTTCTGGTTAATACTTAACTAGCAGCCGACCCACGGTGCAAAAAACCGTTATCTGATTAAGCCACACCACGGCACAGAAACGTGTTTTCTGATTAGGTAATAACGCATGCCATCTAATTAGACAAGCACTATTCCTCCAGCCCCTGATAAGGCATACGGAGTTCTCAAAACAAATCAAACCTATGACAACCTGGGAAAATCCCTGCGGCCATTGTTTTGATTTCACCGAGAACTTCAGCAAAAGAATGTGCGAACAAGCCCGTTCGTATGACATCCTTATTGACGTATCCATGTCCATCCTTACGTCAATCTCGACACCTTATAGGTATAAATATTACCGACATTGCCTTAAGCAAACACACGCGGTGGTGACGAGATCGGAGCAGCGAGACGCGCTGAGGAGCCCAGCAGAGAGCGAAGCCCACACGCGCTGCCCCGCCTTCCTGACGCGCTGAGAACGAGACTCTGTTTTTCTCCTGCCGAGAAATCCAGCTCCGGCGCTTCCAAGCAGCCCTCGCAGGCAGCTGGAATATCAAGACCAGAGACGAGAGATACCAGCCCTCAACCATTCTAGATCTCAGGTACAGAACTGAACAACCCCTTGCAGAGAATTCTTGAGTCAGTCACTTGGCAAAACAAACTTAACTTAAACTGCTACTTATCTACTCCCGCCCACGTATTAGGCTTAGGTCAGGTACACTGGGGTAGGCGTGGTTAGAAGCACCAGTTGAGTACGATTAGTCAAATGTATATATGTATGTATCTATTTTATCAATTTTAACTATCATATGGCTTAGAAACCATATCAATGCTTCTGCAGTATTATTTTATACTTCTGCTTTTATTGTATGCACTTTACTTAACCATAAGTATCGCAATAATATCGATTCATTTCTCTTGTACGAGAAAAGAGACTGATCAATAAATAACATCTTTTATTGAACACGCCCGTCTCTTCCTTTTCTCTTCAAACTGGTGAAACTAAGAATGCACGTACTGACTGAGTAAAATAAGTTGTCTTTTGTTTTCACACGACTCTAGAGATACACTCTTGATTGGGGGAGAGCAAAGTTGTCATGTTCTATGGTTGTCAGAAACTAAATCCCTTCTTGTCTATCCAGGGAAGTTAAACTCCTCCTTGTCTATTCGAGAAAGTTTCTAGTGAACTCTGAGCTAGCTGGCAAAACCAAAAACTTTAAGTCTAATATCGTCAGTAGAAGACCTAGTTAACCTCTGCCCTAGATCTATACTATTGAAGATATTATTCCAATGCGCAGAGCCTATTGGGATAATAGGAACTACACTACAACAGTTAACATTTGTTAAACCAGTACCCTGGGAAAACTTCCAAGTTGCGTCTCTAGGCAGTACTTTGAGACGTATCCTTCTCCAAGCATTGCAGGAGTGCCTGTTTTTTTATGTTCTTCTGAATTTCTCCTCTTTGGATGCTGTTACTCTAACAAAGATATGAAACCTCGGTTCATACCATTAAACTTGGGAACCTGTTCCCTCCTGTCTGTTTTGACTTTAACCCTGAAATGAAGAACATCCTTATCATTAAAAGAATAGGGTGGGCAAGTTAGATAATAGTAACGCTGCACTGTCAATAAATATTAGCAGACAAGGATAAAAGCATTCTCATCTTACTGGATCCATTCAGTGTCAGGACTGGAGTAGAGTACAGTGCTCTTTAAAAAAATATTTACCTCCAATAGGGCTATATGATCAGAGCTCTGAAATGAAATTGTTGAAGCATAAACTCACCAAGCTAGTAACCTCTTTTGTTCCTGTGTTCTATTCTTGCCACTGCCAAGAAAGCAGTCGGCACCATAAAGCTCATTACAGAGAGCACTCCAAACCGAAGTGTTAATTCCTTTTTGTTGCTTGATCCATATAATTCTGCAATGCACTAGCAGGTGGTTTCTTAGTTAAATCAAGAACTTTGGTTCCATTATTAACCTCAGTTTGTACTACAATTTAGTCATTTATGCGACCACTGTGCCCTCGGCCTGGTTGCCCCCACGCTCCCCACCTGCTGCCTGCCTCCTACCTGCTGCCTGACTGCTGCCTGCTGACGCCACTCCAGCCCGGCGCCCCAGCCGCCGCAGGGCCGCCCGCCTCGATCGCCACTCCAGCCCGGCGCCCCAGCCGCCGCAGGGCCGCCCGACTCGATTTTCGCGCCGGTTTTTGCCGCGACCCCGCCCCCCCCCGCCTGCTGATAGGACAACGCGCTCCCCGGCCCACAGCTGACCCGCCCTCACGGATCCCTTCTTATGACGCCCCCTCAGCGACCGCGCAGCGGACGCACCGAATGAGCGCCGAAGGTGCGCCAAAGGTAAGCCCGTCTGCGCCCGTCCACGCCTGGACCGCGCCCAGTGCCAGGACCCCTGGCCCCCGCAGTTCCCAGCCCACCCGCCGGACATACGACGCCGCCACCCTCAACGCACTCAACACCGGCCGATTCCCAGGATGCTACCAAGCCACCCCGAGACACACCCACGGACCCTTCTGCTGTACCGCCTGCAAGTTCATCTGCATCCGGACCTGCCTCGCACCAGCACCCGCCAAGACGAACACCAGCAGCAACCACCTCAAGTGCATCCTGCTCAACACCCGCTCAGTCCACAGACACGCCATCGAACTCTGGAACCTCATCGACACCACTGCTCCTGACGTTGCCTTCCTCACGGAGACCTGGATGAACGCCTCCTCAGCGCCCGACATCGCCATCGCCATCCCAGAGGGCTACAAGATCACCCGGAGGGACCGCACCGCCAACCAGACAGGAGGAGGCATCGCCATCATCCACAGGGACACCATCCGCATCACGACCTTCACCGACGACATCCTGACTACCGCCGAACACCTACACTTCCAGATCCACACCGACCCGAAGACCACCCTCAGAGGCACCCTGATCTACCGACCCCCGGGACCACGCACCCAATTCAGCGAGGACATCGCCGACTTCGTCAGCCCGCATGCCCTCCCCTCCGCTGACTACATCCTCCTGGGGGACCTCAACTTCCACCTGGAGAACAACAACGACCGCAACACCACCACCCTGCTCGACAACCTCGCCAACCTCGGACTCAAGCAACTAGTGACCACCCCCACCCACCTCGCCGGACACACAATCGACGCCGTCTTCTCATCCAGCAAAGACATCGCCTTCAGCCACGCCACAGGACTCCACTGGACGGACCACAGCTGCGTCCACTTCACCTTCAGAAGAACGACGACCCACCAGCAACAGGTCGCCCGCAGAAGCTGGAGCAAGATCACAGCCGACCAGCTCGCCGCTTCCCTGAGCCAGCACCCTCCCGCCAGCTCAGCGAACCCCAGCCAGGCCGCCAACAACCTCACGAAGTGGATCAGCAACTGCGCGGACGAACTCGCCCCACTGAGGACCCCGCCCAGCAGACCCGGCAGCAAGAAGGCCCCGTGGTTCACCGACGAACTCAAGAGCTCCAAGAAGAACTGCCGAGCCCTCTAGAAAGCCTGGAGAAGGGAGCCAACACCGGACAACATGACCACCCTCAAGCTTGCCACCCGGAAGCATCACCAACTGATCCGCGACACCAAGAAAACCGCATTCAAGGACCGGCTGGATAACAACGCACACAACAGCAAGGAACTCTTCAACATCGTGAAAGAGCTCTCCAACCCCAACGCCGGAAACAACGACATCACCCCATCGCAAGAACTCTGCAACTCCCTCGCCTCCTACTTCCACAACAAGATCGCGGACATACACAACAGCTTCAACACCCAACCGACGAACGCCACGTCCAACTCGACCGAACCACCGCCCCCCACCACCACCCTCCGCGCCTGGACTCCGATCTGCACCGAAGAAACCGTCCGCATGATGAACTCCATCCACTCCGGATCTCCGACCGACCCCTGCCCTCACCACGTCTTCAACAAGGCCGACGCCGTCATCGCACCCCACCTGCGTGACATCATCAACACCTCCTTCACCACCGCCACCTTCCCTGAGAGCTGGAAGCATGCCGAACTCAGCGCTCTACTCAAGAAACCAACAGCGGACCCCACCGAGCTCAAGAATTACCGCCCCATCTCGCTGCTCCCGTTCCCAGCCAAAGTCATCGAGAAGACCGTCAACAAGCAGCTGGCCGCCTTCCTCGAGACGAACGGATCCCTCGACCCCTCACAGTCTGGCTTCCGAGCCAACCACAGCACCGAGACCGCCCTCATCGCTGCCACCGATGACATCCGAACCCTGATGGACAACGGAGAAACAGCGGCCCTCATCCTACTAGACCTCTCCGCGGCCTTCGACACCGTCTGCCACCGCACCCTAGTGCATCGCCTCAGCAACGTCGGAATCCAGGAGAAGGCGCTGGAATGGATCATCTCCTTCCTCGACGGAAGAACACAGAGAGTCCGTCTACCACCGTACAAGTCAGAGGCCACCGAAGTCATCTGCGGCGTCCCTCAAGGATCCTCGCTGAGCCCAACCCTCTTCAACGTCTACATGAGCCCCCTCGCGGCCATCGCACGCCAACACAACCTCAACATCATCTCCTACGCCGACGATACCCAGCTGATCCTCTCCCTGACCAACAACCCCGCCGCCACCAGAGCCAACCTTCACGAAGGAATGAAAGAGGTAGCCGAGTGGATGTCGACCAGCCGCCTGAAGCTGAACTCGGACAAGACGGAAGTCCTCATCCTGGGATCCTCGCCCTCCGCCTGGGACGACTCCTGGTGGCCCCCCGCCCTGGGCACCGCACCCAAACCGACAGACCACGCACGCAACCTGGGCTTCATCCTGGACTCCTCCCTCTCCATGACCAAGCAAGTCAACGCTGTCTCCTCGTCATGCTTCAACACCCTGCGCATGCTACGGAAGATCTTCCGGTGGATCCCCACCGAGACCAGGAAGACTGTCACCCAGGCACTCGTCACCAGCCGACTGGACTACGGCAACGCCCTCTACGCCGGAACCACCGCCAAGCTCCAGAAGAGACTCCAACGGATCCAGAACGCCTCAGCCAGACTCATCCTCGACATCCCACGACACAGCCACATCTCCGGACACCTAAGAGACCTGCACTGGCTCCCGGTCAACAAGAGAATCACCTTCCGTCTCCTTACCCACGCACACAAAGCTCTTCACGATCAAGGCCCGAGCTACCTCAACAACCGCATCAACTTCTACGCTCCCAAACGACACCTCCGATCAGCCAGTCACGCCCTCGCCGCCGTCCCCCGCATCCGAAGAACGACAACAGGAGGAAGGTCCTTCTCCTACCTGGCCGCCAAGACCTGGAACTCCCTCCCGACCCACCTGCGCCTGACCCAAGACCACCTCGCCTTCAGGAAGAAGCTCAAGACCTGGCTGTTCGGGCAGTAGCAGCACCCCCCCCCCCCCCTAGCGCCTTGAGACCCTCCGGGTAAGTAGAGCGCTCTATAAATGCCTATGATTGATTGATTGAATGCATGTAACACCACCTAATGTATTAACTCGAATTAGCAAGTGGTCCTTGCCTTTTATAGTGAAGTAGTAAGTAGCTGTACAGTAAGTATAATGTTTAGAGGAAGGGTGGCCCTGTGAAAAACACAGGGCCACCCTTCCTCTAAACATTATCCTTCAAAGTTGCATTTCCATTTACCTTTACAAATCTTGACCTCATCACTTTTTGTTATATTTGGTTTTCTGTCCTCCTCCTAATTTGGATTTTATATTAATTAGTACTTTATTGAAGGTCTTAAATTGGCAGGGCTTGCTGAGCTGTAGGAGCTCTTCATTCCCATCCTTCAGTTACAGATAACACACATTATTTCTTGTCCTCCTGCTTCTTGTCTGATCTGTTTCTTTCCCTTGGTCTTGGCTGATTCCTCTTCACTGAATCTCCGCAGATTATACCCGGCGGGTGTCTAGTGTACCCACACATATGGTGTATGTGTGTCTTCCTCACTCTCATGTGCATGAGGCACTGGCCTCTTCTTAGTTCCTCATAGCTGCTGCTTTTTATCTGGCGTTCCATTTGGTCTGAGTTGGTTTGCTGCTGGTTTCCTCTTGTCATGTGCACATGGTGCATGCCTTCACCCCTTCTTCCATGTGCTTGATGCAGGCCGTTCACTTCAAAATCATTCTTAACTCTAAGAATTGCCTAAAGTATTGTTCACCCGGAACTGATGTAAAAGAATCCCAATCCTTGGAATGTTTTACTCTTTAAAAGAAAACCGAGAATAAACATTTCCAACCAGTTTGAGGAATTTAGAGACGTTTTCAAGGAAAGGGAGTTAATACGTTACAACCGCATTACGCTTATTATTGTCCTATTGCTTTACCACTTCAGACAATGATACCAACTGGGTAAATCTATATCTGCTCACCCCCGAATTGGGGGGAAAATAGAGGAGAATTATTAGTCATTCAATTTCTTCCGCTGGGGCTACCATCTTTATTTTATTCTGAAACTGGATAGTTACTCTAGCCCTTGGGTAGAGTACAAGGAGTTCAGTGCTATTACACTTAGCAGTAGAATTGACCTGGGAGGTGCGTACATCCTGGTTAGGATTAAGGAAGGTGACGAATAGAAGACAACCTTTAGCATGAGGTACATGCATTATGAAGTTAGTTAGCCATGCTTTTTGACTTTGGTAAAGCCACAGTCACTTTTTAGCACTGCATCAATTATGTCTTCAGGGATATATGCCTTATGCTAAAGACCTCTTTGATGGTACTCCTTTAGTAGGCAGGCTTAAGTTCTCCAATCAGCTGTCTGCAGTTGGTGCAGTATTGTTTCTAGACGGTGAAGTTATCGGACTGCTGAGTTTATTGCAGTTTCTTTATCAGGCATCTTGTTGACAACCTTGCTATTGCAATTTCTGTCTGTACTAAGTTGCATATGGTTTGGCTTTAGTGCAGTGAAATATATTTGGGCTTGGGTGTGTCTCATATCATGGGTGCATCTGAGGGACTGTATGAGATTTCCAAATCTCTACTCCTGAATTTAGGACCGATGTTTCCACTATCCTCCTTCGATTCCAGAATTTCTATCTGTTTTTGAGGCTTTGTCAAAGCAACTTATATTGTGAAGTTTCCGTCCGAGTCCACCCAGGAAGTTCTCCACCAAGTTGGAATTTCTTTTCTTACTATTCAGGGACTAGGTGATTATTCTTATTTCATGAGGACTCTTATTCGAGTTGATTTAAAAATATATATATATATTTCTTCACTTAGTTGGGTAGAGGGTGGATGAGCAAACTACAGTGTGTTTACTTTTGAGCTGTGTATTCTTAGAACACGTTGCTAGTTTTGACTCCTTCCTTTTCAATCCCAAATGGTATTCTGCAACAGCAGCAACCAGGGGCATTATTTTGTTGCATTCCTTTCTAGCTCAGTACTTTTGAAATGTTATGCAACTCGGCATATGGTCAAATAAAAATTCTCCCAAGCTTACTGTTGCTGCCTTCTGCACGGTCTTCTTCCACTTTTAAGATTTCACGATTCACAGACACTGACTATACAGCAATTGGCACAGAACTTTCCACAGCAGGCAAGTAACTTAATCTGATTAATGTAAGTACAGGTTTAAAGATCTGTTTTCCTGTGTCCGGTATTAACAAACCCATAGAAATACACTGCTTGGTCAACTTTGTAGAATGCCCTGCCCACATCTGTGTTGAAGCGCAATCTTCCTTGTGTGTTGTTTGAGATAGAAGAGAGTTTGGGCCGTTTATAGACTGAAAGTAGTTATTGTTAGGTGTGAGAACTGCAATTTTTCAATATGCTGCTAAGTGTAAATACAGCCATACAATTCTGGATTATAAATAATTTATAAACTCACATTGTTAATGATCTGTTTGTCTAATGTAAAATTATGATTTATTTTTAGTATCTACTCTGCCGCTGAATCAGCCATTAAGCTTACCATATCAGCCTGCAAAACCACCACTGGGACCACCTCCTATTGATGGAGCGTTGGTGAACAGGCCATCTGTGCCTCCACTGGGTCCACCAAGCGGCAATGTGCCTCAACACACACCCAACACATCTGCTCTCCAGGATGGTAAGATAAATTCTCCAACATTGTCTTCTTTGATTTAATCTACCGTTTTAAATTTCAGTCCTCTGCCTACTCCATGAGATTAAACAAGGCCGAATAAATCAGGCACTTTTAAATAAACTAAAACAATCCATAAAACTACCCTCACCCCCAGTTCTCCTTAAGACAGCAGATATATTGTCGATAGTGTTGTCCTCACAGTTCAACACAAAGTAGGAAGGGGAGACAGAAGAATACATGATAATGCTTAACCTTTAGCATCGGTCTCATGGGGGATCAAGCAGCATATCCGTAGGTATGTCGGCATGTCCGCTGTCGCTATTCAGAGAAAATAATTTGGATAAAAGGTGCCCATCTATCAGGATAGGAAGTGCAACTCTGGTCTACCTACCAGGACAGTTTCTTCATCCCCAGGATGAACCACAGTTTGTGTAGCAGGGAGGTGTGATTGGGTGGTCTTATCGGTACCCCAAAGTGAGAGAACCACCTGCCGAGGCGCCCTCTAAGCTCTTTTACTTAAATTTAATTTCAAATGGAAATGGTAGTAGTTTAGAATAAGGTTTTTGTTGTTACATACACTGTTTTCCCTCTAGTAACTGGAGCATTGGATTTTTTTTTCAGGGCACCTACCCTCACCCATTCAGCAGGGCATTGCTTTCCAAGAGAACACTAGGCTTCAGTTATTGGAGTATGTTGCTTCAGACAGCTAAGGAGACGTTCCTCTTATGACAGTATAGTTTGCTTTATAAACATTATTTTTAGCAACCACCAAGAGGAAGCTAAATATTTTGCTTCTGTAAACCATCAAACTCTTCTCATTTGAACACCTGCACAGACCCTGGCTGAGATTCTCCCTGCTATTGCTACACAAAACATAAAAAATCGAGGGCCTGATTACAATGGTCAGTCATCCGGCCGACTAAGCACCATTGCAGCAGGAATTGCATATAATGACTAGACCGCCGCGTAGGTGGTCATAAACTCCCTTTTTCTACTGTGGCTTGTGCTGCAGCCCGGGAAAAGGGCTGCAGCAGAAGCTGCATTAAAAAAGCCATTTTTTGCCCTTCCATGCACCGTGTGCCAGGCACCACATGGTGCATGGATGTGAGGGGGCACTACATGTGCTCTCTAAGCCACTTAGCAGTGGCCCATGGGGTATGGGGCCCCTAAAGTGCCTTTCCAGCTGCCTTTTCATGACGGTGGGACCACTATAAAAAGGCAATCGGAAAGGGATATCCTAATTCCAACAGCAGTGCCTGCGCAGGTACTGCCCATGGTAGGGTTAGGAATTGGACTTCTGTCCCGATGGGATCTTTGATCCTTTTGGAGGCGGCAGTCCTGCCCCCGATCTCTGCGCTCAGACCGCTGGTATTGTAATCCAGCAGTCAGACTTATTCCCATGATGTCGGACGGACCACCACAGACGCCCTGTCGGTGGTATTCACCCAAAACACACAAGATGATGGACGGAATGTTGCACAATGGCAAAATAATCACCCCCAGTGACAGATCTGGGTTTAATCCATCGTTATTTTGCTCACCAAGCCACCCCAGTTCATACATGGCCGGATGCAAATCAGTCTTGACCCTGTGTTTCATGGGAATAGTCCAGACCGAACTGCCAAGCCATGTCTTCCCTGGACCGAAATCAAGCATCCCAGGACCGGTTTCTGGCTATCAGCCGTCTTCAGCCAGGATAGCTTGACACCAGTGGCGTAGTGAGTACGGGACCCACGTCTGGGCATACCCTTCCCACATAGGGTGAACAGCAAAGCACACAAGATGATGGACATTGCGCAATGTTGCACAATGGCAAAACATTCACCCACAGTCACAGATCTGGGTTTAATCCATGGTCCTTTTGCTCACCAAGCCACCCCAGTTCAGACATGGCCATATGCAAATCAGTCTTGACCCTGTGCCTCATGGGACATATTCACCCTATGTGGGAAGGGTATGCCCAGACGTGGGTCCCATGCTCACTGCGCCAATGGAGTCAAGCTATCCTGGCTGAAGACGGCTGATAGCCAGAAACCGGTCCTAGGATGCTTGATTCCGGTCCAGGGAAGACATGGCTTGGCAGTTCGTACTGGACTGTTCCCATGAGGCACAGGGTCAAGACGTGGGTCCCGTGCTCACTGCGCCACTGGAGTCAAGCTATCCTGGCAGAAGACGGCTGATAGCCAGAAACCGGTCCTAGGATGCTTGATTCCGGTCCAGGGAATACATGGCTTGGCAGTTCGGACTGGACTGTTCCCATGAGGCACAGGGTCAAGACTGATTTGCATTTGACCATGTCTGAACTGGGGTGGCTTGGTGAGCAAAATAACGATGGATTAAACCCATATCTGTGACTGGGGGTGAATGTTTTGGCAATGTGCAACATTCCGTCCATCTTGTTTGTTTTGCTATTCACCCTATGTGGGAAGGGTATGCCCAGACGTGGGTCCCTTGCTCACTGCGCCACTGGAGTCAAGCTATCCTGGCTGAAGACGGCTGATAGCCAGAAACTGGTCCTAGGATGCTTGATTCCGGTCCAGGGAAGACATGGCTTGGTAGTTCGGACTGGACTGTTCCCATGAGGCACAGGGTCAAGACTGATTTGCATATGGCCATGTCTGAACTGGGGTGGCTTGGTGAGCAAAATGACGATGGATTAAACCCAGATCTGTGACTGGGGGTGAATGTTTTGCCATTGTGCAACATTCCGTCCATCTTGTGTGTTTTTGTATTCACCCGACATTGAATGTTTTTAATTGGTGCATATTCCTTGAAGTGCTGATTGTTGTTTGTATAATTTTGTGAAATTACGTCAGTATATTCTAAGATTAGCATCAGCAGCATCTCTTTTTCAGTTAAGTCTTTTCAATCAGTTTTACAGTAAGAAATCAGAAGTCAGTTGTATTGTAAGAAAGCAATTCAGTTAATAGTTGTACGGGTTGAATCAAGTTATGTTCTATCTATTTTGTAATTGGACTTGACATGAAGGCTGGTTTTAGATTACGTGGCGACAAAAGCTAAAGTTGACGGTTATGTCTTTCCTCCATTATTTATGGGATCGGCCAATTGTGGAAATCAATTAAATACTGAAAAGGACAAACATAAACTTCTGGCTGTTGGCACATTATTTTCTCAATGTGTTTATGATTCTTTGGTAATTATATTTGATGCATTACTTATAACACACAAGTGTGAGGTTTGTTAACTAGCTCGTGCTTTAATACAATTTTGCCTTTCAAACCAAATCATCATATATGTCCGACTCTGTTCCCACTGAGCATGCGTGCTGGTCATGTGGACATTGACCAGCTTTCTACCTCGGCAGAAAATTAGTGGGGATCAAAATAGCAGGCTGTGGGGCCACAGAGTACTACACATACTATGTATTTGTATGGTACTTTTAAAAGAATGACGCCTTATGCGTCGCTCAGTATTCAGCTAAGAAAAAAGTAGGCCCATCGCAAATTTCCAAATTACAGGCCGAACTTAAAGTAGTTAGAGCCTGAACAGGGGAAACTGTGGTCCCTTACTTAATTTTGGAACTTTTGCATTAATAGATTTACAGACCTCAGTACAACCAAACAGAGAAACAAGAAAGCATGGCACACAAAAACTGGCAATACTTTTAAGATTCTTAGTTTGTCTCTGCCTTTTGCATTTTTAACCTATGTTGATTTTTAATTCTGAAACTAAGTACTGGACATGGATTTGCCACATATAGCGGGAAAGTTGTCACTAAACAGGAGGGGACCTGGTAGCCCATTGACTAGTGACCACATCATCATCTCAGGGCACTTTCTGGGCATAAATATGGCATCTCTGGCACCCTGCCCCTCTGATCATGCCAGAACTGTGGAAAGGACTGGAGAAGACTGCCCGGCTGACCCAGTACTTGGCAAAGAAGCTCCACTGTCTCCTGGACTTTCCCTGCTACACCTTGGGCTAGCAAAGAGAGGATTGTGCCTGTAGCTCCTGGCTTGAGAAATGCGCTCCAAAGCCCCAGACCAAAGAAGTGACTCCAAGAGTCTGCTGACCCCCTGGAACCAGCTCCTGGGCCATCAGAGCTGAACTAGCCTAACTCTGTCTGTAGCCACTTCGGAAGGGTCACCACTGACTGCCGTTCGGAGTCCCAAGAAACCCATCCTCGATGGGCATAAGTTGCACTAAGTCTGCCTGACCAGAGAGTGTTGTCAGAGTACAGATTCTTCACCCAAGAAGGACTCAAGCGTGTGTCCAAAGGATATTGCTGGGTTTGCTGTGGACGGAGACCAGCAGCAGCTGGCCGCCTCCTGACACTGAGGGTAATGAGAGACCCCGACCTCTGTTGCCAAAGTCGCCCCAACTCATCCGTGGACCGAGGAATACCCTCAAAGACATACCCCTCAACTACACAGCACCCAGTCATTCTTGAGCATCCTCCATCTCCTGCATTCATAGAATCAGGACCACTGGATTGAAGTCTATGGCTGTAAAGTTGAGAACTTTTCTGGAGAATGCTTTGGTGGCCAGATATGCCTAAATACTGCTTATTGCCCCCCCCCCCCCCCCCCGACCATATTCATGTCATATTTGGTTGCCTCAGTTGGACTGGAGTAGTTGAACACCACTCTTACAAACGTTTCAAAAGTTTACAAACCCTATGGTTACCAATGCTTGTGTGCACCTAATCTGAGATTTAAGTTTTCTTTAAAAATCTGTCTCTCCAGAACCCTTTGGTGGATTTTGCTTATCTTGGACCCTAAAAATGTATTAAGATACAATTAATTAAAATATAATTATTTATAAATTGGTGTCCGACTTCTTTTGTGTTTTGTGGCTTTCTTATTTCATTGTTTAGTGCTGCTAAATGCTTTACAGTCATTCCTTCATTTAAGCTGTACTGCTTGCAGTCATTCGCTACCCAGGGTTTTGCAAGTGAGCCTGTCTGGACCCAAGACCGTTTTTGAGAGTGTATTACACGGTAAGCTTGCTCGACTATACCCTATAATACACCCAAACCCTCACATCTAGCATAAATCTATGTATGCCTGATCAATGAAAACAAATGTAGGTCATTTACATATTATTTAGAGCAACTATATTAACCCCTTAACCGCAGCGCAAATTCCGCAGCGGTGCTGGGGAATTAATGAGTGGGCGTGTTTCGGATGGCCCCTGGCCGTCTTCCGCACACGCCCACTGTGACGCCGCCCGACGCACGCAACGGGTTAAACACAGATTAAGTCTCATTACTATAATGCCAAAGGTCAAATTCCATCTCATTACCACAGTTCACGCATGATAGACGTGCAACCACGTTATTTACTGCCTCTCAGATTATATGTTTTGTTTTTAACACGGGGAACTTTGCTTGTCATAAAGCCTTTTCAATATCATTTCACAATCCCAACGAAATTAACCCCTCACATTCTGGTTTTGTTAAAATACCTTTTTTTAACAGATGTGTATAAAAAAAAATCTGCATGGCATAAACCATATATGCAGAGTGTGAAATGCTGTTGATCATCTTTGTGGAGGGAGGTGAAAGCAATCCTTACTCACCCAGGGCTTAACCTCGCGTGAGACATGAGCCCTTTTCCCACACTCAACAATGCTAATAAATAGCATGTTACACTTTGTGCATCTGCTCGTTTCTATCGGCAGCGAGAATACATAACTGGTAACTGGGTATTGAATCTAGGGGTTCTTGTGACGGCCGCGGAGTCAAAAACATCTGTTATCTTTGTGTATTTTAAAAAAAATATTATATGTTTCTTTTGGGGAAGTCAAGTTGGAAAAGCTGTTTTCTTCAAAGTGCAGCTAACAATAGACACTGATTGGAACTAGAATGATTAGCTTTTGTATGCATTTCGACAATAAATTGTATATCAATAAGCACAAGTGAGGGCCAGCGGCCTGAGGCGATATTTTAGTTGCATTGTTTACTGCATAATTGTGGATTTACTGACTGAGCCACATTAATTGCAGATGTTGATACATTATCCTAGTAGGAGAGGTTTTGGGCATGTCATTTTGATGATGAAATATGCATTTCACAGGGAATGTGAAATTTTTTCAATTTTTCATAGTTCATGTAGATTATGCATTTCTAATTTCTATGCCATTGCATTTGCTGCTAAAAAGCGGTGTAATGTGCCATATATATGAATTATATCCACATACATTTGCATATATAAAACATTTGTACAAAAATTGATTGTCAAGGATTTCCATTGATATTGATTTGAGTTTTACAGTGACTTGTTAAGTAAACCATGTCATCCACCAATCAGTGCTTACCTGCTGATGTAGTGGCCTGACAGCCATGAGTGCAGGAATGAAGAGTGTTAGTTGGGGCGTAGTGCAGCTGGACAATATGTACTCAAGTAATATTTGATACCACAAAAGGTGGGGATCGTACAAGTATATAAATATTTTTTTTAAACCATCAGAATTACCTTGTAAACCCTAAGTTTGTAATTCAAATTGGGTATCAAAATGTGCTGTCAAATGCTCAGTTGGCACACAATGTACTTATCTTTTTTGGGGGGGAAGAACTCCCCTGAATCTCACTTGGGTAAATCAGGCTCTTTCACTAGTTTAGGATTAGGATTACATTGAAATAGCAAACTCATTAGGGTCTATTGTTAGAGCTGTACACCGCCAGAAAATGATTTGGAAGAGTGCCTGCACTGGCGTAGTGTGGGTATACATTGTAGAAATAACGATTTCCTGCAATGGCCTAGTTTAAAAACTGGGAGGAGGAGAAATATCCACTGGTAAACTGAAGATGTCTTAGCTCTCAGTGCAGATCCAAAGACCTTGCAAACAGTTCTAGTTTATGTACTTTGAGAACGGGAAGTAATATACATAGGCATAACAGGTTTATTGCCATAGGAGGGATTATCAACCTAGACAGAGCCGAAAGACAGATACCCATAGGTACCACAGATAAGAACACGGAGTGCAGCGTCGTCCCCAGCCTGGGCACCTGCCAATGATTACGCCACACTCGGAGCTTGGCATTAAACGCCTTGATTCGTCTGCGTGTAACTCAGAACTCACCATTCTAAACTTGCATTTACTTCACTACACTCTAATACTTGCGTCACAGTTCTACGGAGTCCATCAAGGAGCCAAAAGGGTTCCATCATTGTTAACTCACACACCGTTACACAGAGAAGGGCCATCAAACGCAAAGCCGTCTATGTGACAGCACCGTAATAATAGGGCAGTTCAACCAAATATTAATAATCTCAGATCAGCAGGAAATTGGACTGTGAGAACATAGTGCATTTAATTCTGAGAAGGAAAGATGCACCTGCAAAGGATAGGGGTGGTAGAACACAGACTGTGTCTCGTGATACAAATCCAGCTATGGTCATCCCGGCACAGCATCTCGGTGCCACTGTACGTGCTGCACACGGTAGCATATTAACCCCTTGCATGCTGATGACGGCCCCCGTCCGTCATGCACCGCGGTGCTCGTGTGCTGATGACGGCTGGGGGCCGTCATGAACCCGCCCACTTGCGATTTTGCCGCACAGGCGCAGAATCGCGGCCGCATGCAAGGGGTTAAAGGCGGAGCAATCCCAGCAGAGCAAACCTTGCAGGTGTGGCCGATAGCGGAAAATGCATGTCTGGTCAGTTGTCTTTGCCAATGCTTGTTTAATGCATTGGTTGAAATGTGGCCTGGCACTGCACTTTCCCCCCTTCCTGTCCAAATCTGATCTTCTGCACCCCACTTGTAAATATTGTTCATCTAAGATAATCTTGAGATCTGAAACCGCCCTGATGTTCTCAAAGCTGGCATAGGTTAAGTACAGTCATAACCGGGCTGATTCAAGTTCGGACAATTATGCTTTTAGTTTTGATTTTGAGCATTGGGACCTCTACTGTGACTGTCTGATAGTGGATTTGATTTAGGTATGCTTTTAACGTGGGCACAGTATTTCACTACAGTATTTCTTCCCAGTTTACCAACTATCCATATTGTGGAGTCTCCCAGGCTTTAAAATGTTGCCCTCCCATTCAGATCGCAATTTTTTGCAATAGCGGTCTTCTCGCCATCTTCTCGTTCTCTTTTTTTCCTGAACTTCAGTTCAATGTACTTTCCCGTATATATCACAAGAACCTGGCCCTAACCTGGCTAGTTTGCAAAGTTTGAGACCATGGTGCTCTGCTGCACTAAAACTGACCATTTACCAAAGTTCAAAATGTGTTCGGTGGTAATAAATACCCCTTGCTCTTGGCACCATTGGTTTTCAGAAGTCAAACAATCTCTATTGGCAAATGCTCTGTTCAGTGTGCAGCGTGAGCATCTCGTGGGATTCGTGGTGTAAGATTGAGAGCAAATTAACAACGTCGGGATTAATGATGAAATTCCCCTTCAGTAGGGCAGTTTAGCTGAAACTTGTGCAGCTTTCGGTTTATTTAAGGTGTGCTGTTAGTAACACATGCCCGATTGGAACATCAGTTTGGTACCCTCTGAATAACGACAGAAAGAAGTTATTTGAGGATGTACGGCAGGCCTTCTATTTTTATTTCCTCTCAACCCCTGGGAGAGCGAGGGTTCCTCCAAGGAATCCCAAAGCAGCACTCTATACTTTAGCTATTAATAGATGTATGCAAACCTGCCTGCAGCAGTTGATTCCAGCTGAGCTGTGTGCCGCTGTGGTTATGCACCTGCACAAGTATAAAACGGACTACTCCGGGGTTTATAGTTGGCCACCGCATTTGAAGCAATTGAGGACTTAATTTCTAAATGTATTTTAATGCAGGCTTTGTAAGTAAAAGAGGGGAGCCTGTGTGGAAAAATTCACAAGGTCTTTTGGACCCTTAAAAATTGTTTCTACATCTAGTCGTACCTATTAATGAATATCTTCTGACATTGTGGTGATGCTTCCTTAGCGGTTGGTATATTTTTCAGGGCCCGAAAATGTGTTTTTGTTTTAAGAGTTGCTGTAATTTCTGTGCTATCACTGCAGTTTTTTTTTTTTTTTTTTTTCAGAACGTAGTTTTATTAAATCCGCAGATTAGACAGTCACATCTTGAGCAGAAGAAATACAGTTTGTTCTGGTCAGAATTATAAAAATCAATCTGATGACTTTCGTATAACATTTACAGAATAAGCAAACAAAAATTTCGGGCTTGTTCACTGCAGCCCATAACTTTATAACCAAGTGTGCCATGTGCAATATATTAATCTGTTTAACATACCTTGCAAGCCAATTCCCATATATCTCATTGCAGTTCTTTTCACAGTTAGTCATTTTAGGTGTGTAACTTTCACGAAGTTGAATTGATTCTTAAAAATTAAAAAGAAAAAAAACTCCATAGCTTCTCACTGTGACCTCAGTCGTCCATCATATATTCTGGGGTGGGTAGCAGAGAACTCTGTGTATATTCAGTCACTGGATTCTTATAAAGCGTTCCAATTTTGATGATGGTTTTAAGGGTAAATGAATAGGAGAGAACCTGCCTGGGGAGAAAAACCCCTGCCATTGTGCCATATTGAGTACAGGGCTGTCTGTATTCCTTATTGCTACCAGGATTCCTCCTTGCTAGTAGAGGCATAATCGCCTTCTTTCCTTTGAGCTACAAAGTACTTCTCTCCAATCCATTGATTATATTTTATGATCAATTTGTGATTAGGGGAATATGTAGTTTTTTATGGTTGTATCAACTAACCAAATCCAAAATAATTACGTTTCAGCTTCTCTCTGCCTTATGATAATTCGCTTTTTTATTAGCGAGAGAGGGCTCGGAACTGTACACCGTGTTGAAAATGCATAAGCCGGGGGACTTAGGATGCTGTCCCCTAAGTCTCACAAACTGGTGTAACCATCAACATTATGTGCTCCTTCTCTTTTCTCCTACCCACTTATGTTTCTATATTTTGCTAGGTTTGTCTTATCCCTGAAGCACTATCAAGTGGCATTCCTCGCAGTTACACTGTATAAAAAAATAATAAAGACATCAAAGTCATAAAAACAGATTCAGTTTATTGCCTAAACAAGAAGCAAACTCCTGGCAAGGACCTTTACCTTCTTTCGTCACTACTGTTACTAAGAATTAATTATTTTGCAGGGGACCCATTCCACATTCAGCTTCATGCTTTCTGTGTGGAATTTGAAATTCCTGGACATTGTCTGCTGAGATACCTCCTTTTGATGTAAGTGGATATTGTTGGTCAGGTGAAGGCCTTTGTTTTCAAGTGTCCACAATCACAGATAAGCTGCCTCTGCCTGGAGGTGTGACAGGTTTTTGTCTAGCATGAAAAAAGACGGCCTCTGCCATCTGCATGAAAAAAGACAGCCTCTGCCATCTTCCTGACAATGAAGATGTATTTAGTCTGACAAACCAACCAATCTCTTTAGGTAATCTGTACTTAGAACAACACTGTGTTTAATAGTTATTCACATCACTCGTGCTTCTTTTATGAGATTGGACAGCCTCCAAGATAAAGTTGGTCCAACCACCTCCAAATCTTTCAGAGAGCATCAAAGAAATATGACATTTAATGACCATTAACGACTGTCTAGCACGTCCATTGTTTTAGGCCATTTTTCATTTTTTACGGTTTTATCTCAATCACTTCTACTTTGACAAAATTGTGCTAGATATTCAGTATCCTTTCAGTGAAAGTCATTTTCTAATGTTGCTTCAGAGCCTTCAGTGTTAAAGCATGAATTGTAGTTTGTGGTGGACTCGAATGGAAACTGTCTGTTTCATGCATGTTATTTTCTAAATGCATACGTACACCATCATTCCTTCTCTCTGTCTCCTCAAATGTGTACTTGTTTCTGTGTTTCAGCCTTTACTTATAAACACATTTTCCCACATCTCTGAACATTCTACAGTATGAATTCATCATTTGCCGTGAACCCTCTGCCCCATGCGGTGAAATACTTTACCTCACACCCTTTGATTAAATCAAAATCCTTTTTTTTTACTTAAAAGCTAATTTGCAACTAAAACACTTTTGCTTTTCTGCCGAAAGTACTACAGTGATTACAGAATACTGAGGCTTGTTGGAAATCCTCTGTTGATACTTCTACCATCTACAGTGCTGAAACAGATGCATGTTTCTTGGATACCAAGTCTCCTTTGAATAATCATAATTTTAATTCTGTAGAGATGGGGACTTTAGGACTAGAGATATGTTTCTTTCGTGAATTTGTTGGTTTCTTCATAGTTTCTCTGCTCACCTTCCAGGAACTCTTCCAACAGTTAGACCTTTAGCTATATGCAGATCCATCTGACCTAGATAACTGAAATCTCTTTAGGTCTGTTTTGATTGGGTTTTAACATATATCTTGTTTATTTTCCTCTGTCCTCTCAATCGATCTGAGTACTTCATGCATCTACTGTCTGGCCTTCTGGATTATCCTGACACCAACTTCTGGAGGCTTTCGTGCTTCTCAAACTCAGTCTGCAATATAAGCTGGTATTTTTATTTAGACCAGACTCTACCTCTATCCATGAAAAGGATTTCAGAAAGTTCCACTCAAGTCTTGAGGGACACCATTCATTGAATTTTCTTAATTACAAGAACATTCCACTCCTTTGAGAGAGGTAACGGCTGTCTTTATTACTGATGTGGGTCCGCACACAATTTCAGGATGCTACAAATCATGAAAGGATATTCTGTACAGATTTTTATACTGGCCAGCCAGTGTGTGAAAGACTGATAGACCTCTTATTGGAATCCAGAATCTGAGGTCTAATAGACATCAAGCTTGTTGCTGGGGAGTGCCGAAGTCAATCTTTGTAACTGTTTCACTGTTAAAAACATGGAAGCATGAAGCTGCATTACAGTCGATCTTTTGAAGATGCAACTAGTTCATAACCATTTAACGTGGCAAAGTGCTTAAATTGTATTATTCATCCACTATAGAAACAGTCAAAGTTGGGTCAGTGTACATGATGCTTAATTTCCCCTTCCACACTTTGAAGGCCTCAGTAAAATTCTTTCATTGGTGACCAACTTTACAAGAAGGTTCTTTAGGTCGCCTTGCATCTTCCCAAATGGTTTTGCAGTGGAAACAGTTTGTACCAACGTTTGCTTTTCCTCACTTACATGAAATACTTTTTAAGACACTCTGATTTGAAAATACATATTTCATTTATTGTTTGGTGCATATAAATGTAAAACTTCTTAGTTAAGACTACTAAGTTGTATATACACAAAGCAAAGTTGGGATCCTTCATTCAATATTTATTATAATACACTACTGTTTGGACTTTGAGCTGAGAGTAAAAGTAATTTTTAAGTCGCACAAAATGGATATCAGAGAGAGCAAACGTATAAACTTAAAACTACAGATTGAATGTGGCGTTTTATTTCATCTGGATTTATTTCACCTGGAAATTTCTTGTGCAAATGCCCTATTTCTTAGTCTACTGAAAATTACCCACTGCCTACCTTCTTTCTGACACCCATTTTCTTTTAAGTTAGTGCTACCTAGGGGCTCGGTTTGGAATTTTAGATTTTGACCCTTAAAAGGTGCTTCGTCCAGATGTTTTTCTTCATTTTGGTTGAGATGCTTAAACCCATTCAAATGTGTGCAAAAAAAATCGAAAAAATAATTTATCCACGGTTGATCATGTAAAAAACATGGATAACCATAGTTTGTTGTTGATGCTGAAAAATAGCATAGTTCCCCAGAGTTGCACCAGGTTTTTGGCATTCCCAGTACACATTGCGTTCATTAACCGGGACAAGCTTTCCTCTCTGTGAGGTGTCACCTAGCGGTATCGTCTTGGTTGTAGACATGAATGGAGAACTGAGAGTTGTGTGCCCATCTTTAAATCCCTTACCAATCTGGTGTTTTATGTGACTTATCACCATTCTGTGGATTTTAAAAGTACCTCTTAACTCAGTTTATCCTGTCAGTGCTTGAAATTTTATTTACTCTGATTTTCAGGGCTTTCCTGAAAAATGCGTTTTATGCAATTTTACAAATGGGACAGTTAGGAGTCTTTTTAAAGCGACTGGTGAAGGCCTATGGATTGAATATACTTACATGAAATAACTGGAGATTTTGGTGGTTGCTGCACCAGTGATGCATATGCAGATTTGTAGGATTTTCATAAAACAGCACAGTTTTACCTTATGTTCTGCTTAATAGCTCCTGTTGTGCAGCTGACAAAATACCATGTTTTTAGCCTTCTGTAATTTACCTTGCTGACCTTCTGAAAACTATCTCTAACAAAGGGCTTTAATCTAGCCAAGTTTGCCTTTGACATTACCCAGCAACTCAGCATGCAGTTATGAGCCGCCATAGAGGAATGTTAATTTCAGGCGCCTCTGCCAGGAAAAGTGCTCATCCGACTACTTCTAGATAGTTAAACACCATACAGGTAGACCCCCAGAGTTTTGCTTGAGGGAGTTAATGTGACTGGGTTATTGAATAAGTTGGGGAAAAGGTTCCTTTGTCTAGGCTTTGCAAATGAACCTCTGGCATAGACCTTTTAATACCTGGAATACTTTTACGTCATCTGCTGTAGGTGGCCTTGGCATTTGTTTACCTGTGGGAGCTCTTTAAGGAAGCCACATTCAGCGAAGTAGATCTAAAATTACTTAGCTTAATTGTGTAATCTTTAGCTGATATTATAAATATCGTTGATATACATACTCCATAGGTCACCTGAAAATGTATGTCTTTGAGTGGGGTCACAGTTCAAGGTAGTGAGAAGAATGATATCAGTTATTCTTGTTTTTAGTTACCGTTTAGGTAGAATATGAACCATGAAATTACTCAGTAGTACAAAAGACTCTTTTCAAATGATCAAACATGGATGAACATTAATTTAAGCCCAATATGATATAAATAAAGTAATGTTCAGTGGAACGGATTGCTTCACTCGGGTGTAGGGAGCTTATAATAGGCGTTTATAATGTAAGTCATGTTTAAAACTCCACAAACTAAACCGGTAGGTAAGTCAGAATACACATAGCCACTGCATAGACTCCTCAGAGATGTCTTTTGTACATGGCTTTTGCTGTCTTGTGACCATTCACCACATGATCTGTTTATTTATTTTTAACAAAAAAGTTCTGTTTCTCGATTAATTTTTTTTCTTTTAATTCCTCGGATGTTGCAGTCGTAGCGGGATGATTACACCACTTCAGCAACAATCTTGTATGTGCGTAACCAGATGGGGCGGGCGCTCCTTCTCCTGGAACGCCGCCAAGGGTTGGAATTCCTTGCCTACCACCCTTCGCAGCGAATCTAACCTTCTGAAATTCCGGAAGGAACGGAAAACTCTTCTCTTTATCTAACTTGGCCTTCTTAGCCCACATTAGTCAGACAATACAGCGCTACGAGGCCTCCGGGTTGCTTGCGCTTAACAAAACGCAATTAATAATAATAATAATTAAGTTTCTGTTGTGCCCACTTTGCATATTATCTGTCAACATCCCAGCTGTTACTTTAAGCAATACTCAGAACTGTAGTAAGAGTGATGTGTTAAAGTAGATGTTTGAAGTGACCTGTGATGAAAAGTGTTTCTTGGAGAAATGTTAGCCGGCCAAAGTGAGTCTACACTCCAGCCAGAAGTAGTTCACCTTTTTGTCTTTCTGAAGTAAACTGTGAAGTCAGAGCGGTATTGCTTCTCTGGCTTGCTGAACACCTGAAACTTGGTAGATTGAGATTTTCAGCCTCAAACATAATTTTATAGCTTATAATGGCGTGATTTACATTCGCTAGCAGTCGCAAAATGTTACCTAAAAGGTGCAAATCCATTTATTCCAGCATATCTGTATGCTGCCACTGTAATTGCGTGGAGTAACCCCCCAGAAGGAATGGGAAGAAGGCATTACAAGGCATGGTTAGTCTTGAGTGTTCATAAACTCCAAAGCTTTTATTTTTTTATTTTTTATTTTTTTTTAAAACCTTTATTGTACAGAAGGCGCTCACAGATACGGGCCTACAACCCACCGGGCCGGCCACCACAATAAAGACACATACGAGGCAATACAGGAGTGACAACAGGATTTCTAAATAGCGCATATGAAGGCAAAGGTAACAAGTCTTCGAGCCGCATCGCGGACAGGATAAGAGTAGGTTAATTTTATAATGAAGTAAAGGGGTTCGCAGGATATAAACAATCTGTAAAGTCCAGAGGGCCGCGGTGGGCCGTGAGCAAGCCGAAGTTTCGAATACAGGAAAAGACCAAAAGAACAGTCACATTTTGGCAAAGGCAGAACGTGAGTCCCACATCAATAACAATCACAATCGCTTCTCAACGCCCTCCCACCACTACCATGGCACATAATAATAAAACAGCGCAAAGTACGCTTACACAACTAAAAGCCCTCCGTTACAACAACCCAGAAAAAAAAAAAGGAAAAATGGGGGGGGAAAAGGGAAAATAGGGGAGGAAAAGGACATCGGAAAAAGGAAGAAGAAAAAGTGAGAGCGCAGCGTCGGTGCACGCCCCCCACGGCTAACAAAGCACCCAATACTAATTCGGCACAAGGAACTAGTGGCAACAGGAGAAATGAATGCGTAGTAAACCGCGACAGCAGACCAACCAAAAGGGCTATGCCAGCACAAACACCCCGGGGGGGACGTGCCGACACCGCGCCACGAAACAAGGGGATGCATAAGAGCCATAGAACCAAAAAAGGAACAAGGGAAGAGACAGAAAAACAGACCCCTCCGCCACCCCGCACAGCCCACCCTGCACCCCTGCAGAAGGCTATGGCCTACCCCCCAGCAGCGTGCCTGTCGCCCTAATTAGAACCCGAAATATAGAAGAAATGTAGAAAGAAAGAATCACTTAGATAAAAAAGGGGGGGGAAGGGAAAACAAGGAGAAACAGCGGGAGAGGAGCCACACAATCAAAACCTTTTCAGCTCCCACCCCCCCGCCCGAAAACACTCATGGCCCACGGGAAGATAGTAAATACACGGATAAGCTCCAGGAACGTAAAGAAGTATCAAATATAATCATACAATTATAAACGGATCGCCCAACCATACCACAAAATAACAGTCCACAGAGGCAAGATCAGCTCAACCCTGTCCTCGTTTTTCGCAAACTGTAGTAGTCCAACGAACCAGGAACCAGAGCACATGGAGCCGGAGGTGAAGAACAGGGAGTCGAATCAAAAACACACGCAAAGCGATCGCGATCCGGATGACCAAGATAGAACAGGAACCACCTCAGGCAAAGCAGACACAGTTCCGATGAGAACTCGGAGAAAGCCGGTCCAGCGGCACAGTCACAGGATCTTCGTTTGGCCATGTGAGGCAAAAGAGGAAAAGGAGACCCATCGAGGTCGGTCCAGGTGGGATCCGGCAGGCGAACCTCCGGAGCAGAAGGAGGCACAGGATGAAGAAGGGCAGCGGACTTCCGTACAGCCACACCAACAGCAGCCTCCAGGTTCACGACCCCAAGGAAAGTTCCAGCAGCACACAACAGAGATGAAGCCGCACAAACCGGGGGGGGCCCGGCAGGTCCAGCCAAGGGCCCTTTCTCCAGGATAGCGACAGGTGCGGTCATGGGTGCCCCCCAGGAGCGCAGGGCGGCGAGGATGTCGCCAAGTGTAGGCTCACCTTTGCAGTATTCAGAACCCGTGCCGTGCGGCGGATCCGCATCGCCAGTCCCAGCAAGGCCGAGAGTCATGAAGCCGGCCGCCATCTTAGAAGCTCGGCGGGCCGCCGCAAACACAGGTCCCCGCCCGGATAACAGCGGGGCAAAACAGGATGTCGGCAGCCGCCAGCGGAGGTGCCACCAGGGCAGAAAGAGGGGTCACCAGAAGAAGGCGATGCGCCGGCACCCCACACGCCGCCGGCACCGCTCTCCGAGCCCGGGCGGAGGAACTCAAAATGGCCGGGCCGGAGAACAAAGGGGGGACGAGCCAAATGTACGGTGAACCCCGTCCAAGGAAGGCAGCGCCCCAACACCAGGCCGCAGGATCGCCGGACCAGGCCCGGGGGGCCGCAAGCGGTCTATCAGCACATCGGCCTCTCCGACCGACTCCACACCACCACCAAGGGCCGGCAACCGCGCCCCGCCCAGCCCGGGCGCCGCCAAGGAGCGCCAGGCCCGGCCGCTCCGGAGGCCCCGAAGCAGACAGGGGCACAACTCAGGATCCACCACACCCAGGAGCCACCGGAGCAAACGGTAAGTGTCCGTGAGGTATCGTCGTTCCACTGCACATCGTAGAATACTTCCCGGGGCAGGATAAAGTACAGGATAGTTGTTGTAGACAGGAGAGTGAACGGAGCCGAGCTAAAACGCGGCCATCTCGGACGCGAGCTTGGCTCCTCCCCAACTCCAAAGCTTTTGTATAAGAAAGGTTCAGAGTAAATCCCTTTACAATATGTGTAAGAAACTCATCATGCCCATACTTCATGGTGGAGTAGGGAATGAGCATTCTGCTTGCATGGAAAAACAAAAATTAAATGTGGAATTTCACATAGGCATTGGCATACCCAGTCCACAGTTGTACTGTGCACACAACTCCACATCGTTGCAATACCAAAACTTTCCAAGGAATAAGTCTGGATAGTTGTGACTGTCACAGCTTTACATACATGCTATTGGGAATTTTGTGAATTCCCATATGTCGTACTTCTACTACTTTCCCTGCGAGTACAGGTTTAACCCCTTGCGCGCTGCCTGAATTTTCGCGCTGTGCGGGTTAAATGAAGAATGGGTGGGGTTTGGATGGGCCCGGCCGTCCTCCGCACACACCCACCATGAGGTGTTGCCGGCCAGGGGCCGTCCGCAGCACGCAAGGGATTAAATGTACTATGTTTTTGTTTTGAATTTGTCTCTAAATTTTAATTGTGAATGAAAAGGCTATCTAAAGAAATGGTGCCCATAACATGACTTCCAAGAAGGGTTGGATTATCTGTGCAACCAAAGGATTTCTGCAGGATGCTTTTAAGTCATCTTATCTTGTACTTGCCCCTATCAAAAGTCTTGGGGTAGAGAGCGAAAAAAGCCCACTCTGCCTCAGGATGCAATTTCCTGAAGCTTGTTCAATATCCCATGACCAGAAACTGTTTGTGAATTTTTTCATTGTGTGAAATCTGTTTGCAGGCCTACTGAGAGTAAAATCAGCTAGGACACATAGTTGTTGAAGTATTTATCGCTGTAGAAGTTATCTAAAATTTGTATGTGTGTTTAGATTTTACTAAGCACTATGATTAAGCTTTTAAAAGCCCTTGCGCTCTGTGAAATTCATAAACTGTGATTTTTCTTTAGGGGGAGTACCTGTGTCAAGTGTGAGTGACGGATCTTCATTACAAAACAGCTATGATGCTATTGAAGGAGGAGGATACATGGGTAAGAATTGGTACTGTAATGTCGCCAGTGTTTCTTTTAGGGAAATGACCTGACACTTCAACTATGTTCCGTAGTTGGCATTTCTGGAACAAAGACCCCGAAGTGACATTTTGTGTTACAGTTTGTAAATTTGGGAAATAATCTCCTTAGCCCTCTTTTAACTATCAGAGCGACAAGCCAGCGATAGGTTTGGTTATCAACAATCACACCAAATGGGACTTAGCAGCACAGTTTTTCAAAGCAACCTGTTTTCAAACCGCAGATGACAATGAGGCCTTCTGCACTGTTTTTTAAGTTTGACTGCCTTGTATTATGTATTTTACTGAGCAGAATTATTGGTGTGGTAAGAAAATCTAATTTAGCCCACAAATTGTGTTCATCTCTAATTGGAGAGAATATCGAAAGCAACATGAAATAAGACCTTTTCAAATGTATTCAATGTAGTTTAGCCTTAAGATTTTGACTGAGAATAATGAATTACTAAAATAGTTAGAATCCAAAATCATTCTACAGGATAAATAAATCTTCCCCTTGAATTGAAGATGTTGTATCAAACAGCTTAAAACAATTATAGTTGCCGTGCACAGTATTCACAACTTGAATTTTGAAATCTGTTTTATGTTACCACTTGACATTTAGCATCAGCACAGCTTCCACCACCAACCCAGAATACGAAAATGAACAGAACAGTTGGCCATTCGTATCCTACATTACCGCCAGGTTACCAGAATGTACCCCAGTCTGCCACTCAAGGACAACGACCTGTGTCCCAGCAGCAGTACCCTGGAGGACCACAGCAGTATCCCCAGGTAAATTGTCCCTTGCACTTCGTGCCTTTATCAATCTACTTGTGCTTATTTATACACTGAATAAATCTTTTTGGGAGATCAAATTCATTGTGACATTTATATAGACTTTGTACAGCATCTCACCAATCATTCTTGCAAGACCGAAGCGTACATATTTAAAGCCTAAGCAAGACACTAACACTAGATGCAAAAAGCACAAGTGACATGTTTACAACAAAAACTGAAAATAACTTAAATTAAGCAGGCATTTTTTTTAAAAAGCATCCTGTGCTGGTGCTATGTTTAGAATGTAAAGTTAATAATCAAATCTGCAGTTAACAAAAGCATAAAATATACATTTGTTGACGATACAAGACTAAGGTCGTAGGCCTATACACTTTGTAAAGTCGTGCTTCTGTGGATCAGCCCGTACACAGGTTTTTTTGTTTTTGGTATGATCATGTCCATTAACCGGTTTTATGGTTACTATTATAAATGTCACTACTTTCATTCCTAGAGGATTAGTAGTGACGCTGCCCTCTTACCAAAGTGTAAAGGTGATCCCAATTGTAATCTACATTTTAAAACTTATTTAGAATACAATATATTTGCTTTTATACAAACCAGGCTTTTGATTGATGCTGCACATAATTGGCACACAATTTCACTCTTAGACTCCCTTTCTGGATCGAAATACATTTTCACAACGATCATTGCAACAACCTAAGCCACAAATCCTCTGATAACACATCTGAGTCCACCTTGGTAATCCAGTATTGCTGTGATTGTAGGTCTGAAAGAGAGGTTCTCACGTAGGATCCTACTTCACCATTTCTAATTTGTTTGTATCTGGCAACTCAGAAAAATCTGTCCTTAGATTTGATCTGGTCTTGGGTGAGCACCAAAACTGACTTGTCATTAACCCTGTTTTTCAGCGGGTCACATTTCTCCATTAGGTCTAAAAATAAAAACTTTGTCTCTGCTTTAAATCATCAGTTTTCTGTGAAATGCATGCCAAGTGATTCGGAATATCGCAAACTCTTCTTTCCCCTGTCTCAGCCAGGCCAGGGTCCAAACAAAAGTGGGTGAGATGTAGATTGCATTACACAGAAGCACCTTTGATGGATTTCATTGCACCAATAGCCGTTTGTTTACATTAAATTTAAGGCTTTTAGATGGTTCTAGAGGTTAACCTCCAGATCTTAAGTGAAACACATAATCCCATGTTTGACCCAGGTTTGTATGCACAAAATCACCAGACTTCACTCATCTTTCATTCATATAGGACAAACGAACATTGTGTTCCTATTTCCTAATCCTTCAAACTACTTTTATTGTGTTTAATCACCCAAGTTATAGATTAACATCGTAATGTCAAAATCTTTATAGTCCTCTTTGGCAATGCCTTTCTTAAGATAAGAGGGCATGCGATCTGTGTTCTTGTTGATGGTGAAGCAGTTGGTATTAATAGTTATGCTATCGGTGTAACCTGCCATGTATATTGTTCAGAAGTGCCCCTTTTCAATAATTATCTGGAAGTTCATTCAATGGTGGCCCAATGTCACTCTTATAACTGGTAACAAAGCATTGAGTGTCCTCCCAGGTATTTGGCGCGCTGTGTTGCGCCGCTTTTTTTAGGACATTGTGACCAATTACAGTTCAGTGTCTCTGAGTTGCGATGTACGTCCTCCATTTCAATTAACTGAGGACACTACTTGTGAATATAAAACCTGTACTAAATGTACATAAAACATTAACAAAAGGAAAGTCTGTTCTTTCCCTACTTTGGGCTTTTGCATCATTTGTTAACACGAGATCAGGGCTTTAAGTGATTTTTCATCTGAATAACATAACCAGCACTGGCAATGCCATTATATGTCTCTCTTTTAAGTGTAAGTGCCTCCTCAGTCAGTGATGGGTTTAGATATTTAATAAGTCATCTTACTTGCTCGAACTCATCTTATCACTTGTGTCCATTCTTGCATTTATCCATTTACACAGCTGCAATAAACTCATATACAAACTCAACATTACATGAATGTGTCCTCATGTAACGCAACTGGTGCTAAATCGCTCAAATACCCGATACTGGGTCAAGTTCGCGCTATATTAACCCCATAAAAATAAAAATCATGCATGATGAATTAAAATAGTAAAAGTAGAAAAATAAATTGTGCTGCTGCTTCGATAATAGAGCTGTATGCTAGCAATATTAAAATTAAACATAGTGGTATTTTATATGGTGTTTCATTGTTCTGAAATGCCATCATGGACGCCACATGTAGATCCAATGTGTTAACTATCTTGGAATGGTGAAACAGTTAAACTATGATGAATACCATTCCATGACAGTGTTCTGGCATACAGGCTGGGACCTGGTTGAATACGATGCACTGCAGTTGAGATGGAAGGCAAGCAATGAACCTGTTAACGTTGCCTGGAGAGCTGTATGATGCTCTAAAAATAATGACAATAAAAAGTTGAGACCGAAAGAAAATGGAGCAAAACATGGAAAAGTGAAGGACTGGCCTGGCAATCTTGGCATTAAAGTTCACTGCTTTTCAGATTGATGTACATATGATCAGAAGAATGCCATCACTCTAGCGACATAGAGCTAGTGGTTGTAGTGACTGCCCCGTTGCCCCATGCTGAATGTTATCGTGGAATCAAGCGGAGTGAATTCAGCTATTGGATCTATCGCATTGGCTCTAGTGCCCTGTGAGTGACACCATTTTTCTGATATGCATGCCATAACAGTAACTTGTTATTTAGAGCAACTACTCTAATAACCACACATTCGCACATTTATTAGTGCTGTGCAAATGTCAAATCGAGTTTATTACCACACCACAGCACAGCACAAATGTCACGAGGCGAACACTTTTTACCTACTTCACCTCGTGTGAGTCATAGTCCAAAAAATAACATACTACACTCTGCACATCTGTGTGTGTGTGTGTGTGTGTGTATATATATATATATATATATATATATATATGGTTTTTAATGGGGTATTGAACACAAAAATCGTTGGCTACAGAGGTAATATGTGATATTTTGTGTAACAAATAACATGTGTGCTCTTAAAAGGCAAACTCCATCCATCACAGTGGTATGTGCTGCACTCAGATGGAACAACGTCAAGGCAGAGCCACAGTCCCTCTCTGTAGTACTTTTTTTAATTAATTTTTTTATAACGTAGTAGGGCGACAGCTGCACGGTCAAGTCAGACCTAAAACTCACTCGAATCTAGAAACTTTATTAGTAGATTGTTCAGTTAGCTGGATTCAACTGAATACACCTTTGTCATTGAAATGATGAGTTCCCCAACTGTAGGTGGGTCTTTTTTTTAGCACTGAGACAACCATAGTGAATCGCACCAAATGCCATTAAGCTCTATTTGTAGTTATAGTTGAGCATTTACATCTAGGGCGCTTAAGACTCTTCTGTAATCTATAACCTGGAACGTGTTCAGGTTCTCTCTGCTCTGTGTGCTCACATATACCATACTTATTTTAACAGTCCCAACTAAACATTCACTTAAAATATTGACAGAATTCTTTCAGCAATACCATAAGCCCTGTTCAAGCTTGTCTTTCAAACCAGCCCTTCTCTTGAAAGGAAGGAGACACCCAACTACTTTGGGCCATGGAAGGCTACATAAGTTGCGTGGAAAGGGTCCTGGTATGGGTTTAGGCAATCACTTATTGTTATTTTCTCAGTGGTTGGACCACCACGGGACACTGGTTTCCCAGTCTCCAGTCATCATATCATTACAGTTCAGTGTGCTCGCTTACACTCCACACCAAACCTACCCAAAAGAAATGCTATACGCTGAATGAGTAGCTCTGGAAAAACAAGCCAAAACGTAGGCAATGCAAAAACTCTTCCACCACAAGCCTATAAATGGTTTCATGTGCAGCAACCATGTATGAAAGTATCCTTAAATTACA
Source organism: Lissotriton helveticus (assembly GCF_964261635.1). Classification (NCBI taxonomy): domain Eukaryota; kingdom Metazoa; phylum Chordata; class Amphibia; order Caudata; family Salamandridae; genus Lissotriton; species Lissotriton helveticus. The sequence continues at coordinate 815,420,487 of NC_136068.1, read as the reverse complement.
AATGTGTGCTTCCTTAACTGCAGGTTTAGTTCCTTGAGGTCTCCAACAGATACCTTTGCTTGTGGGATTTTGTATTAAATAGACCACATATTCACCATTACATTTTAACACATATTTTGAAGTATCTAATCTTTACTTTTTTTTTATAAACTGTATTTTTCAGTTTACATGTTATAAAGACAAAACACACAAACTTGCATCAAATAATTGTACGCAGGCAAATAACAATATCATAAAGTATCTAATCTTGAGGTTTTATGCAAGATTGTATTCTCCCCTTTCATACTGCAAGACTACCAGTTACAATAGAATTTCTGCTCATTTTTAGAATCTATTGAAAGCTTGGTTAATCTGTTAATGTGTACAATTTTTGCTTTTAATAGATTGTGTGACATTTCTGCCTCTTGTGTAGATAAAAACAATCACTCCTGAGAAAAATATTTTGTGATCATTTTAGAATAAAGGAGTACATTTTTATGGAAAGAAACAACCAGCTTTATTTGATGCATCTAGGAGTTAGGGTTATGCTGTTTCTTCCTTGCACGTTGTAGGGTAGAACAGATTCAAAATGTATTCCACTTTGGACGCCTATGAGGATCTGGTATAAGGCCTCTTCTTTTAAAAGGTTCATGCAGTGTTGTGGCATGGCTAAATGTCCTTACTGGATGACTTGAGGATTAAAGCGGTCACATCCAGTCACTTCAATTTGTGGTGCAGGATCCTATAGAACTTGGAGAAGCACCCAGCCCAAAAAAGCAGACCAGGAACTTGGGAATTATGATTCACAATAAACTCTCTATGGAGGATCATGTGAAGACTGTCTCAGGCACATGCTTTGGAATAATGCGGATGTTGAGAAACATTTTTCAGTGGATCCACCTTGTAGCCAGAAAGACCCCAATACAAGCACTGCTAGTCAGTAGACTAGACTATGGTAATTCACTATTATTTGAATGAGAGAGGATCTATCAAGGCTGCAAGTAGTTCAAAATACAGCAGCGCGGCTGGCTCAACAAAGCGGTACACACCCAGTCATTATCTCTCTTGCGACAATTGCACTGGCTGCCCATTAGGAAGAGAGCAGTTTTTAAGCACTTGACTATAGTGTTTAAAGCACTTCAAGGGACGGGCCCGGCGTTCCTAAGGAAGAAGTTAATTCCTTACGTCCCCGTACGCCAACTTAGATCGAGTAATCGGAAATTGCTCTGTCCCTGGAAAATCAGTAAAATCAAAATGGGTGGGAGTGCATTCTCTCATTTTGCCCCCTTCCACTGCAATAGACTACCAGACAAGATCCGAGCCTGCACAACCCTGGTGCAGTTTAAGAAACCACTTAAAACATGGATGCTCTAATTGTGAGGAGTCACCGGTAGTGTGCCCCCAAGGCGCCTAGAGATCCCTCTGGGGATGATTTGTGGCGCGATATAAGTCCTAATAATAATAATAAAATAATATTAATAAATATTCAGAGTTTGGGCAAAACCCGAGGCGCTGTTGGACGAAGCATTACTTGAAAATAAAATGAACACTTTTAAATAGACAATGTCATGTCATGACCTGATCATGGAAGATGCAGGACACGTAGCTGAGGGGCTCCCTACTGCCTTAACATCACTCAACATCCTGCACCTAAGGCAGCTAGAAGAAACACCCATAAAAAGGAGTGGGAGGGGCACTGACTGCTCTGAAGCTTTTGCATTATATGGGTCCTAAGAAACATGTAAACATAGCTACAGAGAGCCCCGCTGCAGCAAAGATTTAGAATGGTGAACGGTAAGGGGCAGAGAAACTGACTGCAGCTTCACTCAGTGGCCCAGAGTCTCTGATATGAGCTGGCTGCAGTCATTGCCATGGACCCACAGTGACGCTGGATCTGTGGGCTGCTGCTGTGAAGGTTAATTGGTGGCACAGTAGAAGCACCCATGGAGAGGCAGGGCCTTGGATGGAAGCAGTCCAGAGAGACCTTGATAGTCGAGGAGAGTGAATGGAAGACCGGACCTAGGCAATAAACCCCTCCAGATGTAAGTGCCAAAGGCAACAAAATAGACCCCAGTCAAAAAAGGTACTGAGTGGAGATGGCAGGGCTCCTATGACAGTGTTAAGAATGGCCAATGGGTGGTCTGGAAAAGCAGCATTATGGCGTATGTGACTACAAAGCAAGCGGAGGAGAACAAAGTTCTAAAAAGGGTCTGGAGGAGCATGCTAATAGTGCCTGCTTGTAACGGGGGAGCTGAGGACCCCACAGAGATGGGCACAGTGCCCATGAAAGGGACAAGCAGTCACGGGAATGCCTCCTAGAACAGAGTAATAAATGAGGGGTTTACTGACTTTAAGTGGCTTGGCAGGTGGAGGACAGGGTCACGAATAGACCTCTAGGCTGAGTGCAAGAGGTCCCTCAATACTAAGTAATGCTGTACAAACTGAATAAGTGCTTCTGTAGTAGGGTATCTCTGTGTATAGTCCTAATCTAGTGAATAGTCCCGCCCATGTGCGTGGACCCCGGAGCAATCAAAAATAATCTCTTAAGGTGTCAAAAAATGCAGAACTGCACAGACACTTGAGAGAGAATTAAAGACAGATAATGCAGCCTATATCCACAGGCTACACTGTCCAGTACTTCAACTAGAAATTCCACCAAAAATCCACAAACAGCACAGCCTGTCCAGATTTCTCTTGCTTTAACAGCAAAATGATGGAGAGGAAGAAATGGACAGACAAGCCCCATAGGCTGCCATTATGTGGCTCAGAACAGGATACTGTGCCTTTAAGAGAACTTTCCAGAACTTCACAGTATCCCAGAATGCACTGCAGGTCCCTTTTACTTTGTTCTTTTTTCCGGCTCCTGCAAGCAGGACCCTGGAGCATTGAGCTCTCCGTTTTCAAGGGTTTATTGGTGATTTTTCACTTTTTTCAAGTTCTTGGAGTACTTTTCTGAAGTACTTTGGTGGTTTTTCTTCCTGTTTGTCTTTTGGTGCACTCTTTGATTGTCAATATGCGTGCATTATTCGACAAATGTCCAGAGTGCTCCAGGAGGAAGGCCAAATTGGACCCACACGAGGTGTGTTATCATCTGCCTTCCCTCATCTCATGTCCCAGAGGAGTGTGACATTTGTCAGGGCTTTTCTGGCAGGACCCTGAGTGATAGAATGAAGATCAGACTTCAGGGCCTGGAGGACAGAAGGCTGAAGGCGCAAGGTGGGTCTGGAGGGGCTTCCTCTGCCCATGCTGAGGCCTCTGGGGGGCTCCCCAGGGGCAGGAAGACCAGCAAGCGTCCCCATTCTCCGTCTGTGTCGATTGCACCGACTACGGCGTCGAGAGGGATGACTGCAGTCTGTTCTCCGTCTCCCCGGAGCTCCGGGTCGAAGCGGCGTCTACGTTCGGCGTCGAGTGAACTGAACAGACCGCCATGGAGATCTCCTGTGATGATTTCGACTTCGTCCTCGTCGGAGTCGTCGTCGAGTAATCCGGCGTCGGCGCTCACCGTCGAGGCGACACCGCCGTACGCCGTCGGCGAAGAGGAGAAGGTTGTCGTCGAGGGGATCCTTGACTTCGAGGAGAAGATCGCCGTCGAGGCGAAGGAGGTCGCCGTCGAGGCGAAGGAGGTCGCCGTCGAGGGAGACGGTCGCCGTCGAGAACAAGACGCTCGTCGTCGAGGGGCCGACGCTCGCCATCCGGTCGCCGTTCTTCGACGCCCAGAAGGCGCGGAAGGAGTTCTGGCACCAGGAGTCAGTCTAGCAGGCGCCAGGTGCCTAAGGGAGACTCACCAACGGCCCAGCCTACAAAGGAAGGCGGATCACCGGGCTCGGTGTACTCAGTGGTGTATACCCCTTCTAGGCAGAAGTCGGTTACGCCTCCTCCTCCCCCTCCCTTGCTAAGGGGGCTTCCTCCGTGAGCTCCCACTCCGCCTCCACCACTTCCACCGCGTCCTCGACCTCAGCTGCCGGCAGACAAGCCGCCTCCGATTCCTCCGAGGTCGGTCTCACTGCCCCGATATCCGACTCCTCCCAAGTGGACCCCTCGGCCGAGGGCCCCAGCCAAGCCAAAGTCGCCCGCCCCGGTGGAACCGGCGGATCGACCAAAGCCAAGGAGGTCGCGATCACGCTCCGGACGGAGGGGGAGATCGCGGAGTCGTCACAGATCCCCTCCACTAGGTCAAGATGGCGCCATGGGAGGCGACTATCACGGTCCCGCACGGACTCTTCCAGGACCTATTCACCGACTTTGTCGGAATCCCCGGGGACGAGAGTGTCTCCTGTGGACGACATCAGCACGTTCCAGGATGTTCTCCTGAGGGGTGCAGCAAAATTGGGAATCACGGTGACGGCTCCGACACCCACGACGTCCGTGATTTTTGAGACGCTTCATAAGAAACATTTGTCTCGCCCTTTACTGTGGAGTAGTGTGGCTCACTGGTTAAAGGCGGCAGGCCCGAGAGCAGAAGTCAGCCTGGGACCAGGGTTCAATTCCCGACGCGGCAGGGTCGTGGACCTTGGTCAGCGGACTCGATAATTCTCGCTTCGGAGCTTACTCTAATCAGGGGTTCCACTCGGCAACTCTGGGCATTAGCTTGCTTAATCTCCACAACGGCCCCACCAATTCCGGGGATGCCTGGCTCCACCTTGGGGACTCCCAGCAAGGGACCATCCCACAGGGAAAGCCAGGACGGGTTCCCCAGAGTTATACAGCGCCGGGACGCCCCGTTGCTGGGGCAGCTGTGCGCTTTACAAGTATACTACATTTACATTTACATTTACTACCGCTGGTACCAGGATTGGTGGAGCCTGCGGAGGAGCTGTTCCTCACAACAGCAGCGACGAAGGCCGCTCCCTCCCGGCTCCTTAAGAAATACAGGGCCCCGGATTCTGACCCGGCTTTTCTGCGGATGGATCCGATTCCGGATTCTGTTATAGTGACGGCGGCCAGGAAACAACATTCTACCTCCACGTCTTCTACCGTGCCTCCTGATAAGGAGAGCCGATGGATTGATTCCACTGGCAGGAAGGCCTGTGGGACGGCATCTACGGCCATGAAGGCGCCTAGCGATGCGGCTCTGCTAGGGCGATATGCCCTGTGGGAATCCCTCCAGCAGTTCACGGAACTCCTTCCACAAGAAAAGGAGGATTTTCAGGAGATCCTGAAGGAGGGGATGCTGCTATTGAACCAGATCATCAGCGCGGCTGCTGATGTATCTCTTTTGGCGGCCCATGGATACTGTCATGGGATCAACCAACGGCGCCATGCTTGGCTTAGGCTCACATCACTCAAGCCGGAGGCTCAGCAGAGGGTAGTCAATCTGCCCTTCTCGGGGGAAACCCTGTTCGGCAAGAATGCGGACGATGAGATGGCCCGCATGAAAGCAGAGGCCGAGACCCTGACGGCGGTTGGGTTGGAGAAACCCAAAGAAAAGAAGGCCTACCTCCCGCTCCAGAGGCAGTTCGGGGCACAGGGCAGAGGGCGAGGGCAGGCTTCGGGACAGCAGCAGCAGTTCCGGAGGCCCTTCCAGAAGCGCCAGAAGGGTAGAGGCGGCCAGCAGTCCTCTACAGCGGACAAAGGCGCAGCCGGGTCTCGACCCTGAGCGGTTACTTCCCCTACATCCGTTACCCGCTCCGGGCAGAGTGGAGAAAAATTACTCTGGACAAGTGGGTGCTAAATATTTTTTGCAATCGATAGTCTTCCGTACACCAGCTCGCCTCCATCGATTCCACCGGTCAGCTCGCAGTTTCAACTGCGCGAGCTCCAGGCGGAGGCAGATATCCTGTTAAGGAAAAGGGCGATAGAATACGTACCACTGTCTCAAAGAGGAAGAGGTCTGTACTCCCGGTTCTTTCTGGGTCGCAAGAAGGACAAGAACGAGTTCAGGCCCATTCTGGATTTGCGACAAGCAAACAAGTGGATTCGCAGAGAGAAGTTTCGGATGCTGTCGTTGCATCAGATTTATCCTCAGCTGCAACAGGGAGACTGGCTATGTGCTATAGACCTACAGGATGCGTACTTCCATGTGCCCATTGCACACAAACACAGGAAGTTCCTGCGATTCCAAGTCGGCGCCAATCATTATCCGTACACAGTACTGCCATTCGGGCTGAAGTCCGTGCCCAGAACATTCTCGAAGTGCATGGCAGTGGTAGCTGCACACCTAAGGAAGAACAAGGTGTTTGTCTACCCGTACCTGGACGATTGGTTGATCAAGGCCTCCTTCTCGGAAGCTCAAGCGCACTTCCGGAAGACGTGCGTTCTCTTGAACAAGCTGGGGTTGCACATCAACATGTCCAAGTCTGTCCCGACTCCAGTCCAGTGCATACAGTACTTGGGAGCCTCCATCAATACGCTGTCGGCAAGCGTGTCTCCTTCGGAGGAGAGACGATTATCACTCCTTCGGAAGGCTCCGGCTCTTATGACCGCTCCATCTACAACAGTGAGGACGGTGTCTTCTCTACTGGGGTTGATGGCCTCTTGTATCTTCCTCACGCCACACGCTTGGCTGCACATGAGACCATTGCAGGAGTGCTTGGAGGATCAGTGGGATCAGAGGAAAGGATCTTGGGACGACAAGATTCGACTGTCTCTGCATGCTCTTCAGTCTCTGAAGTGGTGGTGTTCAGCGGAGAATCTCCTCACAGGGGTTCCCTTCCACAAGGACATTCCCACGCAGACTATCGTGACGGATGCGTCGCTCCACGGCTGGGGGGCGCACTCCGGAGACTTACAGATTCAAAGGACGTGGTCCCCGACGGAGTCCACGTACCACAGCAATTTCCTGGAACTCAGAGCTGTTTGCTTGGCACTGAAGGCCTTTCATCCATCCTTCCGGACCAACTCTCTGCTTGTTCAGACGGACAATACGACCACGATGTATTACCTCCACAAGCAGGGGGGGTCGAGATCGCGCACTCTGTCGCAGGAGGCGCAGGTGATCTGGCACTGGCTCCTGGCCAGAGGACTGACGATAACGGCTACTCATCTACCAGGTGTGCAGAATGTTCAGGCAGATGCACTGAGCAGACTGATTCAGGAAAACCACGAATGGGTCATAAACGACGAAGTACCAGGAGAAGTCTTAGCAAGGTGGGGGACTCCAGGCGTAGATCTGTTCGCCACTGCGAAAACAGCAAATGCCGAGACTTCACCTCCAGGTACTACCAGCCGGGGACGCTGGGGAATGCGTTATGGATCAGCTGGTTGAACAGCTTTCTGTATGCTTTTCCACCCATTCCCCTGATTCCGGCGATGCTCATTAAGCTGTCCCAGTCCCAACGAAGGCGGCGTTCCTCGTGGCCATTACATCGGCCCGCAGGGTGAGTGAAATTCAGGCGTTGTGTTGTCAAGAACCGTATACTGTATTTCATGCTAATAAGGTTGTTATGCGTACTCACCCTAAATTTCTTCCAAAGGTTATATCTGATTTTCATGTTAACCAGACCATAACTATACCTGCATTTTTTCAGAATCCTTCCTCTCCAGCGGAAAGGTCCCTGCAGTCCCTGGATGTAAGGAGGGTGTTGAAATTCTATCTGGATAAAAGCAAGGATATTCGTAGGTCAGACCAATTGTTTATCAATTATGGATCAGTCAGGACGGGTCTTGCTACCTCTAAACAGTTCATCTCGAGGTAGATTGTGTCCTGTATACAATTGTTACCAAAAGGCTAATAAGACCTTAGGGGGTAACCCTAAGGCTCATTCCACCAGGGGCAAAGCTGCCACTACTGCTTTGCTCCGTAATGTTCCAATTGCAGAAATCTGCAAGGCGGCCACTTGGAAGTCGGTCCATACCTTTGCTAAGCATTACTGCCTGGACACTGATGCCAGGGCAGACGCTCAGGTTGGGCAGGCTTCGCTGCGAAATCTGTTCGCACAGTAGTCGTGTTATTTCTCTTTTCTCCACCGCCGCTTTGGTGTGGGGATGGGCTTGCCATTCGCATTCGATTCACTAGATTATGACTATACACAGAGATCCCCTACTACAAAAGGAGTAGTTTCTGTCCTGTAACTCCAGTTCTGTAGTAGGGGTATCTCTGTTATAGTCATAAGCGCCCGCCCTCTTCCCCGGTGGTGAGAGATATTCATGTAAGGAATGCTACAGTCTGGCGTGTTACGCCTTCAAAAAGAACTGAAAGTAAAAGGGACCTGCAGTGCATTCTGGGATACTGTGAAGTTCTGGAAAGTTCTCTTAAAGGCACAGTATCCTGTTCTGAGCCACATAATGGCAGCCTATGGGGCTTGGCTGTCCATGTCTTCCTCTCTATCATTCCAGAGGGTTTTTGCTGTTAAAGCAAGGGAAATCTGGACAGGCTTTGCTGTTTGTGGATTTTTTGATGGAATTTCTAGTTGAAGTACTGGACAGTGTAGCCTGTGTATATAGGCTGCATTATCTGTCTTTAATTCTCTCAAGTGTCTGTGCAGTTCTGCATTTTGCGACACCGTAAGAGATTATTTTTGATTGCTCCGGGGTCCACGCACATGGGCGGGACTATTCACTAGATTATGACTATAACAGAGATACCCTTACTACAGAACTGGAGTTACAGGACAGAAACTACTCCTTCTCTGTGAGGACAGCCACTGAAGTGTTTCGGTAGGAATGCACTTGGTCAGTTCAGAGTTGACTCCCTGTTCAAAACATCACCAGACAAGAACAGCCTAATATTGCCCATGGGATGAAGGAGCAGGAGAAGCAGGAACCAGTGATTTCCAAGGATAGAGGGACCAAATGTAACTAGGAGAGCCGCACAAGACCCTTTGACAGTCACTTTGTAAAGCCATTCCCAAGATAGAGGGATGCAGGGCAGTCAAAGTTTTGCGCCGCAGTAGGGATAGTCTTGGGAAGGAGGAAGCCGGCCTGTTAAACCATTCACAAAGGACACAATCACAAAGGACACAAAGAAAGGATGCTCCTATCTAGGAAACTCGTTTAACATGAACAGAGGGACGTTCTCAAATAAGCGACAATCAGAGAATGGCAGAAGTGAAGGCCAGAAAAGAAGTGTCCATAAAGCATGTGCTCCAGCAGGCACCTGGGAAGAAGCAAAGTGAACATAAAGCAATGGACAAAGACCAGGCTGAGAAAGAAAGTGACTCCTTACAGATGATGGATAGAACTATAACCAAAGATTCCCATGTCCAGATATTCCGGAACCTCAAGGAGGAGACCCCTTATTTTAAAGTGGAATTGAAATGCATCTAACTGAAGTAAGCTGAGAGGTCACAGACATTTGAGGCAAGGTGGAAATGGTGGAGAGAAGTGTTGATGGACATACTGAACAATGAGAGGCACTGGAGGCATGTATTATTTGCCCTAGAGGAGTAACATATACTTCTCCAAAGTAAGTGGGAAAATCTCAAACTGCTCTAGGAGTAACATGCCTTTAGAGGGACTCTACGGACAGTGCAGATCCATAAGGTCTCTGAATAAGTTATTTATTTATTTTATTTTATTTTATTTATAGAGCGCAACACTCCTCCCGAGGGATATCACGGCGCTAATACCAATCGCTAATAGTACTGCAGGGCTGACGCTACGATGCTGATGCTTATCATTTCGGGAGTAGATGTGTTTTTAGTTTTTTCCGGAACTGCAAATAGTTAGATGTGTGTCTTAGGTCTTGGGGAAGCTCGTTCCACTTTTTAGTAGCTAGGTAAGAGAACGAGCGACCGCCTGTCCTCACTTTGTTGATACGTCTAGTACTGGCCAGGGCAGATTGAAGCGATCGCAAGTTTCTCATGGGAATGTAAAATTTGATCTTCTCCTGGAGTATGCTAGGGCCGGTTTTATAGAGAGCTTTATGAGTATGGCTGAGCAGTTTAAAAACTGCTCTCTGGCGCATTGGTAGCCAATGCAACGTCTTTAAACAGGATGATGCGGAGTCAAACTTTCCCTTATTGCAGCCAAGTTTTGCTGCTGCATTCTGCAGAACTTGTAGGCGTGTGAATAGGTGCTCGTTCATGCCTACAAATAAGGCGTTGCCATAGTCTATCAAGCTGACCAGCAGGGCCTGAGTTACCGAACGTCTGCAGTCCAGCGGTATCCATGGGAGCAGTCTGGCTAGAAGCTTCAGAATACCAAAGCCTTTGCCACAGAGAGATCTCACATGTTCATTCATGGTCAAGGCGTCATCCATAATGATACCCAGATTTTTTGCGTGTTGTTTTGGAATGGGGGCTTTACCTAGAGTGGGAGGCCACCCGGTGGCGTCCCACACTCGTTTGGCTCCGCCAAACAGTAGGATTTCGGATTTGCCAGCATTAAGCTTCAGGCAATGAGTGTGCATCCACCGGGCCATTTCGCTGAGGAGGCCTCTTCTCAGCGATTCTTGAAGAACAAGATTCCCAACCACCAGCCTTCGATAAAGGCCTCTCTGAGACAAAGAATCAAAGTGACCATAGTTGTACTAGTGAGGTTTCACTCTGCTGAGATGGAGAAAATCATGCAGAAAGTATGGGCAATCCCCCTTGAAACTATTTGAGGAGGGAATTATGACCAGGGGAGAAGATGTGATCCATAATTTAGGGCAGCTATTCAAACCACAGCATAAGAAAGAAAATTGATTAAAAAAAAAGCCTTGATATAGCCATGGACAATAAGATGTGGTGTCTTAAAATAGGTTACCCATTTCATATTCTTTGCATGTAGGTGGAGAAAAACACATCCAATGAGTGTGTGAGGGGCTGCAGGATTGGATGCTGCTGGGGGCCAGTGGGACCCGTTAACAAGGTTTATAAAAAGTTGACTTCCAGAGATTCCAACTGTTGCTGCCACAATTCAGATGAACAATGTGATCTGTTTCTTGGTAATACAGAATTAGGGCGAAGGGGAGGACATCTGGTCTTGAGAGGAAATGGGCAGGTGTCAATTTTGTAAAATACTATGAAAAATCAACACAGCTGTCTAGGAAAGTGGGTTTCTGTTGCAGTAACCCCCCCCCCCCCCCCCCCCACACACACACACACACAAACCCTTTTTGCCTGACACTTGATGCACTTTAACTTGATGTGCCCTATGTCCCTGCCCATCAGGTTCCCAGGGCCTGTGTTCTTTACCAAACCTGCACCTTTGCACCCACAATTGGCCCATCTCTGGCCAGGGCCAAAGGTAAGCCCCTTGTGAAAGGTTCAATGGGTACCAAGGGCACTGTGACCAGGGAAGGCCTCTAAGGGCTGCAGCCCCTATTGTGCCACCCTTAGAGGCCCTGCACCCACACACCATTGCAGGCTGCATGTTTTGGTGCAGAGAAAAGTGAAGTCGACATGGCACACATCCCTTTGTGTCATGCCTGCAACACACTGCCTGGGGCCTAGATGAGTCACCCCTCTAGCAGGGTGCACTATCCCCAGGTGAGGGCAGAGTTGCGGGAGCACTCTACCCCTACAGTGTCCAAGTTCATTCTTAGACATTGTAAGTGCAGAAAAGCCATAAAGAGTATATGGTCTGGGAGTTGGTCATAACAAGCTCCACAATGGCTTTACTAAAAAAACCTGAAGTTTATTAGAAAACCTCTCAGCACATTAAACCCACACTGATGCCAGTGTGGGATGTAATTTAAAATGCATTCAGAGGACAACTTAAAGATGCTCCCTGAAAAACGTCAAGGCCTGGTGTGGTTCCTGAATGGCTGCCCGCCATTTGCCACCACCAGACCGGTTTCTGGACCCTTTGGTAGAGGGCCTTCACTCTCTGGGGCCAGGGCCAGGACCAAAGCTGATCCTGGGCAGAGGTGTCATGCTTCCTCCCCAAGGATGGACTGGATCCACGAAGCTTCAAATGACCGTCACCTGTGTAAGCTGTCCCTATCTTTTGCTGCCTACAGCAACTGTCTCCCACCGGGTTTGAACCCCACTTTGGGCGGGAGAATCGGCAGGAAAACAAAATTAAGAGGAGATGTGTGCCCACCTTTGCCAATCCCACTACTCTGGTGGGGAAGGCGAGATGAAGCACATATATCAGTCAACTCCCAGCCAATTAGAGAGAGCCTCATTCTACCCCTCCACCCCAACCTGGTGGGTGGCATAATAGTCTGTGTACTTGCCCCAAGGAAGGGACCTACTTGTCCCGACCTGCATACCCCTAAATTTGCCTCCCTAGATTCCTTCAACTTATCAAGTAGAACAGAAGACGTTTAAAAGCAGAGGAGACTGTGGAGAAGAACTGACTTTGCCCTAGCTCGACCGGCCCGTCTGCAGTTTTTAGAGAGCCTGTGCCAAAAGTAGACTTGTCCTGCAGCCAGCGACCTCCAGAACCCCTGGGAGGGCTGACTGCCTTCAACAAATACCGGATCTCCTGCAAATATCAGCTCTGTTACAAAGAAACTGCAAAGAAAGACTCTGAGCCTGCCGAGGATGAAGAAACTAGATGTCTGGAACTACCAGTAACCTACGACCTGAGTCCAAGTGGCCTACCGGTCCCAGCGAGGTCCCCCAGCGCTCCAGAGCCTGTGTCCACTGTGAGTTGACCCCTCGACATTGCCTGCAGCCTCTGCACCGAGACCCTCCCCAAACCGCGAGTGGCCTGGCAAGGTGAAATCCGACCTCAAAAGGGACCCCTGCATCTGGCTGCCCTGCACCCTGGAGAAGAGGACTTGAGGTGCACCTACATTCCTGAGCCTTCAAACTTACCTGCCCTGCTGTTGATTCCTCCTGGAAGACTTCATGACCAAGCCTGCATCCAAAATCCCAAACCAACAACCTCAATAGGATTACATTAGGCTCCCAGCCCCTCCTGATCGCCCTAGTGCCGCTGGCGGTGCATTTGTAGTGCCTAACTCAACCTTGGGGAACTTTGGTCCAAAAGCTATACTTCCAGGACGTTTACTTACCTGTAAACCGTTAACACTTTTTTTCCCCATAGAAACCAATGTTATGATTTTTGTGCCAAAATTGTTCCAAGTGTTGAACTGAATTTTGTATGGAAAACAAAATTGCTTTGCCTTAAACCCAAAATCGTCGTATTTACCTGTAACTTGTAAGTCCCCTTGTGTGATATCTTGGTATATCACCGCAAGTAGTCAAAGTAACTGAAAAGTATTCAAAAGTAATTTCTTTGTATTTTAAACTGTTTTAAGTCATAAGTCAGATGCTTTTGTATAGCGCGCAATTCACCAAAAGAGGTCTCAGGGCGCTTTGCAGAGAAGAAGACAGCAGCATCCTTGACGAAGTAAAAGGGACTGAGGAGGAGATGTTAATTAGGGAAGAGCCAGGTTTTAAAATTTTTACGAAATACCTGATGATTGGAAAGGGACAGAAAATGATGGGGCAATTTGTTCCGGAGAAGTGGAGCTGTATAGGAAAAGTACCGACATCCATTTCGCGATGTCCGAGCCCGTGGCTGAACTAGAAGGAATTTGGAGCTGGATCTTAAGCTCTGAATGGGCGATACCAGACCATTTTTTTCGCTAGGTATGTGGGCCCAGTGTTATAAAGGAGTTTATGCGTCAGACTTAAAATTTTAAATTGGCTTCTCTGGCGGAAAGGCAGCCAGTGCAGTTGTTTGAGGCAGGGTGTAGTGGCTGACCTGGGGGGCAGTCCTAACACCAGTCTTGCGGCAACATTCTGAAGAGTTTGTAATTTTGTAAGTAAACACTCATTGATGGCGACAAACAGAGCGTTTCTGTAGTCTAAACGGCTTATAATTAAGCCTTGAACCAGAGGCTTTTTGGTTTCAAAGGGTAGCCATTTAAAAATGTTACACAATTTATGCAAGATCCCGTAGCATACACCAGTTACTTGATTGATGTGTGTTTTCATGGAAAGAGCGCTGTCAATCAGAATTCCCAGGTCACGTACCACCTCTTTAGGTTCTGGGCAAGGTCCTAGTTCACGAGGCCACCAATCCTGTGACCAAACTTTCGTGGCTTTGCCAAACAGCATGATTTCTGTTTTGTTGTAATTGAGTTGGAGTTTATTTTCACACATCCATTTGCTGATATTGATCATGCACTGTTTGAATCTAGTACTGGTTTCAAGGAAATCAGAGCTACAGGTGATGAGCACCTGAGTGTCGTCGGCATATGACACTGTTGTGAAGCCATGTGATTTTATGATGTTCGCCAGCGGAGTAAGATATAGATTATAAATTTTCAAAGCAAATACCAGCCTGTAACTATTGCAAATCCATTCATAACTGCATTTCCTTATAATGTTTTGCATTTGAAAGTACATTTTACTTACCTGTGCCAAGTCCTGCTTGGTCTAGAAACAAAATATAAGTATACCTTTTTGTATACTTACCTAATTGGTCTGTATACTGTGTGTGTAATCAGTCCTTGATTGAGTGAATACAATAAATGCTTAACACACCCTCCTGATAAGCCTAACTGCTCGACCACACTACCACAAAGAGAGTTGTTAGTGAATATCTAATTTACCCTCTACTATACCTCTAAGAACCCCCTGGACTCTGTGCACATTATACCATACTTTGGTATAGTATATACAAAGCCAACTTTCTACAAGCTGTTTGCAGAGTGTGCAATATTCTCATAATATATGGTAAAGTTAGCTTGAGTATGAGGGGTCTCAATGTGCCAGTGGAGCACCTTGCAGTCCTCAACAGTTCGAGCTCTATGGGGGAGAAATGTATCTTTTTCAAGAAACTAGTCTTTACAAACCGGTCTGGCACAGACTAAAATCAAAGTGGTTTCCTTTCCAGCAGGTGTAAAAAAAAAATAGGAATGGAGATGCAATGCACAACCTACTATGGCCTCTCCTTATGCTCCCAATGTGAAGCAAGAAGCCTTCCTGGGAAAGACCATTATAGATATCTTATGCTTAGCTGTGAGGAAAATAATAGTGGGAGGAGACCTTAGGGCTGCCATCTAAAGATGGATGTAGTGGCAAACTTGGAATAGGCAACACCGTCTCAGGCTTCTTTAAGGAATGGCTGGCATAATTAGGGCTAGTCTACTCATGGAGATGTGTGCACCGTAAAGGACATTGACGTCTTATGGCTTCTAGAAATAAAATCTTGAGAGAAGAGTCCCACTTGGGTCACCAGCTGTTTGAATTAACACAAAAGCATAAGATTATACAGTTCAGGAATTCTTTTTAGAGATGGAACTGCGGCAGCAGGTCAAGGCATTGGACACTGATAAAGCAGAATGCGCTATCTGCTATACAAAACTCCAATGTTACATAACGGAGATGACTAACCGGGGAGGTTATTAACAGCCTGTTTGTGAGCATAAGTAATGGGTGTGAAGAAAAAGGAGTTGTTGGGAGGGAATAGGAAGTTGAACCTACGTAATGGAATCGCAACCCCCTTTGGTATCACCTCAGACAGCAGTGCAGTTAGATGAAGAGATCTCAAAGGAAGAGGTAGTGGTGGCCATTAAGTTATTGAAACCTGTTAAAGTGCTAGGGCTGGAGAGATATACACAATGTTTTATAAAATGTTTTGCCTAGAAATCGCCCCGTAATAAAATGCATCCTTAATGGGTCGCATGTTGGACTCTATGATTAATGCTATAATGTAGGTGACTTAGAGGAGGGCAAGGACTTCAAAGTATACAACGCCCATCAACAAATTGTGTTGCTAAATTTAGACAAAAAGCTGTTGACTGGGGTATTGTCTAATGGAGTCGCCCGGGTCCTCCCCACTTGTTGAATGCGGACCAATTGGAGGTTGTAATGAGGAGGAAATGAGGGACCAAACAAAGTCTGTCCTCCAAATTGTTTAGAACACATCACACTGGAAAACAAGCAATTCTGGGCTCACTAGGCACAGAGAAGAAGTTTGAGAACATGTATTGAGTCTACCTGGGAGCAGCTGTAGGGGTGACAAGGCTAGGTCCCGGCTTTGGGCGGTGGGCTTTTGAAAGTTACCAACTGCTGATGGCAAGAATCAGGGTTAATTCGCTGACTTCCTAACCTATTTGAGATATTTAGGGGTACTAGACTGTTAACCTTCTCTCCCTTAATTTTCATGCTAAAGATGGCAGCATTTACATCGCATTTGATAGTGCCTAAGAAGTCAAACTTACGATGTTTGCAAATGTGATGGTCTTGTCTGATCCAGTGTCTTCACTGCCAGAACTCTTGAGGCATTCCGAGAGGTATCGCAATGTTGAGGTATCGCAATGTTGAGGTATCACAATGTCTCTGGGTTTAAGATTCACATGATAAAGTCTGAGGCAGAGGCACCAGGAAACTCAGATGATACACTCCATAACCTTCAGAGAGATTTTCCATTGAAGAGGCCATTGAAAGGGGTAAAATATTTGGGGATTGACTTAGCCCAATTTTCAGCTCAAGCAATCATGCTTAATTATCTCCCACTGTTGGAGATTTATTCCACTTTGAGGAAATGGGTAAAGGCACCATTTACTGGCTTGAAAGAATAGCCATTATAAAAATGATCATTCTCCCTAAATTGCAGTGCCCTTTTCAAACCATTCCTCTACCCATTAAACAGCACCTATTGTGGCAATCTCATTCGCAGGGGGGTTCACATAATTTCCTTCCCCTATCACACCTATCTGCTGTAACCCTGATTGGGAGAATTCAAGAACTTGCAAGAGTCCAAGTGCGTAATGGTGTGCTCAGTCGTGAGGGTGGAACAATTTAAAACATTTTTGAAAATCAAACATAGAATATGGTCTTGCTGAGCGAAATGTTTTCATCACAGTCAGGTGCACCGTAGGGTACACCAGACAGCAATACAGATAGGTGCATCCTGGGAGCTTACTACTTTTGAGATGTAGATGACGGGAGGGTATTGTGATAAACATGTAATCTCTGCTATATTTCAATTTCTGATCAGCAGTCAAAAGACAAAAGAACTGAGCAGATCATTCAACGACCAAGATTGGGGACACCTCTGTAGGTGCATACATAAAATTAGAGAAATGTCTGTGGTACAGAGACCCTCTGAAAGATATTGCTGTGTTACACTCCTGCGAAATTGCATGAATGGGATCGTGCTAGCAGACAGGGATGCTTGAGCAGCTGCTCTGAGGATGGGACCCTAACACATTTTTTTCACAGTGCGCTAAATTGACAAACTTCTGGGAGAAAGAGTTGAATGCAGTTCAGGAAATATATAAAGTGAGATAAGTCCTCGGACCTAGATATGATTTTGTAGGGGTTGCCATACAAGGGGTAGAGATCACTCCGAGACTAACATGTGGGTAATGACCATGGGGGCTGCTTTACTAGTAAATGTAAATGTAAATGTATTGAGACTTATATAGCGCACGTATCACCCGAAGGCATCAAGGCGCTTGCTTAGGGAACCCGTCCTGGTATTCCCCTGTGAGATACCCCGGCAGGGTATCCACAAGGTGAAAGCCAGGCATCCCGCCGCGAGGGGCCGTAGTGGAGATTAAGCAAGCTATTGCCCAGAGTCGCAGAGTGTGACCCCATGAGTCGAGTAGGCACCGGAGCGAGAATTGTCGAGTCCTTCGAATTTTTGAGCCCGAGACCCGCCGAGGTGGGGAATCGAACCCTGGTCCACGGCCAATCTCAGCTTCCAGGTCTGCCGCCTCTAACCACTGAGCCAGTGATTCTGATTAGTTAGGATAGGGAAAGAGTTCCAATCTGGCATGATTGTATGTATAAAATATGGGAACTGCAAGCTTGGTAAAAAGATGGACTCACCATAGAAGACAAAGGAAAAGCATATGATGTAGACTGAGTCTGATGCTTGCCTACTTATCTAGAGAATTTAGATAGCTGATGTTCTGTAAGTCTCGCAGGGTTCTCAAATTGTATCCTAGTGGACCTTTCACAAATGTAAGTGGGTCCTAGTGAAGCACCGCATAGAATTTAGACACAGACTTCAGAGGCCTGGGGGGAGGTGTAGATTTCGGGGCAGTTCACAACGTTTTTTCGTTTTGATTATTGATCTTAATAAAAAAAATACTGGGGAAGCATATTCTTGGAATATTCCTCACTGTCCTTTTTATGTAGTCTAGTACATGTGAATGCTTGAGCTATAGAAATATTTTAAAAAAAGTTGGACCCAAATAAACAAGTTGATTCTAGAAAATGGTTAACTTCTCACTGCAAGATACACATTTGCTTTTTTTTTTTAAATAGTCTACCATTGCTCCCAAGCAGTGTATTATATTTACTAGGGCACATTTCAATGTGTCAATCTTAATTTGTAACCCAGATGTTCCTTGGGCAACATTGCTTTTGCAGAGGTTTTTCTGGACTTTGCCACGTAAGTTGGCTTTTAGCAAGCCGCTGTCCAGATAATGATAGATGGTGATCCTTTTCTGGAAGGATGCTCTTACCCCATTGCAATTGGGAAAGGCTCTGGCAGATTGCAAGGCAAATGGTGTCGGCTTTGAAATGGTAGTTAATATTTTAGTAGTCCTGTGTCTTTGGGCAGTTATGAAATATGTGGCTTGCATTGGGTAGAACAAATATAATTTCCCTGTTGATGCTGCAGGTAAACCTGATTAAGTACTAGTATGCTGCATTTTTCTTTACCTGCTCATTTACTTGCAGATTCAAGGTCCCAAACATTCCTGTTTACTTTTTAGGACCTGTTCACAAACCAGGAAGCATCTTGGAGTAGATTAATTTACTAAGGCTTGGTTACTTGTTGGATTTTCCACTTCTACTGTAACAAAACATACTCTATCAGATGATAAAGATGGATTTGCATAGACAATGGTTTTGTTCCGTAGGGATCGATTTATTGATGTGATAGTTAGTCTTTTTGTCGATTTCCATATATAATTTGTAGCTAGTTCCTGGTTTGGGTAACATTGAAGGGTGTATTTAGCTTGGCGCCCACTCTCACCAGGATCTTCCAAAATGTGATGAAATCGTTCACAGTTGATTTCCTGGACAGAGATCCTATTTTGGAAATAGAGGAAATACACAGTCTGAGAAATCTAAACTGGTGTAATTTCTAGACGCCTTAGTCTTCATTGGACTTGGCACCAGATGTCTTCTCCCTTTGGTTATATTTTGTTTGAGGACTTGGAGTGCTCCTTTTCCCTGATGTTTCCTGTGGAGGGGGGGGGGGGGGATCAGGAGAGCAGTAGGCACTTTCTTTGATTTTTTTTTTTGTAAATATATTTTTATTGAGTCAAAAATTGTCGTATCATCACATGCAATAAGACTTGTGCGCAGTTCAATTATTCATTATCAAAAACAGTATTAACCAGGACTCCATTTTTTGTCCCCCCCTAACACTCCCTTCCCCTCCCCCACTACCCCGACCCCCCCTTCAGTGTGCCCTCGAGTATCTTCGTGCTACACATCGCCTATAATCCTGGTTGCTACCAATGTTAACATAAATCAGTGTAAAATAACATCAACATGATTCTCAATAGATAGTAGATAGTAGATTTCGTCCGGTCGCTCAGGTGCGCTCCGACTCTCCCTCCTAAACTGTCAATATTTCTGGATGTGTCGGGTAGTGCTTAGCTCCTCCCTATATGTGATCAAGTGTCCCCGTCTAAAACATTCCCCACTGCGTTCCTGGGGTCCTCTGCTCTGGTACTCGCACCCTGATCTACCACTGCCTGTACCTCGTCTCCCTCGTCCAGCTCAACCGGTGATTGAAGTTCCGATACTAATGCTCCCCAGGCCCTTGCAACTTCCAGCGCCTTGTCATTAGAGGAACGCCTAGCCAGCTGGAGCCGAAGTGTCGCCTTGCTCCCCGCCCAGTGCTGGAAGCTCGCCTTCCATCTCCCAAAGCTAGGGCCCGTCCTTGTCTTCCAGTGCATGGTAAGCTCCCTCTTTGCCATTATTAAACCCAAATCATAAAATTTGCTTGTTACTTTAGTGTTAGGGGTATGCGGAAACCACAACAGGAGGCAGGTTCCCATCTCAGCTTCCAGCTCGCGCTCAGTCACTCGGTTCAAGCATGCCACCACATCCATCCAGTAAGAGCCTAATCCCGTACAGGACCAAAACATGTGACCAAAATCAGCGTCTTCTGCCTGGCACCGAGGGCACACTGACTGGGTCCCCCCGAAATACTGCTGGATCTTGACCGGGGTTATATAGGCCCTGTGGAGAGTATAAAATTGGACCAATTGAAACCTAGCATTGCGGGTGCCCTTCCAAGCGCGCCGCAACAACTGTGGCCACGTCGTCTCAGGGATAAGCTTACCAAGATCTTCCTCCCATTTACCCTTCAAGCTGTCCAGAGGGGAAAGGTGTTCCGTGGACAATCGCCGATACAAACAGGTGATGGCCTTAAACGTACCCGCCGCCATAGTGATGTATTGGCACCCCAGCGATGTTGGGGGTTCCGACAATCCCATCTTCCAGTGTTTCTGGATTCCCGCCACTAGGGCAGCATGCAATAGGTAGTCCCCCCTCGGTAGGTCAAAGGCCTCCTGCAACGCCGGGAAAGGCTTCAAGACACCATCTCTATATAAATCCCCCACCATGTGGAGACCGTGCTCCTCCCAGCTAGCCAACGCCGACCAGTCTCCGCCATGAGGGAGGGCCGTGCACATACCCAAGGGGATTTCCGGGGCATAGGGGCTCGCGAACCCCGCGCGCCTCTGACTTCGCAGCCAGCATGACCGGAGGGTGCGCTCTTCAAGGGTGAGCTGGTCCAATCGAAGCTTCTGCCCGAGAATAACGAACGTCAGTACGTGCCTGGGGATGACCCTGCCCTGCGGACCGTCCGGCCCCCTGAACTCTCGCGCCACAGCCTGTGTAAGCCATTGTAGCTGTGCCGCCAGGTAGTACCACTCAAAGTCCGGGGCCGCCAGCCCCCCTTCCTCCCTCGGTCTCATCAGTGTGGCCAACGCTACCCGTCTTCTGCCAGATCCCCAGATAAACCCTGTCATCCTCACCCGGAGCGTTCGAAAAAAGGAAACAGGGATCCAGATCGGCAAAGTACGAAAAAAATAGAGCAGCCGTGGGAGAGCCACCATCTTCAAGAGTGCTATGCGCCCAGCTACTGATATGGGGAGAGTACGCCAGAACGCTATACTGCCTCTGAGCCCTCTCAGCGTGCCACCCACGTTCCCATCAAATAGGTCGGCCAGGCGTGAAATATGCGGACACCCAAATACTGTAGGCAGTCAGGTTCCCACCTCAGGCCATCCAGTGCCGGGGGCGGCCGACCCTCAGGGAGAGGGGGAACAAACAGGTCTTGTTCCAATTCACCCGCAGACCGGTCAAGCGGCCGATCTCCCCTAACAAGTGCTTAGCGCCCTGCAAGGCATCCCTTGTGTCAGCCAAATATAAAAGGAGATTGTCCGCATATAACGATATGTGATGAAGCTCCCCACGCAACGAGACCCCCTTGTACAATCGTCCCTGGCGGGCATGTGCAGCTAGCGGTTCAATTGCCAGCGCAAACAACAGAGGGGACAGAGCAGCCCTGACGAGTACCTCTCTACACCTGGCAGGCCGCTGAGACAGTACGTCCCGTGCGAACCCGTGCCGTGGCAGAACAGTATAACAGGCTGGTCCAACGTATGAAATGATCCACCAGACCAAATCCCTTCAACACTCAAAACAAATACGACCACTCTACACTATCGAACTCCTTTTCGATATCCACCGACAGTACTGCTGCCCTCGCCGAGCCGTGTCCTCCATCCCCCATGATCCGGATCAATCGCCGAATACACGTCACAGTATTCCTAGCAGGGATAAACCCCGATTGGTCTGTATGTACAAGGGTGCCCATGTGATCTAAAAGGCGCGTGGCCAGAATCTTACTGAGGATCTTATAGTCCACTGTGAGCATGGAGAGCGGTCGGTACGCAGCCATGGACTCGGGGTCCCCACCCTTCTTCAGTAGTGGCACTATGATCGCTTCTCTCATGGTGGGTGGCAGCCTGCCCAGGTTCCATGCCTCCTGATAAACCGACTGCAAGGATATCCAAATACTCTGCGTAGAACTCCACCGGGAGGCCATCGGCTCCCGGCGTCTTTCTCCGAGCCATGTGTTTAATCGCCGCCCTAATTTCTCCCGGCGAAATAGGTTCCCCCAGCTTGGTGCCCTGTTTCGGGTCCAAATGTGGTAGCCCCGCGGCCTCTAGATAGTCGTCCAGACCCTCAGGGGGGTCCCTCATCTTGCTCTGATATAGCAGCATGTAATATTGCAAAAATTGGTGTTTCACCTCTGTTTGTGAGAAGACCAGGTCCCCTGCGGGTGTGGCCAGAGACATTATAGGGGAGCCCCGGACCGCCAGGTTAGCCAACCAGGCCAACAATGTCACTACCTTGTCCCGTTCAGCATGAGCGCGGACTATATATTCCCTATAATCATAGCAGCGGAGCCGCTCGACCTGCGTAGCCACTTCCTCGCGCGCCGTCGTCATTGCATCTAGGCCGTCCCTATTTGCGTGGCTATCTATTTCTGCTTGGCGCAGATTAGCCTCTGCCCGGTCAATATCCTGCAACAGTACCTTACGCATCCCAGCGACTGATGAGATACATGTCTCCCTCACCACTGTTTTGAAAGCGTCCCATTCATGAGCTCTACTCGACGCCGTCCCCATGTTGTCTAAGAAGTAGCGCTCTATGCCCTCCCCTAGCTCTGATGCAAACGTAGGGTCCTCCAGCGTCGCCGGATTCAAACGCCACGTCAGGATCACCTGTCGCTGCCGCGACCAGAGCACGGCTATCAAGCAGGGGTTGTGGTCCGAGAGTGTCCTCGCTAAGTACTCACTCTGGCATGTGAGCGCCAGTGCCCCCGGAGTACATAAAATGCCATCGAGCCGCACATGTAAATCGTGCGGCACCGAGTAAAAAGAATAGTCCCTTTCCGAGGGATGCTGTGCCCGCCAGGCATCCACAAGACGCCACGCTACCTGCCATTCCCTGCGTGCCTTGGCCACTCGTCGTACAGCCGACTGAGCCAGTGGAGGGTGAGAGCGGTCAAGTTCCACGTAAGTGATTGAATTGAAGTCCCCCCCTCCTCCCCCCCCGCCCCAACACCGTCCCAACTAAAAACGACGCCAACTTCCCAGAGAGCCGCGCGAAGAATGCGGCATGGTCGGAGTTTGGAGAATAGACGCTGCTAAAGGTCACATCTCTGCCGTCCAGGCGGCCCAAAACCAACACGTATCTCCCCTCTGGGTCTATGACAGTGGTCGTAGGTTGCAAGGGGACCCCCGATCTCACCCAGATTAGAGTCCCCCTGACAAAGGTAGAGTAAGCGGTATAAAACAACTGTCCCCACCATCTCCTTTGTAATGCCCGCCCCTCTGTCTGATCAAAGTGTGTTTCTTGTAAAAAGGCCACCTGGATCCCCCTGCGAACTAAATATGCATGTAATTTATAACGTTTTCTCATGGAGTTCAGCCCTCGCACATTCCACGTGATACATTTTAATTCAAGTTGGGTCGCCATAGGAAAGGATGACACAAAGGACAACCCAGCACAGTCTAACGGGCACACTGACAACCCCCTCCTGATCAGAACGTCCCCAACAACCCCCCACCCCAAATTTCCCCAGAACAGGCTCTAAACCGTAGGTACCCATCCAAACACAAACCAACTAAGGGAAATACCCTGGTAGCAACCAGAGTCTCACAGTAAGTGTGAGGTAGAGGGTGTGGTCCAACACCAGCACGGTCCGGACAGCAACCTCACTTGTCCAAACTAATGGTCAGGCCTCGTATATGATAGTCCCCCCCCTCCCGGCAGTTCCGCTGAGCCATGTCCGTCCCTCCCAGTGGGGCGTCCCTGCTTCCCGGGCGTGCCCCCTTACTGTGCACATGTTGGAGTCTGGGATCAATACTCGTCCAGCAGGCCATCAGCAGTCCGTGGAGTAACCTCAGGTAGGTGGCAATTGTCCTCCTCAGATCCCTCTGACCCCATCTCCTCCGACCCCTGGTTGGATGTAGTTTCCGCCAGGGACGTCGCATTCGCGCTCCTGAAATGATACCTACCGCCTGTAGCGCCGCTTGCCGCTCCAGCCCCGTCTGGGAATTTGTAGGCTATTTTCCATTCGCCCAGCGTTTCATGGCGCGTCGGCTTCTTCGGGGTCTTGGCTGCATCTCGACCTCCGATTCCCGTTGTCCCGGACCATCCTTGCCCGCACGATAATGTTCGAGCCAGTGCCAGGCATCGTCTGGATTATCAAAGAAGGTTGCGTGCGGGGAAGAACAAAGCGTACTGTATACCCTCCGAGCGGAGTGCCCTCTTGACAGTCATAAAGGAAAAACTGCTGCAATGGACCTCCTGGGAATAATCAGGGTAGAGGGAGACTGATGCATTGTCCACTTTATAGGGACCAGATGTCCTGGCATTCCGCAGTATGAGGTCGTGGTCCTTGAAGTGGAGCAGACGTGCAACCACTGGTCTGGAGGGACGGCCCTGGGCCGGGGGCCGGGCCGGCACACGATGAGCCCTCTCCAGGGTATAGAACTGTGACAGGCCTTCAGGGGCGACCACCTCTCGCAGCCACTTTTCCAGAAAGTCAACCATATTGTCCCCTTCGCATTTTTCGGGAAGGCCCACCACCCTTATGTTGTTGCGTCTGTTACGCCCTTCCGCGTCTTCGGCCCTCCATTCCAGCAATTGCACTCTACGCGATAGGTCACTCAGCGACCCATCCGTCGCCTTCTGCGCAGGTACCAACGTTGCAAGCGCAATTTCCGTGTCCTTGACGCGATCCGCCAGCTTGCCGTGGTCAGCCCGCAGCAGTCCAAGGCTGGTTGAGACTTGCGTTATATCGTGGTGCAAGGATTCTTTCGTGTCCGCTATGGCCTTAAGAATTTGATCCATTTGCTGTTGCTGTAGCCCCACAGCCGGACCCCCAGCCGGGTTCTGTTCGTGAGAGTCGTGCGAGTCATCAACCGGGTCAATCTGCGGCGTCTCTGGGACGCGCCACGGCTTCCCCATGATCCGCTCTCGATATTGGCGGCCCAACGGAAAGCCGCCAGGGCCAAGTGCTCCCAACCGTGCACCGCCAGAAGCGCTAGGGTGTGCGCCGGCGGGTCACCCTTATGTCCGTGGTCCACGTCGCCCGGCCTCACCACAATGGTAGTCCTCTGTGCTTCGTGCACCAATCAGGGGTTAAGCACCACCTGCTGCCTGTCAGGGATAGGGCTCCACCCGGCCCCTCCGCCGGGACCGCCAGAAGATGGACTCTCTCCTCTTCGCCGGCACCCCTCTCTCCACGGCGGCGGTCCTCTCCACCAGGAAGTGGCTCCTACAGGCGCTGCCCCCACATCTCCAGCCGCCACTCCACGCACGCCACAATCCTCCTCTCAGGGTGTGTACCCCCAGTAGATTACAGCGCCCAGCGACGCCGGGGCAGGCCGATCAGGGTGGCCGGAGCAGGCACTCCAGTGAGTCGCCCTTGCAATCGCCCTCCAGGCACGCAAGCAGGCCACCAAATTGCAGGGCAGGGAGTCTGCGTGAATACCTGCGCTTGCCGTCGCCCGCCGATGAAGCCAGCTCTCCCCCAGGTCGAGGTGCGGGTAAGCAAGCTCCGGAAGGGGGGGGGTCTTCACAATATTAAGCCTCTGATGCCCTTACAGCCGCAGGGAGCTCCCGCCGTATCACCACGGCAGCACCGTCCTCAAAATTGCATCCCGGGGCCCCGAGCGGGAGCTCAGGCGTATTTCCGATCACCGCCGTCGCCGATGTGGCCCCAGGTCCGCTCCGGCAGCACTGCCTATCCAGGCGCCGCCCTCTGTCTCGGTGTTGCAGCCCCCGCACTCCGTGGCAGCGTCCCCTCCAAGCCGCAGTCCACCGCCGGCGGGCACAGAATTACGCGAGTCCGGGGATGCCAGACCCCGCGTAGGCCGCAGACAAAATGGCCGGGTCACTTCAAAGGCGGCAGTCGCCGCGCCGGCGGTTCTCGCCGTCGGAATCCGGGCTCAACCTGGGCGCAGGCACCTTAAAACCCCGGGAGGCCCCTATCGAGGGCTCCGACACCGCCGAGGGAGTCACAGGACAGGATAATTGCCGAGGCTGACACAGAGCACGGAGCTCACACGTCCATTCCCGGTGATGCCTAAGCCACGCCCCCCAGGCGCTTTCTTTAAATAGCAGTAGCTTTTATAATTTCCTTTATGCCTTTGTTTTTTTAGGAGTGATCCGACATTTGCTTTTTTCTCAATTGCCCACTGAAGAAAATGTGGTTGTCAGCTCATTGTTGATGTATGACAGTGCACATAATGATATAGAAGATATAGTGGCTATGTGCCTGCATGGTGGTGATCCACCTGAAGGGGTTTATTGATGCCAAATGCAAAGGAGTCCTTCTCATAGTCATTAGATTTATTGATGTTGAGGGCTTTTACAATAATCACTCTGGTACCCCTAGTTCTTCAAGTCCAATTGCTTCTCTTTCAAACCATTGATTTTTGAATGAGAAGGCCAGAGTGCCTTAGTAGATGTCCTTGTTTTCTCTTTAAACTCTCCTATGAATGCTTAAAAGTATTATGGATGTAGGATATACCCTAAGATTTTCGTAGAGTGTGAACCACCAGCTGCAGGCTCCAAGGAGGAACTAGCATGTTCCTTAATTCTGAGGCAAATTCTTATTGGCCTTTTGGTGTCTCCCTGACCATATATTGATGTTTGAACTTCTTGATTGTATTGCTGTCAGAAAGGCATGCATGTATGTTTTTCTTTTTTGTCCCTGCTACATGAAGAGCACTTTACACACTGTGAACTTGTGGTGAATTCAGTATTGACAACTCAAGGGAAAAAAGTGTCCTCCCACAAATTAATTTCAGAGTAGGATCTGTGTACAGAACGTACTGAATGGTGTGAAATATAAGGAAACTTACTGAAAAATTGATCAAAATATAAAGAAATTTGGAAAGCCAATGTTTATGGATCCTAACAGTATTGAGAGGAAAATGACCTTCCAGTCAGTGCCCTTTAAATATCGGTTGGTTGGCCTGGGGACAACCTATTTTTCTTTTGTTGGTAAAGCTGTGCTGTCAAACTGCCACTTTTAATTTTTTAATAAGGAACCATAGCAGCATTTAAGAGATTGCTGAAGCTGCAAAATGAGGTTACAATTTTGACTACTAAAATACATGCTTTTAAATGGGTAGTCATGTATGTGAAAGACATTGTCTTTTACAAAGTATTCTGGCTGTTCGTACGTAGACTCTTCATGAAGATCAGTGAAGGTCTCATGATTACAGTTTGGATTCTGAGGACATAAAGTGAGAATACATATGCCCCCCAGCAAGACGACATGTTGGTCCTCAAAGAGGAGGCACGTGTGATGCATCTTTTTGTGGGGTTAGGGAGTTTTTGTGTGTTTTTTTGTTTTTTTTTGTTTGCTCACTAGAAATAATTGATAGCGAAGGCTTTAAACCAGTCCATTCTCTCGTACTGTCACCATGCACATCTTTATCTTTGCAAACAACCTCAAACATGCCTGCTCATTATTTTTCATCTCTTTTTTTTGGATTCAAATAGTGTAAAAAATGTGTGATACAGTTTGCAAGTATTCATGGAGACCTTAGGTGTAGATTTAGGTAACGTCTAAATATAGACACTGCGTGGAACACAAGCCCAGTGGAGATACCCCATTCTTGTGCACTGCGGCATAACTTCTGTGCAAGTGGTTCCAACGCAAGCAGAAATAATATGTGGAGAGCGGGCACCCAGGTCTTGTTCCTCGATGAATTGGGTAGACTTTCAAAATATGGACGCCTGTATGCACTCTAGCTGTGGAAGGTCTATAAAAGTGTAATCCTTCGAAGAAAGCTAGGGAGAATGCCAGTCTGAGGGCAGCCAGCATGTATTCCCAACTCAGTGTATCCAATGGTTGGCGCACGTCAAGCGATAGGCACCTCGTGTGTTAAAGAGGTCAGAGCACGCATTCATTACATGATAGTCTACGTATGTTGCGTAATGTATTTCGGCCCGGTTCAAAGCCAAATTGATCTGCATGCATAAGTCTCTGCAAGAGTGGGAGGCCAAAACCTTACTTAATATTTTATACTCTTTGTTAAAGAAACGGGTCTGTAAGCTGTGATATCTGATAGAGACTACTAGCCAGATTCCTTAACGTAGAATTATCCCCAGGCGTGAGACTGGATCCAGAATTTACAGCATCTCTGTGCGCCGGGGGACGGCACCATGTGACTCCGCCCTGACGTTTTCCTTGTACGTTATGTCAGCGAGGTAACATAAGTCTCACCCCGGCGCGCTGACATCAGTTTCCTTCTTTTCCGCGTGGAACGCGGATCCGGATAGAGTTCCCTTGACCTGTTTCCAGGCCATCTTTTAACGCCTTTCCGTTGGGAAAAGTGTGCAATGCCTTCGGGTTTCAAGACGTGTACTTGTACATGTCAGATGTCGGCGACCGACCCTGAACCTCACCCTATTTGTTTGTGGGTTTGGGCGAGCACCATGATTCTACGGATTGCGACGCT
Organism: Lissotriton helveticus; assembly: GCF_964261635.1. NCBI lineage: Eukaryota > Metazoa > Chordata > Amphibia > Caudata > Salamandridae > Lissotriton > Lissotriton helveticus. The sequence goes on along the minus strand of NC_136068.1, from coordinate 815,392,205 downwards.
TGTCAGCACCTCAAGCCGAAGTCCCGACGGGTGCGCCGGATGAAATTGCTTTCGGCCCGCTTGTCCAGATCGGTCTCGTCACAGCGTCCGTCCCCTACCTCAGAAGGGTCCAGAACCCGCCAATTCAGACTGCGGCATCGCCCTTCACTGCGGCCCCATATGCGTCGCTTGCCCGCCGGTAAGTCCTACAGCTGGTCGCCGAGGCCTTGCCCTCGTACTTCAGAGGGCGCGAGTTCCTCTTGGGACGTGCGCCCTCGGCCGTTGCCACCCTATCTGCCGTTTCCTGGCGTTTGGGCAACAAATGGAGGCCTACGCTATGGCTCTGCAGGCTTCTTTGGGCCCCCCTCCTCTTCCTGAGACGTCCGCGGATCACTCGCCATGCGCAGGGCCTTCTGTGGACTCGTTCGGCTTCAGGTTTTGAAGGAGTGGTGTTGTCTAGGTGCAGTCCTACGGGGTTCCCCTCTTCGGCCCACTGCATCCCTGCCTCGCCGCAAAACCCCGCGGGGTTCCCTGTGGTGTCGCAGGGGGTCGCCTGGACTCACGGCTCGTCCTATGGGAAGGCGGCTGTCTTACCGGAGGCCAAGCAGACGCCTTTCCGGCGCCGACGGATTTCCTCCCCGGCCCTGACGGCGCCGCGGTTGGAGACCGGGACCCGGGGTGCCTCCCTGGATCCCCCTCGGTGCAGGTGGCTGCCTCGTCTGAGGTCGAGCCCGTGCCTTTTCGGCTCCGTTCATTGGCTGCTTCAGCTCCGACCCCGCCCCTGTCTCCTGTCAAGCTTGTGGTGGTGGTGGAGGTCGACTCGGCACCGCTCGGGCCACACTGGCGCCGATCGAGAACACACCGGTGCCCATGGCGGACTCTACGGCGCCGTCCCGTCGTCGGGTCCTCGTCTCGTCTCCGGATGTCCATTCCTCTCCTCCGGATGTCCATTCCTCTCCTGAGGTTTGTCATCTCCTTGTCTCCTCTTCACCGGAGACTGGATGCCGTGTCGTAGCCTTTTCCCCGGCATCTTCCAGGGAGGGCTCTACGCATCTCACGGTTGGGTGCCCCACAGGCTTCTCCGAAGACCCCTCGGGCCCCTCACTTGTCCATGGGTCTTCCATACTTCAAGGGCTGGCCGTTTCTTCCTCCAGCGGGACTCTGGGACGGGCAGCTTAGTTTGTAGCCTTCGCCCACGGAAGAGTTGCTCTCTCCCCCGCGACGCCCTACGGAGGTGAGTGTAGCCTTTGCACGGGCCATTTCCACTTCTGCTGGCATTTTGCAAATGGGCACCCCGGACAATCCACTCCCTCCGGACCATTTGTTGAAGGTTCTCCACCAGGGCTCTGGTGGAAGGGAGCTGCTTCTTCCATTTGAAGCTTCACTCCACAACTCTCTTCTGGGGGCCTGGGGGCATCCTGCTACGGGAAATCCGGTGCCTCAGCCTCTCCTCCACCGCCACCGACTTGCCCCGCACGATCCAGTCTGCCTTTTTTCCCACCCTTCGGCCCAGAGCCCTGTCCTGCAGTCTGATTTTCCTTCATTGCCTTCAGTGTTGCTCCCTCTGTCACGGGAGGGCCGGTGGTTGGACTCCTGGGGGCGTAACGTCTTTGCTTCCACTAGTGCTGCTTTGCGCGTGCTCAACACACTTTGTGTGTTGGCCAGGGCTACCTCTGGCCTTTGGTATTCCGCGGAGTCCCTTCTGTCTCGCTCCTCCCATGAAGATGTCTACGCTGATCTGCTGCACCATGTGCTGGATGGTCGGGAGTTAGCTGCCTTTATTCTCCGTTCGGCCTTGGATGTTTCCGATTCTCTCAGCCGTGCTATGGCGAGTACTGTGGTTTTCCGCCACCATGCTTGGTTGCGGGATGGCATCTTTCCCGAGAACATTAGGGAGCGTCTTGTTGACCTGCCTTTTGATGGGATTCTTTTTATTTAACACCCACGCGGACTCCGCCATTCAACGGCTCATTGCGGGGCTCCGTCCTTCTCCTCCTCCCCCTCCGTAAGCTTCAGCTGTCGGTCCTCAGGTGCCTTATGGCAGGCGTTTATCCCATCTTTCTCTTTGGGCCTAGTATTTTGGTTGGCCCGTCTGTGTGTTGTGTGTGGCTTGGAATGCCTTCAGGGTCCTCAAATTGGCCCCTCGATACTGTTGGCGGCTGGTACAGCCCTTTAGCTTTGGTGGTGTTTTTTGGCTGTTGGTGAAGCCGTATAGGTCCTTAGGATTGGATCATCTGTTTATTTGTTGGCTGCTTGGTAAGCCGCCTGTAGTTCCTCCCTAAGAGGTGGTCCCATGTTTTGTTTTGGGACATATCATACCCTAGGTGGGGTACTTGTTGCTATTGTATAGCTCTTTCCTAAGCTGTGCGGGTGTAAATACCTTCTCTGGTTCCTTGCCTTTCCTGGCGTCACTGTATATCGCTTGGCGCAGTCTTTTTGTCTTCTGTCTTAGCGCAGCTTGTGCTGCTCCAGATTCTGTCCCGCTCAGTATCCAAGGGTGTTTCTATCCTTCGTCTACAGGGCTTGCCTGTCGTGCATTTTTTCCCTTGTTCCTGCTGGATATCTGCTTCTGTACATTTTGCCTTCCCTCCTCAGCCTCTGGATCGCCAGACTGACTTTTGTCATGCCGTCTACGGCGTCTGGTCGTGGTGCTTTCACCTTGTTCTCCGACGTTTGGGCCTGATCCTCTGCCTTGTGTTCTAGGGGGGCTAGGATACTCCTGGTGTTCTACTGGGTTCTGGTTGACTGCTTTAGGTCTGTACTCCATATTTCTCCTCTTATCTTCTGGCCAGTCCCACTTCTCTTTGTGGGCCGGGTTGTGCTACTGGGACGGTCCTTCACTGGGGCTTGTTCTGGGGTTCCCTTGCCTCTGCCTTTGTCTTGCGCTTGGCTTGCTTTGGGCACACTACATCATAGTATTTACCAGCTTCCGGCTATGCACGCCTGGTCGTTATGGTCCACCTCCGTGGGCCTCGGCGTGTACCCGTGTGCTCCTGTCCCTTGCTCTGCTGGAGCTTTGCTCGACTGTCTTCCTTCTCACATCTGTGGGGCCGTTCCTGCCTTGTCCACTGCCTCGGGCCTCCGTTTCCACCTCTGCTCCTTGGATTTTGCAGGTGGTTCTTTTCTTCCTTTGGTACTCTCTTGGTGCCGTTTGTCCCTCCGGGGTTTCTGCAGACGCCCTTTGCCCTCGGGTAGGCTTGTGGTATCCTGGCCTTCCCTTCTCCTTGTTCTTGCTTACTTCGGCTTGGTGGAGGCTGGGCTGCCCTCCCTGTCCCCGTGACACATTCCCTGTTGGGACCCTGTGTTCTTCCAAGCTGAGGATGTTCTCTCGCAGCCCCTCTACCCCTTTTTGGGTATGGCTAGGGTATCTATTCTACGTTAAGGAATCTGCTGCATATAATCTCTATTAGATGTACATGTTACTTACCTTCGGTAACGATGTATCTGGTAAAGACGATTCTAGCCGCAGATTCCTTCACGGCCCGCCCTTCCTCCCCGTTCTGTGAGGATCTTCAGCTTGGTCTTCTGCACTCGCTTCCTCCGGGTGGCTTGTCTTCTGTGAGTGCCCTCTTTCACTTCCTCCCTGGCGGGATGCTTTCTGTTTATTTGTTCCTCTCTTTCCTTTCTGGTGATTGGACGGTAGGTTCATGTGTACTTTTGCATCCCTACACCCTGGTTTCCAGTGTGGGCCCTACTCATAATCTTCTCGCTTTCTCATTGCTTGGGGTTTCTGACTCCTCTGCAGTCCTCTGGGTTGCAGTCCTCTGGGTTGGGGTCTCTTGGCTGTGCCTCAGCCACTAGCTCTTACAGGGGATACAACACTCCTTGATGGTGTTATCTTGGGGTACCTTGTTGTTACTCATCTGTTCCGGCTTGTGACTCCTTCTCTGTTATAGATTGTGGTTGCAAACTTTGTCGTCGGCCATGACATTTTTCACATGTTTTTTCTGCTTCCAGGAAGGATATCGTCTTTGCTTTGCAGGGTTGCTCCTCGGAGCAGTGCTCTGCTCTTTTTCTTTCCATGACTTTCAGGGACACAGGGACTGGCACTGTCCCTGTTGGTGCTGTTCCTCACCATTTGCTTCTTCCCTTTCTGTTTCACAGATTTTTTCGCACACTGTTCCCATACTCTCACAGTTTTGTTTGTGATGGTTCTGCGGTGTGGCGCAGAAAAGTTCTCCAAAGAAAACTGATGTCAGCGCGCCGGGGTGGGTCTTATGTGACTTCGCTGATGTCACGTACGCGGACAACGTCAGGGCGGAGTCACGTGGTGCCGTCCCCCGGCACGCAGAGATGCTGTGGCAAAAACATTTCTGGATCCACTCTCACACCTAGGGATAATTCTATGTTAAGCAATCTGCAGCTAGAATCTTCTCTACCAGATACATCCTTACCGAAGGTAAGTAACTTGTACAACTGTCCGGTCTCTACCTGGCTTCAACAGTGAGGTCAAGAGGGCCTGCACTGTACTACGGGGTAGAGTTCAGCAAGAATTTGTATAAACTTTCTAGTTGAGGAACCAGTTATATAGTAAATGTGGCATAGAAAGCCACCAGAATGCCGTCTAGGCCTTGGGTCTTATTGCGGGAAAGGTTCTTTGATAGCGTCATGAATTTCAGCAGCTGTTATCGGTGCAGCCATTGTCTGTCGCAGTAGTATTGCGTCTAAAGTCTGTGACCATTTGGGGTTCTACCTCACCTGGAGCTGTGTATGGGATTATGTTATAATTGCGGAAGGCGTCAGTGACGCCATCCTGCGTCGTTACGCGAGTTTGTGTTATGGTATTGATTTCAAATATGGGGACTGGGGGGGGGTGAGGGCATTTTTAATCATTCGGGCAAGTAAAGTGCCTGATTTTTCTGCTTCTGCATGCGCTGTCTGGGTGTACAAGTGGTAATCTACAACATGCAAGCAAATTAATTCCTTGCAGCTTGTAGCTCTGCTGCCTTGTTCACATTCAGCAATGCTCTCCCAAGCTTGCCTCAACCTGTGTCAGGTCCTGATTTATTGACTGTCTCGCTACCACTAAGGAACTGATCGATTTTCCCCCTACGACTATTTTAAATGCTTCCCATTCTCTTGGCGAGGACGCTGTATTTGTGTTGTCTGTGAAATAGGTATCAATGGTAGTGGCTATGGCTGCATGAAAGACTCCATCCTCTAAGAGACCGGTGAAGGCACTTGCCCACAAGGCAGTACTAGTTTTAGCGGGTTGTGATCGGAAAGTGTTTTCCAGAGGTATGTTGGGTGCGTAATCTGTGTCAGCAATGTGGGCATGCATAGGATGAGAGCAATCGTTTATGCAGTGCGTGTGACTAGGATAATATGAATATTCCTTCATACACCTGTTCTTGCTACGCCATGTGTCCGACAGTGACCATCCTTGGGACCAGGTTCATTGGGCTTTGGTATGTAAAATCTCCCCTCCGGATACACGGATACATCGACCAGTCCATTAGCGCCGCCCTAATTTGTGCTAAAGCATCCTGCTCCAAGTTCGGGGCATATAGGCAACCAAGTACTACTGGTGTGCCATCTAGTTTGCCCTAAATCAAAGTATATCTGCCATTTGCATCAATTTGTGTATCCAATGAAGTGCTTCAAAGAGGACCCCGCCTTCATCCATGTAGCTGCCCCATGTGAGTACAGAGTAAGATGTACGAAACAATTGCCCCCTCCATTTTTTCCAGAGTTTGAGGGCCTCCGAGTTTGTCAAGTGGGTTTCCTGCAAGTATACTATTCGTGCTTTGCGCCTGCATAGTTGGGCATAGATTCTGTGGCACTTATGAATAGAACCCCTGTACTTTCCAGGTAGTGAACTTATAGTGGCAGGGTGCAGCCATGGGAACCCATCTTATTGTGTGTGTGTGTGTGTGTGTTCTAGCATGTCGTTTTCCCAGTTTTCTCTAGTGGGGAGTCAATGTAATGCCCAAAAAATGGCTATCCTTTTTTTGCCACTGTTAGCCCCAACACAGTATAGCTCCTGCTCAGACACAGCTTCGGGTTGTCAGAGGAAAGCCCCAACAAACATTTAGGGGTTGTGTGCGTTACATTCCATCCCGTCGCTCGCTTAAGCTGGTAAGCTGGGGTGGTATTTCAACCATTAGATGGCCACCACTGGGCATCGCCAAACCATGTGTAGGAAATCAGCCTCCACATCTGAGACCGCGCCGTTCTGTTGATGCATAGATAGCATGCAGCCGTTTGGGGGATAATTAAGTCATATGTACAATATTGTATTGGATTTGTTTGAACCTAGCGCATACTGAGACCCGTGGGTTTCCCCCCATGAATCCTGGACCAGTCTTTATGGTTAAGCGGTTAATCACATTAGCTCTGCCATGTCTCCTCCATACGCAGTGATTTAACCGGTCTATCCGTTTGCAACGGTCAATATAGGTATGTTATCATTTTGTGCACCATCGATAACATAGTGGCAATTGTGTGAGTGGTTTCAAGGGCATTAGGGAACATTGGCTATTATCATATTGAAGAAATTATCCATATTTTCCAGGTCCCAATGCGAAAGTCTCCATGGCCATGGTGGGGTAACAAACTGGCCCTCAGGGTAAAGGTCAGACAGCATTAAACATCCACCCTCTCCTGGCACTTTTCCACTGACATATGACTAGTTTGTGCAAAGGGACGAAAAATCCAGATGTCTAAATTAGGTGTGATGGGGGCCCATTGGACCAACCACCGCACCGCCCGTTCCCAGGGTCTAGCCATGAGACTGACCAGGTAGGGGGAGTCGCAAGGCATGCCCCCGCCTCACCTCAAGAGTGCCCCAAGTTGAAGCTCTTCATGTGTACCATTGAGCAGTTGGGCTCTCCATCCAGCCTATGCACAGCATGCTGTAATTGGGCTTCTATACAATAGAGCTCCAGGTCAGGAACTGCCATTCATTGAACCGCTTGTGATCAAACTGCGTTCAGATCCAAGGATCCAATGTTATTTTATGTGAGAACTTCCAATGACAATCCAGGGTTAGGCTGGTGACTAGCTAATTCTAAACAGTAGTGCACAGTCAAACTGACTCAAAGTACAACTTCTGTTTCAGTTTGGACAGTCCTTGGGGCTAGCAGCATATAAGGTGAACTAAAAAAAGACTGATAATAACTTGGCATATAGACCAGAAGAATCCATAACAGAGTAATAGGTAATCATAAAAAAACATGTTTGGTTAAAGCAAATTGCCAATGAAATTGCTTAGAGATCAAAATCATATTGCATCTTAAACAGAATTGCCCCCTTATCAATAGTGGATCAGGGTAACTATGCAAATATGATATACACAATGCTGTTCATTTTGTTTAAACACCTTGCAGTTCATGTCCCATCATCTTTTTTTCAGACCTCTAGCATCTAGACTGGATGCTTTTATGTGGGCTAATGTAAACCAATGCATCTCCAATCTGAAAGAGACTGTAGTTAGATTCCTTCCCTTTAGAATTAACCCCAGGTGTCAGACTGAATCTGGAGATTTGTTTCTTTAGCAGTACACCGGTGCGTCGGTCGACTCCGCGTCAGTGTTTGCTGGGATGACGTAGCTGTGTCTATTAGACGCCCTTCCTGCGTCACGAATCCGCATCTCGTGCACCTCTGGAGCCTGGAGCGCGACCACAACCCAAAGTCGTGCTCTGACTGTCGGGCCATGAACCCGAAATCTTTGCGGGAGTGGTCCCGAAAGCTTTTGGAGGCCCGGCAGTTGGCTCCGCGCCACTCAATGTCCCGGTCGAGAGGAAGGTCTCGGGACCGGTCGTGGAGCCACCATCGCCATTCGTCTTCCTAGTCTTCGCACTCCTCTGGTAAGTCGAAGCACAAGAAGGCAGTGAAGAAGCACCGCAGCTTTTTGCCTTCGCACCAGCTGGCGCGACTCGGGACCCAGAGCGTCATCGCTCTCAGGCTCCATCCTCTGAGCCTGCTTCTGGGACGGCTATCCGCTTCCCTCCTTTTCCCAGACCCGGAGCGTCCCCTGCCCAGCTTTGAGCTTTCTACAAAGCGCTTCACAGCATCTTTGGGCAGCCTGCCGACTCGGCTGGGGGCTCTAGGCCTTCGATGCCGGTGCCAGAGGGCCCCCGAGGATCCAGGCCTGGATCGCCGCTGGCTGACCTCATGGTACCTTCCCCGCAGCGGATTCTAGTAACAAAGCCCTGACGTCAGTTGTGCCGTCGTCCCCAGCCTCACCACCGACTTGGACATGGCGCCGGACCAACGTCGATCGACGTCCGTACCCCTGTTAATTCCTGGTGTTCCTCTCCACCCTGAGTGGCAACCAGAGGAGGGCGAGGAGGACTGGGAGGTGTCTGTGGAACTTTTGGCTTCCCAGCTTGAAGAGCCGGAATGGCGAGAGGAACTGGGAGTAATGCCAGTGGTTTGGATACCTCCACAGACCTTATCATGCTCCCCCCCCCCCCTCTACTGTGGACAATGGAGGAGGGAGATTCCTACACAGTGGTGTTGCGTAAGGCAGCTGAGGCCTTGGGCCTTGAGCTTCCTATGGTGTCAGTCAAGACTAACCTCCTGACAGAGTTGTTTCAACCTGCAGAGGCCTCTGTGGAGCCTTTTCTGCCTTTTAATGAAGACCTTATCGATGTCCTTCTGGGCACTTGGTCCAAGCACAGCACAGGGGCTCCTGTGGATAGTATGGTTGCCCAACGCCACTGCCAGGCCCCAGGCGACCCACCTTTCCTCTCCCAACATCTGACCCCGGAGAGATTGGTGGTCCAAGCCTCGTCCTCCAAGGGCGCATTCCCTACTGCTCGCCCAGATAGGGAATCCAAGAAGCTGGACCACCTTGGGAAGAAGAGGTTTTCTTCCTCTAGCTTAGCTCTGTGGTCGGTGAACACTGCATGCCTCTTGAGTCGTTATACCCATACGGTGTGGGATACTGTTACACAAGTGCAGCCACAGTGCCCGGAGGAGGCCTAGGCCGATCTCACTAGCGCAGTGGCAGAGGGTAGAGAGGCAGCTAAGTTCACCATCAGATAAGGGCTGGATACGGCCGACTCTCTGGGCAGAATGGTTTCCATGTCAGAATCCTTTAGGCGCTATGCCCGGTTGAGGACGTTTGGTTTCTCTGGGGATGTCCAATCCACCTTACTGGACATGCCCTTTGATGGCCGTCGCCTTTCCGGTGACTAGGCAGACTCTGTGCTTGAGCGCTTCAAGGATTCTAGGGCTATGGCCAGATCCTTGGTCCTCATGGCAACCTCTCGCCCCATGCAGTCTGCTTTTTGCCCCTTCCGCAACGGAAGGGGTGCCCCAGCACATTTGACCCAATCTAGCCACTGGTTCATGCAAGCTGTCCAGCCTGTGCGTGGCCGCGGACATGGAAACCAACGATGAGGGTCGGGCCCGAGGGCGGGTCATTCCACCCATAACCCCCCTGCAGCACCCTCCAAGCGCTCCTAGTCCGACCTTTCAGGGTCACCAGAGGACAGTGGGCGGCAGGATTCCCCATCACCTCCCCCACTGGCAAACCCCACCCGTCGGACAGGTGGGTTTTGCAGATAGTTCGAAGGAACTACTCCCTCCCCTTTGAGACTACCCCTCCCTCCAAGCCACCGTCTTTCACTCGCATGTTGGAGGATCACTTGGCCCTTCTCCACCAGGAAGTTGCAGCTCTCTAATCCAAGAGAGCTATTGAAAAGGTCCCTGTGCCAGAAGTAGGTCGTGGTTGCTATTCCCACTACTTTCTGGCCCCCCATGAAGGACAAAGGTCTGCGTCCTATCTTATACCTCAGGGCCATCAACCGCTTCCTCCAGAAAGAGAAGTTTAAGATGTTCACGTTGGCTCAGGTCCTGTCTGCCCTCGACCACGGAGACTGGATGGTAGCGTTGGACTTGCAGGACACATATTTCCATACCACTGCCAGCCCACAGGTGTTACCTGTGGTTCATGGTAGGCCACAACCTTTTTCAGTTTACTGTGCTCCCCTTTGGCCATACCAGCGCCCCTTGGGTGTTCACGAAAGTGATGGCGGTGGTGCAGCTGTTCTGTGCAGATCAGGGGTTCCAGTCTTCCCCTCTCTTGACGACTGGCTGTTGAAGGCGGGCTCGCCCCAGGTTGTTGTCTCCCACCTCCAGACTACGGTGGACCTTCTGCACTAGCTGGGATTCACTATCCGCGTGCCAAAGTCACATCTGATTCCTTCTCAGAAGCTCCTTTTCATCGGAGCAGTTCTGGATACAGCGCAGTTTCGGGCTTATCCTCACGAGCAGCGTGTCTGGGATATTCGGGCTGTGATATTGATGCTTCAGCCTTTATCCCAGATTTTGATGAGATTGACTCTGAGGCCGCTGGGCCTCATAGCCTCCTTCATCCCGATGGTGGATCAAGCCAGGTGGCATATGTGGGCTTTGTAGTGAAAACTGAAGTTCCAGTGGGCGCAGCATCAGGTGAATCTTTCCGACGTTATCCAGATCTCGGAGGGGACTGCACGTCAATTGCAGTGGTGGCTCAAGAACCAGGATTGAGTCAGCGGCAGATCTCTCTCTCTTCCCCAACCAGAGTTGACATTAGTGACGAATGTGTCACTTCTGGGATTGGGCAGCCACCCGGGAGTGGCAGAGATCAGCGGTCTCTGGTCTCCGGCGGAGTCCTGCCTCCCCATCAATCTTTTCGAGCTCAGGGCGATACGTCTTGCACTGAAGGCATTCCTTCTTTATGTCAAAGGAGGAGTAGTACAGGTGTTCACAAGCAACACCACCGCCATGTGGTACTGCAATAAAAAAGGCGGGGTGGGGTTGTGGACCCTATGTCAACAGGCTCTTTGCCTTTGGACATGGCTAGAACATCAGGGCATATCCCTGGTGGTTCAACACCTGGCAGGTTCTCTGCAACGCCAGGGCGGACGACCTCAGCCATCAGTGCATGATGGAACAGGAACTTGGAGGTGGTGCAACGTCTTTTTCAGAAGTGGGTAGAGCCTTGGTTAGATCTGTTCGCCACGGAAGAGAACGTGCAGTGTCAACAGTTCTGCGCTTTTCGTCACGAGTGGAATTGAGGCCTCCTGTATGTCTTTCCACCTGTACCACTTCTGCCCAGAGTGCTGAAGAAGATAAAGCGCGACCGGGTCCAAGTCATTCTTGTGGCTCTGGACTGGGCGCTAAGAGTTTGGTACCCCGAGCTCTTGAGCATGGCTTTCGATCCTCCGATCAGAATTCCTCTTTGGGAGGATGTTCTGTCACAGCAGCAGGCAGATGATCCTCCACCCGAACCTGTGCAGCCTCCACCTTCTTCTATAGAGGTTGAGGGGCAACAGTTGGCAGCTTTTGACCTTCCTCCTGAAGTTTGTAATGTCATCTTGCCAGCCAGGCATCCCTCATCTAAAATAAATACACCTGCAAATGGAACAAGTTTGTGACATGGTGCACAGCAGAGAGACTGGGAATCCCCTTTCAGAGGTTCTCCTGTATATACCTTCTTTGGTCCAGCAGGGCTCTGCCCTGGGCACTCTTGAAGGCTACCTTTCGAACATATGTGCCTTTCTTAACCATCCTGATCAGCCTTCTCTTTTCAAGTCCCCTATTGTAGATAGATTTCTAAAGGGGATTACTCACCTATTTCCTCCTCCGTTCATAATGCCCCAGTGGGGCTTGAATCTGGCCCTAACCTACGTGCGCACCCTTCAAGCCTCTTCACAACTGTCCTCTTGGGCTCCTCACTCTGAAGACCGCTTTCCTTGTTGCCATCACCTCTGAGAACTTCAAGCTTCGACTTCAAAACCTCCTTTTCTTGCTGTTCATCCAGACAAAGTAATTCGTCCCACAAGGCCCTATTTTCTTCCCAAAGTGCTTACTTCTTTCCATATAGGACAGACCATCACTTAGCCCACCTTCTTCCCACCTCCGCACCCTTCCAAGGAGGAGGAGAGACTCCACCTTTAGGACCGAAGTCTTTCTATCTCGACCACACATTAGATTTCCAGGTGGACAATCAACTCTTTGTTGGATATGTGGGGGCCAAGAAAGGTCGGGCTGTAGAAAAACGCACCATCTCTCGATGCGTTGTCCTATGCATTGAAATCTGCTACTCCTTGGTAAAGAAGAAAGCCCCAGTGGGACTGCATGCCCACTCCACCAGGGCAAGGGCAGCTACTACTGCTTTGGTGCGTGGAGTCCCTTCTCCTTGACGTCTGACAGGCTGCCACACCGGCATCTCTGCACACGTTCACCAAACATTATTGCTTGGACAGCCAAGCCTGGAGAGACAGCTGCTTCGTCCGCTCTGTTCTCCAGGACTTACTGGTGTGAACTTCGTTCGCAGACCCACCTCCGGGGTTGGCATTGCTGTGGTATCTATTCTAAAGGTAAGGAATCTCTAACTACAGTCTCTTTCAGATGAACAAGTTACTTACCTTCAGTAACGATGTACAAGACATATGTAGTTATAGATTTCTTACAGCCCCACCAATTCTCCCCTTTATGCGAACTGACTTCTAGGGCTAGGGACTCCCTTCCAGGGCCCTAGTTATGTGCACCAGTGGTCAGTGTCTTGCATGGCTCTGCGCTTCTGAAGTGGAAAGTTGTGGCAGAACTGACATCTAAATAGACACTGCGACTTCACCTTGAACTATCTGTTTGGCTGTCAGGACAGATTAAAAACGTTCAGCAGTTTGGCATTTAGTACAGAAACACACATGATTTTTCTACTTTATAAACAAATTAAGATGATCATCGGGGTAACAAAAATATGCTCAGAGTAGCAGTTAGTAGCAGGCCTCGGGAGACTAGTTGGCCTAACGGCTAGGGCGGTCGACCTCGAATATGGGGAACCAGGTTCTAGTCTCGGGAATGACGCTGAACATCCTGTGATCCTGAGCAGATCACTTAATCTTCCTGTGCCTAACAAAAATGAATGTGCCCTCATATAACACAACTGGTTTTATGTAAAGCTCTCTGATACCTGGTAGCAGGTCAAGTTCGCACTATATAAAACTGAGTGAAAAGAAAAAGCAGTGATGTCAGGAATGTATGCCTCTGAATGTCCCAATAATATATCACTTCACAGTTCACATTTTTGAAGGCCAAGATGACTTGTGACTCCAATTGGATTGAAGATCTGAACACCAGATGGGATGTGGATACTATGGAAACTGCTCATAACCTTTTTGAAACATCTTTAGGATTGCAATTATCTAACTTTCCTGCTCCTTAATATAAGAAGTGATAATTCCCTATTCTTATTTCCCTAATTTTAAGTTGAATGAACTATTCACAGGGAACAGCTTTCTGTGGTTAAGATGCAATTAATGCAGGTCGACCACTCATGCTTATTCGTGAGCTAGCTATTTGTATTGAGCAAATGTTACTCAAAAGCTACCTCGGAGTTCACTGGCTTTCCATGGATACTGGCGACAGCTTTGAAATTAAAAACAAAGATGTTTGATTTTTCTTAGATCATAATTTTGAATATCTACCTGCACCCTAGTTGAAACAAGCAATACTCTATTATTAGAGAGTAATGTATTGCATAAAAGCTTTACAGTCCGATTTTAATGATAGCACCCTACTAGTAGCACTGTATGTTTGCTGAGCAGCAAATGTGAGTACAACTGGATTGAGAAGGATAGCCAAATATGGAACATTCCAAGAGGTCTCAATTGGTGACCAACGTAATGTCCGATTGCACAGGAGCTTACTTGAGGCTCTGCACAGCCTAAGACTACGAGCATTAAGTGGCCAGTTTTTATCTGATAAACCAATAAGTTACACCCACGTAGGAAAACATAGAACCATGGTCTTGGACAACGCAGTAGTATCAATAGAACCGTTACATTGAAAAATGTGAAATCCAGCATCAACCAGAAAGCGACCATCTGTCCCAACCAGAAAGCAATCATCTGTCCCAAACAGGAAGCCTTCTAGTTGAGAAAGTAATCCATAATTCCAACTGTGATATTCAACCCCATGCCAGACTATTGAGCAGAGGTCTTGAGTAGTTCCTTCGCTAACCTTTATAACAATTTTAAAATTCCAGACTCATGGCGTGGCTCAGCTTTGCACCCAACCCTGAAGAACGGCTGCAAGTCCAACCCTCAAAATTAAAGACTAATAGCTCTCTAGGAAATCGGCTCAAAATATTATTCAAACTTATTGTCCAAGGAGTTGAGCACATGGGTCCCAAAGCAAAATTCACTTCCGTGGTTACAGACCGGATTTCTGTCAGGTTTCAACACAACTGATATTGTGGCTTCTCATTTATTAATTCAGAGACACAAGAAATAGTTTTATTGCTTTTAGGGCCTATAGTATAGACCAAGAACTGCCATAGAAAAATATTTACAAAACAGTGCACTCAGCACTGTTAAAAGCAATAATGTCATTATTTATAGATGAAAATTGTATTCAGGTAAAATTAAGCCCTAATTATACATTAACGGATAAAATATTTATTAATAAGGCCCTAAAACAAAACTATGTTTTGATGCCTCTTGTTTAACTTGCACGTCTGACATTGATTCAGCCTAAGGAAAGAGAGGTTGCCCTCCAAAATTAAATACACGCTCTCTCTTTATAATGAAATATGATAATGATACGGTTCTGCTTGATCAAACCAGGTGGGTTTCCAACCTACATTAAGTGCCCTAGGAGACTATTGCTGTGGCAGTAACCTAGAGATCAATTACTGCAAGGTAAAAGTGGTACCACTTGTAAGCTTCACCAATTCTACTTCTACAAGCTCAAGGCTGTACAAATGTGTACCTTATATCAATGGAAAATAAAATGGCACCTTTAACACAAACCTTTTAAAATTAAGCAAATAGCCAAGCCTCTCATTGCAACCTCTAAAAGAAGTTGTAAAAGCAAAATTTCTACCAACATTACTATACGGTTTGTAAGTCTACCTGATAAACTTTTCCGATTGGCTAAATAAAGCCCAATATAATTTCTTCAGATCACTGTTTTGATTTCAGTGTTCAACAAACCAGGAGCACATTTGATTGGAGTTCCAATTACAGGAGCAATCTTAGGAGCACAAAGAGACTATCCTTACATTTTGGTTTAGGCTGAGACCAGCAGAGGTAGAGTCTTGTACAGAAATTTCCAAATAATTGAACTTGCCTCTGCTAAGGGATGCAATGCTTTAGAATTGGGCTAAAAGATCTTTATTGGAACAGTTAAATATGTAGAAAATATGGGACCAAGTGCAATATTATGCATGTTTTATTAAAAAAATCATAATAATAATGCAGTCATCCACTAATGATGATTGATTGCTTTTTGAAACCCAAGAGCAGAGCATCCTTTTATGTAGAAGCTATGATAAAAATCACTGTCACTATCTAGCCCTGGTGTGGGACACAAAAATGCTGTATTTGAGGCATTGTTTTAATATGTTTAACTTAGGTGAGATTCAGCAAACATGCAATGCCTTAAGATAAGATTCTAATTGATGGTTTTGCAGTTCTAAGCGCACAATTTTACCCAATGTAATTTGTTGCGTTTCAAATGTAATCGTACACATATCAGTCCTGCCATGACATAATTGTGACTTGCTTCAATCGCTCCAGTGCACGATTATAAAGTAGCTTTGTGAAACTGATGACTGATGAATGATAATTGGCAATTTGGCATATTTAAACAATACTTTAAAAGAAATTTTAAGGAACTTATTAAAAAATGTTGAAGGAAATTACGCATTTTTATCTGGTCCTTTCAAAATGAATGTTCTTAACTCTACAATGATTAATATAGTGTTAATTATAAGGGAAGTTTATTATAGACATGTTTTAGAAAGTTTTGGAAAGAAATTACAGTTTCTAATAGATGTTAGGCATACATCTAGAACTAGATAAAATCACCTCTAGGTCTGGTCTGAATATTGAAATTCAGTGGTAGTTTTTTTGTATTGCATGGTTTGGTTATACAATCAGCAACAGTGTTAAGGCTCTTGATAAATAGGCAATAAAAGTCAGAGAATCTTGAATTTTACAAGCTGTTTAAAAGAAATTAGATGGGTAGAATGGAGCTGGCATCATCAAAAATCCCCAAATATATGTTTATGGCAGGCGACATGGGGATAAAAAAAGGCTTAAATTATTACCATCATTTTTTTGTTTCAATATCTTTATTTGGATTCTTTATATACTCACAATACTTTGCAAATTTTACAAACCGAGAAATGTGTTATATCATCTCATCTACAAGGTACAATCTGCAGAGGATGTCATAGATTTCCACATTGTGATAAGCATGCGACATCATGTCCCTCTCGCGTTCATGTACAAGCATTGTGAAGTTGGTAGCAGGTGATTTACACATACAAAATTCAGTGATGAATACAGCGTAAGGAAGTGTTGATCCATGTCTAATAACTAATCCAACGCTAAAGTGCATAACTAGGCAAAGAAAGAAAAAAGGAAAAAAAAAATTCAAAGGGGAAATAAAAAAAACAGATACAAAATTGAAAGGAAAACATAGTACCATACAATGTCATGCGTGGGCGTCTTCAGTGTTAGGGAAGTTGTAGTGTGGGAGAGGGGGGGAGGCGCGGTGGGCCGAAGGTCGCCGCAGCGAGGAACTCCCCAGTGGGGGGGGGGGGGGGAGGGGGCACATCCCACCCCACCCCACAGACACGTGGTGAGCAAGTCCTCCGCTCAGGGGAGTTAATGTCACCACCGCCTGGTTATGTGCCAGTATTGTGCGAAATGGGCGCAACTCATCGCCTGCGCGCGCACGGCAAGTTTGTGATCGTGTGGACGTATAGTTCCGTGTCCCTTCTCCTTCCCAGGTGCGTCTTCGGGTGGGAAATGGCTAAGTAACGCCTTCAGCAAGGCACTTACAGTGGAAAGACTTCAAAAGTATCATCCCAGAGTTGCGCAATAGGGAATTTTCTCAGCCCTGCCGTCTCTTCTCTATGTAAAGTAATACTCTCTGACCTGGCCCGATTGTCAAATGATGTACTCCAGTGTCGCACGTTCGGGTGCACTACCCTTCCACCGTCTAGTGAGCAGTCTCTTGGCCGTATGAGGCCCAGGTCCCAGAATCTAGAAGGAACCCTGTTGTGTTTTGTACGTTTATAAAGACCCAGTAGACACATCTCCCATGTGTTCTGATGACTCTCGCCGGTGCTGTCCGCCAGCAGAACAGTCACTTCGCTCCAATATGGTTGTATGTTGGGGCAGGACCACACCATGTGGAGTAGGTCCGCATCAATCAGCGAACATCTCGGGCACGCAGTGGTTGTAAGCGCAAAGTATTTGTTAATTTTGTCAGGTGTCAAGTACACTCTGTGCAGTAGGTAAAATTGAATAAGCTTAAAACGGGCATTACGTGGTACATTGCGGGGACTGGCCAGTGCCATCGCCCATTCTTTGTCCGTCCATGCCCTGCCTCTGTCTGCCTCCCATTTGCCCCTGAGTGGTTGCAAGGAGCACTGCGTGTGCTCCAATATCGCCTGCGCCAGCCAGTGGACCACATGCGAGCCATTCGCCATGACATACAAATATTGGATTAAAAGGTGTGTGGGCAGCTCCTCGGAAATATCGTTCCAGGCCCTTATGAATGTGTGCGTGATGGCTGCGTGTAGCAGGACCTGCCCAGCTGGGAGTCCCGTGTCTGCGGCTAGTGTTGCGAAGGGGACAAGGGCTCCTTCCGCATACAAGTCACCTAGCGTGTCTACCCCAGCCCGAGTCCAGGGTGTCAGTGCAGCCTCTGTTATCGCGCCGC
Organism: Lissotriton helveticus; assembly: GCF_964261635.1. Taxonomy (NCBI): domain Eukaryota; kingdom Metazoa; phylum Chordata; class Amphibia; order Caudata; family Salamandridae; genus Lissotriton; species Lissotriton helveticus. Next base: position 815,374,550 of record NC_136068.1, on the reverse strand, counting down.
CGTCTCTAGGTGTTCCCAGCAGCGGGAGTGCCGGGGCGTAGGGCGTCACCGCCCTGGTAAGCTTCAAGCCGCGAACATAACATCTGTGGGCCACTGCTAGGTGTAACTGTGTGGGGCGTGCAGGTTTGGCCAGGGGGTGGAACAGTGCATGGATCTGTGCGCTGGTCCAGACGGTAGTGTCCGTGGCCGTATCATTTAGGTGCCGGCTACCCAACAATCCCGTCATCCACTGCAGCTGTGCCGCCAGATAGTAGAGCTCCTGGTTGGGCACTGCCAGTCCTCTCGCTTCCACCGGTGAGTATAATTTCGTCAAGGCAACTCGGGGTCTCCCTGTGTTCCATATCAGGTTCCTAACCAAAGTTTCCAGTTCCTTAAAAATCCGCGTCGGGACATATACTGGGATGTTAGCATAATAATACAGTAATCTGGGCAAAACTATCATTTTTGTCTGTGACTCGACTAGGCACGTTGAGGGGGAGAGTCTTCCAAAAGGCCATTTGCGCCTGCAAGGAGGAGATCGCCCGCACCAAGTTACCCTCTAGCATATCTGGCAGGGTTCTGTAGATATGGATTGCAAGGTAGCGGAACTTAGTAGGGTACCAGGCGAGTCTCTCGTTGTTAATGCGGATTTCGCACTCCTGAGTGTCTGGGTGAAAGGAATATACCCCGGATTTAGCCCAATTGACCCTGAGACCCGACATAAGTTCAAAGGTTTGAAAGGCGTCAGACAGTGTCAGCGGCAAACAGGTCAGGTCTCTGACATACAAAAGGAGGTCGTCCGCATATAAGGAGACCGTGTGGAGACCATCCGCTAGGAGGATCCCCCACTCCGCACCCTGTGCCCTGAGGAGCGTCGCCAGCGGTTCAATCGCTAGCGAGAAAAGCAGCGGGGACAGAGGGCATCCCTGCCTAGTGTCTCCCTTTACATCGATGTTGTCCGATAGCAAGCCTCCCGTGCGGACGCGCACCGTAGGTTTCTGGTACAGTAAACCCACCATATCAACATACTCATCATCAAGGCTAAATTTCCGCAAAACCGACTGGAGATGGGGCCACTCCACAGAGTCAAAGGCCTTTTCCAGGTCCAATACGAGACACCCCGATCAAGGCCATTGCAACGTAGCGTACCGTTGCTCTCTGAACAATCGTCTAATGTTGTGGGAGGTACTGCGAGTGGGCACAAAGCCGTTCTGGTCGCTATGCACAATGTTGTGGGAGGTACTGCGATTGGGCACAAAGCCGTTCTGGTCGCTATGCACAAGGGTGGGAACCAAGGGGGCCAGGCGCTGAGCTAGTGTAGAGGCAAATATCTTATAGTCGGTGTTTAGGAGGGCCAGCGGCTGGTACGAGCCCAGCAGCATACCGTCTCTGCCCGGTTTAAGGAGGGATATAAGGTTAGCTTCGTTCAGCGTGGGGGGAAGGGAGGAATCTGAGATAGCCGCCTCGTATACCTTTAAGAGCTCAGGGATGAGAACATGAGGGTAGGCTTTGTAAAATTCAGCAGGCAGCCCGTCCGGGCCTGGGGACTTGCCATTGGATAAAGCAAGTATAACCGTACGGAACTCATCCGGCATAAGCAGGGCTTCCAGTTCGTCCCTCTGTGCGTCCTCAATCACCGGCAGTGGTATGTCAGAGAGGTATGCAGTAAACTCAGTGCGGGAGACTCGCAACCGTGAACGGTACAGCAGCCTGTAGTAGTCCACAAATGTCTTTTGTATGGCGCTTTGAGTATATACAATGTCTCCCTGACTAGTGCGCAGCGCTGCCACTTGTGTCACCCTGTCATCCTGTCGGATCAGCCAGGCCAATAGTTTCCCGGGTTTATCCCCCACGTGATGTGTTCGCACTGAATGGGCCGTGTAGTTAATATGACATAGCCGTTCATAGTGGTTCCCCATTGCCCTCCACCGCGTCCTGTTCGAGTCTGCTTCTATGTGTGTCAGTTCCCCATCCAGTTGCTTCCGCATGTTAGCCTGTGTACCCAGGCAATGACCCCTAGTGACTACCTTGAACGCGTCCCATACAATTTGGGGGGGTGGATGCCTTGCCAGTGTTCTCCTCAAAAAAGTGTGCAATCTGGGAGCCTAACGAAGCGCGAAATGGAGCATCCAGTAGTAGAGACGGTTGCAGTCTCCAGGTGGGGATGGGCGGGGGGAGGGCAATCCCAGGCCAAACCTATCATGTGCGGGTTATGGTCGGAGTGTGTACGACCCATGTAGTAGGTGTCAGTAATGAGTGGGAGCAGCTCGCCAGAGAGCATAAACCTGTCTAATCGCACATGCAATGTGTGCGCCCCTGAGTAATAGGAGTATGTTTTCGTGAGGGGGTTGCGGGTTCGCCAGTCATCATGCAAGTCCCATTGCAAGGCCCAGGCAACTAGGGCCTTCATTGCACCGTGCGCAGGGGTACCTAGTTGGGGCGGGAAGGAGCGGTCTAACCCAGCATCCAGGATACAATTATAGTCGCCTCCCAGAACCCAGGGGACCCCGTGCCAAGGTGCCAAGTCTGCTGATAGGTTAGCAAGGAATCCACTTTGATTGGTGTTGAGGGCATATATCGATGTCAGGACCACAGGTCGCCCATCCAGTGTACCCTGCACAATGACAAACCTACCCTCCTGATCTATACGAGTGTGCGAGACTGTGAAGGGGGTCCCGGGCCTCACCCATACCAGCGCCCCACGAGCATATGACGAGAACTCCGTAGCATAAAGCTGTCCCCTCCATCTGCGGCGCAGCGCGTGCACTTCCGCCCTGTTGAGGTCCGTTTCCTGCAGTAGGGCGATGTGAATGCGATGTCGTTTAAGGTAGGAATAAATTTGATATCTGCGTGAGGGTGTATGAATACCACGCACATTCCATGTTCATATGTTTGTCACAGACATCGCATTACTTTAAGTAAGTCCCCATCTTGGGCCCCGCCATGCTCTCACAACAGTGTCTCCACTCCACCATCCCACCTCCATCCCACCAAAGGTCGCCAAAAACATCTTCCTAGGTACTGTCGAGAAGTGCGTTGCACAAAAGAAAAAAGGGATGGGGGACAGAACAATCACTGGAAAGTAACATAACAACCATAACCAGTGTGGAATACCAAAAGATCGGCTGCTAAACATGCCGCCGTCCAAAAATCTCCAATGAGATGAGTAACCTTTAAATCTAGGGGGGTGAGCCGTGCACTTAGGCACAACTGTGTCAATTAAGCGATGAAACCAGCAGGTGAAGCTTCGCCTTCTCCAGGCTAGGTTAGATGAACCAGTTACAAAATTGTTAGTCGTTATTGCTGGAGAGTTTGCCGCTCCTTGGGAACACCCCTCTCAATGGGGGGCAGTCTCTAGTAAAGTCAGTGGGCCTTCCCCAATGCCACCCACACGGGGCCCGGCCGCCCAGGCTGCAGCAGACAAACGCTCCCTGTACGCCTCCTTCTAGCAGGATTTTCCACTAGGGATCAAGTAGCATGAATTCAGTACTCACTGCGACATGCGTCCGCAGATTAGTGCCATGAGGGCAGACGGCTCCCAGGTGACTTCAGGGTCCTGGCATTGTCACAGGCCAAGAAATGAAGCCAATGAGGGAGAAAAGAGACCTCCCCTAGGTACCTTTGGTCAATGTTCCGTTCAGCAAGGCCGCTCAGTTAGTGAATCAGGTCTGCCGTCTGCGGCGTGACATCTGGTTGTTCCGTGGAGGCCTGAGAGTCAGGTATGCCATAGATAGCCTCATCATCGTTTGGCAGTTCTCTAGGGCTGCCAACTATGACATCCTCTATGTTCGGGGAGCCACTGAGTTCCGCTACCATCCGGAGAGCATCCTGTCGTTCGTCACGGACAAAAAAAAAAAAAAAAAAAAAAGTCCGCAGATGGGCTGGAGGTTGCCGCCGGTCGTGCCCGGCGAGCCGGAGACTGTCTGCTTCTCCGGCGATGTCTCAAACCGTGCGATCTTCTTAACGTCGAGATCCCCGATGACCATCGGGGCGTCGTGTGTGTCCCGCTGTCTAGCCATGCCTTCGCATCTTCCGGGGACGTGAAAAAATGCGTTTTGTCTTGCGCTATCACCCTCAGCCTGGCAGGGAAGAGAAGGGAGTACTTGAGGTCCAGTTGGCGCAATCGTTTCTTCACTGCAAGGAAGGAGTGTCTCTGACGCTGGACATGAATTGTATAGTCAGGAAAGAACATGATCTTAGCGTTGTCTATTTGGACATCAGCAAGCTTTCTGGTTTCACGCAAGATCGAGTCCCGGTCGCGATAGTTCAGGATCCGGATAAGCAGTGGTCTAGGATTGACCCCTCAGGGGGCGGCCTGGTCGGCACTCTGTGTGCCCGTTCCACAACAAAGTGGGGCGACAACGCACCTTCCGGTAGCAGATCTTTCAGCCAGTTCTCCACTTTTGGCCCAGGCTCCCTCCCTTCCCAGCGTTCCGGTACGCCTATTATCTGCACGTTGTTTCTCCGTGCCCGCCCTTCCGCATCCTCTGCATGGTCTTCTAAAAATTCCACCTTGTTGAGCAGGTCTTGGACGTGCTTATCCACCTGGGTGACCCGGGGTGTAAGGTCCCCATGTCGCCCTCCATAGCGGTTGTGCGCACCGCTAATTTCTTGTGGTCAGCACGCAGATGTGTTAGATCAATGGTAACACTGTCTATTTTATTTTCCAATGAGGTGCGGGTCAGTTGGACGGATTCCTCCAGTTTCTCCATTGCCGGTAAAATTGTGTCAAGTTTTGCCGCGGTTTAGTCGGCATCGCATGTTTCGTTGACTTGGCCATTTTCCCTTGTAGCGGCGCGCCGCCAGTGCCAGTGCGAGTCCTGGTGCCCCCAGACATGAGCAGGGTTGTGGGCGAGGGGCAATGTCCTGTTTATACAATGTGGAACGGGTGAGAGACTGTCAACGGAGATATGAGGGTGTGAGAGTAATGGCGGCTCGAAGGGGGACGTCACAGCCCCCCGCCGTGCAATGGCGAAGCAGGGATGGAGGGTGTCCTCGGCAGTTTTCAAGACCAGGTCGCACCCCACGCGTCCACAATCGTGAAATCCCACAGCAGTGTCTGGGGTGCCACCGAGAGGCGAGGGCCGGGGTGCCGGCGTGGGGAACTACCCCCTCAAGTCGTAATGTCTCTAAGGGCAAGTCCAGACGGGTGACCGTCGCAACCCCCACTCACCAGTGGGCTACCGCAGCCAACTCCTGCGGCAATCTCAGTACCCCTCGTCGAACGCGGGCACCGCTCCTGCTGGGCCACGCCTCAAGGCCCAGTATGCGATGGAAAGCCACAGCCTCGTTTCATCGGGCCCTCCGGTCTAGTCGGACTGGTCGATCCGGTCGGGCCGTCCACCACAGATCTTCGTCTCCTCAGCTCCGCGGGGCATCCGGTGATGGGCCAGATAGTCCTAAGGCCCAGCGCCAGTGTCTCCCCAGATCGTTGCGGCGCCTCACCTCCAATCTCGGCGTTTTTGGCCTGGGCAGTCTCCTCTCCCACCAAGCTGCGTCCCAGGGCCCGGCAGGCAGCCACATGCTCCGGTCGTCACGATCGGGTCAGCGCCCCGGGTCGCCCCAGGCCAGAGCTCCGTGGGGGCCTCCAGGGAGGGTCGGTGTGGTACAGTGCGCCCTCGATCGCCGAGACAGGCGCCCTCTCCAAGCGCGGCGTCTCCAGTCGGGCGTGGTCCTCTCAAGCGTCAAGCCGCACTTCGAGGCCTAGCGCCGGGCCTCAATCCCCGGTCTCACGTGTTGTGCCACGCCGGGCAGGCAGCATCGGCGTCGGTCGCGCCTCCTCAGGTTCACCCGGTGCGGCAGGAAATCGTCTTTAGGCTCCAAAATCCACCGGGCAGTAGCTTCACGCCCAGCGTCGCTGTGCCTCGAATTTCGTTCACCTCCGGATAAGTTTGACGGAGTATAGGCCTGGAGAAGGGGAGCTCAGGTCGGAGCTCTACCCGGGTGCGTCTTCACCCATTGCGTGCTTAGCCACGCCCCCCCTTCAATTATTACCCTCATGAAGGAGGAAGAAGGCCTTTGGTTGAGGAGACGTGGTAACTAACCCATCATTTGGTAGTTGCTCTGGGTATGGGCCTAAGCAAATCCTGTTGCTAACATCAGACTAACAACATGCATGAGCTAACAAACTTAGATGAGATAGAAAAGCAATAGTTTTCGGAGAAAGAGTCTGCCCTGTGTTCTTAACTGAAACAAAACCTTTCCAAAGGCACCCGGTGAGAGAGGTTTATTTCTTTCCCCTTCTGAAATCCTAGATAATGAGAAGTAATAAACATTCAGGTTTTATCAACAAGAATCAGAGTTCCTGGAGTCAAGTACAAGGATACTAATGTGTTTCCCTGCTTTTACTGTTAAAAGCATTGAGCCAGAGTAATTGAACGTCTCATAAATCAATATTCAACAATAATTATATGGTATCCTTGCTTCTCCACTTCAGGTGCCTTTAACCCCACTAGAAGATCAGCATGTTTGACTAGTTTTAGAATAAGGTTGTATCTCCATTACTTTTGCAAAAATGTGATGGCGATGCTGAGATGTTTATCTGTAAATTCAATATTGAAGAAGTCTTTTGTGGTGGATTTCAAATGCTGCATGTCTTAAATTATGAATGTGGTTTGTAGTATGTTATCTGGCAGTGTTTAGGTTATTTCTTGAATTACCTTTGTTACTTAAGTATGATTTCCTTCCAGCTTTCAAGTACACACTCCGCAAACTGTGATTAAACTTTCAGACTAATGTTTAGTTGTTTTGTGTACTCACAGGTGGTACCTCAGACTGTAACCAGAGAAGAAATTAAAGTGCTCTCTGAGAGAAGCTTACTTATATGTACAGTCTTGACTTTATTGGGTGGGGGTGGGTTAGAATGCCATCAGATTAGCAGTTCAAGGTGCAAGGATTGTAACATGGCTGCATATGTATGCGAGTCACTGACATTACCTACTTGGTCCACTATCAGCTTCATCAACCCATTAGCAGCAGCAGTTAACAAAGTACTATGTTGAAAGCCAGTATGTCTTGGATTGTAAATACCTATTCTTGGCAGCAATTCATGCCATTCCTCTGGGATGTGGTCATTGTCTCTAAAGTACTACAGCAACAATAATAACATTTAATTCCGATGTTCTTTTTTCGCTAGACATCAATGGGTCCTAATCAGTTGGCTTCATCGCTGGGTGGACTGAGTCTTCAACAAAGCCAGCAGCCAGAAGGTCTACGACCAGTAAACCTACTACAGGAAAGAAATATGCTTCCTCCCACTCCTCTGCAACCTCCTCTTCCTAACCTGCATGAAGACATCCAGAAGCTGAATTGTAGCCCAGAGTAAGACATATGCATGTTTTGTAAAGAGATAAAATTGCCATCGTATTTTTTGTTTAGAAACAGTAATTCTTCTAACGAATTGTCAAAAAACCACAGTGTACTTGGTAAAGAGGTAGTATTAAGAACTGTTGATGCTTGACCTGTACATGAGTGTTTGACTTTTGTTCCTCTTTAAAATAAAGTTATTAGTACCAAAGGAGGTAGAGAACAGACATTATTGATTGTATTGTCTGTGCATCAGTTAGACCATTTATCGCATATGTGCGCCATTCTATTGCATTTTTAGTTCTTGCCAATTTATGGTTCATGAGCCGTAACTGATACAAGTGTTGCTTCTGCTGATGTGGCATTTGCATATTTAATAAGCACAGTAAATTACATTATTATGTTGGTATACATGGGAGGCATGGCATGACAAGATGGCCGAGCACCGGCATTGAGCCCAGTCTCCCAGGGCCCTCATCCTAAATTGACATCCTTTTGCTGGGGCTGAGTGAGAGCCACCCAAATCGCCCTAAACTGCAGGAATAGGTCAGACATGAATAGTTAGTAACGACAATCTTGAGCCAAGGGCAGGAATTATGCAGCCGGTACAGAGCCGAACCCTCGAGATGGTGGCCGCAGAAGATGTGAGTGCTGAAGCTGTGCCACTTCTGGAGGTGAAGTGAGTGGTGAGGAGGCCACGGACATTCCCCTGTAACTGCTATGTAGTGTCGGCCGAAGGCAACTGAGTAACATCATGGAGGTCACAGCGAGTAAGTGATCTTACTTGCAGCTGGTGGTGTGTCTTTTCCCCTCAGCAATGGGTGTGGAGCTTGAGTGGAGCTGGCTGGTGGATGTTGCCTGTGAGGACTACCTGGACCTATTTTGAATAGACTCTGTGGGTTGAGCCACGGATAGGAGACTTGCACGTGGCTTGGTACATGCGCTGAGTGCCTCCTGGAAGCCGAAGGCCCACGAAGCGAGGAGCTCCAAGCAAATAGAAGTGGGCACCCTGATAGAAGCTTGACTACCGTGTAGCACATTCGTGGTGAGCGACCATTAGATGCTGAGCGCACAAGTTGATATAAAATTCAGAGCACAAGCTGTGTGGCTCCTAGTCAAGCAACATGACCTGGGTGCACATCCCAAGCGCGCTCAAGAGGAGCGATAGAGCAGGCCTGCCATAAACAAGGCAGTTAAGAGGAAATTGTGGGCATAAAGTCACAGCCTTATACTAGATGGTGCAAAGCCCATAAATGGGCTGATCTGAAACTGTTCAGCAGTAAGTACGATGCACTGTTTTAATTTGGCTCTCTGCCCCCTTTGCCTTCCCCCACCAAGGAGGAGGAATATGTCTTAGCGCATTGGATCAGGACTGCACTGCAACCTGCAAACCTGTTGGTTCCCCATGCCATCAGGAGAGCACACTGAGGACTGGCTCCTCTGCCAACTACAGGGAACCTCATAGCCTGCCTGGCTCCTCAACTACCATGACAGGAACGTTCTCCTTTAGTTGGTCAGATGTTAGTAGCATACTAGATATGAAGACCAGGTCATCAGAATCGTCCCTGATTATACCCAGAATGTGCAAAAACAGACAATCCTTTGTTGAAGTAAAGCATACATTGATAGCCATGAACTTTAAATGCATGCTCCAGTTTCTGGCCAAATTGAAAATATTGCACAATAGAAGATAAAATGGTTTCACTATTCCAAAGGAAATGTGGGAAAGTCTGGAGACCGGAAATAGGGCAGGGCGGAAATTGGCACCCTGCAGACACAAGTGATCATGTAAAGGCCTTCATAGATCGATCAGACAACAGAAGATCGCACTGGTCAACACAGAGCGATACTACTGTGAAGTTCCAACAAGATGGAACACTAGGGCTGGTGTGACAATAGGAAGCACACGCTAAAAAGCAGTGGTCAACAACTGCGCCTGAGACCAGCTCAGGAAATACACCAGTGTAGACTTAGGACATAGCCAGGCCAGAGTGGTGACAATATCCAGCCTGAGGGACACTCGAACACAAGCCAAACAGAATGTTTTGTGGAGCAGGGGTGAGGAAGTGGGATGCACACACATGGAGAAGTGTGGCTCACCGATTAGAGCGGCAGACCCTGAGGCAGAGGTCTGGCCCGGGACCAGGGTTCAATTCCCGACGCAGCAGAGTCTTGGGCTCAATGTCCATGGACTCGATAATTCTCGCCTCGGTGCCTACTCTAATCATGGGTCCCACTCTGCAACTCTGGGCAATAGCTTGCTTAATCTCCACAACGGCCTCGAAAGCGATAGGATGCCTGGCTTCACCTTGGGGATGCCCGGTTAGGGGGCATCTCACAGGGAAAGCCAGGAAGGGTTCCACAGCGGTATACAGCGCCAGGATGCCTGAAAGGTGATAGTGCGCTTTACAAGTATACATACATTTACATTTCATACAAATGTACACAAGAGGGAGAGAGGGTTTGTCACGTAACATGGTCACTTGTTGTGGGTGAGGGCGTCGCTACAATTCTTTCTGAGTAAATTACATCTTGAGCAACAGACCTACTAAAAATCACAGACTAGATTTCAGAGCACAATTTCTAGAGTAGGATGGGGGATGGGAGTTTTAGTAGTGTGGCAGAAGCACAATAGCTGAAAGGGCCATTCTGGTTACCTGGTAGCAGATAGTTAGACACTAGTCTAAAACAGCAGAGGCGTCAAGTCTTTGGGTTTCCTGTTATTCAGTCCCACTCAGATAGCAAGCCCCATGGATTCACAGCCCTCTCCACATAGGTTGATTAGTCATAGGATGTTTGGTTTTAGTTAAACGTATGCAAATAACAGTACAGGCTGTAGGCTAGCCTGTGAACCGAGGTATTGAAAATACACATTGTTTTGATTTTTTAGCATTTACCCAGGAGTGCTGGGTAATAAAATCCTATGGCACCAAAGAATTCTCAAGAGCACATTATGACTCTGCTCAGAATGGGGGGGATATGCACAGTAGACAAAGAGAGGACAATCACACTATCTGAGAAGTAGAGGACTTTGCCCGGGTAATTGACAGTAACTCTGCTCAGGACTTGTATGATGGGAAAGTGAAGATACTGACATAGTGTACAAATACCTCAGGTGCCATTCTATCCAGTCAGCCTTACTCCAGGAGACCTATCTAACTGCAGAGAAAGCGGTAACAGTTTGGAAAAAACTGAGGACAATTGTCCTCCTACACATTTTCGGCATTAGAAATGAGGTGGGTGTCAATCAGGAAGGCACCCCTGATCCCTTTCTCAAGCGCCACTTCTCTGAGACAGATATGGAGGTAAGGTATATAGTAATGTATGGTCTCCTGGACAGGGTAGAAATGTATCTAGCAAACACACATTCACTGTACATGGATGACGAGGTGTACTCTGGACCCTCTATGGGCTCATGACACCATACATTGATTTCACTTTATTATGGACAGGTGAGTTTAATTGTATAAAAGATATTTGCATTGACAGACGTCCATGTAGGCTTTGCACAGAACCCGGTATGACAGACACGAGGATGGAGATCATAGCAGATGTTGACTGTGGACATCTGGAGAGCAACCCTTCCAGTACTCCTGCTACTCCACCACACATGACTCCTACAGTAGGCTGGATTGGGTGTTGGTACCTACACTTTAGTGACCAAAATACAGGCAACACAATACCTCAATAAATTCCTCTCTGCCCGCTCACCCCCTTGATCAAGTATACCACAGGGTGGACATGAAGTAAAACCAATACTTGCCGCTTAGTTAAGTCCCCTAGAAATCCAACATTTCAACAGGAGGTGGAAATAGTTTTTGACACGCATTCAGAACGTAACTGGGGGTCAGCCGAATCACAGTAAACGGGTTAACAAATGAGGCGTTAAAAAGCAGCCGTTGGGGGCGAATACATGAGCAATATAATTGGCACCCCATGACACTTAGTGTGAAAAGCACACAGAAATGGATATCAGACGATCCATCCAGCAGATTAATCCTCTTGAAAGCAAAACTCAAAGTGGAAGAAACCTGAATTTCCCCAGACAAATTTACCTGTAGAAATTACAGACAAGAACTGCATAAGGAGTGAAAAATTGCGGATGCTGTTGGCCTGGTTATTAAAGGGGGAAGACCTCTTCCACTTATATTGTGTTTGGTTCTAAGGCAGTTACCGGCTTGAGCCGGGAGCCGGGAACTGCTGTGTTGCCCTTGGCGTCAGCGGCCCCCGCCCCGGGTTCTGGAGTGCTGCGGGACCTGGCGCGGGGAGGAGCGAGGAGGCGGGGGAGCACAGAAGCGTGCTCGGAGAACCCACCAAAGAGTGCAGCGGCGCGAGAGAGCGGACATCGGTGGTGGTTGCCCAGTAGTGGTGGAGGCATAAGACTGCCCACGGAGTGCGCACGAGCGCGGGTGGCAAGAGGACACTGGGCCCTTGTGGGTGGACCGAACACGTCGAGGAGCACTGGTGGCGCCCAGTGCGAGACCACGTGGAGGAGACTGCTGGCCCAAATGGACTTTCTGGACACCTGCGACTGTGTGACGCGAGGAGAGCACCTGGAGGCCTGCTCAGAGTGAGTCTGGTTCAAAGGAAGAGAATCGGTTTGCCTTCTACCTGGTGTAGTTGTGCATTTTTTCCCATTGAAGAGGCAGCTGCACGACATGGGCATCGACTACGCTATGCTTTACCCTGCAAAGCTGTGCGTAAACCAGCAGGGTAAATCTCATTTGTTCACAGACCCGAAGGCTTTACAGCAGGCATTGAAGGGGTGCTCAACAGAACACCGCAAAGACCCTGAAAGACAGTTGTTTGATGAAGTGACCGACGGCCCGTTGGACGAACAGGACTGACGCTGCAAAATACTTGCTACATGTTGGGGTAAGATGGAGTGGAAGGAGCGAGAGCAAGAGAGCTGAGGCTCTGAGACAATTGGACCCGCTCTCCTCCTTCTCGGGGGTGGGGGGAGGGGAGGGGGGGAAGAGAGGGGGGGGGCGAGGGAGTTTGAGAGACAGTTAATTCACAGAAAGGGGAAATGTAGCAGCACCACCTCTTGAGTCACAGGGCGATAAGTGCTGAACTTGGCCTAGGGCTGTCTGCATGGGCCAACAATGGTAGAATTGGGGCTTGGCTGGCGGAGTGGGGGGGTGAGGGAGAGGGTTAAGGCACATACGAGAAGCAATCACGGAAAATGCTTGACAGGTTAGCACGAGTAACCTCAACATTAATTAATGCAAGAGAAATGGCACAGCGAGGGCGGGAGGGGGAGACAAGCTACTGGCGATAACGTTCTAATAATTGGAAATGAAGCAACCTCAGCCCACGTGTGCTAAGCACCACAGAAGTTTTCAGAGGGGTATGTTTGTGGGGAAGCTTGAGGATGTAGGGGGGCAAGGGCTCTGCATGACCAGGTTGGGGGAGGTCAGCTGTGGGAGGGGGGATGGGAATGTTGAGTCGATGGATGGTTGCGGGACGTGGGGGGACTGTTACAGGTTTTGTATACAGTGCATGGTGCAGGTACATGCAGCGAGCAAGTGTATAAGATGTATAGTGACGACAGGGATGGCGGAAACGGCTGAGGCTGAGGTTCCCAGACAGTATTATAGCGCTCCCGTGGAATGTCAGGGGACTTAACGACTACCGGAAGCTGCGGAAGGTCCTGAGCTATTTACACAGGCAGCATGTAGACGTCGTCCTCCTTCAAGAGACCCATCTTCCACAGACAAGCATGTTGCTACGTAGCAGGGGGGCTTGCGGGTAATGTAACATCGGCAGGTTTCACGACGCATGCCAGGGGGGTGCTTACATGGGTTAACCCCAAGTCAAATCACACAATAGAACTGTTGAGGGCAGACACGGAAGGGCGATTTGCTATATCCAGATGCAAAGGGCAAGGGTTGGACTTAGTGATAGTGAACGTATACGGACCTAACTATGATTGCCCAGAATTCTATGGAACGCTGGCAGCAGTTGTCCGCAGTTACCACAATGCGCAGCTCCTACGGGGTGGGGATTTCAACCTGGTTCGTGACCCAGTAATGGACAGATCGGCTGGTCCCAATCGGAGACCCATTGCGGCTGCGCAAATGTTAAAAAGCGTTATAATCAGTATGGACCTCGATGACGTGTGGAGAGTGCGCAATCCGGTTCAGGGTGGTTACACGCATTATTCGGCCTATCACAACATTCACACCTGTATAGATTACTGGTTGGCATCTACCTCCCTGCTGGGGCAGCTAAGGGACTGCAAAATCCTCCCGCGCACCCTCTCCGACCACTCTCCATTACTTCTGGTCCTAACCACTCCGAAGAAAACAATTCAACCCTTTACGTGGCGCTTCCCACCCTATTCACTCTTGGATCCACTTTTTAGGGGGGAGCTTGCGGAGGCCATTGATGTGTACTTCGAGTCGAATATAGGCTCCGTGGACAGCTTCCAAACAGTATGGGAGACATTTAAGGTTTATATCAGGGGCATAACGATGTCTAAACACTCGGGGGTTCTTAAAACCATTAGACAAAGATTAGCAGTCTTGGGGAGGCAATTGGGGCAGCTAGAGGAACGGCAGAAGATGGATTACGACAATGTTTTAGATGAAGAGATTAAGTCACTGCTTGAAGAGTACCATGAAGAAGCGGACAGGGAGATCAAGCATATGGGGGAAGTATGCGTCGACCCGCACATATGGAGAGGGAGATAGGCCAAGCTCGGTCCTTGCAAGGGTGCTGAAGGGGAGGCGGGGTAAACCACAGGTCATTGAGGTGAAATCAGCGGAGGGGGAGATCTTCACAGATGAAGTAGACATTGCACAAAGATTCAGGCAATATTATACAGATTTGTACTTGTCCACATGTGGGGATCTAGATGAGGAGATTTTAGACTACCTGGAACTTCTTGAGCTCCCCACCCTCACGAAAACGCACAGAGAATTTCTAATGCTTCCCATAGAGAAGGATGAAATCGTGGAGGCTCTCGCGAGCATGAAGCCTGGGAGTGCCCCGGGGGCTGATGGGCTCACGTAGGTTTCTATAAAGCGTTTTTAGATTTACTACTCCCACACCTGGCGGTACTGTTTGACGACCTGTGTGAGTTGGGATGCATGCCACAGTCGATGAGGGAGACCATTTTGGTGGCTATCCCCAAATCGGGTAAGCCGCTGGATGAATGCAACTCGTACCGACCCCTCTCCTTACTAAATGTGGACACCAAGATATTTGCTAAAATACTGGCTAACCGACTGGCGCTCCTGGCTCCGATGTTGGTTGCGCTGAAACAGGCGGGATTCATCCCGAGCAGGAACCTCACATACAACATCCGCACTGTCTTTGGAACAATGCAGCGTGTAAAGCAGGACAGTAAAGCAATTGAGGTATTCCTTGACATGGAGAAGGCCTTCGACTCTGTGGAATGGCCCTTCATGCGGCAGGTGTTAACGAGGATGGGGTTGGGAGCTGCGTTTTTGCAAATGATAGGTACCTTGTACAATAGACCCATGGCGAGGATTCGCCTGGGAAATCTGGTCACAGATTCCTTTCTAGTATCCAGAGGGACCCTACAGGGCTGCCCACTGTCTCCCTTGCTGAATGCCCTAGTGGCGGAGCCGTTGGCGTGTGTGCTGCGTAAATACCACGGGCACGAGGGCATTGGCTTCCCTACCTACAGGATTGTAGTTTCCATGTATGCAGACGACACATTGTTGTATGTCCGAGACCCCAAAAACAACTTATCTGCGGTACTTCGAGAAGTGGTGCACTTTGGTGCACTTTCTGGCCTGAGGGTGAACTGGACGAAGTCCATGGCCTTTCCCCAGCCACGCAGGAATTTGAAATGGAGTTTCCACTGCAGTGGACTACCGACTCAGTTAGATATTTGGGAATCTGGCTGCATATAGACTCAGAGATAGTGTTCAGAGAAAACTACGGCGTGGCCATTAGTAAATTAGAGGATGGTGTAGAAGCCTGGTGCAGACTCACACTTTCTCTTCTGGGTCGCATCTCTATCATGAAGATGGTGGTGCTGCCTAGGCTGCTGTTCCTGTTCATAAATCTCCAGATGGTCCTCCCTCGAGTCTTCTTCCAAAGAATGAATCAAATTATGATAAAACTTGCGTGTGCGGGGAAAGCAAGCGCGGGTACCGTGGCGGGTACTTACGTTACCATACAGTATGGAGGGCCTGGGCGCCCCAGACTTTGAGCTTTATTACAGGGATGCTCAGGGAGCACATATGCATACCTGGATACACGGGGACTCTAATATTCCACATGTCCTTATGGAAAAACTTTTTGCAGACCCACTCCCCTAACAGCAACGATATTCAAAGCAGTTGACTGCAGAACCGGAATCTTAGATTCTATGACTGCCACCAACCAGGCATGGCACAGCCTTCTGCAGCAACAGGGGGGGGGGGGGGGGGGGGGGGCATTGCTGTATTCGCCAAATATGCCGGTGGACTGGGCCCAATGGCTGACCCCCTGTACAGATAAGGGAGTGATAATTGCACTACACTAAATGAATATTCTGATGGCGGGGGGTTTATTTCGAGATGGGAAGGCTAAGATCTGGGAACAGGCTATGGAGACCGGGGAAGAGGGCTCACTACTACAACGATTCCAATTTTATAGAGTGTGCAGGGCCCTATTGGAACAGCTGGGGGAAGACCTAGATGAACTGCCTGAGGTCCCGGAACTCACCTATGTGATTAAGGCGGAATCTCCTTGTAAGTTAGTGACAAATCTCTATAAAATAGCAATGTCCCATAGGGAGAATCATTACACAGCAGCAAGGCTTGCATGGCAAAGAGACCTGCAAATAACGATTGATGACGAGATGTGGCGCTACTGCTGCGTGAGCTCCAGGCGGATTTCACTACATGGCAGGCATAGACTTATTCACTTTAAATATATCAATAGGGTATATTACACCCCAGAAAGCCAATGCAGATATGGCCTCCGGGAGGAGGCAGAATGCGATAGGTGCCATGCACGAGTGGCGGACTTCCTACACCTGGCGTCGCTATGCACGAGAGTACATGCATACTGAAGGACATTTTCAGGGAGATGAGTAGGATAGTGGAAGTGGCGTTGGACCCAGACCCCGCGCTTGCGCTTTTGGGGTACTCCAAAAAATACACGCAGACTAGTGGACATGGGCATGCTAATTGCTAAACGGGTGGTGGCCCTGTGCTGGACGAGAGGACCGACGCCCACGGTTAAACGTTGGAGGCACGACATGCTGTACTCAGTCGGAAAATTATAATGAGTTACTGCCACCACGGAGCCGTCCAAAAAAATTCTGGGGACTGTTCATGGCGCAGGTAAATAGTAGGAATGAGGAGGCAGAATCTGCGGGGCTGGCCCGCCAAGGGGTGGTGGAAACGCAACACGACGACACATGAATTTTCCAGGGGTCTGATGGATAAACCTCTAACCGAATGGAGCCTATGGGGAGCGCCTAACATGGAGAGTGATCACGAGGGGAAGTGGGCATCTGGAGTGGGTCGAGGGGGATGGGGGGGTCAGATGGGGGGCTCCGGAGACGGAGCAGGGAGTGGGTAGGGGTAAAACGAGGGTATACCGGAGGGACAATAGAAGGGGCGCAGCAAATACATCAAGGGGTTCACATGCTGTGCTGACTGGGAGGGATATACCACGATGCCATAGTGATTGAGATATGAGTATTGAGCGCCGCCTGCCCCCTAGTCGGGTTGTTGGCATTAAGGCTGTGTACTTACTGGACAGTAGACATAATTCCTACAGCATCAGAGTAACACACTGTTTACGATTGTATGGGAGGGTTTATATGGTTGTTGTGAATATGAAACATAAAACCTAATAAAAATATATTTTTTTTTTAAAACTCATTTCATTACAATGACGTTAGTTAGAAAACCATTTAAAAATTACAATGTTTTTTTTAACTTTTATGTTAGTACTATTTACTGCAAGTGAAAATTGTAAAATCTCTTTAAACGAACCTAGATTAAAAAATTGAAAGCCAGGAGTTTCCATTTAGCAGACATCAATTTGTACTTTTTCTGCTTACAATATCCTAAAAGTTCGCAAACTAATCTGACAAGAAGACTGCTTAACAGATAAAGGTTACGATTCCAGGGTTTCATTTTTGGATGTTTGGCATCCAAAAATTGTCATGTACTGGCAGGAGGATTTAGCACAATGTTTGCTATTTTCTTGAAACGTACCAGTCTGCAAGCTAATTAAATATCTCCTCCTGCAAAGCGTGCTATTAATGCTTGTCTGCGAGTTCGCAGGCGTCTTTGGATTATAAGTATGTATTGTTCTCATTTTATTGAGCTGGTCAATGGGTGCTTTCGCAGTCTCGTTTTTATTTTTATTTTTTATTTTTATTTTTCAGTTTACACAACATAAACAAGAACACCCAACTGGCATCATATCAGCAGTCTCTCATTTTAAATATGGTTAGAGCAAATAATTTGATATGATCAATCAACCACTTAGATTTCCATAACATAGCTTCTGTAATCTTGGCGCGACTGGTATGACTGTACTCTTTTCATATTCAAAGTTGTAGCATACTTTCTTTTCTTATCATATTGTTTTACTGAAAGACAATGGAGTGTCTTTAGTTTGTGGTTTTAACGTTATCTCTGTTTCAACCCTTTTCATGCAGGTTGTTCCGCTCTACACTGACAAACATCCCCCAAACGCAGGCCTTATTGAACAAAGCCAAGCTTCCCTTGGGACTCTTGATTCATCCCTTCAAAGACTTGTCGGTATGAGACGCAACATATTTGAAATAATTTCGAATTTATACTAAACTTGATCATTTTACAGTGAGTGCAAAAATAAGACTAAACAATTGCAGAGTTGTTTTCACAAAACAAACATTCCCCATGGTCTTTCTGTCCTGCCGAGCCCATAGAGTTGAAATGCTCTATTCGAAAAAATGTAGCAGACAGAAAGGTTACTTGCTACTATTAAGAGGGAATGTTTATCTTCCACACTATTTTTAGTGGTATTCAGTTTTCTATGAAGCCTGGTGATATACTCTGCATTTTGTAGAAGCATGTCTGCTTCAGCCATTGTTATATTCTTTGACCATAAACACAAAATCAGTAGCTGCAGTGAAGTTTATCGATCTGTTGCAAATTCTGCTTAATGAAGGTCTCAAGGCAGATTCCACCCTAATCTAAAGTGCTGGTTATGGTTAGATATCTATAGGAGTGTGCTAAATAGTATGTAGCACAGAAAAAAGCATTTGAAGTAAGTCCTCAGGAGTTCGCCATCAAGTATACGACTGCGTTCCAAAGATATAAAAGGGGTTGTTTGTACCTGTATTTATAGGCAAAAAGGGACATTTTGAATAAGATCGAATCTTTGATCAGTAGCAGCCAAGGGGTATCCTGACTTGAGTAATAAGGGTACATTTGCATGCGTCTAGGCCTATCATCAGTTGACCTGCCACTTTCTGGGATAATTGCAACTAATCAGTAGTGGGCTACAAAAACCAGCATGCAACACATTGCCATAGCAATGCCAGACATTGGTGGTAGTACACAAAGCTGTGCTTTACTTACTCTGAATATCTCTTCACTTGAAAAATAATGTAACTTTAGTCCTTGCCTTGCTAGTAGCTTTGTAGGAAATAACGTATTGCACATAAAGCCAGCAGGAACTTTCCCCTGCAAATAGCACAGGCAACAGCTTTCATGCGACAACATAAAACCAGTTTTATTCTTATTGTATCTCAGCAGGCAGACATTTTTAGGCACAGAAAGCACAAAGATGCTTCTTTATCTGATTAATTGCCAACTAGAACCATAAATACAGACCGCTCCCTAGAGGAGGTTTTAATATTCTCTATCAATTTAGAATTACTGAAAATAATAGTGCAATATCTGACAGTTTGTGATAATCTTACCCTGGTTTCTGGCACAGGGATTACAGAAGTTTAAACCAATCAGGCAACCTTTTTACCTTGATGTCTCAATTTTATCTGTCTGCTGAGTGTTTTTTTTAATACACCCTTTCCGCTGAGCAAGCAGTTTTTCTTTTAAAAATGTAGGTACTCGGGGCGTGGCTTGCCATCAAGCAATATGGTCGCAGGCTAACGGGACTCCGGGGGTGAGACCGACATCCCAGCCATCCGTTAATTAATCCGAGCTCAACAGTATGCCCAGAGTTCGCCCGCAGGTAGCAGAGAGCAGGCGCAGCCGAACGAAGTACAGCCGGTGTCGTCCCCCCCCCCCACCCCCCCCCCCCCCCCCGCCGCTTGCTGACCCGGAATGGCCGTGATATAGGGAGAGGCCTACGCACTCAGCAGACGCAGGGGAGTAAACTTGCGGACGCGGCCCGGAGGCGGCGAGAAGACCAGCGGCCGCACTGGAAGTGACCCGCCGGACGGCCGGCTTGGGAGTACGGGCCGCCCGGCAAGAGCAGAGATACGCTGGCGCCGGGTTACCACCGACCCCCCCCCCCCCCCCCCCCCCCCCCCGGGGGCTCCCTATTGCCTGTGGTGCGGGTGAATGACGCAGCGGAGACAGACACGCGAGGACAGCTGCGGCCGCGGGCTCGCGTCCCGTCATTGAGCCCTGAGACGTGCCAGCCTGCGGCCATCTTGGAGGCTGCGCGGCACCCCGGCAATTAGAGGGTGCAGACAGAAAAACGGCACGGAGGTGAGCGGGCCCCTGATGTGGGGAAGGCAGTGAGCGAGTGAGCACCGGACAGGGGAGGGTAGGCCTGGGGCTCGAAGTGCTGGCAGAGTCAAGACTGGCCCCTATGCTGTGTGAGGTGCTGGAGGCAGGGGATTTATGATCGACATGGACTGTTCCCTGGCAGAAAGGTAGTGGGTTCTATGCTGGGAATCAGGTGGAGCCACAGATAGTGAGTTACATTGACCAGCGAGTGCAATAGAACCCGGGACAGAAACCATGTGGAGGAGGCGAAGGGATCGGGCTGTGAACATTAGTATAACATAGTCCCCTCACACACTGAGATACTGAGGCACTGTAGACTGCTAACGAGAGGTGACAGGCCATAACTGAATTGCGTGGATGACTGAGTCCCACCCTACCCGTCGGGCGCTGCCCTCGGGTTTGAAAGCTGGAGTCAGATGTGATCAGACGGCGAATTGCCCGCAAAAATCACTGGCTCGGCATACTACCTACAGTACAGAAAAGTAAGCTGTGTGACCATGTGGTAGGACAAGAATGAGTAACAGAGGTGACCGCGCAACCCAGCAGGGAAAACTGGATACATTTGCATATGGCAAGGACTTTCCGCCATTACCAGAGTCCGCTGCACGCACAGACAAAACTCCAGAGGAGACCGGAGCGCCTAAGGTGACTTTAGAGGACATAATGGCAGCTCTAAATAGCGTCCAAAAAGTGGGATCAATCTCTGCGGATGTGACCTTCCTTAGTGCGGATTTACAGAAGATGTCGGAAAGGGTAACGGAGGTTGAGCAGAAGACTACGTCCCTCACAAAAGATACTTCCTCGATGCTCCAAAGGGTGTCCCAACTGGAAGCCGAAAAGAAACGCATCACGTCGAAGCTGGATGATCAAGAAGGACGGTCCCATCGCAATAATGTACGCATCACGGGAATTCCCGAAAGTGAGGGGAACCCGGCCATGGACCTCTATGTAGAGGAACTGATCAAAACTAGGCTCCAACCTAGGGGGCTATCAACCTTCTTTTCCGTGGAACGCACTCACAGGGTGCCGGGTGGCAGGCCTAAACCCGGCGCACCCCCTCGGCTGGTGCTGACCCGCATATTCAACTTCCGTGATAGAGATGTCATTCTACAGACGGCCCGAGTGGCGCCACCGCTGCGGATACAGAATTCAACAATAGCCTTCACGGCAGCGGTGTCGGCACGTCGCAGAAGTTTCATGGAGGTTAAGAAAAAACTGAGAGCACGTGAGCTGCCGTACTCAATGCTATTCCCAGCAAAGCTCCGAGTGGTGGCGGAAGGGAAGACATGGTTTTTTGAGACGCCGGAAGAGGCTCACGACTGGCTTGAAGGTTGGAGGCAAGTGAAGGGTCCAGGCCGCACCAACGGGCGACGACGGCGTCAAGAATCAGAGGACGACCAAGTGGAACTTGAACGACGGACGGATGAGGGGGAGCAGTTGCCGGCGGAGGCCGGCGAGTGAACTAAGGCGGACGAATCCGGTGTTACCATTCGATAACATACATTGTTCCCTTTAATATTTTGTCTGAACTGAATGCTACCACTAGACTTTTTATTCTTAGTAACTACGAACTCTGGGACAAGGGATGTGAACGGACTTCCTCGGACTTCCCGCTCCCACACACGCAAGTAATGTTTAAGGGTTTGGGAACTGAGCGCTCTGCTGAGTTGGGGTGGTGGGCAGTTTGGAGTCCGCATGGCAGGGAGGGGGGAGGGGGGTTGGGACTGTTTGCATGGTTTTTCTTTATTGGTATTGCGTTAAGTTTGGAGATGTTCAATGGTCATACAGTACGAGTATGCGCGGGGGATATATGCCCTACACAGATAAATCCTCATTAACCTATAGAAATTGTGCCAGACATGACGTCCAGGGATAGAGACGAAAGGGTGCCTGATGCGGAGCCGCTGACACAGATACCCCCTCTCTCAATACTTACATGTAATGTACGTGGCCTGGTAGATAGGATAAAACGGGGTTTGGTTCTCCGATACATCAAGAGGTGCGTCCCAGCAGTGGTGTTGTTACAAGAAACTCAACTCACCGGCAATGCGAGCAAGGCTTTGGATAGATGGGGATATAGGATGGGGATTCATTCGGAGTTCTCAACCGGGTCCAGAGGTGTGGGGATATTGATACGGAAACAATTTCCAATAATAGTAAAAGGCACCAAAACTGATGGAGCGGGGCGATTTGCGGCAGTGGTTACGCAGTGGGAGGGGAGGCCGCTTAACATAGTCTCAGTCTATGTTCCTCCTGCATTACACACCGTGGCGATCCCAGACCTGAATGAGTTTTTATTGGGACTGCCAGAGGGAGAGCTACTACTGGGTGGGGACCTTAACACTTTCTTAGATGGGACCATTGATAGATACCCTCCACGGCCAGGTAGTGGAGGAATGTCACGTTTAGGGAGCTTTCTAGACGCACTGGGGCTCGTGGATATCTGGCGGCGACATCACCCGACAGGACAGCAATATACATATCACTCGGGGGTGCATAATAGCTTCACAAGAATTGATTACTTCATAGGTTCAGTGGGCAGCCTTAATAACATTGATACTATAGAAATACAACCCAGAGGAATTTCGGACCACTCCCCCATATTTTTGAGCTACACCCATCATCAACATAAGAGACACCGCATGTACACAATGCGCCCTGTTTATTTGCAAATTCCTAAGGTCCGTAAGGCAATTGTGACAGCGACAAACCTATACTTCCGAGAGAACGCTACCTCGGTGGACTCCCCGGCCATCCTATGGGAGGCATATAAAACTGTTCTCCGAGGTCAGGCAATTGCCTCCATTGTGGCACATAAGCGTGAGATGCAAATTGAGCTATACTCGCTAGAACGAGAGTTGCAGGCAGCAGACACCCAACATGCTACAGACCCCACCACTGCTATGTCCCATGCTCTACGTCTAGCGCAGGACCGACAAAAAGCGTACATATCAGAACTGACCACACAACAGTTAGAAGCCACACGACACAAGATCTATGATGTGGGTTACAAAGCTGGCAAATTACTGGCCTGGTGGGATAAAGGGAACAAATGGGTGACACAACTACGTACTGATGACGACCAGGTAATATCTGACCCTCGTGAGATAGTGCAAGCACTAGCCAGTCATTTCCAAACAGTTTATACGTCGACTAACACCATGACAATAGAGGACGCACTGACTTATGTGCAAGATCTGAATATGCCCAGGCTTGCCCCAGATGCAGTCAAGGAACTAGAGGAGGATTTGACAGTGGAGGAGCTACAGGCGGCAATCCGGGGCACTGCAGTCCGGTAAAGCAGTGGGGCTGAGCGGTATACCTATAGAACTTTACAAAAAAACGATTGACACCGTCGTCCCGCATTTACTTAACATGTACACTGACAGTCTACAGACGAGCGAACTCCCACTGGACCAATGCGTGGCAACCATAGTAGCGATTCCAAAACTCGGGAAGCTGGCGGATAAATGTACCTCCTACCGCCCTATATCATTGCTGAATGCGGAGGCTAAGATCCTTGCTAAACTTTTAGCAGCCAGACTAACGCCCCACCTCTTAACAATCATGCATCCAGACCAGTCCGGCTTCATGCCGGGTAGAAATACGGCTCTGAATTTGAGGCGACTTAACTCCATCATGGCCCGCGCAGTCCATCTACAAGAACCAGCAGTAGTGCTCACCACTGACCAACTCCTCACATCACTCAGCCAAAATACTCCCACCCTAACAACGGACCCAGAACAAGCGGCCACCAACCTCAGGCAATGGATTACCCACAGTGCAGCTGAACTAGCACCCCTGAAAAAGCACCAGTTGAAATCATCCAGCAAAAAGGCTCCCTGGTTCAATGATGACCTTAAAAAATCCAAGAAGACATGCCGCACCCTGGAGAAGAATTGGAGAAAAGAACCAACTTCAGACAACATGACCTCCCTCAAGACAGCCACCCGCAAACACCACCAACTGATTCGATCCGCCAAGAAATCAGCATTTAAGGACCGTCTCGACAACAATTCTCATAACAGCAAGGAACTCTTCAATATCGTCAAAGAATTCACCAACCCTCCCGCAGCATCCAACGACATCACTAACTCCCAAGACCTCTGCGATGCGTTATCCTCCTTCTTCTACAACAAAATTGCCGACATCCACAACAGCTTCAAGAATACTCCCAATGAACAACTCACCCCACCCCCTTCAGATCCCACCCTTCCAACTAACTACCTTAACTCCTGGAACCCAGTCACCATTGAAGACACCATTCGCCTCATGAACTCAATCCACTCTGGCTCACCTTCTGACCCCTGTCCCCACTACATCTTCAACAAAGCTGACTCCATCATCGCCCCCCAACTCCGCGACGTCATTAACTGCTCCTTCAACTCCGCCACCTTTCCAGAAATATGGAAACACGCAGAACTTAGCGCCCTTCTGAAAAAACCAACAGCAGACCCCTCAGAACTGAAAAACTACCGACCCATTTCCCTCCTCCCTTTCCCGGCCAAAGTCATCGAGAAAGCCGTCAATAGCCAACTCGCAGCCTTCCTTGAATCCAACAACTCCCTGGATCCCTCACAGAACGGCTTTCGAGCCAAACACAGCACCGAAACCGCCCTCATTGCGGCGACCGACGACATCCGAGCACTCCTGGACAACGGTGAAACAGTGGCCCTCATTCTACTCGACCTCTCCGCCGCCTTCGACACTGTCTGTCATAACACCCTCATACAACGCCTCAACAACATCGGCATTCAAGGTAAAGCCTTGGACTGGATCATCTCGTTCCTAGCCGGGAGAACCCAGAGAGTCCGACTCCCCCCTTTCTACTCAGAGCCCATCGAAGTCATCTGCGGCGTACCCCCAAGGCTCCTCACTCAGTCCCACCCTCTTCAACGTCTACATGAGTCCCCTCGCCTCCATCGCACGTCAACACAACCTCAACATCATCTCCTACGCCGACGACACCCAGCTAATCCTTTCCCTCACCAAAGACCCCAACACCGCCAAAAACAACCTTCACGAAGGTATGAAAGAAGTAGCCGAATGGATGAAACAGAGCCGCTTAAAACTCAACTCAGACAAAACGGAGGTGCTCATCCTAGGATCCTCCCCCTCAGCTTGGGACGACTCCTGGTGGCCTTCCGCTTTGGGATCAGCGCCCACACCCACAGACCATGCACGTAACCTTGGCTTCACTCTAGACTCCTCTCTCACAATGTCCAGACAAGTCAACGCCGTATCGTCCTCCTGCTTCAACGTCCTTTGCATTCTCAAAAAGATCTTCCGCTGGATCCCCCTCGAAACAAGAAAAACTGTCACCCATGCACTGGTCACGAGTCGACTGGACTATGGCAACACACTCTATGCCGGAATTACAACAAAATTGCAGAAAAAGCTCCAGCGCATCCAAAACGCATCAGCGAGACTCATATTAGACATCCCGCGCCAAGAGCACATCACCGGTCACTTAAAAAACCTCCACTGGCTTCCCGTCAACAAAAGAATTACTTTCCGCCTTCTTACCCACGCACACAAGGCCCTTTATAATCTAGGACCCGAATGCCTCAACACCCGACTGTCCTTCTACTATCCCACCCGCCAACTAAGATCATCCAATCAAGCCCTCGCCGCAGTCCCGCGCATCCGAAAAACCACCATGGGTGGCAGATCCTTCTCCTTCCTGGCTGCCAAGACCTGGAACTCACTCCCCACCCACCTCCGCCTTACTCAGAATCACATCTCCTTCAGAAAAGAACTGAAAACATGGCTATTCGACAAACAATGAACCCCTCCCTCTAGCGCCTTGAGACCCTCTGGGTGAGTAGTGCGCTTTATAAATGCCTGAACTTGAACTTGAACTAGACGCGCAGATGGCATTTGATACGGTTGAATGGCCCTTCATGTTCGCAGTGCTGCGCCACTTGGGCTTTGGGCCAAAGTTCTGCGCATGGATAAGACTTTTATATTCCGGACCCATGGCACATGTCACTGCTAATGGCCATATGTCTGTGGACTTTCCTTTATCGCGAGGAACGCGCCAGGGTTGTCCACTGTCCCTGCTGCTCTTCGCCCTAGTGCTGGAGCCGCTAGCAGCATGGATACGGTGGGAACCCATGATAAAGGGACTTAAGTGGACTTGCGACTGGGAGGACCGTGTCTTCTTATACGCGAATGATGTGTTACTCTATTTGACTAATCCAAGACGCTCCATTCTTACCCTTAATATCTGTGAAATCTTTGGGAGGGCATCGGGATACACCATTAACTGGTCTAAATCTTTACTATATGTGTTGCATGGACCCCCGCAGCAGCTTCCAGTGGACTGCAACTTCTGAAAGCGGAGGACACATTTAAATACTTGGGCATCTCTATAACGCCTGATTCGGTGCAATTCCTGAAACTAAACCTGCGGCCATCGCTTGAGCGCCTAAAGAGAGATGTGCGCCATTGGGGTACTTTGCCGCTGACCCTGTTGGGAAAAGCAGCGCTTTTCAAAATGATGTCGCTACCACGCTTTCTGTATGTGTTGGAGAAAACACCGTTTCCAGTACCACCCTCCTTTTTCCGCGCCATTGCGGCACAAATTTCCAGCCTGTTGTGGGGCAATAAACCTGCACGTATCGCACAATCAAAATTGACGAGAAGCTCCCCCATGGAAGACAGGTTGTTGACAGAGCATATGCCCAAAAAAGCCACGTCACTAACATACCGCAAGCTAGTTAACAACTTGCCTGACCCGATGAGACCCCTGAGAGACAAATGGTCGCGCAAGCTAGGAGACTTCGAGGATTCGGACTGGCAAGAGGCATTAGCCTCCCCATGAGAGGTGGGTATACCCTCACGGCTCTGACTGGTGCAGCTCCGTATCCTACACAGATCTTATTACACGAGGCACACACTGCACAGGATAGGTAGGGCGACACACCCCTTCTGTCTGCGGGGATGCGGGGAGGTGGGAACATTTCTACACACACTATGGGATTGTCCCAATATTAGGGAATATTGGACTCGAGTGATGAGAACCATATCCCAGTCAGCGGGGGTATCACTGATGCCGGAACCCAAACGATGTTTGCTTAATGTATGGGAACCTACCGATCTTACGCGTCCGGCGCAGGGCTGGGCCACACTGGGGATCATGATCGCGAAGCGAAATATAGCTCAGAGGTGGGGGGCTGTGGAGGTACAGACACTTGCGGCGTGGGGAAGAAATATGGATGCGGCCATGTTTGCTGAACGAACGGTATTTATTAATCGAGGATGCCCTCAAAAATGGAATAAAATCTGGGGTGCATGGAATACTTTTAGAGGGGATATATGCGAACCTCCACCGGAGCAACATGAAGAAAATGCAGACCTGGAAGACTAATGTTGTGTTTTTAAATTGTAAGGGGGACAGGGGTCACGACATTGTGAAGATGATGGGCATTGGCTTGGTTCTTTGATTGGGCTCATATGTACTGTAATGTCCTATTTTGTTGGAACGCAAAGTGTATGATTCACCATTGCAATATTTCTGAAAATAAAAATATTAAAAAAAAAAATCTAGGTACTCTGTTCTAGTGACCCTGTACGAAGTCTTACGAACAATTCCTAGTTAACCCTGCATATAAAAAACGTAAATACATTTTTATACAATAAGAAAGGCAAAAGCCAGCATATTTCCCCATTCTGTAGTAGGGGATCTCTGTGTATGGTCATAATCTAGTGAATAGTCCCGCCCATGTGCGTGGACTCCGGAGCAATCAAAAATAATCTCTTAAGGTGTTGAAAAATGCAGAACTGCACAGACACTTAAGAGAGAATTAAAGACAGATAATGCAGCGTATATCCACAGGCTACACTGTCCAGTACTTCAACTAGAAATTCCACCAAAAAATCCACAAACAGCAAAGCCTGTCCAGATTTCCCTTGCTTTAACAGCAAAAACCCTCTGGAATGATAGAGAGGAAGACATGGACAGACAAGCCCCATAGGCTGCCATTATGTGGCTCAGAACAGGATACTGTGCCTTTAAGAGAACTTTCCAGGACTTCACAGTATCCCAGAATGCACTGCAGGTCCCTTTTACTTTCAGTTCTTTTTTCCGGCTCCTGCAAGCAGGACCCTGGAGCATTGAGCTCTCCCTTTTCAAGGGTTTATTGGTGATATTTTTCACTTTTTCAAAGTTATTTGAGTGCTTTTCTTTAAGTACTTTGCTGTTTCTTCCTGTTTGTCTTTGGGTGCACTCATAATTGTCAAATATGCCTGCATTATTCGACAAATGCCCTGAGTGTTCCAGGAAGAAGGCCAAGTCTGACCCACACGAGGTGTGTATCATCTGCCTTCCTTCATCCCATGTCCCAGAGGAGAGTGACATCTGCCAGGGTTTCTCTAGCAGGACCCTGAGGGATAGGATGAAGATCAGGCTTCAGGGCCTTGAAGACGGAAGGCACACGGTGGGTCTGGAGGGGCTTCATCTGCCCATGCTAAGGCCTCTGGAGGGGCTCCCCAGGGGCAGGAAGACCAGCAAACGTCCCCATTCTCCGTCGGTGTCGATTGCACCGACCACGAAGTCGAGAGGGATGACTGCAGTCTGTTCCCCGTCTCCCCAGGGCTCTGGGTCGAGGCGACGTCGACGTTCGGCGCCGAGGGACCTGAACAGGCCGCCGTCGAAGTCTCCAGTGACGATTTCGTCGTTGTCTTCGTCGGCGTCGAGTATTCGACGTCGAGAGGCCCGGCGTCGGCGCTCGCCGTTGAGGCGATACCGCCGTTCGCCTTCGGCGAAGATGAGAAGGTCGTCATCGAGGGGATCCTTGACGTCGAGGAGAAGGTCGCCGTCGAGGCGTAGAAGGTCACCGTCGAGGCGTCGCCGTCGAGGCGTAGGAGGTCGCCGTCGAGGCGAAAGCATTCGCCGTCAAGGGATCGGCGCTCGCCGTCGAAGAGGCGAAGCTCGCCGTCGAGGGGCCGACGCTCGCCGTCTGGTCGCCGTTCTTCGACGCCGGGAAGGCGCGGAAGGAGTTCTGGCGCCAGGAGTCAGTCTGGCAGGCGTCAAGTGCCTATGGAAGACTCTCCAAAGTCCCAGCCTAGTAAGGAGGGCGGTTTACCGGGCTCGGTGTACTCTGTTGTGTATACCCCTGCTAGGCCGAAGACAGGTACTCCTCCTCCTCCGTTACCGAGAGGACTTCCTCCGCGGGCTCCCACCCCACCTCCACTTCCGCCTCCTCCGCAGCCTCAACCGCAACCCCAGTTGCAACCACAGTTGCCGGCTGACAAGCCTCCTCCGATTCCTCCGAGGATCAGTTCGTTGCCACGATTTCCTACTCCTCCTAAGGGGACCCCTCGGCTGAGGGCTCCATCCAAGCCAAAGTCTCCCGTCCCGGTGGAACCGGCAGGGCGACCGAAGCCAAGGAAGTCGCGATCCCGCTCCGGACGGAGAGGGAGGTCGCACAGTCGTCACAGATCCTCTATGAGGTCAAGACGGCGCCACAGGAGGCGCGGATCACAGTCCCGCACAGAGTCTTCCAGAACCAGGTCCTTCTCCCTGACCTTATCAGACTCCCCGGAGACGAGGGTGTCTCCCGTGGATGACATCAGCACGTTCCAGGATGTTCTCTTGAGGGATGCTGCAAAATTGGGAATCACGGTGACTGCTCCTACACCTACGACGTCCGTGATTTTTGAGACACTTCACAAGAAGCATTTGTCTCGCCCTCTACTACCGCTCGTGCCAGGATTGGTAGAGCCAGCGGAGGAGCTGTTCCTTACACTTGCAACGACGAAAGCCGCTCCGTCCCGTCTTCTTAAGAAGTACAGGGCTCCGGATTCCGACCCGGCTTTTCTGAGGATTGACCCTGTTCCAGACTCCGTTATAGTGACGGCGGCCAGAAAACAACACTCTACCTCTCCGTCTTCTACCGTGCCTCCGGATAAGGAGAGCCGATGGATCGACTCAAATGGCAGGAAGGCCTGTGGGACGGCCTCTATGTCCATGAAGGCCGCTAGCGATACGGCTCTGCTAGAGCGTTATGATCGTGCCCTGTGGGAATCCCTCCAGCAGTTCCCGGAACTCCTGCCACGAGATAGGAGGGAGGATTTCCTGGAGATCCAGAAGGAAGGGATGCTGGTCTCGAACCAGGTCATCAGCGCGGCTGCTGATGCCTCTCTTTTGGCGGTCCATGGGTATTATCATGGGATCAACCAGCGACGCCATGCCTGGCTCAGGCTCACATCACTCAAGCCGGAGGCCCAGCAGCGAGTGGCTAATCTGCCCTTCTCGGGAGAGACCCTGTTCGGGAAACATGCAGATGATGAGATGGCCCGCATGAAGGCGGAGGCCGAGACTCTGACGGCTGTGGGCTTGGAGAAACCCAAAGAAAAGAAAGCCTACCGCCCGTTCCAGAGACGGTTTGGGGCGCAGGGCAGAGGGCGAGGACAGGCTTCGGGACAGCAGCAGCAACAACAGCAGCAGCAACAACAGCAGCAGTTCCGGAGGCCCTTCCAGAAGCGCCAGAAGGGTAGACGAGGTCAGCAGTCCTCTACAGCGAACAAGGGCGCAGCCGGGTCTCGACCCTGAGCTGTTACTTTCCATACATCCGTTAACCGCTCCGGTGGAGGGAAGCGTTCGATTTTTTTCTGGCAGAGTGGAGAAAAATTACTCAGGACAAGTGGGTGCTGAATATTGTTTGCAATGGATACAGTCTTCGGTTCACCAGCCCGCCTCCATCAATTCCTCCGGTCAGCTCGCAGTTTCAGCAGTGCGAGCTCCAGGCAGAGGCCGATATCCTGTTAAGGAAAAGGGCGATAGAAGACGTACCTCTGTCTCAAAGAGGAAGAGGTCTGTACTCCTGGTTCTTCCTGGTTCGCAAAAAGGACAAGAACGAGTTCAGGCCCATTCTGGATTTGTGACAAGCAAACAAGTGGATTCGCAGAGAGAAGTTTCGCATGCTGTCGTTGCATCAGATTTATCCTCCGCTGCAACGGGGAGACTGGCTGTGTGCCATAGGCCTACAGGATGCATACTTCCATGTGCCCATTGCACACAAACACAGGAAGTTCCTGCAATTCCAAGTCGGCGCCAATCATTATCAGTACACAGTACTGCCATTCGGACTGAAGTCCGTGCCCAGAACATTTTCGAAGTGCATTTCAGTGGTAGCGGCACACCTAAGGAAGAACAAGGTGTTTGTCTACCCGTACCTGGACAATTGGTTGATCAAGGCCTCCTCCTTCTCGGAAGCTCAAGCGCACATCCAGAAGACGTGCGTTCTCTTGAACAAGCTGGGGTTGCACATCAACATGTCCAAGTCTGTCCCGACTCCGGTCCAGTGCATCCAGTACTTGGGAGCCTCCATTAATACGCTGTCAGCAGGCGTGTCTCCTTCGGAGGAGCGGCGATTATCACTCCTTCGGAAGGCTCAGGCTCTTATGACCACTCCATCTACAACAGTGAGGACAGTGTCTTCTCTACTGGGATCGATAGCCTCTTGTATCTTCTTCACGCCACACGCACGGCTGCACATGAGACCATTGCAGGAGTGCTTGGAGGATCAGTGGGATCAGAGGAAAGGGTCTTGGGACGACAGGATACGACTGTCCCTGCATGCTCTTCAGTCTCTGAGGTGGTGGTGTTCGGCGGAGAATCTCCTGAGAGGGGTTCCCTTCCACAAGGACATTCCCACGCAGACTATCGTGACGGATGCGTCTCTCCACGGCTGGGGGGGCGCACTCCGGAGACTTAGATTCAAGGGACGTGGTTCCAGACGGAGTCCACGTACCATATCAATTTCCTGGAACTCGGAGCTGTTCACTTGGCGCTGAAGGCCTTTCTTCCGTCCTTCCAGACCAACTCTCTGCTTGTGCAAACGGACAATACGACCACGATGTATTACCTCAACTAGCAGGGGGGCTCAAGATCGCGCACCCTGTCGAAGGAGGCGCAGGAGATCTGGCACTGGCTTCTGGCCAGAGGACTGACGAAAACGGCTACCCATCTACCAGGTGTGCAGAATGTTCAGGCAGACGCACTGAGCAGACTGATTCAGGAAAATCACGAATGAGTCATAAACAACGAAGTACTAGGAGAAGTCTTCGCATGGTGGGGAACTCCAGACGTAGATCTGTTCGCCACCGCCGAAAACAGCAAATGCCGAGACTTCGCCTCCAGGTACTACCAGCCGGGGACGCTGGGGAATGCGTTATGGATCAACTGGTCGAACAGCTTTCTGTACGCTTTTCCACCCATTCCCCTGATTCCGACGGTTCTCATCAAGCTGTCCCAGTCCAGGGCGCGGGTGATACTGATTGCCCCGGAATGGCCCAGACAGTGGTGGTTCACGGACCTGCTTCACCGGTCTCTCCTTCCTCACATGAAGCTGCCGTGCCGGCCGGACCTTCTCAGGAAGTTCGGGGGGCAGATGTTGCACCCCAACCTCTCGTCTTTGAGTTTGGCGGCATAGCTCCTGAGATAGTGCAATATGGCCATTTGAATCTCCCAGAAGATTGCATAGACATACTGAAGGAGGCTAAGCGACCTTCCACTAGGACTTCCTATGCTTACAAGTGGAAGAGGTTTTGCATCTGGTGCAAGTCCAAGAACTATGACCCGACGACACGTAAGGAAAATGTCATCCTTCCATATCTTCTTCATCTGGCGCAGTCTGGCCTTGTCCATTCCATTAAGGTTCATCTGGCTGCATTGACTGCCTACAGGAAATGTCCTTCACAGACTTCCTTCTTTCAGATCCCTGTGATCAAGGATTTTTTGAAAGGCTTGAAGAAAGTGTTCCCTCCTGTCCGGCTTCCTTCGCCTTCATGGGAATTGAATATGGTGCTGTCCAGATTGATGAAGGAGCCTTTTGAACATATTCATAAGGCTTTGTTGCAGCACCTGTTCTGGAAGGCGGTGTTCCTCGTGGCCATTACATCGGCCCGCAGGGTGAGTGAAATTCAGGCGTTGTGTTGCCAAGAACCTTATACTGTTTTTCATGCTGCTAAGGTTGTTATGCGTACTCACCCTAAATTTCTTCCTAAAGTTATATCTGACTTTCATGTTAACCAGACCATAACTTTACCTACGTTTTTTCAGAATCCTTCCTCTCCAGCGGAAAGGTCCCTGCATTCCCTGGATGTCAGGAGGGTGTTGAAATTTTATCTGGATAAAACCAAGGATATTCGTAGGTCAGACCAATTGTTTATCAATTATGGATCAGTCAGGACAGGTCTTGCTACCTCTAAACAGTCCATTTCTTGGTGGATTGTGTCCTGTATACTGTTGTGTTACCAAAAAGCTGGTAAGACCTTAGGGGGTAAACCTAGGGCTCATTCCACCAGGGGCAAAGCTGCCACGACTGCTTTGCTCCGTAATGTTCCAATTGCAGAAATCTGCAAGGCGGCCACTTGGAAGTCGGTCCATACCTTTGTTAAGCATTACTGCCTGGACACTGATGCCAGGGCAGATGCTCAGGTTGGGCAGGCTTCGCTGCGAAATCTGTTCGCACAGTAGTGGTGTTATTTCTCTTTTCTCCACCGCCGCTTTGGTGTGGGGATGTGCTTGCCATTCTATTCACTAGATTATGACTATACACAGAGATACCCTACTACAGAAGGAGTAGTTTCTGTCCTGTAACTCCAGTTCAGTAGTAGGGGTATCTCTGTTATAGTCATAAGCGCCCGCCCTCCTCCCCGGTGGAGAGAGATATTCATGTAAGGAATGCTACAGGTCTGGCGTTTTACGCCTTCAAAAAGAACTGAAAGTAAAAGGGACCTGCAGTGCATTCTGCCATACTGTGAAGTTCTGGAAAGTTCTCTTAAAGGCACAGTATCCTGTTCTGAGCCACATAATGGCAGCCTATGGGGCTTGACTGTCCATGTCTTCCTCTCTATCATTCTAGAGGGTTTTTGCTGTTAAAGCAAGGGAAATCTGGACAGGCTTTGCTGTTTGTGGATTTTTTGATGGAATTTCTAGTTGAAGTACTGGACAGTGTAGCCTGTGGATATAGGCTGCATTATCTGTCTTTAATTCTCTCAAGTGTCTGTGCAGTTCTGCATTTTTCGAAACCGTAAGAGATTATTTTTGATTGCTCCGGGGTCCACGCACATGGGCGGGACTATTCACTAGATTATGACTATAACAGAGATACCCCTACTACAGAACTGGAGTTACAGGACAGAAACTACTCCTTCTTGAACCTAAGGCAGTCACAGCATCTAGGCATATATTAGTACATTTTACATCTCCCTTCCTACAGCCAACAACCTAGAAAGGGTGGTTATTGCTTTGTTTCAAGAATATATATAGAATGATTCAACCTTCGAGCTTTGTTTTAGTACAGAATCTGCACTTGCAGCAGTGCATGACTGCCTGAGATGCATTCCTATGAGGACCGTATTTTGATATATATTGGTGTTAACTCCTTCCATACTCAGCTCGTCATGCAGTACACTGCTTGTGTGCTCATGACGAGCTGAGCTCGTCATGAAGAATGGGATTCAAAGATCATCAGCTCAGAGGATGAATTGCTGTAGCATTGATGTGGTTAAACAAACTAGATGTTCAAGGCATGTGGGCTGCTGAATTCATATCTTAGAATAGATCGCCCCCTAGTGTTGGGTCCGGATGATTGCACCTTGTTGTCTTGGAAGAGTCTTCGAAGTATCACAAGATAGGTGACTCCTCCCTTGGTCTACAGTGCGCATGGGCATCCACTCCATCCTTAGATTGGTTTTTTCCGCCATTGGGTTCGGATGTTATTTATTTCCTCCAACTTCGGAAACGAAACTAACTACTTTCTAAGGCCAATAGGCCTTCGAACTCGACGGTATTGTTCTCGCTCGGTACCCCTCGACTCCATCAAACTTTTCATCTTGATCCGGTCGTCGACGCGGGCCGTTGGGCCTTATCGATGCCACGTGCGACTTTCGTCGTTGGAAAGGAGTCCATTTAAAAGGTGCCCACAATGCCACTCCAAATTCCCGCATACTGACAAGCATACAGTATGCAACAAGTGTTTGTCACCTGAACACAAAGAAGAAAATTGCCCAGCGTATGCCCAATTCCGATCCAAGAAAACCATGAGGAATCGACGGGCTGCCAGGCAAGAGATGCAGAAGTGTGAACCGGAGAATATCTTCGAGGACGAACAAGATCTCCCCGAAGCCGCCGACTCCGATCTAGAGATCGTCACTGTTGAGGACCAATCGGACTCCGATGACCAGATCACGCCGGGGCAAACTGCGAGTACTCAGCCCCCCACTCCACTCAGCCCAAAAAAGAAGGCTCCGGTCGAAGCATCGCCGAAAGGCCTTAGCCAAGATCGAGATATTCCTTCGGAGACCCCACCTCTCGGCTCGGCTCCGAAGCCTAAACACACACCTTCCGGTAGGCCGGGCCCGAAGAAAGACATTGAGCCAAAAAGTTTCCCAGCCAAAGGTCGTCGAACCGAAAAAGCTGGTCGACCCGAAAGGCGCAGAACCAAAGAGGGTGGTCCACCCAAAGGTCATCGACCCGAAGACGAAGGTCGTCGATACGAAGGGCATAAACCCAAAGAAGGTAGTCGAGCCCAAGAGGCCCTCGGAACCGAAGGTCGTCGAGGCCAAGAAGGTCGTCGATCCCAACAAAACAGACGAACCAAGAAAGGCCGCTGATCCTAAAAAAGGTGCCAATCACACAAAAAAGACAATCGACCAGAAAAAAACCCTTGCTTCGGACAAAAAACGTACCGAACCAAGAACTCCCGTCGATCCGAAAGCCGTCGTCGACCTTAAAAAGGGCACAGATCCAAAAAAGGACGCTGAAAAGAAAAAAGGCGTTGAACCGAAAAAGGTTACCGAGACGAAATCTGCAGTCTAGCCCAAAGGAGCTCCACCACCAAAGGCCCTCGAGCCAAAGACTCCAAAACAAGTCAATAAACCAAAGCCTTCGACGCCAAAGCCACAGACTGTCGAGGAAGAACTCTTCCATCCAGATCCGGTGACTGAAGAGCAACCAAAATGATATATAGACTCTAAAACAGGACACGTGGTAGTTTACCACCGAAAGAAGAGGCCTTTACCACAAGACACTCCTTCTCCTGTTTCCTCAAGACCTTTTACTCCTGCTCCTTTTCTTCCTGATATGCCTTTTGTACCTTACTCTCCCACACATTCTGATTACAATGAGGGAGAAGACATGAGGGAAGATCCTCAGTACACTTATGATGAACCAGGGGATCCTAATCCACAAGATGATACATGGGATGACCAAAATGATCCTGACGAAATGCAACCCATCCCAGATCCCAGACACTTCCCCATACCCTACAAAACTGTCGCCTACAGACGACACTATCATGTTTAATCAACTTATAGACAGGGCAGCAAAATATCACAATGTTGACATGCACACTGACCCTTAGAGGAGGACTTTTTATTTGACACTTTCCCCACTTCAGAAAATTTTTTCGAAACCCTTCCTATGCTTAAAGGGGTCCTAAAGCACGCGCCAGACATATTTAAAGATCCTGCTAGGGCGCGGGTGCTCAATCCATGAATTGAGAAAAAATATAAGGCAGCCCCAGCAGACCCTACTTATATAAAACAACAGTTGCTTTTAGATTCATTAGTAGTTGCAAATGCTCGTAAAAGGGCCGACTCACAGACAGCAGGAGATGCTCCCCCTCCTGATAAAGAATCTAAAATACTAGTAGCCTCAGGGAAAAGAGTAGCTTCACAGGCCGCAAATTCATGGAGAATTGTGAATACACAAGCTCTACTAGCAAGATACGACAGAGCACACTACGACCAGCTCGAAAGTCTAATGCAACACCTACCAGAACCTTTTAAGGCACAGGCTAACGACCTCATTCAGGAAGGCAAGTTCATAACCAATGCCTCCGTCAAATGTGTGCTAGACGCAGCCGATACATCGGCCAGGTCTAACAATACCAGCGTTCTACTGCGCAGACACGCGTTGCTTCGCGTATCTGGTTTTAAGAATGAGGTGCAATCCACCATCCTCAACCAACCAGTACACCAAGATTTCCTGTTTTGCCCCACAGTAGACACCATTTTAGATAAAATGACACTGAAACTGCCAAGTCAATGGGGGCACTTCAGTTCCAACAACATCGAGGTTCTTTTCGTCGCTCCTCATATAGAGGCGCAAGAAGGGGCAACACATCACAAAGGTCCTCTACCTTCAAATCTAATACCCAGAGCACTTTTAACAAAGGCTCCAATAGAGGAGGTTATAGGGGCAACAATAACAAAGGCAGAGGACGTGGAGGCAATAACACCCGAGCCTTCACTGTCACCAAACAGTGACTTTATCACACTCCTTCCAGACCATCTAACACCAGTCGGAGGCAGAATCAACCAAGTCCTACCTGTCTGGAACGCAATTACCACAGACAGGTGGGTGAGACAAATTATCCAGTATGGTTATTGCCTGGAACTCACTTCTACTTCACCCAACATACCACCCAAACACCGTCCTATGTCCAAAGAACACATAACACTGTTACAACAAGAGGTCCAATCCATGCTACAAAAGGGAAACATAGAGCCAGTCCCTTTTCAACACCAAGGAACAGGAGTATACTCTCTATACTTCCTAATTCCCGAAAAGGACGGGTCGCTCAGACCCATACTAGACCTCAGACCTCTGAACCAATACATACTGTCAGAGCACTTCCATATGATAACTCTACAACAGGTACTCCCGTTACTTCAGCACGGCGTCTTCCTTGCCACATTAGACCTCAAACATGTGTACTTCCACATACCTATAAATCCAGCTCACAGGAAATATCTCAGGTTCACAATAGAAGGTCAACACTATCGGTTCAAAGTTCTCCCTTTTGGAGTAACTACAGCCTCAAGAGTGTTCACAAAATGTCTAGCTGTAGTGGCAGCACACCTCAGGAGGCAACACATCCACGTGTTTCCATACCTCGATGATTGGCTCATAAAAGCCAAATCGTACGCCCAATGTGCAAGCCATACGTCTCAAACACTCTAGCTGCTGCACAGTCTGGGTTTTTCCATAAATTACCCAAAATCTCATCTACAACCCTCCCACATACAACATTATCTGGGAGCTACAATAGATACATCAGTAGCAAAGACATATCCAAATCCAGTCAGGATAGCCAACATGCAGACTCTAATTCAAAAGTTTCAACCACAACACTCCTTACCAGCTCGAGTGTTCATGCAACTCATAGGCATGATGGCCTCCTGCATATTCATTGTCCCTCATGCCAGACTTCAAATGCGTCCACTGCAAGAATGCCTAGCACGGCAGTGGAACCAAGCTCAAGGACAACTAAAAGACCTAGTGTTGGTAGACAGTCGCACTTAGAACTCTCTGCAGTGGTGGAACCCAAAAAATCTTTCCAAGGGGGCGACTGTTCCAATAGCCAGTTCCACAAATAGTATTAACAGCGGACGCATCACTGACAGGTTGGGGAGCCCACCTACATCAATACACATTCCAAGGACTCTGGACAGTCAAACAAAAGACACTGCATATCAACCACTTAGAGTTGCTAGCAGTATTTCTGGCACTGAAAGCATTCCAAAAATACGTTTACAACAAAGCTGTGTTGATCCGGACGGACAACATGACAGCCATGTATTATATCCAGAAACAGGGAGGGACTCACTCTCTACAGCTTTCTCACCTAGTGCAGAGCATATGGAGGTGGGCAATTCCAAAGAAAATTTTTCTCCTAGCAGAACACCTGCCAGGGAAAGACAATCAAATAGCGGATCTGTTAAGCAGACGCAGCCAACCGATACACGAATGGGAGATTCACCCTCAAGCTCTCCAACCATTCTTTCAAGAATGGGGGCATCCAGAGATAGATCTGTTTGCCACAAACGAAAACTCAAAATGCCTGTACTTTGCCGCCAGGTTAACAAATCCGTTGTCACAGGGCAATGTGTTATGGATGAACTGGTCAGGCAGATTTGCGTACGCTTTTCCACCAGCCCCACTGATTCTGCTAGTGGCACGCAAACTACGTCAGTAGTCACTGACAATGATCCTGGTTGCTCCAACATGGGCGAGGCACCCATGGTACACAACATTCTTAAACTCTCCGTGGTTCCACATCAAAGACTGCGTCTGTCGCCATATCTTCTAACTCAGAACCATGGAGAAATCAGGCACCCAGATCCCAATCAACTGAACTTAGCGATCCGGCTCCTGAAGTCTTAGAATTTGGATATCTCAACTTGCCTCCTGATTGTATGAACATTATCAAAGAGGCAAGACGACCAACAACTAGAGCATGCTATGCAGCCAAATGGAAAAGATTTGTAATTTATTGCAATAATAACCAAATCAATCCATTAGACGCTTCCATACAAAACATTATTTGTTACCTGTTGCATCTACAAAGATGCAATTTAGCATACTCTTCTATAAGACTACATCTTGCAGCTATAGCAGCATACCTCCAAAACAGACAACACTTGTCTCTGTTCAGAGTTCCACCAATCAAAGCTTTCATGGAAGGGCTTAAAAGGATAATCCCTTTCATGCAAATACATGCAAATAAAGTAGTACTACGTACTAACCCGAAGTTCATGCCAAAGGTCATATCCACTTTCCATATCAATCAGTCCATAGAATTGCCTGTTTTTCTTCCAAAACCCGTAGTCAGTAGCTGAGAGAGCCTTACACACACTAGATGTAAGAAGAGCTCTATTATATTATGTTGACAGAACTAAACCATTCAGGAAAACAAAGCAACTGTTTGTCGCTTTTTCACCACAACATAAGGGTAACCCCATCTCAAAATCAGGAATAGCCAGATGGATAGTTAAATGCATTCAAATATGCTACCACAAAGCTAAACGCACTCTAACAGTTCCCCCAAGAGCACACTCTACGCGCAAAATGGGGGCATCCATGGCTTTCCTAGGAAACATTCCATTAGAAGACATCTGTAGAGCAGCTACATGGTCTACCATACACACTTTCACTAAACACTATTGTTTAGATGTGCAATCAAAGCAGCAAGCTGCTGTAGGCCAAGCTGTCCTCAAAACTCTTTTTCAAACTGCTGCAGCTGGGGCAGGCGTCCACCGCTAGAGGAGATACTGCTATACAGTCTATGCTAAGATATGAATTCAGCAGCCCACATGCCTCGAACGGAAAATGCTACTTACCAGTATGCATCTGTTCTTGGCATGTAGGGCTGCTGACATTCATATCGCCCACCCTCCTCCCCGGGGCCTGTCGCAGCTGCAGGATTTTCTTTGCATGGCCATCTTTTACTTTACTATACTCCATCTTTGCCACAATGGCGAAAAACAATCTAAGGATGGAGTGGATACCCATACGCAGTGTAGTCCAAGGGAGGAGTCACCTAACTGGTGATACTTCGAAGACTCTTCCAAGACTCTTCCAAGACAACAAGGTGCAATCATCCGGACCCAACACTAGGCGGCGATCTATGCTAAGATATGAATGTCTATATATTATGCAAAAATGCCACCCCACCTTACTTAAGAGTTCAAAAGTAAGGTGGGGTGGCATTTTTGCATAATATATGAATATATGTCAGCAGCCCTACATGCCAAGAACAGATGCATACTGGTAAGTAGCATTTTCCTACATCAGTTCCTCCAGGCTGCCTATACATGTTACAGTCTTTAACTATCTGGTTGCAATCATTTTCCCCATTATAGAACACTATACATCACTTACTGCACATATTGAAAGTATGTTGTACAAGGAGAATAGCATATGCAACCAATGGATAATAACATGAAGAGAAGGCATACCATGTAATGAGGAACATGTAACGTTATGTAAGCTTTGTCTGAAATGTCTGACCTGAATCTTCAACAATCGCATCTGCAGAAATAATTCACACCAAGCACTCTAACATCAAAAACGCATATCATGTTCCTTAAATGCAATTTTGAATCGTAACAAAACAGATAAATAACAACTAAATAAGGTGAGCAACCACAGCCCAGGCTGAAATAGTAATGATGATTGTGAAAATTCACGTATGTCTTGCGCACCTTGGCTAACTGCAATATGGGTTTGGGTTGATAAACTTTGTGTGGATTAAATGGCAAAAGGTACAAGATTTAAAATTGAAAGTGTATATAATTTGTAAAAGAATGAGTGTCTGTGCCCCGAGCTCGGCTCATAATTTTGCGGGCGGTGCTATCAAATATAGGTGGGCTGGATACCAAGGCTGTGTAGTCTAGACGCTCCCTCAATCTACCACCAGACCCTGTTTACTGGACACTTGCAAGTTTCTGCTTTTTCCCTTTGTGGCTATTTTCTGTCTTTCTCTTCCGCTGTCTTTGCACTTTGTGGTTTTCTCCCTCTCTTGTTTTCAGTAAATTTCTGATGTGGAACAGTAAATTCAAAAGCATTTCAAGGCATTTATAAAATAAGCGCTGATGGGCCCACCTGCAAACACCAGCTCAAATTGAGCACTGAAGTTAATAATGTTAATATATTCTTTCAAATGCCAAAATTTTTAATTGTGTTTATATAGTGCTTACTGCCCCTGATGAGGTGTTGAAGCGCTTTATGGCGAGTGGTGCGCTACTCTGGGACCCAAGGTTCGAGATTAATCTAGTGTTTATTGTTGATTATTGCGATTAGTCATGTGCGCATTAGAAAAATTGCAAGCATTTACTCCAGTTACTTTGTGATATATTAATATGAGTTAGTTGTGATCATTAGTGGGGGCTATTGTGTTTCAGCTGAATGGATGGTGAGATAGGTAGGCTGGTGGAGATTATGTAATGTTGGTTTACAGGGACAGGCTTTTGAAGAGGAGAGGTGATCTATGAAATGAAGTATCAGCCAATTTCAGAATTCCTGTAAGAAGAATTAAGGCGGGCATTAAACTGAGAGGTGGCTTTACTCAGGAATAGAAGGCATGCTGAGGGTGGAAGGTAAGAAGATGGTCACTCTGATGGAAAAAAGTAGAGGAATCAAACGTAAGAAAATCAAGGTAAATTGTTCATGTAGGAATTATGTAGTATGGTGAAGTTAGTCTTTCTGCAATAGCAAGCAATCGGAGGATGTAAGCTGCAGAAGGAAACATAATTATGGTTCGAAGTTCGGCGCCTACGAAGATGGCGACTTGCCTCTAGTGTCCCATGGAAGCCGGAGCTGCCTGCCTGCTCTGACGGTTGCGTAAGGTCCAGTTGGCTACAAAATAAGAGGATTGGTGCCCAAGAGGAGAGGGAGGAATCTCTGCTAGAAATAAAGCAGGATTGTTTGCTGTTTCTACTTTTGTGAGGAGGTGGCAGTGCCTGCGACACTGTGGTGACCTATGGAGCTGTCAGACACCATTCACCTCATTTTTGGGCCTGGGAGAGGAGCGGTGCCTTCCAGGATCAGAGGAAGGACATCGGCAGTGAATACCTGTAGATGTATAGGGTCCGTTGGAGGCTGTCACAAGGCAAGAGGCGTTACCGCCTAGCACAGGGGTGGATCGACAGCCTAGTTGTTGTAACTCCTCATTCATCCACCAGGGGCAGGCCTGTTATTTATAATGGAAAGTGACTGACTTCGGAGCATTTGAACTTAATCTCACTCGACAAATGCCCCTGCTGGTATTGGAACGGACTTCTTTTAGTTTCTGCCCCCGCTGTCACCCATAATTCCCTTGGACCGACTCCCATCAAGTCTGTAACCTGTGTTTGTCACCAGAACACAGGAAGTTGGATTGTGAAGCCTGTCGCGCTATCCTCCCGAAAGAGACCCTCAGAGACAGTCGGGCACGCCGACTCTAGGTGCAGCAGAAGAGCATTGAAAACACTTGCGATCTCTTCAGCCATGAACACATCAGTGAAGTTCACCACCCATAGGCTTCCGTAGCTGAGGAAGAGCCATTATCCATCAAAGACAGCTCAGAATCTGAACAAGATTTCGAAGTGACGGAGAACATACCGGAGATTGAAGCAGTGAGTAATGTACCCCTGTCCCTAATCCCCGGGATAAACACCTTAAGACACCCAACACCTCTACAACAAGAGGTCTTAGACCACCACTGGTAATGGCCATGGTCGGTACTGAATGACTGGTATGGAAAACCCCGCTCTCTAGCTCGGCTCCGAAGCACCAGCAGAAGCCTTCGGCATAGACAACCCCAGCACCTACTCCCCCATCGGTAACGAGCCAACCCTCAACATCTACCGCTTCGGCACCTCCTTGAACCTCAGTGCCAAAACGCAAACACGCTGCTGAACCAAAACCTTCTAAGTAGACACCAAAAACAACTGTAGAAACACTGGTCAAACCTATATGGTAAAGGAGAAATTAGACGCTAAACCGAGACCAATCCGAATTCAACCTCAAAGTGGAATGGTGGTTCAACCCATTTTTCCCTGATTGATCTCAAATCGTACTATCAAGTGTTGTTATCCGAACGGTCACAAGATCTGACCACGTTTGTAAACCCTTTCAGCACTTTTACATTTTTTAGGTTGCCTTTTGGACTAGTATGTTACTTGGAATGGAGTTGTTGTTTGAAGGCATCAAAGGGGTGCAAGTGTTTCAGGGCGATATTTTGATTTATGGGAAGGATACTGTTGTACACAATACTTTGGAACATTTTCTCAGGATATTGAGTGTTTGAGAAATGACAGGTTTTTTTTAAGGATAAATGATCTTTTTTGCTGAAAAATATTGAATATTTAGGCCACACAATCACTAAGGATGGCATTAAACCACAAAAAATCATATCAATGCCATTATTAATGCTTTGCCTCCCACTGATAAAGGTTCTCTGAGGTCTTTCCTAGGTCTCAGTGAATATTATGCAGATTTACGCCATGTGTGTTGAACTTTTATGATTAACATGTAAGAAGGAGAAATGTATTTGATCAAAGGACCAAGACAGGTCATTTCAATGGATAAAGGATGTGATTTGAACTCCTCCTACCTTACAACCTTTTTCTGGCACTGATAAATGTGCAGTAACAGTGGATGCCAGTTCTATTAGTCTTGGTGCGGTGTTGACCCAATCCCA
Organism: Lissotriton helveticus; assembly: GCF_964261635.1. NCBI lineage: Eukaryota > Metazoa > Chordata > Amphibia > Caudata > Salamandridae > Lissotriton > Lissotriton helveticus. Next base: position 815,330,617 of record NC_136068.1, on the reverse strand, counting down.
CAATGGTAAACCACACACAACAGCTTTTATCTCACGCACAATACAGCAGAATCCCACTATAGCACAATCAAAAGAGCGGCACTAGCTTGTGCATGGGATGCAGAAAAGTTAAAAACATACCTCTGGGGGAACTGTTTTGAACTGCTAACGGATCACAAACCTTTAATATATCTAATTTAATGGCAATGGGACAGGATTGGCTTCATCTAAACTTGTGAGACTTTTGTCCAAATTTCAAGAATATAATTTCTGTAATCCAATACATACGGAGGAACCAAGTTCAGAGCTGATTTCTGATCTCAGATACCACTTAAAGATAGTTTGGATTGCAAGATACATCAGGATGAAGTGTGTGCTGTTTCGGTGATAGAAGTGTCAGTGCACACATTCTGTTGGATGCATCACTGAAAAAGAATGGATGCAAGCGTAAGAAGGTGATTATATTCTCAGCCAAGTTAAAAATGACACAACGAAGGGGTGGCACTCGGTAAAAAAAAATGCAAAAATGTTTTTTTTACCTTTTCAACTAGTTTCTGCTGAATTGTCTATTGACAGTGGTTTGGTAACAAGATGAAGACTTTTCATGCCACTTATTGAATTGATTGAAAAGCTGGTAAATACAGCACATAATGGTCATTCAGGCATGTCTGTACGAATAAATTGCTTCATAAATATTATTGGTGGCCAGTCGTGAATGGTTGTGTTGAGCAACATGTTAATAACTGTCCTGGATGTCTTTTATCTGATAAGCATTGGAAAGTTAAACAAAAGACGGGAGTCAATCCTTCACTCGCCCAACCATGGGTTAAATTAGCTATACATTTTTCAGGACCATATGGATGTTGCAACAGGTTATGAGAGTTTCAATTGTGCTCACGGATTGCTATTCTAAATGGGTATCATATGAGTGTGTCTATGCCCAATACTGATGCAGTTATTGAATTTCTAGATAGGGTTGTTTACACTCAAGGAATACCACAGGCACGTGTGCCTGGTAATGGCACACATTTCATTTTGGAGAAAATTGTAGTGTTTTTGAGCAAAGCATGGCATAAAGCATGGAGAAGACATTGCTGTATTTTCACGCTGCTGAAGGAATACAAACTGCATTGGCATCAAAAATTGATGTGTGTAGGCATCTTTGGGGGAAAAGTATGACGTTCTTAATTCTCCTCATTTGATCCCTTATTTTTCACCATTCTTTTCATTGCAATGAAAGATGCAAGAACTGATCTCGAACCATGTTTTGGTAAGCTCTTAAATCTGCATTCTGTGGATGAAGGTTTGCAAAATCATAGCAATGTGGATGATTGTGTTTGAGTATTTTGAATGCAGGTACAGAACTGTACATGATAAGCCTGATAAGCCACTTGCAGAAAAAAACGAAAGAATTTGCTATTGGAACCTGGGTTCGGGTCAGAAAACAGAAAAGCGAGTAAAGGGCAGTCAAATGTTTCAAATAGTAAGGGTTACTTACTATCGAGGTTAACCTTTCAGAAAGTATTGATTGAGAGAAAGAAAATTACTCATGATGTTGGTGACCGTCCTACTTGGGAGTTTGATGCTAACGCTGCGTAGTTGAATGCCAACAATATATTTTTTGGAAGTGGGTCTCAGACAAATGTATTGGAAGAAAATGTTATATATCAAAGTGAGACATCCGAGGAAAGATCAGATGATGAAATGCCACCTCACAAGGATACTTGTGCTAACTCTTCCTTTTCTAGTACATTGACAAATTCTTCAAGAAGGAAAACTGTTTTGCCTGTTAAGTTCAAGGATTATTTATTTTAGTTTACTTAGTTTATATTTTCATAGTTTATTCTATTTTTGTTGTATAAAAAAGGGAGATGTTTTATCCCTTTAATAGTGTCATATATCTTTTATGTGTGCTTGTGTATTGGCTTGTATTCCTTTTAATCACATGAGCGTTCTCATTGTTTCCCTGGTTTCTACTGTGGTCCATTGGGACATTCTGTTCTGGATTACTTACTGGACAGCAGTGTCTCAAGTTGCTCCTGCCTGTTCTTCATGGTCTTGTTATACCTTTAAACAACCTGCATTACATTTCTTAGTTTAAGACCTAGACTGTGCTTCTGAGCGTATTTCCTGCTCTTTGGATACAACACATCTGTTTGTGGAATTTAGTTCTGTAGATGCGCCCGCTCTCTTCCCCGGACACCTGTGGCTGTTGCAGTTTTCTTTACCTTCATTGCTACGCATAGACATCTCTTTACTACACTTGCGTTACATTCTCCCCCTCCTGCGGGAAGACAATTTAACAGAGTCTGTGCCCATGCGCTTTATCACCAAGGGGAGTAGTCACTCGATCTCGTGACTCAAAAGACTTCTTTGAAGAAAACCAACTTGCACACATCCGGATCCAACACTAGATGGCAATAGTATGCAAAGCATGTGAATCTACAGCACTACATGCCACAAACAGTGTTAAGGCGATATCAGGTCATATGCACGTTTAATCTCTACATAATAATGGTGGAATTGGCCAATTCAGTTGAATAAGAAAATCCCATCAAGACTCGTGTCTTATAGGCCCTGACTGCGATCCATTCGTACTGTATGGGGATAGGTGTTACAGACCCTCCTTGCGGCAGCCATCTTGATTACCTTTTTATGATTTAGCTGAGGTGTAAGGGGGTTCCAGGGGTGTTGTGCTTCTCTCCAGGATATACAAGCTTAACATATTGCCCTGAAGGGAAGTCACATTGGACTGGGCTGTCTCCAGGTACCACCCTTGCTTGCGGAGACCTTCTTTCTATTATGTGGCAGATTCTTCTCTTCTGAGCATAGTGTGGCCAGCTTCGTATCCTTTCTGAGGTGCCTCTGTGTCTATAGGGCTCTGAGTACTAAGGTTCAGCCTTCACTTCGAAGTTCCCCTGGTTTATTGTGCTATCTCAAACTCTGGGCCTCACCTGATCTGCTATGTGCCTCCTTTCAAGTCGAAATCAACACGTACGTGTCCGCTCACATTTTCAGAAGCCATGGCTAATGCAGTCCTGGTAAAGGCGCCATCCACTGATTTCTGCTGTGCTCCTATTTTTTTCCGTAGTCAGCTCAAACCACTCTCCTAAATGAGCTGGCTGAGATTAAAGATTCTAATGCAAAGATGTCCCCCACGGTTTCCGCAACAAATTCCAAGGTACAATCCTTGTGAACTGACATCAGCTCCTTTCAGGACAGACTGACTCCTGTCAGGGGGCGACAGATGGATGTGGAATCACACCTAGTTGCTATTCTAGATTGGGGTAAATATATCTAGTATCTCCAGCAGAAAGTAGTAAACTTAGAAGACCACAGCTGCAGCAACAATATCCGGATTCTAGATCTACCAAAGCTCATTGAGAAGGATGATGTGCCTTTTTTTTGGGGTACTTTGATCCCCGAACTTCTGAATCTCACTTTTGACCAAACACTGGAACTGAACCTGAATGCAGAGGGGACAGAGTCGGGGTCAATTCAGGTGACCAGGGGCTCGGTAGTGGAATGCCCACCAATGTCAGGTGCTTCAGGTGTGAAGAAGGGCTACTTGACTCTGCAGCCCTGGGGACCAGGAGATGACCAGGATCCAGAGGTGAGCTGTCCCACGAAGGATGTTGAGTGCTGAGGGGTCGATGTCTCGCTGAAGCACCAACAAGCCTTGGCAAATGCAACCCACGCGGTCAGAGTAAACCAGTTACGGTGTGGACCAGCAAGGTCCAGAGGACTCTCCAAGCAATGGAGAGTCAGGGCATGCCTGGAGCAACCAGGTAAGCCCAAGAATAAGCAAGGTGACCCTCGCCAGGACCCACAGGCCAACGGGCCAGGGATCGCGAGGCCTCAAGCTAGTTTGCAAAGTACCAGCCCACAGGACACTCTGTGAGTGAGGCCGGATATCTTCGGTGCAAATACTGCTCGGGGTCAGGGCTACACAGAGTCCAATGCCCAAACTCGGGAATCGTCAACAAGCATATGCAATTGCAAATGTATGCGGTGCACAGGGGTTCAGGCTGCACTGTCCCCACGAGGGATACTGGTCTCAGAATCGCTGAGAGGGCAGATCCACCTAATTCCTGTAGTCCGGTAACCCACTTTATACCCATGGAAGGGGTTGGACGGATTCTGTGGACCCTCCTAGGGGAGGGGCAGGACAGAGGGGTGGCTACACCCATGTCCTTTGTCAAGTTTCACACAAGAGCAGGAGCCAATGGCGCCTAGAACTGGTTTGAGCTGGACTATGCACAAGGACACCAAATGTGCCCCCAGTGCAATCTTTCTGGCACTCTGAGTGCACCCTCCCAGCCCCAATACACTAAACCCTATCTGGGAGGTGGTCACACCTCCCCGTGACAGGATGCCTATTGTCATGCCTTTCTCTGCTCGAGCTTGGCTCAGCAGCAGGAGAGCAAAATCATGTCTGTGGCTGTCGGCATCCATTTTGTGCTGCCCAGGTCGTGAAAGCTGGTACCGGGTAGACCGGTGACCCACAGTAGTGGTTCTAGAATGGTGGAATCATACCTCCCACACCAGTTACTGGTGTGGAGGTATGATTGCAAGGTGTTTGACACCAAACACAACATGTTTCTAAGTAGCTGTTTTAAAGTTGGCATTTACCGCGAGGTTATAATGCACTTAAACATATATGTCTGGATGCATCACAAACCACCCTGGAGAATGGTCTCCGAAGGCTGCAGAGCGGCTCTGCTCATGCAGGGGCACCCTCTCACGCAAAACCCAGCACCCTGCCTTCAGGATTGATAAGGCCTGCCATAGGGATGACTGATAGGTTTTTAAGTGTAGTGATTTAGATAGATATAGTGAACCTATATCTTAAGTAAGTCGTGCAAGCACCAGCTTACACAGTCTGCTGTAACAGGCCTGTTGTGTCAATTTGAATGGCCTCTCATGGATGGCATAATACATGTTTCAGCCCATGGGAGGCCTCTGGGGTACCTATTACCTCGGTACATGGTTTACCATATACTAGGGACTGATAAGGGTACCCCGGTATCCAATCTGGAGTGTACCTAAAGTACATACATGCAATTTAAGAGAGAAAGCAGAATGAGTGGGGTCCTGGATAGCCGGATCCCAGTCAGACTAGGCCAAAAACAGTAATGCATCAGCAAAAAGTGGGGTTAACCTTAAGAAGCCGATCCTACTTTACTACAAATACCATAAACAAGAAGATCTAGAGTCCTTATTGGATGCCTTAGAGGAGACTAGCATGGAGGCCTCTCTCTTTGTGGCTTCCTCAACCTCCTTGTCCCCGCCTCGAAAGGATGAAACCCAAGGTGATGCCTCCACCTCTAAAGCTGAACTTAAACGCAAGGACGGATCATGCAGACATGGTCGCAAATTGCCCAGCTGCGATCTGGAAAGAAAGCGCTAGGTTCCTCAGGGCTAAAATCTCGGTGCTCTCGAAACCGGGGAAAGACCCCCTGGAATGTTCTAGCTATCTCCAGATTTCTTAGATAAATGTGGACGTTAGTATTTTGGGTAAGGTTTTGGCGTTGTTCTTGAATAAAGTTATCACAACTCATATTCTTCCCTATTAGGTAGGCTTTTTTCCCAGACGTTCCCCGACCAATCACTTAAGCACTCTCTCGCATATTTATATGGCATCTGAGCGACTAGCTGGAAGAGGACATCCCTCTCTCTTAGGATGCCAAAAAGGCTTTCGATTGTGTTGATTATTACCTCTTTCGGATCGCGGAGAGGATGGACTAAGGTCACAACTTTATCACATTAACCAAGGGCATGTACTGTGAACCCAATGCATCTGCCACTTGTGGAGGTTTCTCCGACATGTATTTTGACATCCACCAAGCTAGACCGGATTATCCCTGTCCCCATTGTTGTTTCTGTTGGCTCTGGAGCCTCTAGCAATTGCAATTCGATCTGACAGCATTTAGGGTATTCTCACAACAACGGGTGAGGTTAAGGTTTTTTACGGATGACTTTCTCTTGACACTACCAAACCCCTCGGCCTCAACTGCTGCTTTGATTTCTCAACTGGATTCTTTGTCCCAGTTTTTGGACTAGAAGATGAAGTTGTCGAAATGTGAGGTCCTGTCCTTGTTGCCCACCACCAAGAGAGGCTCTCTGTAACCTGCCATTCCAATGGCTTCAGTCCCCTTTGAAATGCCTTGGGGTGTATATTAACCGGGCCTGGAAGACATGGTCCAAAAGAATATGCAACCCATCGTGGGTTGTATGAAGTAAAACTTTGAAAAGCGGTCAGCCCTGAACCTATCCCTTTGGGGTAGGGTCCAGGGTGTCAAGATGAATGGCCTCCCCAAATATAATTACATCTGTGGAATGTTGCACCTGGTTATATCAGTGCCCCGCTTGCAGAGCATCCAGCTTTTCATCTGATTCATTTGGGGTTCCGAAAGACCAAGATTTGCATCAGAGAAGGGTGGTTTACGTCTTTGGCATTTGAAGGGTTATTGGCCGGTGCAGCAGCTTGCTCATGCTCTGTACTGGTTGCCTCCTTCAAGGGCCAAACCATTATGGGTGGAGTTGGAATATCATATTGTAATCTTCAAGATCTGGTTGTTTGTTTATTACACTTCGAGACCTTCAATAACTCCCCTCGTTAATCCAATTATTCACACTGGTGCAATTCGTGATCCATATTCACCCTAAAGCCCTGTTGTGGCGTAATGCAGCCATTGCAGTCAGTGGTCAGGAAATTCCCTGGTCCATCTGGATTACTTATGAAATGTATCACATTAATGACCTTCTCTCTAATGGCTTTATCAAGTCGTTCCCCGACTTGAGACAGGAATTTGCGATTCCACCCTCCTCACAATTGAGATACAATCAGTTGTCCCATCCCCCTATCGCATGTCCTGCGGAGGGCACTTACTGACTACCTAGTGTTCCCATTACTCAAGATATCCCACCTGGATAAACTTTTGGGGTGGGGGGGGGGGGGGGCTATTTTGGGATTGTATACCACATTGTTGGACCCCTGTTTTTCTGTTCCCACGTCCGTAGCTCTGCGTGTTTGATGGGGAACTCATCTTAACACACAATTCCTGGATGATGAGTAGGATAATCTAATGGCAGATTATAATAAAGGATTACAGGAGGTGCGTTTTAGGTATAGTTTTTATAAGATCCTTCACTGCTGGCCCTAGTCTCCAGCAAGTTTACACAATGCCCACCTTAGTGTGGATTTACGTTGGTGGAGATGTGGCTTACTGGACTGTGATGTAGTCCATGTTTTATGGGAATGTGACTAACTGAAGACCTTCTGGTTGCAGGTCTGGAACCATATGAGAAAGAGCCTCAGGGTATACAGGCCTTTGATGGCCCGGCTTAGTGCTCCTGCATAATACTTCTGACATCCCTTCAGTCACCCAATAAGTTAATAGATGGTTCTCCACCGCCCTAGGGCTGGTTCAGTTCTACAGCTTTGGAAATCAACTCTAATACCCACTTTCCAGACCTTGTTGTACAACATGTACGATATGCCATGCTTTGAGCACCTTATTTATAAGATAAATGACAATTTGCAGATATTTGAAGAGCTTTGGGGCTCTTTTCTTAAAGATTTAATAGCCAAACACACCTATACATTTAAGGTGTCTACAGTGTGTCCAGTCCTGTTTCATGCAGACCCCTGTGTTCCTTTCCCAGGCCCCTTCCTCTATATGATCCCCAGGCTTCGACCCCTTTTGTTGTTGGCTTTCGTTAAAGGTAGGCGATGGAGACAGAAAGCCATCTTACTTTATTTCCTCCAGTTGGGGTGTACCTGCCCTTCCTTACTCCTCGTTGCAGGTGCGTGTCTCCTTTTTCCTCCCTGGTTGGTTATGTTCTTTTACACTGTTTAAGTTAGTAGTTAGTAATTTTGTTTTATTGGGGATCGGGTTTGCAGCTGGATTATGGGTTAGCATTTTACTTTGTTTATTTTCTCGCCCTGCATGGTGACTGATGCGTGTATTCCTAATGTGCCATTCTTGTTATAGTACTGAAAAACTCAAACAGGAATTGAATATCAAGAAACATCGTTATACATAGTGCTCGATATCCGGGGCATACAGCTTAAACATGTTATTCAGAGAGGTCACATATTTAAACATTAAGAGCCCTAGACTGTTGTATGCCTAGGGTAGCACTTTTATTTACAACAAGGGGTGGTGAGGGACAGAGTCTCTGAATTAAGCAGAATACTCTCACCCAGTCAAGAGATCAGGGCTAGATCCAACACCGTTTTTTAGCTCATTGCACCATCCCAGTTTCAGAACCTGGCTGTATGCAAATTAGTCTGTTCCTGTCCCAGTGCATGATGGGAACAGGGCAAACCAAACTACAAAAGCCAATTCTTACACTGGGAAGGAAACAAGCTTCCGGGGACCGGTTTCTGGCATTACAGCCGTCTTCGGCCCGGCTTGCTTGAATCCTGATGGTGCAATGAGCAAGGGACTCATGTCCGAGTATACCCTTCCACGCTTAGGGTGGACAAAATTATTTACAACAAGGGGTGGTGAGGGACAGAGTCTCTGAATTAAGCAGAATACTCTCACCCAGTCAAGAGATCAGGGCTAGATCCAACACCGTTTTTTAGCTCATTGCACCATCCCAGTTTCAGAACCTGGCTGTATGCAAATTAGTCTGTTCCTGTCCCAGTGCATGATGGGAACAGGGCAAACCAAACTACAAAAGCCAATTCTTACACTGGGAAGGAAACAAGCTTCCGGGGACCGGTTTCTGGCATTACAGCCGTCTTCGGCCCGGCTTGCTTGAATCCTGATGGTGCAATGAGCAAGGGACTCACATCTGAGCATACCCTTCCACACTTGTAGGCTAGGGTAGCACTTTTAAGCATAATTTGTAGCATCCCAACCTTGGTACAAGGTCTGTATGCTGCACAAAGGTAGTTGGCGCAGAAAAAAAGGAAAGGTCTCATTTGACGATCTTTCCTCAGTACTCTGTAATTAAATGTTACCAAACAAATTATTTGGCAGTGGCTGAGAGCATCTGCCCAATGCACAGTCAGATTTATACCCTGTTTTGTCACCTAATCCCACCCAAATGTGTGTTGTCCATGTTTTTGTATGTGGTTATTGTAGTATGTGCATTGTATGTATAAGCGAAGGCCTTTGGAAGTTCCAAGCCTGTTTCTGTGGGGTGATGTTTTCCCAAGCTGTGGAAGTGTATCACAGGAGTGTATTTAGTGAAGTGTATCACAGGAGATGTAGGAGGGAGGAGACCTGAACAGTGAAGTTAGGACAAAGAAGACAAGACTACTATATAAATTTGAATAGGTCCTTCCTGTAGCACTGCCGCTTGGTAGATGGTGGGGTGACTGGGGCTGCAGTCTGTTGTTCAGGGTGAGGAGAGTCTTTTAGGTAAAACCACCATTATGTCTCTTTCCTGATCACCATCTTGTGCCTGGACATGGCCAGAAGCAAATAGTTCACACCTCTTTGTGCCTCTGTTGTGGGTGCTCAAGGCTGGGAACGACACTGAAGTGAGGAGCTTCTCCCCAGACAAAGGCTGTGTCTGTAGAACTACACAGTGGTACTTGAAAAAGGAAGCAACCCCTAACCAGTTTTCCTGTTTGCAGAATTGTTAAATAAAGTGCTGATCATGGATTTCTCAAGGGTAATGAAAATGCCTATCTATGCATCCAAGGGTTCCCCCAACAGGGAACCAAAGAAAATGGGGAGACTGGGCATAATATTCAGGCCTTGACTAAGAAAGAGTTTCTCTATTTATAAATGACGTGACTCAAGAGTTTTCATCCATTATGTTGTACATATAAGGTATAGTTTTATCAGCATAATAAACCCATCTGTTCTTGCCGTAGCCTTTATGGAAAGCTTGTGATTTGACTTAATGACCTTAGTGAATATGCAGAAAATAATAAAAGAGCAAAACTAAAATTCACCCCGATATAACCAATTGGGGCACTGAATTCTTGTGCACAATTCAACATGAAGTCCAATAATTACGTCTCATAGGGTATCAGGATTTCCCAATGCACCTTTGCCCCTACCTTCAACTACACACTAAATAAAATATCTGCATAAGGTGCATACAAAGGAATCTTTTTCATTTGTGCATATTTTTCTAACAGATGTGGGACCATACCTCTATCAAATGGGACCAGACCTCTATAAATTTGGCAGTACAAATGAAAGAAGTAGATCAGGGCAGACCCATAATCGATGACTTGTCTTCAGTAATGGAGATCAATGTTGAGTTAGCAAATAGTCCGTCATGGATCAGGAATGACATCACATTTAATGTGGCCATCTTGTGATTAAGTACTCTGCCAGTGTGGCAAAACAAGTGTGATTCAAGTAACAAATTCCCATGTGCTGTGGAGTAATCCAAATGTGTGAAGAATATCCTTAAAGACATACATGTTGCAACCAGAACCTACGGATCACGTATATGCAATCCTAAATCCTTTTTGCTATTGTATTTGATTAATTCTCTATCGTTTTAAAATTCCATCGCAGGAGGGTCTGTCAGGGAATCCCAGACTCAAAAGTTTTTTTTTTTCTAAGACTGCTGGTATTAAACACCCCTTGCTAATTCTAGATAGCTCTAGATCTGGTGATTTAGGAGTTAGATACAATTATACAAATATTGTGTTTCACCTCCCAGCAGAGTAGCTCAGTGCATACACCGTTTACAGGGGCTTTGGATAATCTGATTTCCAGTGGGTAGATGGCTGGTCTGTTTTGGATTGTAAGGAACACTTGACACAACTGCTCAGTATCCACTCTGTTATTTACGTTTTTTATCATACCCTACCATTAGCGTGGAGGATATCTAGGGCTGTGTGGGTCATGGACAGGTCTTTTGGTGATGAGGTCCATAATAACATCCTTGTGGGAGAATGAAGACAAACTAGCTGTAACAACATAGTTGGTGTAGACGGGGACAAGCCTTTTTGTCAGCAAAATGGTCTGTAGAAAATGCAGCTTGTTTTGCAGATGTGTTTAAGGTGGGATTGATCTGCACTCTTTATAGTGTGTTTTAAATTACAATCCTATTGTTTCACACAAACGAGGAACGATTGAATTCAAACTGAAAATGGGCTAGACATACAGTGAAGTTAGCCAGTGGTTGAAATGGCCTGACCCACTGCCCCATCCTGTATGCTATGTTAAATGGAATTAAAATGTGAATGACACAATAACAGACCAAACAATGAAAATGGCTGACTGTAAGCTCCTCCAAGTAAGTGTACTTATCGGCATTCCCATATTTTTACGACCAGTCTGGTAAAAAAGATTTGGAAAATCCTTAACACAGTATTTCCCCACTTTTACACATAAACCTAAAATAGCAAATATATAAAGAAATGACTTGCAAAATATTTGAGCACTCAAAGCGGTCAAGGTAAACAAAAGCACAATTGCCTGTTTTTTTTTAAAAAAAAAAGGTGGGGGTTTAGCCCAAATTGTATTCAAGTAGCACCCCCATGTCCTTCCACCATATCTAAACACAACCAAATTGCTGCCATTTTTTCTGTGAGTTTGTTCTGAACTGAAAGTAATGTCTGCTGTTACAGCATGCTGCTAAAGTAGCTTTGCTTCTTTGAGAGAGCATCACAAACAAGCATCCAAAGTCAGTATGTGTTGTGAAGTGGTGACTCTCCTAACCATTTCAGAGACTACATGTTGTTCTGTATTCTAAACATCTATCTTATCTTAGTTTTTCTTTTTAAGCAGTGTTCAGCACCTGAGACATTTCATACATCTAACTCCTCTTTTCTAGCAATTACCTGTTGTCACCTCCAGCACCATCGTGAGATGCCGCTCTTGTAGGACATACATCAACCCTTTTGTCAATTTCCTAGATCAAAGGAGATGGAAGTGCAACTTGTGCTACAGAGTCAATGATGGTAGGTGTGCTTCTCCAAATTGTGCTCCAGTGTTTTGCTCTACAATTTGCTGATAGCAATGTCACATATTTAGATCTAGATAAGTCTTGATTACATAGGTGAGGTTGGAATTTTATACATAACTTACCAGATCTGCACAGAATTGAGACATGATATTCTTATGAAGATTCATGTGATGGTAAGTAAAGCACACTAATTCAGGTGCTTTTGATGCCGGTGTTGCCTAAATCTGCTACTGTTGCTACATTGTTTGAATGTGATAATCCTCAGACAAGTGCCGATTTTGACTGTTGACTCAATCTTCCTTCAGTGAAGCCTGCTTATCGGAAATAGACATGTTAGTGATAGATTCCTTACCCTAGAATATCCCCAGGCGTCAGACTGGATCCCGAAAGTTTTTCGTCAGCAGTACCCCTACGCGTCGGTAGGTGGCGTCGCAATTCGCCGCTGGCGTCGGAGACGCCGAGATTATGTCATGGAGACTACTTAGGCGCCACTCATGTGCGCTGACGTCAGTTCTTTCTTTTTCCGTGTCAGCAAGCGCAGATCCGGTTAGAGCACGTACCCTAGTCACTTATTGACTAACTTTTTTGAGGCTTTTGTCTCTACTTCTTTTTGTGTCTTTGACTCCTGGTGCCATGTAGGGATGCCTAGGTTTAAATCTTGCGGGACCTGCCGCCGTACGATGTCGGTGGCCGACTCCCATGGCGTCTGTCTCTACTGTCTGGAGCGCGACCATGAGTCCCGGTCATGTTCCGACTGTTTGGCCATGTAATGTAATGTGTATACTTGTAAAGCGCACTGTTGCCAGCCAGCGTCCTGGCGCTGTATACCGCTGGGGAACCCGTCCTGGCTTTCCCTGTGGGATGGTCCCTACTGGGAATCCTCAAGGTGGAGCCAGGCATCCCCGGCGTTGATGGGGCCGTTGTGGAGATTAGGCAAGCTAATGCCCAGAGTTGCCGAGTGGGACCCCTGGTTAGAGTAGGCACCGTGGCGAGAATTATCGAGTCCGCTGACCCTGGTCCACGACCCAGCCACGTCGGGAATCGAACCCTGGTCCCGGACCGACTTCTGCTTCCGGGTCTGCCGCCTCTAACCAGTGAGCCACACCACTCCACGGCCATGGCTCCGAAGACTTTGCAGGGCCAGTCCCGAAAGCCGCTGGAGGCCCAGCAGTCGTCTCGGTGCCATTTGAGGTCCAGGGGTCGCTCAAGGGACCAACCGCTGAGCCATCACCATCGCTCCTCGTGGTCAAAGTCTTCACACTCTGAATCGGGTAAGAGACGTCATAAGAAGTCAAAGAAGTGCTTAGGTTCTCCGATGTCCCCCCCGCCGGTCTCCAGACGCGGACGGGGGGGGGGCTAGGTGTACTTCGTCCGCTGCTCTGTTGGAGCCTGAGAGTCCCGCGACCTTCCCACCTTATCCTGGTCCGTCGGCGACTCCGGCCCAGGTGCAAGAATTTCTTGCTGCCATGGACTGCCTATTCAGGCCTCTGGCTCCCGCCGGCGCACCTTTGGGCCCCGCGGTCCCAGGTCAGGGCCCTTGCGTAATGCTGGCTCCGCCACTGGTGCCGCAGGTGGCCCCGGAGCCGCAAGGTCCTCCGCCGACAGCTCCGGCGCTTGCCCCGGTGCCTCCCGCGGCTCCGTTCCCGGCACCGCAATGGGTCCCGTTTGTCCACCCTCCAACCTTGCCCAGGTGTCCGGACAATTTTGCTCCGGGTTCGGACCCTAATTGGGACATGGAGCCGGATCGGCGCCGTTCCCGGCGCTGATGGGCCATTTGTATTCCCCTGTCCCTCCCCCACCGCAGCAGCCTGTGCCTCGGGCGGTGGAGGAAGGGGACCAATGGGAAGGATCTGAGGACCCTCTTGAACGGCAGTGCAAGTCTGAACAGGAATGGGCGGAGGAGTCAGAGGATGCAGGTGGCCTTGACCTCTCCTCTGAGCCTGGTTTTCTGTCTCCTCCTGCTGTCATGGAGGAGGGCGCCACATGGTGCTCCGTAGAGCAGCTGAGGCTCTTGACCTTGACCTTGATCTGCCTACTGTCACTCTCAAAATCAACCTCCACACTGAAGTTCTTCAGCCGGCGGCAAGCTCTATGGAGCCTCTACCTCCGTTCAATTAGGCGGATGTTTTGATGGGCACCTGGTCTAGACCAGCCACAGTGGTTCCAGTGGAAAACAACGTGGCCAGGCGTCATCGCCCGGCCCCGGGTGACCCTGCCTTTTTAATGAACTATCCAACTCCGGAGAGCCTGGTCACCCAGGCCTGCACTTCCCAAACTGCATTCACTACCGCCCCGCCGGATACGGAATCAAAGAAGCTGGAGCAGTTTGGCAAGAAATTGTTTTCCTCTGCCAGCTTGGGGCTGCGGTAAGTGAACACTTCATGCCACTTGGGCCGCTACTCTCACACTGTGTGGGACATGGTGGCGCAGATGCTACCCCAGTGTCCGGAGAAGATTCAGACTGTAGGAGGGGAAAGACGCCGCAAAGTTCGCCATCCGGTATGGGCTGGACACCGCAGGCTCTTTTGGTAGGGCGATCTCTACGACAGTGGCCCTACGTCGCTATGCCTGGCTACGTTCAGAGTTCCCTCATGGACATGCCCGTTGATGGTACTGGCCTGTTTAGTGATAAGGCAGACAGTGCGCTGGAGCATTTTAAGGACTCTCTGGCTACGGCAAGTCCTTTGGTCTGACCACCATGCGCCCGGCTACGTCTGCCTTTCGTGGCCACGGAAAGGGCGCTCGTTCCACCAGAAGCCTGCGCAGAACCAACCTCAGCGCGGCCGCAGACGTGGTGGCCACTTTGGCGGCACAGGGGTCGAGTGTGCGGGTCAGTCCACCTCCGCTCCTGCAGCATCTGCCGCAAAGCCTCCTAGTTCAAGCTTTAGGGTGCACCCCACGTCGGTGTGCAACAGGATTCAACATCACCTCCTCCCCTGGCATTCTGTCACTTCGGACAGGTGGTGCTGCAAATCGTCCGAAGGGGCTACCCTTCGAGTCTGCCCCCCAGCCATGCCACCTCAGTTCCATTGCATGTTGGGGGATCACTTTGCGCTTCTCCAACAGGAAGTCACGGCCCTCTTGGCCAAGGGGGCCATTGAGCACGTTCCGGGCCAGAAGTAGGAAGTGGTTGTTATTCCCACTACTTTCTGGTCCCCAAGAAGAAGGGGGCCTGCATCCCTTCTTGGACCTCAGGAACGTCAATCGCTTCCTCCGGAAGGAGAAGTTCAAGATGTTATCCATGGCTCAGGTCTTGGCTGCCCTCGACCCTGGAGACTGGATGGTAGCATTGGACTTGCAGGACACATATTTTCATATCCCTGTCGGGCTCCGGCGTTACCTGCGGTTTATGGTAGGCCAGGAACATTTTCTGTTTGCCGTGCTCCCCTTCTGCCTTACCAGTGCCCCCAGGTGTTCACGAAAGTGATGGCGGTGGTCGCAGCTCTACTGCGCAGATCAGGGGTTTCAGTCTTCCCCTATCTCGACGACTGGTTGTTGAAGGCAGGCTCGCCCCAGGCAGTCGTCACCCACCTCCAGACTACAGCCGACCTCCTGCATTTGCTGGGATTCTCCATCAACATGCCGAAGTCGCACCTGAGTCCCTCTCAGAAACTCCCCTTTATTGGAGTGGTTATGGATTCGACGCGGTTTCGGGTTTATCCTCCCGAGCAGCGAGTCTGGGATATTCAGGCTATGATTCCGATCTTTCAGCCTCTATCTCAGGTTTCAGTCAGGATGACCTTCCGGCTCCTAAGCCTGATGGCCTCCTGCATCCTGCTAGTGCAACATGCCAGATGGCATATGCGGGCTCTGCTTTGGGACCTGAATTTCCAGTGGGCACGGCATCAGGGCAACCTGTCCGATCATGTCCAGATCTCGGAGGGCACTGACTGCACAACAGTTGCAGTGGTGGCTCACGAATCGCGATTGGGTCAATGGCAGATCCCTCTCCCTTCCCCAACCGGAGCACACAGTGGTGACGGATGCGTCCCTCCTGGGATGGGGCGGCTTCTTGGGAGAGGCAGAGATCAGAGGCCTCTGGTCTACGGCGCAGTCCCGGCTCCATATCAACCTTTTGGAGCTTCAGGCGATCCCACTTGCACTGAAAGTATTCCTTCCCTCTGTCCGGGGAAGTGTAGTGCAGGTGTTCACAGACAACACCACCACCATGTGTATTGCAACAAACGGGGTGGGGTCGTGGACCCCATGTCAGGAGGCTCTGAGCCCCTGGACATGGCTGGAACATCAGGGTATCACCTTGGTGATTCAACACCTGGCAGGTTCTCTGAACGCCAGGGTGAGCGAACTCAGCCACACGTGCATGATGGATCATGAATGGCGTCTGAACTCGGACGTGGCGCAAGGTCTCTTTCTGCAGTGGGGAGAGCCTTGGTTAGATCTATTCGCCACCGAAGAGAACGCACAATGTCATCAGTTCTGCGCATTGGAATTTCCAAGGCGGCACTCCCTCTGCGACGCTTTTCTTTGCGAGTGGAGCTGCGGTCTGTTGTGCGCCTTTCCGCCTATACCACTTCTGCCCAGAGTGCTGAAGAAGATGCGGCGCGACCGGGCCCTAAGTCATCCTTGTGGCTCTGGATTGGGCACGAAGATACTGGTATCCCGAGCTACTCAGCATGCCGATCGATCCCCTCTTCGGGAGGATCTTCTGTCGCAGCAGCAGGGAACGTTCCTCCACCCGAATCTGTCCAGCCTCCACCTCCATGCATGGAGATTGAGCAGCGACAGTTGACTGCTTTCGATCTTCCTCCCGAAGTTTGTGGTGTCATTCTGGCCGCCAGGCATCCCTCCACTAAAACGGTATACGCCTACAGGTGGAACAAATGTGTGGCATGGTGCACAGCAAAGGCTGTGGATCACCTTTCTGCCCCTCTTTCCGAGGTTCTTTTGTTCCTTCTCTCTTTGGCCCAGCTGGGCTCTGCTCTGGGCACTATCAAATGTTATCTTTCGGCCATCTCCGCCATTCTACAGCTTCCAAACCAGCCTTTTCTTTTTAAGTCCCTGGTAGTTAATCGCTTCCTCAAAGGCATTACACACAAGTTTCCTCCCGTGCCTTTCATAATGCCTCATTGGGACTTAAATCTTGTCTTGACCTTTCTGATGTGCGCTCCCTTTGAGCCCCTTCATAACTGTCCATTACGTCTTCTCGCTCTCAATACGGCTTTCATGGTAGCCATCACCTCTGCCAGGAGAGTGAGTGTGCTCCAGGCTCTTTCTTCTAAACCTCCTTTCCTCTCTGTTCATCCGGACAAGTTGGTTTTAAGGACCTGTCCTACTTTCCTGCCAAAGGTTGTCACGCCCTTCCACATTGGGCAGACCATCACTTTGCCCACCTTCTTTCTGCCTCCACATCCTTCGAAAGAGGAAGAGAGGCTCCACCGTCTGGACCCAAAACGTGCGTTCTCATTCTATCTGAAGCGCACACAACAGTTTCGGGTGGATGACCAGCTCTTTGTTGGCTACGTGGGCGCCATAAAAGGTCGGGCCGTGCACAAACGAACCATCTCTTGGTGGGTCGTTCTGTGCATTAAAGCATGTTACTTATTGGCTAAGAAGGAGCCTCCTGTGGGGCTGTGTGCACATTCTAACAGGGCTAACGGCAGCCACTTCTGCGGTGGGATGCGGCGTTCCCTTGCAGGACATTTGCCAGGCAGCTACCTGGGCCTCGCTGCACATGTTTACCAAGCATCACTGCCTTGACAGTCAAGTCCGGAGAGACGACTTCTTTGCTCGTTCTGTTCTCCGTGACTTTCTGGTGTAATCTTGTTCGCAGACCCACCACCGGGGTTGGTATTGCTGGGGTATCTTTTCTAAGGTAAGTAATCTATCACTAACGTGTCTCTTTCAGATGCACAAGTTACTACTCGTATAACGATATATCTGTAAGAAACATTAGTTAGTGATAGATTAATTACCGCCCCACCCATCCTTCCCCTTCTGCGAACTGATTTCTAGGGTTAAGGTCATCCCCTTTCAGGGCCCTAATTTCATGGCACCAGTGGTCAGTTTCTTGCATGGCTCTTAGTTCCTGGCGCGGAAAGTCATGTACAGAACTGATGCCAGCGTGCATGGGTGGTGCCTAAGTAGTCTCCGTGACGTCATCTCGGCGCCTCGACGCGGAGCCGCACAACCCCACCCACCGACGCGCAGGGGTACTGCTGATGAAAAACTTTCCAGATTCAGTCTGACACCTGGGGATATTCTAAGGTAAGGAATTTATCACTTACTAATGTCTCTTACAGATATATTGTTACACAAGTAGTAACTTGTGCTGTCAGATATTATTGTGCTTTATAAGATTAGAGACCATAGTCTACTTGTAAGTAATCCTGTCTCTGTGCTCAATATTTGGATAATTTGTTTTACTTGGTTTCCTCTGATTTATTTTGATCTCACTGTTGCTCCTGAGGTATTAAACTCACAGTATTTTTGTCTGGGAGTCATAGGATTTTCTAGACATTAATTTAATTAATGCTAATGTTGTGTTTTTATATAGTTCCTGAGGAATTTATGTACAATCCAGTAACAAGAGTCTATGGAGAACCTCATAAAAGACCTGAAGTTCAGAATGCAACAATTGAATTCATGGCACCTTCTGAGTACATGGTGAGTTAACGTGCTGATGCATACATTTGATGAGGAACACTTCAGGTGACCCAAGTAATGAAGGTGCAAATATATCTTTGGGGATCTTATATTTTATTCTTTAGGTTTGAACTCTTGGCTCAGGCTAGGGCACAAATTAGCTGCCAAATAGGATGCCTTTATGTAAAAAAAGACTGGTACATACCAGCAATGTTTAATCTGTGTTTTCAGAGCATCTTTAAATTATTACATTTCCTACATTACACTGGATTGCATGAAAAGTCATTCTCTGTGTATTTTTAAGCAGGGAATGTGTTTTAGGAAATTGGAATTCTGTTGTGAAAGGCTACTTACTGTATGTACAGTGCTATACAGTGTTATTGAT
This sequence comes from Lissotriton helveticus, assembly GCF_964261635.1. NCBI lineage: Eukaryota > Metazoa > Chordata > Amphibia > Caudata > Salamandridae > Lissotriton > Lissotriton helveticus. The sequence continues at coordinate 815,311,752 of NC_136068.1, read as the reverse complement.
GCAACTTAGCCCAGTTCAAATGGCAAGATTATATTATTGACTATTAGTCTAGTGCAAATTCGGTTAATTTGCTATCGTTCTTTACATTGCAATTGGTTTGTCTGGTTCTTATGATGATTGAGATGACCCTATTTCTGAACAGTTTATATCATTACTATAATTAACCATGTTCGCGGCATGTGTGCTGTAGGTGCACATGCTTTGCATACTCCTGCCATCTAGTGTTGGGTCCGGATGTTTGCAAGTGTTTTTCTTCAAAGAAGTCTTCTCAGGCACGAGGTAAGGTGACTCCTCCTTACGGTGATAGTGGGCATGGGCATGGGCATAGACTTCATTGTTAGATTGTTTTTTCTGCCATCAGGTACGAACGTATATTGCAGCACTCTGGTTCTAAACTGTTCTTAGAGTACCCCTTGCCCTTGGTGCGCAATACTCTCTACCCTAGACGGTATTGTTTCATACGTGTTTCCCACCTCTCCGCGTATCGTTTTGGTTAAAGCAATCTACTTTTCGATCGGAAAGCTTCGTGGACGGCCTCTGGGCCTAACCGAGTCAGTTCAGCTCTCCGTCGATAGAATGGACACTGTTCAAATTCTGTCCTCAGTGCCACGCAAAGTATCAACGCACTGACTCACACCAGGTGTGTAACTTGTGCATGTCTCCTGAGCGCAAAGAAGAAGTCCGCAACGCTTGCAGATCGTTTTCGTCAAAGTGAACTCTTCGCGATCGTCTGGCTCGATGTCGAGAGATGCAGCGTCAAAGCATTGAAGACACACCGGGTATCTTTGATGAAATGTCCGAGCAAGAAGATTTTGGGGTATCAATGGCAAAGGAGGAAGAGGCCTTCTCCATGTCTGAGTCGGATTCGGAGCTCCAGATAGACCTAGTCACCGAAGAACTTCCGCAGGGACAAGGTGATGTGATTACCGAAGTCCCCTTGCCCCATCAACTCACTCCCAAAAAACCTAAGGCTTCTGCACCACCTCTGCCTTCTGGCCAAGGTTGGCACCGAGACTACTTTTCCGATGCCCCGCCTTCCGGCTCTGCTCCAAAACACAGAGTCAAGCCTTCCGGGACTGAGTCGATACAAACCCTCTAAGGAGCCGAAACCATCCAGTTTCAAGTTAAAATCCGGCTTGGAGATGAAATTCTCCATGCCGAAAAGCCTTTACAAGATCCTTTTAAAAGAGAAGTCTGTCGGTACCATCCCCTTTCATCCACCACTAGCATCCCAACCCCCCCCCCCCCCCCCCCCATCACCCTTTTCTCAGACTTTAAATCCTTTGCACATCACACCTCAGGATTCCACACAATCCCACCATGACGGGGACTATATTAGACAGCGGCTCAGACCTTTACCCTGCTAAATCATCTCCCCCTGCTGACATTGTATCTCATTGCCAGGGCTGCAAAATAACATTGGGTGGTACTACACAAAGAATCCCTAGAAAAAGATTTTTTGTTTGAGACGTTAGGATCCATACACAGGTCAACACTCCCTATGCTTAAGGGTATGATGAGACACGCTGACAACATTTTTAAAGATCATGTGCCTGCACACATCTTGACTCCTAGAGTCGACAAAAAATATAAAGCCTCCCCAACCGATCCAATATTTATTAAGAGCCAGTTGCCACTAGACTCACTGGTAGTGTCTAATGCTCGCAAACGAGCGAATTCCCAAACGTCAGGGGACGCTCCTCCCCAGACAAAAAATCCAAACTAATAAAAGCTTCTGGCAAACTCATTGCTGCTCAAGCTTCCAATCACTGGTGCAGTGCAAACACGCAGGGCCTTTTGGCCAGATATGACGGGGCACACTGGGATGAAATAGAGCAATTGCTCCAATACTCCCAGATGAGCAAAAGGCAAAAGCGCAAGATTTGGTAAATGAGGGAAAGCTAATTTCCAATTAGTCATTAAGATGTGTTCTAGATGCTGCTGATACTGCAGCTAGAGAGGTCAACACTAGCATTTTAATCAGAAGACATGCTTGGTTAAGGATATCCGGGTTTAAGCCCAAAGTCAGATAAGTTACTTTAAATATACCATTTGATAAAAAAAAATCTCTTTGGTCTTGAAGTCGATCAGGCGCTTGAAAAAATTCAAAAGGACACTGAAGTTGCTAAGTCCATGGGAGCTCTCCAGTCTCCTTCGAGCAGAGTCTCCTTTCTTTGCTCATCTTACCGAGCAGGGTCCAAACCCACACCCTCCGACCAGAACACACCCTCTTACAAAGGTAATAACCAATCCTCTTTCGCAAGAGGCTTTTTTCGAGAAGGATAAAGAGGCAACAACTCTAAAGGCAGTGGTAAGGGAACCACACCCCGTAACTCCCCTTCCCCTAGTAAGCAGTGACTTCCCCATGGTTCCCTCCCCATTTGGCAATCTATAACAACTGACAAATGGGTGATTGGAATTATCCAACATGGGTATTGCCTGGAGCTTAACACCAATCCTCCGAACTTTATGCCTCACGCTCACAAATTGTCTCCAGACCACTTGCAGTTGCTCGAACAGGAAATGCAATCTCTTATTAAAAGGAGCCATAGAACCGGTTCCATTACAGTACCAAGTTTCAGGGGTTTACTCTCTCTATTTTCTGATTCTGAAAAAGGACAGCTCCTTAAGACCTATTCTGGATCTCAAGGAGTTAAACCAATGTATACTATCAGAGCACTTTCACATGGTAAGTCTTCAACACGTACTTCCACTTTTACAAAAGGGAGATTTTATGTCTACTCTAGACTTGAAGGACACCTATTTTCATGTAACAATTCATCCAGCTCATCACAAATACCTCAGATTTGTGATAGCAGGCGAACATTACCAATTCTAAGTGCTTCTGTTTGGAGGTACTACTGCTCCCAGAGTATTTACCAAATGTCTGGCAGTAGTTGCAGCTCATCTCAGAAGACAACATATTCACGTCTTCTCCTACCTAGACGACTGGCTCATCAAGGCCAGCACTTACCAAAACTGTTTACGAAACACACAGACTACAATAGACCTACTTCATTAGCTGGGCTTTACGGTCAATGCACAGATATCTCACCTGCATCCTTCGCAGATGCAATCCCACCTAGGGGCTACTCTAGACCCTATCAAGGCTCTAGCCTCTCCCAATGTAGCCATAGTACACAACATTCAGTCTATGAATCTACAGTTTCAATCTAACCAAACATTACCAGCCAGAGTGTTCATGCAACTGCTGGGAATGATGGTGTCTTGCACGGCACCGCAGTTGTACCCCATGCAAGACTCCACATGCATCCCCTACAAGAGTGCCTAGCACATCAGTGGAATCAGTCGCACGGTTAATTACCCGATCTAGTTTTGGTAGACTGCCACACCCATCACTCTCTGCAGTGGTGGAACCCACAAAATGTATCAAAAGATGGCATTTCATCTACCATATTCCACTGATCGTGCTCACAGCAGACTCATCTCTGACAGGTTGGAGTGCCCATCTCCAACATTACACAATACAAGGCCTGTGGAGCAACAAGCACAAAAGCCTCCACATCAACTGTCTAGAGCTTCTAGCAGTCTTTCTAGTGCTCATAGCTTTTCAAACTCACCTGGTAGGGAAAGCTGTCCTAGTCCAAACAGACAACATGACAGCAATGTACTATGTACAAAAACGGGGGTGCACACTCACTACAACTGTCACAACTCTCTCAAGCCATTTGGAATTGGGCAATCACAGGATTTAACTTCTGGCAGAACACCATCCAGGGGTAAACAATCCGATTGTTGACCTCCTCTGCAGAAAGAGGCAGTAAATTCATCCCCAAGTTCTCCTTCCATACTTCCAACAATGGGGATTCCCATAATTGGACTTGTTCGCCACAGTCCACAACACAAAATGCCCAAACTTCGGCTCCAAGTTCCCACAGCCTCTCTCAAAGGCAATGCCCTATGGATGGACCAGTCAGGGATATTTGCCTACGCTTTTCTGCCTCTCTCACTCATCCCGTATCTAGTTCGTAAGCTCAGGCAAACATCTCTCACACTAATTCTAGTAGCTCCCATATGGGCCCATCGACCATGGTACACCACCCTGTTGGAGTTCTCAGTAGTTCCACATCAAAAGCTGCATCGCACTTCCAGCTTCTTCACCCAGAACCATGGAGAAATCAGACATCCAAATCCCAAAGAACTAAACTTAGCGTTCTGGCTCCTGAAGTCATAGTTTGGTTATTTAAATCTACCACCAGACTGTATGACTATTCTTAAAGAGGCAATAAAGTCTACTACCAGAGCTTGTTATGCAGCAAAGTGGAAAAGATGTGTCTTCTGTAATAACAAAATCAATCCTCTAGATGCTTCTATACAAAATATTATCTGTTACCTGTTACACTTACAGCAAACTGGACTGGCTTATACTTTGATTTGTTTGCACCTTGCAGTGGTAGCTGCGTATTTGTAGAACAGGCAGTATTTAATCCCTATTTAAAGTTCCAGTGATCAAAGCCTTTATGGAAGGCTTGAAAAGGATAATACCATCCAGAATTCCTCCGCACCCTTATGGAATCTTAACATTGTCCTTACAAGGCTCATGGGTCCATCTTTTGAACCATTGCACAATTGTTCTTTGCAGTTTATTTCATGTAAAAGTTGCTTTCCTCATTGCAATCAACTCTTTAAGGGCAGTTGATGAGCTACAGGCATTAGCCTTGGAAGAACCCTTCTTTCAGCTCCTTAAAGACTGGGTAGTACCTCTCACCAACCCTAAATCTCTTCCCAACGTGGTTCCTGCTTTTAATATAAATGCATCAGTTGAGTTACCTGTGTTTTTTCCTCACCCTGATTCTGTAGCAGAACAAGCTCTTCACACTCTTGATTTCAAAAGAGCTTTATTGTACTACATCGATAGCACCAAAGATTTTCGCAAAACAAAACAACTGTTTGTTACATTTACCAAACACTATAACAAGCTAATGTATGCCAAGACACTTTCAAACAACTGCAAGATCTACAGGTTAGCCACCGTGTTGGGAGTATACTGCTTTATAGTCTATGCAAAACATGTGTATCTACAGCACACATTCCTCGAACTGATTGTTACTTACCCAGTAAGCATCTGTTCTTGGCATGTAGGGCTGTAGATTCACATGCACCTGCCCACCTCCCCGGGCACCTATAGTTGTTGCAGTTCTTACTTATACATTCATATGCATGGACATCTTTACTACACTTACTTCATTCTCACCCTCTTGCGGGAAAACAATGTAATAATGGAGTCGATGGCCATGCGCACTACCACCGAAATGCGGCGTCAGCTTACCTCGTGACTGGAAAGACTTCTTCAAAGAAAAACAACTTGCAAACATCCGGACCCAACACTAGATGGCAGGAGTATGTAAAGCATGTGAATCTACAGCCCTACATTCCAAGAACAGATGCTTACTGGGTAAGTAACATAATCCTTTCTGAACTCCCTTTGTCCAGGACGAACACCTCAACAATATCTGCTCTTCTAGACCTGTAACAAATGTGTGTGCATTCATTTGGTGTATGTGTAACCGGTGTGGTAATATTAATATATGTTATATACTTTGGTGGTTTAAAAATATCTAGGTGTGGTAGTCCCTCTCTCTCTCAAAAAAAAATCAGAACGCTGTTTCTACAGGATTTTGTTTGAACCAGAAAGCTAGAGAAGACTTATGAAACACCATAATTAGTATAATTAGCCACTGTTAATTCGTATCTAAATGGGCTTTTAAGGAGACTGACCTTGTATTATTCAGGATGAGTTGGTCTGGTAACTGAAGTTTTTGTGCTGGTTAAAAAAACACATACCAGAACCATTCATTATATGTGTAAATAAACCATACCAAATGTGTGGCATTCATTATGATGCAGGTTCCCACCTAATTGCTCAATTTGAAACGTGGCTGTCTAAAATTACTGTGCCCTCGGTAGGAATTAACTGTGGGAAATCGTTATCCGATCAGCTGGAGGAAGAAGTCCTCCTGTTGTCCAGGTCGTGTGCAGTTTGCCAGAGAGGGCGCATTGCGGACTTATAATCTGGTTGGCTATGTAGGAAGCTGGCTCTGTATATACTATACCAAAATGAGGTATAGTGTGCACAGAGTCCAGTGGAACCCCAAAGTAGGAAGAGGTAAAAGTAGATGGCACCTTACCCTCTAGTTGTGGTGGTGTGGACAAGCAGTAAGGCTTTATCAGAGGTTAGTGTTAAGCATTTGTTGTACACACTCAATCAGCAAATTATGTCACACACTCAAAGATTGAACTCATACCAATTTTGTTTGTATAAAAATATTAAGTCATTTTATTTCTAGAACCAAGCCTAGCCTGGCACAGGTAAATGAAATAAATGCTTTGCAAAATCTTATGCAGTGTTTTACAATTTAATGCAGGTTCAAATGCAGTTGATTAAAATACATGTAAGTTAAAATGTTGTAATTACTGTTCGAGGCATATGGGCTGCATATCACACACTAGTACATAGATCGCCATCTGGTGGTGGGCCCGGATGATTACACTTTGTTGTTGTCTTGGAAGAGTCTTTGTATGGTAGCTCACTCCTCCTTTGGAGCATAGTGCGCATGGGCATTGACTCCGTCTTCAGATTGCTTTTGGCGGGCTCGGATACGTTATCGTTCGGTTCCGTTACGATCTCTTTTCGACTTCCATTCCTTGATTCTACCGTCTGTATTGTCTTCGATCGAGATTCCTTCATACTTGCGTCGAAAGAAGATTCACTTCTCGATTCAGACGATCGTCGGGGCCTTTGGGCCCAACTGCGCCATTGGGCATTAGGCTCATGGAAAGAACACCCTTCAAGGAGTGCCCTCCGTGTGGACACAAATTCCCCCCACACTGATCTACATGGTGTGGAGAAGTGTGGCTCAGGGGTTAGAGGCGGCAGACCCGGAAGCTGAGATCAGTCCTGGACCAGGGTTCAATTCCCCGCCTCGGCGGGTCTTGGGCTAAAAAAAAAAAATTCCACGGACTCGATAATTCTCGCCCCGGTGCCTCCTCGACTCACGGGTTCACACTCTGCGACTCTGGGCAATAGCTTGCTTAATCTCCACAACGGCCCCTCGCGGCGGGATGCCTGACTTTCACCTTGTGGATACCCTGCTATCTCACAGGGGAATATCAGGAAGGGTTCCCTAAGCAAGCGCCGGGAAACCCACTGCGGGTAGCTGTGCGCTATATAAGCTCAACTACATTTACATTTACATGGTGTGTGCAATCTGTGCTCGTCTCCAGAGCACGAGAGCCGAGATTGCCGGGCCTGCGCTTCGTTCCGGTCCAAAAAGACTATTGGAGACCGTCGAGCTCGAAGAGTCATGGCACAATCCTCTTCATCGGCACCAGACATCATTGTCGAAGATACTCCAGTCGATCTAGACTCCGAAGAAGAACAGCAGGAGCAGGTAGTCGCTTCTGGAGCGGAGGATTCAGCTTCCGGACCCGAAGAATAATCAGACGATGACGATCCAATTCCAGCTGGTCAACAGGTCTCGAGTACAAACGTCGACCCTGTTCACGTCCCTGCACTGGGCCAGGCTTCGGTTCCACCTTCGGGTCCAGGTGCACGCCGATGACAAACTGCCGACGCCCCGCCTTCCGGCCCGGCAACGAAGACTTCTAAAAAGCCTATAGGCAACTCGGGCTCCAGTCAGCCGGTCGGTCCCGATAAACAAAAGGTTCTCAAACCAAAACTAACTCCCGCACCAAAGCAAACTTCGGTACCTAAATCGGTCGAGCCAAGAACAAGCTCGGAGCCGAAACCAATTCCGACAAAGACTGTCAAGCCGAAGACCACTCCAGTACCGCAAGAGGGTGAACCAAAGCCCACTTCGGCACCGAAACGCTCCTCAGCACCTAAAGTTGTCGACCCTAAACGTGCTTCGGAATCAAAGACTTAGAATCCGAAAACATCTGATCCAAGTAAAAAGCACGACTCCAAGAAGGCTTCGGACCACAAGTCCTCGGAACCAATACCGAAATCTGCTCCAAAGACTGTAATAGACACTGTTAAACCTTCTAAACAGCTCGGCTCCAAACAAGAAAGGTCGGCACTGAAAAAAGATACTGCCACAGAAGAGCTTTTCCATCCAGACCCCAAACAAAAGACTCTTCTTATCCATCCAAAAACTGGACACGTTATCACAGTATTGCCTAAGTACAGCTAAAAGGAAGCTGGACCCTCCCACCACACCTCCAGTCCCTTTTAAAGAGCATGCCCAGACTTCTCCTATAAGGATAGCTTCACCTGACCTATCAGACCTCAAATTTCGCCAGCGCATTCACCGATCATCCCACACAGCCCTGTACCAGCAGAGGATGATGAGGATAATACTTCAGGGGTAGTAGAGGATGACCAATCCCTAGATTACACAGATGATGATATTTCTGGACCATCAGATGATCCATGGGATGATTATAATGCGCCAGATGCCCCAGATTTGCCACAAGATGATACATACCCTTCTAAGCCATCTCCCCCAGATGACACTCTAGGGTTTACAGAACTCATTAATAGAGCAGCAACCTTTCATGGGGTTGATCTACACAACGATCCAGTGGAAGAAGAGTTCCTTATGGACACATTATTACCATCACATAAAACTACAACCTATTACCAATGCCTAGAAGGGTTGTAAAGCACGCACCTGAGGTATTTAAAGACCCCACCAGGGCCAGGGTAATGAATCCCAGATTAGAAAAAAAAGTATAACGCAGCTCCAACTGACCCAGCCTATTTTAAAGGCCAGCTGCCATTGGACTCATTAGTAGTGTCAAACGCCAGAAAAATGGCTAATTCACAAACAGCGGATGCTCCACCCCCTGATAAGGAGTCCAAACTTTTAGATGCGTCAGGCAAACCCATGATCTCTCAGGCAGCCAATGTGTGGAGAATTGCAAACACCCAGGCCCTATTGGCAAGGTATGACAGGAATTATGATGAGCTTGAAACCCTTATGCAACATTTGCCAGACAAATGTAAGACCAGGGCTTCTGATTTAATACAGGAAGGTAAGGTAATCACCAATACTTCCATCCGTTGTGCCTTAGATACTGCTGACAAAGCCTCAAGGGCAGTCAGTACTGGCATACTTTTACGTAGACATGCCTGGCTGCGTATTTCTGGTTCCAAACCAGAGGTACAAAACAGTATTCTTAACCAACCTTTTGACCAGCAACATCTTTTTTGGTCCTACAGTTGATAGTTCATTAGAAAAAATGAAAAAGGATACTGATACGGCAAAGTCCATGGGAGCCCTGCAAACTCCGACTCCCAGGGCGTCCTTTCGTCGCTCATTTTACAGGGGCGCCTCCAGAAATTTTCCAATAGACATCACTTCCTCTTCTCACAAATCACCCACCCAATCCTTGCCCAATAGAGGTTATTACAGATGAGGATATAGAGGTAATAACACTAAAGGTATTGGCAGAGGTAACAACAACCGCAATGCCTCGACTCCCAAACAGTGACTTCCCTCCCCTCCCCTCAGACCATTCCACTCCTGTCGGGGGAAGATTACAACAGTTCCTACCTGTCTGGAACTCCATCACAACAGACAGGTGGGTGAGACAAATAGTTCAGTCAGGTTATTGCCTGGAGCTCACTTCCACTCCTCCAACAATACCACCCAGACAGTGTCTCATGTCACAAGAGCATCTCGCACACCTCAAACAAGAAGTGGCCAGTCTACTAAAGAAAAATGCAATAGAACTATTTCCAGTACACCATATCAAAATACAGGGGTTTATTCTATACTTCCTTATTCCCAAAAAGGATGGCTCCCTCAGACCTATACTAGACCTGAGACCCCTAAATCTTTACATACAATCAGACCACGTCCATATGGTCACATTACAGCAGGTCCTTCCTCTGTTAAAACAAGGCGACTTCCTTGCTACTCTAGATCTCAAGAACTCCTACTTCCACATTCCCATCCACCAAGCTCACCGAAAGTACCTTCGGTTCGTACTGGACGGTCAACATTACCAGTTCAAAATCCTCCCTTTCGGAGTGACCACAGCACCTTGAGTGTTCACAAAGTGCCTAGCAGTAGTGGCGGCACACTTGAGAAGGGAAAACATCCATGTCTTCCCATATCTCGACGACTGGCTAATAAAAGCCAAGTCGTACCACCAATTTGTACAACACACACCAAACTATTCACCTCCTACACATAGTCGGGTTCACTATAAATCAAACCAAGTCACATCTCCAGCCATCCCGGTCTCAACAGTACCTGGGTGCCACAATAGATAGCTCCAAGGCACTTGCATCCCCCAATCCAGCATGGATACAAAGCATGCAAGCTCTTGTACAAAGATTCCAACTGCAACACTCAAGTCAAGTCAATTTCAGCTTTATTCAAGTTACACTCATAAAAGCACACAGTAAAAAAAAACAATTATCTCCTGGAGTGCACATTATTGAATGTTAAAACTGATTAATATATACATTCTAAAAAATCATGGTAAAAAACCTTGAACACAATAAAAAATGTAAATCTATCACGGTACAGATAAAGTGCATACATGTAAAATTCACCCTTGGAGCCCATTTCCAGCTTCATGTACAGCCTAAAAGAGACACAGAATGATCACAACATGGGCTTCTGCCTTAGAGTCCAAGCCCACCCGAGATATTTGGCTACCGCCGTCGAAATTAATGGCAAAGTGCTGGTGCATATTATTCTTAGTGCTACGGCACTGCTTTTTGTACCCATGGTTCTACACATTGGGATTAGCCAAACTCGTCTGGGAATTTCATAGACAGGGCAAGTGAACAAAAAATGGGCAATTGTTTCCGGATATCTCTGGCAAGCCGGGCAAGTGTCCCCACTTGCCCCAGCCCACCTTCCAGTAAGAGATTTAAGTGGCAATGATCCAGCTCTAAGCTGGAAGTAAAGCTTCCTGTCTCCAGGTTTGGTGATGGAATCCCAGTATGGTTCTAATTTAGGAATAACTTTTGCATCTAAAAAACACCCCGTCATTCCAGAGGAATCTGCGTTACTCCAAATACGGAACGCCACCTGTTCCCAATAGATCTCTTTTAATGTCTGTTTTGATGGAAACAATGCTACCACCGGGTTTTCCCAGAGCATTCGCATACCCATTCCCGTCAGGGTCTCTCAAAGTTTTTTTAGCCAGCCAATCTTATGGAAAGCATCCAATTTGATGACATCCATGAGACCTTCGGCATAATGTGAGTGCTCCGGCGTGGTCCAAATTCTTCGCCAGTACAGAACAGGGCGTAATCTCGCTGTATCTGCAACAGCCCTTCTTCCCAAGTCATATCTTAATGGGTTCAAGGGTGTACTCTGCGGAAGACCAGTTACATTTCTCAGAAATCTATTTTCAGAAAGAGATAGCGGGGTCAATTTTTCGAAGCCCCACAGCTCAGCGCTGTAAAGCGCTGAGCTCAGAGCTTTTGCTTCATAGACCTGGAGCACTGCCTTAATTGGCTTAGATGGCGACTTCCTGTGTTCCAGGTTCAAGACCCCTGAGACTTGACGGTGTTTTAGGGCAACCATACTTATATGTTTATCCCATTTACTGCCTTTTTCTATATACATATACCCAGGTACACAAAATCATTGACCTTTTCCAAAGCTTGTCCATTCATATAGAACTTCCCTCTGCAACACTCACTACCAGCTCAAGTGTTCATGCAGTTAATTGGAATGATGGCATCTTGCATCTTTGTAGTACCACACGCAAGACTCCAAATGTGCCCCCTGCAAGAATGTTTAGCAAGCCAATGGAACCAGACTCAACAACAATTAACAGACCTGGTGGTGGTAGACGGCCGGACCCATCGCTCTCTGCAGTGGTGGAACACCAAAAACCTTTCCAAAAGACGGCCGCTCATAGAGCCAGTTCCACAAGAGGTGCTAACCACGGACGCATCCCTCACCGGCTGGGGAGCTCACTTAGCAGAACACACAGTACAGGGCACATGGACACCACAGCAAAAGCTATTCCACATAAACCATCTGGAATTGCTAGCCATTTTTCTAGCTCCAAAATTACCTATCAGGCAAGGCTGTCTTAGTCCGCACCGACAATATGGCAGCCATGTACTACATCCAAAAACAGGGAGGAACACACTCCTTACAGCTCTCCCGGCTGGTGCAGAGCATATGGAGGTGGACCATTCCTCAAAAAAGCTTCCTATTAGCATAACATCTACCAGGAGTTCACAATCCGGTTGCGGATCTGTTAAGTCGTCAAAGACAACAGATACACGAGTGGGAGCTTCATCCTCAATTTCTTCAACCTTTCTTTCAAAGGTGGCGACAGCCAGACATAGACCGTTCGCCACACACCTCAACTCCAAATGCTCAAAGTTCGCCTCTAGGTATCCACACCTGTCGTCCAAAGGCAATGCGATATGGATGAGTTGGTCAGACAGATTTGCATACACTTTTCCGCCTCTCCCACTCATTCCGTTAGTGGTGCGCAAGTTACAGCAACACTCCCTTACATTGATTCTCATTGCTCCACGTGGGCAAGGCAACCGTGGTACACCACACTACTACAACTCTCAGTGGTACCACATCACAAACTAAAACTATCTCCACACCTGTTAACACAGAACCATGCAGAGATCATGCACCCAGATCCCATGCAGCTCAATCTAGTGATTTGTCTCCTGAGGTCTTAGAGTCTGGCTATCTCAATCTCCCACCTGATTGCATGAATGTTATAAAAGAGGCTAGACGTTCCACCACTAGGGCATGCTATGCAGCCAAGTGGAAAAGGTTGGTTGTCTATTGCACCAATAACAACATTAACCCACTAGATGTTTCCATTCAAAACATCATATGCTACTTACTCCACCTACAAAAATGCAGTTTAGCATACTCCTCGATCAGGTTACATCTTGCTGCTATAGCAACTTACCTTCAAAACAGACAACACCTATCAATATTCAGAGTTCCTGCCATCAAAGCATTCATGGAATGCCTCAACAGAATAATTCCTCCCAGGGTACCACCCTCCCCTGTATGGAATTTGAACATTGTTCTCACTAGGCTTATGGGTCCTCTGTTTGAACCCTTACATAAGTGTGAGTTACTATTTCTTTCATGGAAAATTGCCTTATTAATTGCTATTACTTCACTCAGAGGAGTGGGTGAGATCCAGGCATTAACAATTCTAGAACCGTTTTTGCAACTCCATCATAACAAAGTGGTTCTAAGGACAAATCCCAAATTCCTTCCAAAAGTCATTTCACCTTTCCATCTCAATCAGTCTATTGAGTTACCAGTATTCTTCTCTCAACCTCAAACAGTTGCCGAAAGAGCTCTCCATACATTAGATGTCAAAATAGCTCTCCTCTACTATATTGATAGGACAAAGCCATTTCGTAAAAAAAAAAAACTTTTTGTGTCCTTTTCTCCTCCACATAAAGGCAATCCCATCTCAAAGACTGGGATTGCAAGGTGGATTGTCAAATGCATTCAAATTTGCTACCAAAAAGCAAAACTAACTCTATCCATTCCCACTAGGGCTCCTTCCATCCGTGAACTAGGGGCACCTATGGCATTTTTAGGGAACATTCCCTTAGATTATATATGCAAGGCAGCTACATGGTCTACACCGCACACATTCACAAGGCATTACTGTGTAGATGTGCAAGCAAAACAACAAGCTATTGTGGGCCAGGCTGTACTCAAAACACTATTCCAAACTACTGCAACAGATACTGGTGGTCGCCACTAAGGGAGACAACTGCTATGTGATCTGCAGCCCATATGCCTTGAAAGGAAATGCTACTTACCAGTATGCATCTGTTCTTGGCATGTAGGTCTGCAGAATCACACACACCACCCGCCTCCCTGTATCTGTTCCAGTAAAATCTTAATTATATACACTATACATGGACATCTTTTTCTGTTCTTACACAACTCCATCATTTTCCCTTATGGCGAAAAACAATCTGAAGATGGAGTCGATGCCCATGTGCACTATGCTCCAAAGGAGGAGTCAGCTACCATACAAAGACTCTTCCAAGACAACAACAAAGTGTAATCATCCGGGCCCACCACCAGATGGCGATCTATGCACTAGTGTGTGACTCTGCAGCCCTACATGCCAAGAACAGATGCATACTGGTAAGTAGCATTTTCCTTTCAGATTACTCTTTAAGTTACTTTTTCTACTCAGTGTGATATGCCTAGATATCACACTGGGACATTCCCTAGAGTAAAGGTAAGTAAAATCAGTTTTGCACAGTTGTGTTGTTTAGGTTTTCATACAAATTAACTCCACACTTAGAAAATTTGTCAGGGAAAACAGTCAATGTATTCCTATTGAGAGAAATGAAGTTGTCGGTTAACAGGTAGGTACTTGGTCTTTGGGGTTGAGATTCTGGGGTTAGAACAAGGAATTCCCCAGGCTAAAGGATGCACTCTCAAAGCGCCCTCAGCGGCACTAGGGCGGCCAAATGCAGAATGCGGAGGTCCAATATTAGCGAATGGGGGGTAGGGGGCCTCCGGTTTGTGGCTGCGCATGAGCAGGCCACAGGGTTGTGGGAGCAAAGTTCCTGGTGTTAGGCTCAAGGCAAAGGGGGATCTGAGTTAGCATCTAAATTACACCCGCAGCGGCGGCTGAGTGCAGGAGGCTGTTTCGGTGTCGGGTGCCCTGTTGGTTTCAGTGGGGATTCTCCAGTTTTGACAAAGACTGCAGGCTTTGAGACGAAGATCTTCTGGAGGTAAGTTGGGATGCCTGGGGATACTGGGACACCGTCTGTTGGGCCACCCAAGGCCGTAGGACTTCGGGTGCAGGTGTGTCTTTAGGCGTCAGGTTTTCTTACCAGCTCTTGTTGCGGGGATCCTCCAGAAAGAGACTGCAGGCGTCATGGAGAGGGCAGAGGCAGGTCAGAGATCACCAGATCTCAGGTCAGGATGGCAGTGGAGATCTCCTTGTGGTGCTGGGCCACTCATACTCAGGCCGTGGGCGTCTGGTGCAGAGTGGTTCAGACTTGCTGATTTGGCCGGAGCCAGAGTCTGCGGGTGAGCAAATCCGGTGCTTACGGGAGACGTAGTCTTTTCTGTGCAAGACCAGGCAGATACTCTGAGTTCTTAAGGTTGCGGGCTGCAGGACACACATGGATTTCGCTTCTGCAAGTTCGAGGTGGGGACAGGCCAGTAGGGCTGGGGCCAAGTCAGTGGGCGTCCTGCTTCTTAGCTTTAGCACGGCTCTTCTGTCCTCCTTTTTCTTTGCTGCTTGATTAGTTCTTGTCTGAGGAGGCTAGGTTCAGGGGTGCCCCTAACTACTAGATTTGGGGGCGTTACAGGTTAGTATATATAAAACGCTTTATTCTGTATGCAATGCACAACCATATAAGCAAATAACAAATACACCTGTTCGATGGTGCCGAGACCTTCCCTGAAGCCGTACTGGAGGTCAGATATGATGTTATCTTCCGTCCAGCATTGCAAACGTTCTAATAGGATTCGGCCCACCACCTTTCCCAGCGAATCGAGTAGAGAGATAGGGCGGTAACACGTTGGGCTGTTACTGTTACCCTTTTTAAAAACTGGAATCAAGATGGACTCAGACCAAGAGTCCAGGATTCCAACCTTTCCTGTAGCTTCTAGGACCCTCAGTAATAAAGGGGCCCATAGATCCATTTTGGATTTGTATAGATCCACAGGGACCCCGTCCGGGCCCGGGGCCTTCCCTCCTCTGCTTAGATTCAGGGCTTGCACAACTTCGGCCAGGGTAAAATCTAATGCCAATTAGCTAGGAAGGACACTTGAGTTTTCGGGCCCTTGCCCAGGGGTACCAGGTGTTTCAATAATAGGCCCCGTGAGTCTAAACATCTGGGAAAAATTGGCTATCCATTTGGTTTCGGTGATTGTAGCTTCTATTTTGCTTTTCTCTCTTGGACCTGAAAGGAATGGTGAGTCAATGACCTCCCAGAATGCCTTGGTATCATTGATTTTACCGCTATTATGTTGGGCGACCCAGTGTTCTTCTTTCAATTGGTTCCTTCTCTGCCGAAGTGTTTTATTATATATTTTTCTTAGTTGGATAACCTCTGTCCTATCTCTAGGGGATTTTTTGAGGGCTACTTTAAGGGCAGAATAAGCTTTAGAACAGGATGAATTAAACTAGGTGGTCTTAAAGTTTCTTTTTCCTTTGGGAAAAATGGTTAGGGCTTCATTTACAGATTTAGTTATTAATTTGAACTTGTATATGATCTCCTGAGGAGATGAACTCTCTGCGAGGCATAGACTAACTGCTGTCTTAGCCGCTCTGATGACCTTTTCAGTTGATATTTCAGGATCAGTGCGGGTCCACTTTATTGCGTAGCCATTTAATCTATTCATGGTGAGGTTTTCATCCCGGAATAATGTCTTTGGTTTTTTCTGACCTTCTAACAGTTGCATGGTAACAGAAATGGGGAAATGGTCGCTAAATGGGCAATCATGCGTTATAAAGTTGGTAATGGGGTTGGGGGCGCTGCTTGCCATGAAGATGAAATCAATGCAGCTAGATGCTCCTCTGCCGTTAAAAGTGGGACTTAAGTTAACGGCAAGTGTTAACAGCTCATTTGCAAAAGCCAGTTGGAGAAGTGACATTGTCTCGTTCATACACTCCCCTTTAACAGAGTGGGGAAATTGAGTAATGTTATTCTCTTGGGGATCCAGATAGCCGCAGGTGATATTGTTGTTTCTCTCACATAGAGGTAAATTAAAATCACCGCCCCACATAATTGTGTGTTTTTTTCTCGTGATTGATATTAATATAATCTAAAAGGAAGTGACGTATTTCTTTCAGTGTCTCCACTAGATTTATTTCCTGCAAGTTATTGTAAAAGTTTACTACAACTATATAAGCTGATTTATTTACAGTTATTAAGATTATCTGGTGGTTCTCCTCATTTTGTAGGGAGCTGGTTTCTACAGGTTGGATTAAGTTGGAAACCTAGATCACTAACCAGCCTTTAGCTCGCCCTGAGGCTGAGGTAAGTGCCGGGGAAAATAATGTTTTGTAGCCGTTTAGGTGGATAGATGATATTGCCCATGTCTCCTGAAAGCAAAGGATGTCATAGCACCGCACAAATGTTATCCACCCTTCTTGATTCATCTTGAGTCGGAGACTGGCAATATTCCAGAAAATTACTTTGATAGCAAGCCCTCCCAAGGTGTCGGTATATATGAAAAAGGGGTCCCAGACAAACCACAACAAATTAATAGATTCACAGTGTTTAAGGTAAATTAATTCAAATAGACCGAATCAGGGTGCAAGGTGTTTTTATTTTCACCGCACCTGTTCTAATTATTCAATAGTTCATTAGTCAAAAGATAAATATAGACACAACATACATAAATTCAATGCGCCCACGGGGGAGAGGGGAAAGTGCAAGGGAAATGATACACATTTTTGATAGTTCAACATCACTAGTCAAAAGAATTTTTCATTTGCATATGTCCACATTTCAAAATTACAAGAAATCATAGATCCCCATACGAGAGGTCAAATGCAGTGCATAAACATCAGAGTGAATTTCATAACAGAATCTCCTATTCAGCTATAAACATTAAACTGTTCTGTAGGAGTTCAAGTTAGTAGAGAAAAGTCTACGTTTCGACCCATAGGATGTAGGACGATCGATCCTTACTACGCGGGTCTTCGTCAGGACGTGAGGGAAGGGGAAGGAAGGTGGGGCTGTTCCTGTTGAGGAATCAAATGATGACCTGAGAGAACGTGGTCCTTGCCATCGCTGTAAGTGTTAGTGGAAGTAGCTGTATCTCTGCCGTAATCCAAGTTGGACTCGAAAAATCAATTTATTCTATTATTCTCAATCTCCATGGCGGGGGAGTTAATCGTATTCCAGGTCAAAAAACGTCATTTTGCCCCTCGGCATATCCGATCTGCCGATCTTCCGACGGGGAAGACGCTGGCCCACACGCTCCGTAACCTTTCCAATTCAGATCGGATATGCCGAGGGGCAAAATGACGTTTTTTGACCTGGAATACGATTAACTCCCCCGCCATGGAGATTGAGAATAATAGAATAAATTGATTTTTCGAGTCCAACTTGGATTACGGCAGAGATACAGCTACTTCCACTAACACTTACAGCGATGGCAAGGACCACGTTCTCTCAGGTCATCATTTGATTCCTCAACAGGAACAGCCCCACCTTCCTTCCCCTTCCCTCACGTCCTGACGAAGACCCGCGTAGTAAGGATCGATCGTCCTACATCCTATGGGTCGAAACGTAGACTTTTCTCTACTAACTTGAACTCCTACAGAACAGTTTAATGTTTATAGCTGAATAGGAGATTCTGTTATGAAATTCACTCTGATGTTTATGCACTGCATTTGACCTCTCGTATGGGGATCTATGATTTCTTGTAATTTTGAAATGTGGACATATGCAAATTAAAAATTCTTTTGACTAGTGATGTTGAACTATCAAAAATGTGTATCATTTCCCTTGCACTTTCCCCTCTCCCCCGTGGGCGCATTGAATTTATGTATGTTGTGTATATATTTATCTTTTGACTAATGAACTATTGAATAATTAGAACAGGTGCGGTGAAAATAAAAACACCTTGCACCCTGATTCGGTCTATTTGAATTAATTTACCTTAAACACTGTGAATCTATTAATTTGTTGTGGTTTGTCTGGGACCCCTTTTTCATATATACTGTCCAAATACCCAGGTCCCACTGACTATATGGGTCCAACCCCTAGATTTATAATAAACTCCCAAGGTGTCAGCCACTAATCTGGATTTACAAGACTTCTCTCTTTGGAGGGGGAGCTACTAGTTAGAGAGACCACGGCTAATTCTGAGTGTATTATTTCATGGGGGCTTAATTGATGTGCTTTCTGATCATGGTTGGGTGTTGGCAGCTCCTGAGCCTGTTCCTTGGGGGGCGGGACGATTTGGGGGAGCGAAGTCAGAAAGTTTACTGGAAATAGGTAATCTTGGGGGGGGATCAGGGACTGTTAGCCATTGCCCATCGCTTCTTGCTCTCTCAGAGTTGGGCCAAACAGGACTTATAGGAAAAATTGGTTGTCAGTCCACCTCCTCTATTAATGACAGAAGTTCAAATCTATTCTGTGTTAAGATAGAACCATTGGCATTCATTGTAGGATTGGGAGCCGGTCTATAAATAAAGCCAAGTGGGACAGAAAGGATTTCCGTTGATGGAGTCAGTGTTACCTCCTTATCGGCTAAGAGTGAGCGAACAATTCGTGGAGTATTGAAATTAATAACAATGCAGTCACCCTGGATACTTTTTTGAGAGGAGCCGACCCATCCTACTCTCCGGACTATAAGTATTTGCTTGGTATTCTGAGGGTGGAAGTGCTTGTGTTTTACTAGCCAATCCACTACTTTGTTCCGGAGAGAGAACCAGGATTCGGACACTCCTTGCTTTAAGGGTGGAACACCCGTTAGTACCAGGACTTAGGGACATGATGTGGATGGCAAATTTAAGGTATCTTTGTTTGGATGAGCCCTACTATTGGGAGGATTATGGTTCGCCTTCTGCCCAAAGTTTGTGGGGGTCTGCTCCCTATCAGTAACCTTCGGTGTGGGGCCCCCAGTGATTTGATTTTGATTCACTTGTTGCAGGACCTTGGAGGAACCAGGCCGGACAGTTTTATTAAGTTGATTGAGTGGATCTCTTAAAGACTGTACGGTGTTATTTACACTAAGTGTCAAATTGGGAGCTTATAGTCTGGTTCTAATTGAGTCGACGTCCACTTTCATTTGGTCCATCTTGCTCTCTATACGAGTATGTTTTTCATCAAAAGTGGAAGAAAGAAGGGCAGCCATTTCACAGATTTTTGTTCTAAGATGTTTTTTTACTAGTGTTTACATGTGTTTCCCTAGGTTTTGTACTGTTGCATACGAGTTATCAGTAATGGGAGTTAACTGGGCTACAGGATGGGATTGGCTTTCGTCTGTTTGGGTTCCCTGTGAACAAGAACCAGCCCCAGCTGACGCCTTTCCCTCTTTGACAAACTTGCCTCCCTTTTGTTTTGTGCCCGTTACTCAGCCTTTCCTTTGTTTGGTTTGACCCCGAGTTTGGGGGCCATTCCCTCTTGGGATGGGGGTTGCAGGGGGACTTTCTCGAATTTCAGGTGATTTTAGTAACGAAGAATCTACAGGTGAGGGAGAGAAAATTAGGGAGGGGATTTCCCTTCATGGACCCTGCCCATCCTGGGGGAGGAGGCTTGGCACCTTGTTCCAGGATGCGCATTGTTTCAGACCCCGAGAGCAGCAGGCTCTTGTCCCAGGGGTCCGGAAACATTTCTGGTGGTGGCAGCTGGTGAGCAGCCACTCCGCCTGGACACTAGTGTTAGGTCTTTTTTCAGGGGGCATCTCTAAGATGCCCTCTGTGTGCATTTTCCATTAAATCCCACACTGGCATCCGTGTCAGTTTAATGTGTTGAGAAGTTTGATACCAAACTTCCCAGTTTTCAGTAAAGCCATTATGGTACTCACAGCACCATATACTCTTAATGGCATTACTGCACTTACAATGCCTAAGAATTGGCATAGACACTGTAGGGGTACGTGGCTCATGCACCTGTACCCTCACGACTGGTATAGTGCACCCAGCTAGAGGGGTGGCTGATCTATGCCAGGGCAGTGGATTGTACGCATGGCACACATGTGTGCCATGTTGACTCCTCACTTTGTTCTGCACCAAAACATGCAGCCTGTAAAGGCAGTGTGTGTATAAAGGTACATGGCCTCTAAGGGTGGCACAATAAGTGCTGCAGCCCTTAGAGGCCTTCTCTGCCTGCAGTGCCCTTGGTACCCTGTGGTACCATTCGCAGTGGGCGCCTGCACCCCCCGAGACATGCGCCCCTGCCAGTCGCCTTCCTATCCACCATTTCCCGGCGCAGTGGCGTCTAGGGCCCAAGTGACAGCCTACGCGGCAGCGCTGCAGGCTTCTTTGGCCCGTCCTCCACCTCCTGAGACGTCCGCGGAAACCTTGCCCCGCATGGAGCCTTCCATGGAGTCGCCAGCGGCCGTAATTTCCGGCTCCAGGTCGTAGGAGGGTGGTTCCGCCGAGGTGCGGTCCTTCGGGGCTCCCCTCTTTGGCGTCTGGCGTCCATGCCTCGCCGCAAATCCCTACGGGGCTCCCTGTGGTGTCGCTGGAGACAGCCGTGACTCCGCCCTTGCCCCAGAGTCACGCTTGGTCCTCTGAGCAGGCAGCTGCTTCACCAGACTCCGGTGGAGTCACAGGTCCTGGGATGCCTTTCCGAGTCCCCCTCGGTCCTCGGCGCGGGTGGCTGCCCTGCCTGAGGCAGAGCCGGCGCCGCTCCCTCACCGTTCTGACGCAGACCCCGGCCCACCCTCGTGGAGAGCACGTAGTGGCAAGGACATGGGGATGGGCGACTCAGCCTGCAGGCGTTACCCACAGAAGAACTTCTTTCTCCTCCGCGGCACCCTACGGGGGCTAGTGTTACCTTTGTTCGGGCCATTTCCACGGCCGCTGGTGTTCTGCCGATGGGTGCCCCTGTCGCTCTGTTTCCTACGAACAACCTTTTCGAAGTTCTCCACCAGGGCTCTGGTGGACGGGAGTTGTTCCTTCCCTTTGAAGCGTCACTCCACAATTCTCTTATGGGGGCTTGGGGGCGCCCTGCCACGGGTGATTCCGTGCCTCGGGTACTCCTGAATCATCATCGCCCTGCTCCGCAGGACCCTGTTTGTCTTTCTTTCCACCCTTCTGCTCAAGGTTCTCTTCTGCGGAATGCCCTTCCGTGTTTGTCTGTGGTATTGGTTCCTCCGTCTCGGGAGGCCCGATGGTTGGACTCATGGGGGCGTAATGTCTGCGCTTCTTCTAGCGCTGCCTTGCGGGCGCTTAATACTTTGTGTGTATTGACCAGGGCTACTTCCAGTCTGTGGGACTCTGTGGAGTCCCTTCTTTCTCATGTCTCTCATGAGGGTGCCCATGCTGATTTACGGAGACATGTTTTGGATGGTAGGGAGTTGGCCGCATTTATTCTTTGTGCAGCCTTGGATGTTGCTGATGCTCTCGGCCGTGCTATGGCCACTTCTGTGGCTCTCCGTCACCATGCCTGGCTACGTGATGCTGTTTTACTTGAACATATCAAGGAACGCTTGGTCGATCTACCCTTTGACGGGGTCCTTCTGTTCAACACTCCTGTCGGACTCTGCCATTCAGCGTCTTCTTGCGTGGCTCCATCCTCCTCCTCCTCCTCAGAAGGTGGTTTTTGTTGACCCTCCGGGTCTTAGTGGGAGGTGTTATCCCACTGCTCCTGGAATCGGGTGTTGGGGTTTCTGTTACATTTTCTGTGAGGGATACTGTGCCCTCGGGGTCCTGGGTTGGCCTACCTCTTCAGTTGGTTTAGCCCCCTTTTGGCAAAGTTTTCTTTTTGGCTGCTTCCTAAGCCTTCTGTGGTTTCTGCCGCAGGTTTTCTAATTTGTTGTCTGATGCGGGATTTTCTTCCCTAAGAGTGGTTCACATACTTCTTGGGCTGTGTCCTACCCTACGTGGGGTATTTATATCTGTTGGATAGTCCTGTCTTACACTGGGTAGGTGTGGACTCCCCCTTGTGGGTTCCTTGCTCTTCCTGGTGTTGCTGTATGCCGCTGGGGCGTTTTCTTGGGCAGCTGTGGTGTTCTGCTGCAGTGTTTTTGTCCTTTGTCTACCGTTTGGCCTGGTCCTCTGTCTGTAGTCCAGTGGGGGTATTTTCCTGTGTTCACGACTTGGTCGTCCTACTTGTTTCTTCTCTTGTTTTCCGGCTAGTTGCTTGTTGGCTCCCATCTATGCCCGCCTGGATGTTGTGATCTGGACGTTTAGTTCTGTGGCGCTTGTCGGCGTCCAGCTGCGCCCGTTATTTCTTCTGGTCCGCGGCCAGGGGCCTTGTAGTGAGGCCTGGTGTCCCTGCTTCTGTTTTTTCGGGAGCCTTATGGGACTGTTTTTCTCTTCCACCTGCCTTATTACTGAGGCGCGGTTCTGTCTTGCCTGTTGACATCCAGCTGTGATGAGTTTGGCCGCCCTCTTCACTGGGTGTGTTCCCGGTGGAGGGCTCTTGCCCTCGTTTCTGCTTCTCCTTGGAGTCTCTGGGTTGCTCTTCTTCCTCTGTACTCCCCTGCGTTGCCTGTGCCGGGGGCTTTTGGTGGAGGTCCCTGGTACATTGGCTGCTGGCCTCCCTTCGCATTGGCTGTACCTGGGGCTTCCGATGGAGGTCCCTGGTACATTGACTGCTGGTCTCCTTTTGTATTGCCTGTACCGGGGGCTTCCGGTGGAGGTCCCTGGTACATTGGCTGCTGGTCTCCTTTCTTATTGCCTGTACAGGGAGCTTCCGGTGGAGGTCCCTTGTACATTGGCTGATGGCCTCTTTTCGTATTGCCCTTACTTCTCCTGCTTGGTGAGGGCTGGGCTGCCGCTTGTCACTGTGACACATCCCCTGTGGGGCGTTGTTCTCCGCGACGCTGATGTTCTAGTCTGTTTAGGGGGTGGGACGGGGCTCTTTTCCTTGTTCCTGTGGCTCATCCCCTGTTGGGGGGACTGGGTTATTTCCCGGCGATTTGTCCCCTGTCAGGGCCTTGAGTTCGCCTGAGCTGGGAAGGTTCTCTTGCAGACCCTACTTCCCCGTGGGAATTGCTAGGGTATCTATTCTACGTTGAGGAGTCTGCGGCTACTAGTATCAATCAGATCTACGAGTTACTTTCCTTCGGTAACAATGTATCTGGTAGAGACAATTCTAGCCGCAGATTCCTTCACGACCCGCCCTTCCTCCCCGTTCTGCGAAGGCCCTCTTGGGCGTCAGCACTCATCTGCCTACAGGTGGTTGTCTTTTTGCGTGTGCCCTTTTCTTCCTCCCTCCTTCAGGGGATGCTCTCCTTGTTGTTACTCCATTTTTAGGTGTCGCCTAGCGAATGCAGCGCAGTTGCTTCTCTTGGCGAGACTATTGTTATGGCTTTCATTCACGGAGGGAGACAAACCGTGAGCGCGCCTGGACAGGCGATGTGCACGCGCATGGCGTCTCCTCTCTGGCACCTTTACACGCTCCCACCCCGCACTTGATTTATTAGCGCTTGTCTGTCCTTTGGAGCCTCTCCAAAAGTGCCAGAGTATCTGTTTCCGATCACAAGCTGTACATCAACAGACTGGTGTTAACTAACATAATTGGCTCATCCCACAGTTGGCCCGGAAACTTCCTGGTGACTACGGCACTGCTGTGCAATGTTTCACAGACCGTCTGCGTTTCTATAAATCCGACAGGCAAGACTATTCAGCACGTTTAGTTTGCTATGATTAATAGCAGCAACAGACACACTAGTTTCACAAAGGAAGTAGCGTTGGAACTCTGAATAACTTTTCACTGCTTTCTTTCAATTTATTGATTACGCTGAAGCCATTTACAAACAGAAAATTGCATCGAAAAGTGAATTAAATTACTTACAATTCACTTTTTTGGGTTGTATAAAACTCCTTAATTAGTGGAAGTGGAGGTTTTCAAAACTATGATTGGAAAAATGAAAGCGGAATTTCTTCAACACTCGAGGCTGGTGTGGTGTATATCTCCTGAAGTTATATAGACTTGCCCACCTGAGTGGAAGCCATCCATTTTACTGGGTTACTCGTGTGTGTTTTTTCACACCTACACACACTTATTTGTCCTGCAAAGAGTCCAAGACACATTCCGGCATACTAACGGAGTCACATCTTGATTTTAATAGAGAGTTTTTTTTTAAGTAGCACATGATTCCTGCACTGTTGAATTCCTGCTCAAGACTGCTTGCCCTTGTCGGCCTCTTTCTTTATCCAGCAAGTTATTAGCACAAAATCAGATCGATGTTCAAATATTTTTAGGGAACCACCCCTTATTCCTGTAAACGGGTTAGGTGAAGATGTCCTCTGTATGTCTCAGCCTCCACCCCCGCACCTTCCCCCCCCCCCCCCCACCCCCTCGGTTTTAAGGAAAGAAAGGACTGCGTTGGAGAGAGTTATGACAATGACTTCGCTCCAGAAAGCAGACTGAGTGCCATTTCCTGTGAGCCAGGTTGTTGCTCTGAAATGATTTTTGGCAAAAAACAGATGTCTACATCGCTGGGGCTTAGGCGGAATACAGTAGCCCCCACCCCCAATTCAGCTCTTTGCAGTTTGGGGGAAAAACCTGCGGTGAGCTGGTTTTCTTTACTTAATCATCCCAACCTCGTTCCTTGCCACCCCTGCCTGTGACTCGTGTTTTGTTTTCATCCTCAGTGCAGTGCAGGTCCAAAGTGTCCGGAGTAGCTGACTACATGTCTGAATGGCCGCATAATGCTACTGAGACAGGTTCGGATGGGCAGATGAAAAATGTATACTATGTTTCAGTTTTCTAGTTATGATGGGGTAGGGGATGTTGAGTCTTCAGAAAAAGAACATTGAAGCACAGTTTAGTTTATTAATAAGTGAGAATATCATGGTAAAATGGTCGCATTGATCCTTCATCCTAGTCATTGTTTGGGAGGTCTGGACAGAAGCCTGTGAGCTGACGGTGAAATAAATCCAGTCTTTCTTTAGTAATAAAAGGAGATGGATCCAGGAAAGAAGGTGAAGTCCGGCAAATCAAAGAATTCGGCTAGGCAACTGGTGTTAGTTGTAAATGGGTGGTTTGGTTTGTTAGGGGCCAGGTCCCCAGCAGAGATCCATCAGTGCCAGATCTTTACTATAACTGAATGAAATATGATTATTTGCAGCAATATAACTGGGGCTCCTTACATGGTCAGTGGTTATAATAAAAATCGGACATTGATCTAACCTGCCTGGACTTTAGCTGGACTGCCAGGCTTAAGCAATGAGTGAGGCAGACTAAAGATTCAGAGAAGTGTGGCTCAGTGGTTAGAGGCGGCAGACCCGGAAGCTGAGATCAGCCGTGAACCAGGGTTCGATTCCTCGCCTCGGCGGGTCTCGGGCTCTAAAATTCCACGGACTCGATAATTCTCGCCCCGGTGCCTACTCGACTCACGGGGTCACACTCTGCGACTCTGGGCAATAGCTTTCTTAATCTCCACTACGGCCCCTCGCGGCGGGATGCCTGGCTTTCACCTTGTGGATACCCTGCCGGGGTATCTCACAGGGGAATACCAGGACGGGTTCCCTAAGCAAGCGCTTAGATACCGTGTCGGTGATTTGCGCTATATAAATACATGTACATTAATTAATTTGATCCACAAAGTTAAGTGTCTCTGTGTAATGCAATTGAAGCCAAAGATGTTTAATTGTGAGTTTGATCTTGACTGAGGATGACAGCCAATTATAAACAACTTTGAAGGCATATGCATCTGTTGTCCTGTGCTGTGCTCCTCTGAAGAGTGCCGCATGATTACCGAGAGATCATTCAAGAATACTTCGACTGCATCTGTGTAACAAGCATTTGCAATGCAATTGGTCTCGCATTTACGTATGAGTTATTGACCTTGCAAATAACAATGCCTTTCATTTTTGTTTTCGTTTTTAAAACCTAAATAAAACCCAATGTCATTTACAATGCCTATAGGTTAATCTTGCGTAAACACAAGACCTATTGCATAGCAAATGCTTGTTTGACTTTTGTAGACACTTCTGCGCCCCGTCACCCTGGTCTCCAGTGTGGGGTTCGCTCGTTCTTCTTCTTCCCTTTGTTACTTGCACTTCTGTCTTTGGCAGTCCTAGGGGTTGAGGTGCCTTAGCTGGTCTTGACCTTGGCTTTCGGGAGGCTTTCTCCATGCTGGTATTGTCTGAGGCTGAATGGTCATTGCTCTCCATTCTGACCTTGGTGTCCCCTGCTGTTCCGGGCGGTGGCTGCAGACTTCTTGGTCTGCTGTGTATTTTTCACATTCTTCTCCCCCGGGGAGGCTGTTGTATTTGTTTACAGGATTGCTTTCCAGTGGTGGTGTCCTGTTCTTTCTTTCCAGATCTTGGTGCTTAGTACCGGACTATTCTCGATGGGGCTGTTCATCACCATTGTTTTTTCCCTCCTGTTTAGTTAAGTTTTTCGCACACTGTTCCAGTATTCTCACAGTTTTATTGGTGATGGCTCCGCGTTGTGGTGCGGAAAAGTTCTCTGAAGAAAACTGAAGTAGGCGCGCCGGGGTGGGACTTATGTATCCTCGCTGACATCATGGACACGGATGACGTCAGGGCGGAGACCACTCTAATGAATTCATACCCGTGAGAAAGTGCCTCTTTTGACATGGTTAGCCTCCCAGTTTTTGCCCGGAAAAAGATGAGGTTTCGATTGAAAGTGCATAGGGTCCCTGCAAACCAGGTCCCATGTGCCAAAGCTGCTTCCCTAAAAACTGTACCATGGTTGGCAACTTCAGACCCCCTTTAAGTCCCTAGTAAATTGTACAGTGGTATCCAGGGCATTGGGGCTGAATAGGGTCTCATAGCGACCCCTCAACAAGACCTTGCAAACTGCCACTGCAGCCTGCATACCTTTGTGCAGAGAAAAACAATAGGTGACATGGCACACTGGCTCTGTGGTATGCCAAGCAGCACTGCCTAAGGTATAGATGGGTAAGTTACCCCTCTAGCAGGCCTTACAAGCCCCAAGACAGGGTGCACCATAGCTCCAGTGTGGGCATCTCTGCATGAGTAGATATGCCCCTACAATGCTCAAGTCTATTCTTGATATTGTAAGTGCCAACTCGAGTTCCACAGCACCATGATTGCTTTACTGAACCCAGGAATGTTTGCTACCAAACAACTCCTCTAAAATTAACCCTCACTTCTACCACTGTGGGGTTTATTTAACCATGTACCCAGAGGGAACCTCAGGTGCCACCTGAAAACCTACCAACCCTAGTGTGGTCTCTCACTGGCTTTAGGCAGCCTGCCACTGCCAGACATTTTTCTGGACCCCTGGGTCGAGAGCTCCTTCTCTTGGAGGCCAGATACAAAGCCCATCCTCGGTTGAGGCATAACACGTCCGCCGAGGGATGAGCACAGTGCTTGAGAGGGAAGCTTGAATGGCCTTGTTGCCTTTGTAATGCAACCATAGCCTCTGCTGCTAGCAGCAGGTGGCAGCCCCGGCTTCAAATCCCACTTTTGGTGGGAAAACCGAAGTGAGAATAAGAAGTGTGCCCCCTCCTTCGCCAACTCCACCCCTCGGGTGCTGGAGGTGAAGTGAAGCACATTTTTCCGTGCCCACCCTCTTGTAGATTGCGGGACTTATCTAATCAGGGCTAAGGCACAGGAAGGTAGGATAATGTGTGTAGACACCCCAGGTGAGAGACCCACTGATCCCCTACCTGTCACTCACCTGTAACACCCCTAAATCTAGTATTTAGGGGGCATCCCAAGACCCTGAAATCAGATTTCCGATGACCTAAGAAGAGCCGGACATTACAGCGTCGCACCAGTAGAGAAGACTACAGACACCAACTGACTTGACCCCAGACCTACCAATTTGCAGCCCTCACCAATCCTGCACCAAAAGACGACCTATCCTGCAGCCCTCGCCAAACCCTGCGCCAAAAGACTACCTGTCCTGCAGCCCAGCGACGTTCAAAGCCTTGGGAGGATTGCCTGCCTTCGACAAAGGCCAAGATCATCTGTGGACAGCAGACCTGTCCAGAAGAAACCAACTTTAAAGAACAAAGACCTCTGCCCTGACGAACAGCGAAACAACTGTAATGATTGCCAGGCTCGTTCCGCAGGAGCGTCAAGAACTTGGAGAGTAGTCCTCAGTTTTCCCCTACGGCCTTCCGACTCTATCAGACTATAGAGTATCGAATGGCATGCCAGGGGAAAACAGGGAAACAAAACAAGGAAAGACTGGGTAAATAGCAGGTCTTCTCTGTGGAACCTCAGCGTGTATATTTGATGAGTAGGCAGGCTGTAAAGGAAGGAAGACGTTACAACCTATACTGTGCTACAAAACAGTGTAAATACACAACGCATATATATATGACCTACCACAGCTAACAGTCTGGGCTTTGGGATACAAATGGTAGGTGAAATTGGTGTCGTCTCCCTGTGCAACGGAAGGACAAAGATTATGAGCACTATACCCCAAAATATGCCAGTATGTACAAGGAAATGGTATGTGAATCTCACCACGCTATTCTCATCGAGAAGTATGTGGAATACTTGATTCGTACCCCAGTCTATTCCAGGGAGGAATGTGAGTGATGGGTGCCTTTCTTCTGACGTATGCACAAGGTGTAATCTGCTAAGAAGATATCAAAAACCTGTTACATGAAATGTTAACCACATACAAGAATATAATAGAGGCAGCGCAACGCGCTGTTACCGTGATTCTAGTAGCTGAGCAGCAAAACACACCGTACACTGGTCCACGCAAGTGCCCTAAAACAAAGATTATCTCAAACTGCCAAGGGGAAGGCTAATTGAGTAGTTCACCCGACGGGAGACAGCACCGGCCAGTGACCTGAGTTGAGTAATATATGACAGGCAGTACCCGGCCGGACGACGGGACAAGACCGGCCGTCGGGCGGAGCACCAGGAACAGGAGAAAACGGGGATAAAGCCAAAACCAAACACGAATTGCTCCAAACGTGTCCGTGAACAAAATAAAACAAAGGGAATCAGAAATGCCCTATGCATGAAAGAGTCAACGCGGTAACGAAACCGCAAGAGAGGGCTGCCAGAATTAGGAGAGCTGAACGCCTGCACGGAGGACGCTAAGCACCAGATCAGGAAACAACAACTAGGGAAAACCGGAAGTCAGGCTACCCTTCGGAGACGGAAACAAACTGATAGGAAGCTAGACGCTAGAACGCAAAGCGGCGTTCTGCTGAAGTGGTGCATCTTTTATACCAACCACATCTATCGGAGCCTCTCAGGGAACACCGGGTACAGTAATTGGGACCTCGGGGCATGACAACAACAACCTCAACTTGAAGACTCCCCCCTGACTGTGACCCCCCTTACTGTCCTCTAGCATCTCTGCTTACCTGGGCAGCTGTGGGTTTTCTTCATCCGGCCTCCTGGTCTGAGCCTTCAGTCTTTCTTCAAGACTAATCTCCCCCATTGGTTTGCATTGGGCGCCCAACGCTGTCTTGCTACTCTGCACCCAGCTGCCCCTGTGCCGCTGAGGGTGTACGTTTGGTTCAGCCTTCTGGCCCCCTGTGCTTACCTTAACCCCCAGAGACTGGGTTATCAAACCATGTTACTTGTGAGCGGCATCTCTTCGATTACCCCCTTTCTCCATTGGCTAACATTGGTGCCAGATTCCAAATTTAAACCCTGCACCAAGCCGCCTCTGTACCGCTTGAGGTGCAGGCTTGCTTCTTACCTGAAACTTGCCTGGTGCTGAATCTTTATCCTGAAAACCAAGACTGTTCGTTATATACTTAACCGAAAAGCTGCATTCTTCGTTTCCTCCCATAGGTTGACATTGCTGGACTGGAATTGCACTGTCCTCCTTTTTAAAGTAAAAAGTATTTCTTATGAAAAACATACTTCCTTTTTAAATATTTCTTGATCTTAAATCTTGTTTTTATGAAATTGGTGTGGATTTTATTTTTGAGTCCTGTGTCATTTACTGATCACTGTGTGCATAACAAATGACTTATTCTCCTCTGTGTTAGTCCGAAGGCTGCTCGACCACACTACCACAAATAAAGCACTTTGTATTTGCATAGAGCCATGTACACTTCTGGGGGTATCTCTGGACTCTTTGCTCAAAATAACCACGTAGTAGTATATCATATAAAGAGCCAGCTTCCTACAATACCTTGATAAAATCCTACATAGTTCTGACTTCAAAATGCTGAATCCTTTCATTAATCAATCACTGTCTAATTCTCAGACAGCTTTGAAGTTATTTTCTGTTTATTGTTTCAGTTGCGTCCTCCCCAGCCTCCAGTGTACCTCTTTATATTTGACGTTTCTCACAATGCAGTGGAAACCGGATACTTGACTACAGCTTGCAAAACGTTGCTTGACAATCTAGAATCGTAAGTATGGACTTGGTTTGACAATGCTCATATCTTTCTCCTTGCCATTCTAGTTTTTCTTAGTTGTGTTCTTTTGTTTCTGGTGATATTTTATTTTTTTTATATTGTAAATGGCTTAAAATTTCCCCACGCCCTACTATGTGTCTGCATGGACCCGTCACAAATGTGAGGAAGCAGAATTTGCTTTCATGCTGTGCCCGAATGTAGATGCAAATGGAGTATACCTTTTAAGTTGCATAGGAAAAATGTAAACCCCTGTTTTTTTACTCTTCTGAATAGTTGTAGACTAATGGCAGGCAGGCACTAGATAAGCCTGTTTTC
Organism: Lissotriton helveticus; assembly: GCF_964261635.1. Lineage (NCBI taxonomy): Eukaryota > Metazoa > Chordata > Amphibia > Caudata > Salamandridae > Lissotriton > Lissotriton helveticus. The sequence continues at coordinate 815,280,517 of NC_136068.1, read as the reverse complement.
ATTTAGATTTTATCTTTGCAGAACCTGCTTTTCCATCATGTTCTTGTGGAAGTTTCCTACAACTAAATCCTCCCTGATTATTATGCTATTCCATCTGCTATGAGCCCAATTCTGTGGTTACATAATGGTCCAGCTTTGGGTGGATCATAATGTAGAACACAAAAGGTGTGATGGTGACAGAATTTCAGAAAAAAAACTTCAGTTACAGGCCAAAATGCAAAAACAATGTTTTTATTGATGTAGGTCCTGTAGTTAAAACCAGTACAGATCAGTCAGGCACTGCCTGTTTACCTGGCGGCATTGCAGATGAAGGTTTTCTTGAACAACTTTGTTGCCCCCTGTAGGTTGTACGTGTGAATGGGCTTTGCATTATGTAAAACTATCTCTTGGACCTACAGAATGTTTCGGTGTGTTATGTACTTGCTGCGGATATCTTTTGTGACCAGGACAGCACAAGTGTGAATCAAAGAAGTGCCAGAACAGGCTTTCAACCTTGCAAGGTCTATGCATTTAGTTCCATTAAAGGGTATCATTGACACCTTTTTAAAAGTACAGAAACTGAAATCATTGATAAGGAAAGCTATATGAATAAATATTATGTTCGAGGCATATGAGCTGTCGATCATATGCTGTGCATCGATCGCCATCTAGTGTTTGGTCCAGATGTTTGCACTTTGTTTTTCTTCGAAGAAGTCTTTCCATTTACAAGGTAGGTGATTCCTCATTTCGGTGATAGTGCGCATGGGCATTGACTCCATTCTTAAATAGTTTTTTTCTGGCATCATGTTGGGATGTATATCGTTGCGCTCCGGTTTGACACCGTTCCTTCGGACCCCCTCGGCACCCAATATACTCTCCCTCGACGGTATTGATTTCGATCGCGTCACCCCTTTTGCTACGCATTGTATTTACTTAAAATAATCTTTCGAACTGAAAGTTTGTGGAAGCCTGTCTGGCCTACCTGTGCCGGGTTGACCTGCAGTCGACGGAGTGAACTCCCTCCAAATTCTGCCCTCTGTGCAACGCAAAATACCCGAGCACCGACTCACACGAATTGTGTAATCTGTGTTTGTCCCCCGAACACAGAGAACAAGACAACGAAGTGTGCCAGGCGTTCCGCTCCAAGAAGACACTCTGCGACCGTCGGGCTCGACGTCGCGACATGCAGAGCCAGCACAAACGCTCCATTCCGGACATCTTAGGTCAGCAATACGACGAAGAGGCAGACAAGGCCATGGGAACCGAGGATAAGCAGGAGCCGGTTGCCATCTCCGAAATAGACTCCAAGAGGAGGATATCCCACATGGTCAACGTACCGTGAGTACAGCTCCCCCCTCGTCCCAAGAGACAATTCCAATTAGAAAGAAGGCTCTGGTCCAACCCGCGCCCTCGGGCCCCGGTCGGCACTGAGATCACGCTTCTGATGCCTCGCTTTCTGGCTCGGCATCGAAGCCTACCAAAAAGCCTTCCGGCTCCGAAAGGACTTCCTCCAAACAGAGTTTGGAGCCCTGACCTTCGGAGTCGAAACACAAGTCTGGTGCCCACCCCCACCCTTCGGCCACGAAAATATTGTCAGAACCGAAGACATCAGCCGTTTCGATTCCGGCAGCGACAATTCGGCACCGAAACAGACAGAAATGCAGAAAACAACTATAAAGCCTAGTTTCGATGCCCCGATTGAAAAACTGGATGCGAAACAAATGATTCTGTATATCCATCCACGGACAGGCCATCTCACTACTAAATTGACTCTAAAAGGAAGGGCGGCTGCAGAAGAAGAATATCACATCCCTTTAAAGAAGAGGTCTGTTGGAACTAACCCTTCCCCTCCTCCTCTTCCTCCACCTATTCTTCCTTCATCAGCACCTTCCCCACAGCTTCAACCAATTTCGCCTGAACATTCACCACCACATACACCTGACAACCAGGATGATGGGGATGATGATCAGGATAGGGACGATGATCAGCCATTACAAGAACCATGGGACGATTATGACACCAGTTTGCCCGCGGGCAATGATCCCGACCTGTACCCTACCAAACCCTCTACACCAGATGATGGTGTAGGCTACATTGAGTTATTAGGTAGAGCTGCCAACTACCATGGGGTGCAGCTTCATGAGGAGTCATTAGAAGAGGATTTGCTCTTTGAAACCCTCAGTACCACACAGAAGTCATCACATACACTACCCATGCTTAAAGGGATGGTCAGGCATGTAGATGACATTTTTAAGACCCAATCAGAGCTCATATTCTTATCTCTAGAGTGGACAAAAAGTACAAGCCAGCACCTTTGGAACCAGTATATATATATATATATATATATATATATATATATATATATATATATATAAGGGGGCAATTGCTACTAGACTCCCTGGTTGTGTCCAATGCAAGAAAAAGAGCCAACTCCCAGACAACCGGAGAGGCGCCACCTCCTGATAAGGAATCCAAACTCATTGACGCTTCTGGGAAAAGAGTAGCTTCTCAAGCAGCCGATTTCTGGTGCATCTCCAACACGCAGACACTGTTAGCACAATACGACTGCACCTACTGGGATGAAATGGAACAACAAATAAAATATTTACCCCGGAACACAAATCAAAAGCACAAGATCTGGTTTATGAAGGGCAACTTATTGCTAACAATCAAATGAGATGCTTTCTAGATGCTGCAGACACCGCTGCTAAACAGTGTCCTTCTAAGAAGGCATGCCTGGCTCCGTATATATCTGGTTTTAAACCTGAGGTTTAAACCTCCATTTTGAATACCCAATTCAATAAGGAACATCTATTTGGCCCAGTGGTAGATTCTTCACTTGAGAACATGAAGAAAGACACTGAGGTAGTCAAATCTATGGGAGCACTTCAGTCCACACAGGGTCGTGCTTCCTTTCGGCGATTTTTTTACTGAGGGGGGTTCCATAAACACCCCATCAGTGGCTACCTCCACATATAAGGGCAATAACCAACCCTCTTCATCTAGGGGTTATTTCAGGGGAGGTTACAGGGGTAACAACGGTAAGGGCAGGGGCCGGGGTTCAAACACACGCACCTCTCCCGCCAACACAAAAAGGTGACGTTCCTCCTCCACATCCCCCCCCCGATCACTCAACACCTGTCGGGGGAAGACTGTCAAATTTTCTACCAGTCTGGCAATCTGTCGTGTCACCAACTCCCTGGGATCGGATCAATGCTAAAAAATGGTCCACCTCTCGACAGCTTCAAGTCTGAATGCTATTATAGAACAGTTCAGTCAAGTGATAGAGCGAGGGAAGGAAAGGGTGGGGACAACAGGGAAGGAGACCTGAAATGACAGTAAACAATGAGCCTATGAGTAACAAGTTTATATGTTTCCAGCTATGGATATAAATGATGTGTACTTAATAAATACTCGTAAAGAAAAGAACGTTCTCTTTCAGGCGAGCCCATAGGAATGACCTTGTTTCCATTTATTCAGCATAGGACTATAACCATGAACCTTCATGTAAGGGCCCCCCTATAATAATGCAGGGAGACACAATGGACATATACCACCATTAGGACCATGCAATTATTCTATTGAGTCAATACGTTAGCCTCCAATTTTTTTTGTGTTCTAGGATAATTCGAACCTACCCTATTATCGCAATGCTTGACGTCACAGGGTTGTAAGAGATCGGAACAAATGCTCTTCTTCAAGTCCCTGTGTAATAAAGAAGAAATAAATCCAAGTAAGTAATCCAGTGTTTATTGGATTGCAGCACAGTACTTCCACTCTCCAGGTAAAATCCAGTTTAGCTCTTCAGTACATTTCATAACAACACAATTCCGAAATGGAATTGCTTCACAGTGTGCATGTGCAACAACTAAGATACATTCTATTAAAAGGGCAATAAGCAAATGGATAGAATATAATGTTAAAAGGGAAATATTTACAAATAAGAATACAACACCCTGTTTTAGCATGAGGCCTGAGTACAGAGAAAAATATATAATCATACATGTAATTCACCTCAGACTCTGGATAAAAAATAAACAAACATAATTCTGCTCTCATTTCACTCTCAGTGAGACCTCCTGTAGGATTTGGTAATCGTTATATGCCCTCAGCTTAAGAACCTTCATGCTGTGTATAGGTACACTTCCAAATCACAACAAAGAAAATACAAAATACAAACAAACGTGGAACTGAGGATAAAGCACCTTTGCAGCAAGTGTTGGTAACCCCTCCCCAGTCTGAACAACAAAGAGTAACTGTGGGTCTAAACCAAACTATCCAAAAGAAACTATTTGTGGTGTAGCTCTGTAATAAATAAAGTTGACTTAAATGTGAATTACATCCAAACGGATACTTCCATGTTTGGAAAAGTACCCATCAGTTACCGTCCTGTACCGCCCTTTTCATCATCTGGGACTCCTCACACCAAGGAGAGTATTTTTACAGCCACTTGTAAAGTGAAAAAGTGGGTATCCCAGTGTATGGATTCTTTTCAGGAGGGTGACCATGGACTGATAACTAAGAAGCAGTGCATTAAGTGAAAATATCAGTCTGTGACTAATGTGAACTTTAAAATTGGAGAACCGGGAGGGAAAGATATATTTATTAGGTACCTCACGTGTTTCCAATACTTAAAAAACCAGTGCGGAAAAAAATAGTAGTTTTACCAAATAGCTACTATATATATTCATATCAAGTCAACATGTTTCTGCAGTTATTGGACCCATGTTGGTTTCTGCTGCTTTCTTCAGGACCATATCTCGCTACTGCTTAAGAACAAAATAATAGAAAAAGGATACATATACTTTACGTATTTTCAAGTGTCACCTGGACATCCTTGAGTGAATATAGATCCTCCTAGGTACTACTGGGGATCCAGACAATCAGAGTTACACCAACAAATAAAAACATAGACAACACAAAAGATAAATCAAAATAGGTATCAGTTGAGGTAACCATATTATTGTTTACCGACATTCAATGTCAAATAAGTACACTTTAGGCTCTCAATGTCAGCCTTAACCTGCTTACCTTATAGGTAGGAGGAGAATGCTACGCCTCACCTGGCTGCGACTCAGGTAGGTGGAGCACCGTTCTAATACAAGTAAAAAGCACACAAAAAAGGAAAGGTCACAGATTAAAAACCACAAACCGGGTTATCATACTCATCACTGTTGCAAATAGTGCCCATTTAATTGTTGGTTTCTAAAATAAACACGTCTCCTTTAAATCTTAAAATATGATCTCTCTAGATGAATCGGCATGTTATATAGAGACCTCAGGTCTGGCCTAACTAAGTCACATCAACTCCAATGTCAAATAAATCGTATTCATGCTGTCTGAAAATAACGAAATTGTGGGATATATTATCGGTTTCAAGCACTGATTAGCTTAATGTCTCCTGTCATTCTGAAGATGCGGTAATGTAAGCACCTAACACTTGAGTCTTTTGTTTCAAACAGGCAACATCATTTAATAAAGTGCTTATGGTCTTTTGTTTGGTGATATATTATGCTGAGATACAGATAGTACAGTGAGTACGGGCTAAACAATTCCTCAATAAGCACTCCCCGACTAGTACAGTCACTTAATTCCAATATTAAGCAGAGCCCCCATCAAGTGGCCCCACTCGAAACAAATACGGTCAAAGCCATGTCTCGCAATACTGTTGTTACCCTCCTCAAAAACAGCATACATCTAATAAAATACATCGTGGGCACTCACCTAACCGTCGGTACTCCCAGCGTCCCTCTGTGCCGACTCAGGGAGGTACCGGTAAGGTTGGTGGCGCCATCTTTGAAAACAGACGTCTGTGACGTCATCGCGTCATGATTCAGAAAAGGGGGTGGTGATGAACAGAGTGTCTGAATTAAGCAGACCACTCTTACCCAGTCCAAAGATCAGGGCTTGATCCATCACCGTTATTTATCTCACTGCCCCATCCCAGCTCAGAACCTGGCTATATGCAAATTAGTCTGTCCCTGGCCCAGTGCATCATGGGAACAGGGCAGACCAAACTACCAAGCCAATTCTTCACCAGAAAGGAGACAAGCTACCGGGGACCGGTTTCTGGCATTTCAGCCTCTTCGGCCCGGCTTGCTTGAATCCTGATGGAGCAGTGAGAAAGGGACTCATGTCTGAGTATACCCTGCCACACCTATAGTGGCCAAAAACGATTCAGAAAAGGGGGTGGTGATGAACAGAGTGTCTGAATTAAGCAGACCACTCTTACCCAGTCCAAAGATCAGGGCTTGATCCATCACCGTTATTTATCTCACTGCCCCATCCCAGCTCAGAACCTGGCTATATGCAAATTAGTCTGTCCCTGGCCCAGTGCATCATGGGAACAGGGCAGACCAAACTACCAAGCCAATTCTTCACCAGAAAGGAGACAAGCTACCGGGGACCGGTTTCTGGCATTTCAGCCTCTTCGGCCCGGCTTGCTTGAATCCTGATGGAGCAGTGAGAAAGGGACTCATGTCTGAGTATACCCTGCCACACCTATAGTGGCCAAAAACGATTCAGAAAAGGGGGTGGTGATGAACAGAGTGTCTGAATTAAGCAGACCACTCTTACCCAGTCCAAAGATCAGGGCTTGATCCATCACCGTTATTTATCTCACTGCCCCATCCCAGCTCAGAACCTGGCTATATGCAAATTAGTCTGTCCCTGGCCCAGTGCATCATGGGAACAGGGCAGACCAAACTACCAAGCCAATTCTTCACCAGAAAGGAGACAAGCTACCGGGGACCGGTTTCTGGCATTTCAGCCTCTTCGGCCCGGCTTGCTTGAATCCTGATGGAGCAGTGAGAAAGGGACTCATGTCTGAGTATACCCTGCCACACCTATAGTGGCCAAAAACGATTCAGAAAAGGGGGTGGTGATGAACAGAGTGTCTGAATTAAGCAGACCACTCTTACCCAGTCCAAAGATCAGGGCTTGATCCATCACCGTTATTTATCTCACTGCCCCATCCCAGCTCAGAACCTGGCTATATGCAAATTAGTCTGTCCCTGGCCCAGTGCATCATGGGAACAGGGCAGACCAAACTACCAAGCCAATTCTTCACCAGAAAGGAGACAAGCTACCGGGGACCGGTTTCTGGCATTTCAGCCTCTTCGGCCTGGCTTGCTTGAATCCTGATGGAGCAGTGAGAAAGGGACTCATGTCTGAGTATACCCTGCCACACCTATAGTGGCCAAAAACGATTCAGAAAAGGGGGTGGTGATGAACAGAGTGTCTGAATTAAGCAGACCACTCTTACCCAGTCCAAAGATCAGGGCTTGATCCATCACCGTTATTTATCTCACTGCCCCATCCCAGCTCAGAACCTGGCTATATGCAAATTAGTCTGTCCCTGGCCCAGTGCATCATGGGAACAGGGCAGACCAAACTACCAAGCCAATTCTTCACCAGAAAGGAGACAAGCTACCGGGGACCGGTTTCTGGCATTTCAGCCTCTTCGGCCCGGCTTGCTTGAATCCTGATGGAGCAGTGAGAAAGGGACTCATGTCTGAGTATACCCTGCCACACCTATAGTGGCCAAAAACGATTCAGAAAAGGGGGTGGTGATGAACAGAGTGTCTGAATTAAGCAGACCACTCTTACCCAGTCCAAAGATCAGGGCTTGATCCATCACCGTTATTTATCTCACTGCCCCATCCCAGCTCAGAACCTGGCTATATGCAAATTAGTCTGTCCCTGGCCCAGTGCATCATGGGAACAGGGCAGACCAAACTACCAAGCCAATTCTTCACCAGAAAGGAGACAAGCTACCGGGGACCGGTTTCTGGCATTTCAGCCTCTTCGGCCCGGCTTGCTTGAACCCCGATGGAGCAGTGAGAAAGGGACTCATGTCTGAGTATACCCTGCCACACCTATAGTGGCCAAAAACGATTCAGAAAAGGGGGTGGTGATGAACAGAGTGTCTGAATTAAGCAGACCACTCTTACCCAGTCCAAAGATCAGGGCTTGATCCATCACCGTTATTTATCTCACTGCCCCATCCCAGCTCAGAACCTGGCTATATGCAAATTAGTCTGTCCCTGGCCCAGTGCATCATGGGAACAGGGCAGACCAAACTACCAAGCCAATTCTTCACCAGAAAGGAGACAAGCTACCGGGGACCGGTTTCTGGCATTTCAGCCTCTTCGGCCCGGCTTGCTTGAATCCTGATGGAGCAGTGAGAAAGGGACTCATGTCTGAGTATACCCTGCCACACCTATAGTGGCCAAAAACGATTCAGAAAAGGGGGTGGTGATGAACAGAGTGTCTGAATTAAGCAGACCACTCTTACCCAGTCCAAAGATCAGGGCTTGATCCATCACCGTTATTTATCTCACATGACGAATGATTGAACGTGATGCAGCAAGGGCTATAGGGAGTTGTAGTACTTGTTCATAATGCCCGATTTACGCGAGACTGGACTTGTCAGCCGTAATTTCGTACTGAATCGTCTACCTTCATGGCCAGATAGTTTATTTTGTGAGGAGTATTTTACAAAAGGGTATGTCATTAAAAACAACATGTTTATAAAAGTTGGTCTGTCAACTCTGCAACCACGCTATCAGTAGCCAAACATAAAGAAAGTGGATAATCGAGTGATTTGACCATTTCGCATGTCATTAATCCGGCCACGTTGGGAGAATCAGTACCTCTATTCCTGTAGCTACAACAACACTGCCCTCTTATGGTAATCCTTATTAGAGGAGAAAATATGTCTCTAATGTTACCAAATGATTTGTGCTGTAATATTAGATCTTCTCACTCTTATACCCCATCGGTGTATACACAGGGGATAGTAGTATTTTGCAGGGATAAAGAATAACTGCACATACTATTTGTAGAGCCATCTCGGGAGGGCACAAAGTGTGTGTTATTTACGCTTATCAATATTATCTTTCTGCCCAACTTCGTATATACAATCGGACAAAGACCAATCCCTCGAGAGACAAATTACACAAAGGGAGATGTCACTCAGACGCTCGGCTATTAATGGTTCTTAGCTCATATAAAAAAAAACATTAGTATGGAGTAATGATATTTTGCTCGTATGGAGTCCATAGGACAGTTATCTTCCTGAGAGGGGTATGTATACCAGTATATAACCAGTCCTATCCTAGACCCATCCTCTTTTTATGTCCTGCTAAACATCAAAAAATAGATAGTTAGTAGAACCTCCCTGTCAGATTACAGAGATTATTGGATGAAGCCAAACTTTATAGGATAAAATGAGGGCGGATTATAAAGACATCCACGGAATGTCTTCATTTAGACCTGCCTAGTCCGAATTCAATTTGTACACCCATTTTTGTTCCTTATTGAACAGGTATTTCCCTGTGTCAACGATGTGGTCAGGTATCAATGGTTGCTCAATAACCGTCCACGTGAAATCAGTAAGGCTGTGGCCAACCTCTAGGAAGTGGTTTGTTAACCGGGTAGCTTGTTTTTTACACCGTATGGTGCTTTTGTGTTTGGATATTCTTACTCTCACTCTCCTAGTGGTCATTCCCACATATCTTAAACCACATGGGCAAGTGATCATGTAGATTAAGTTGTGGCTATTACAGTTGGTAAACCATCTCGGTTGCCATGGCCTACTAGTTCCAATGTCTATACTGAGTGATTTAGACATCTTGGGACATGCTGCACAACTGCCACAGGGATGGTGTCCTGCGACAGCCGGCATGTCCCATAATGTTCCAACTGGACGTGCAGTTTTGGTCTTCGGTCTGGTGTGTACCAACTTATCCCTCAAATTTGGTCCTCGTTTGAAGGCAAAGAGTGGTAAAGGTAATTTGTCTGACCCTGTGTTGAGAATTGCCCAATGTTTCTTGATTTTCTTCTGTATTTTGTTAGATTGGGTATTGAATGTGTTTACACAGGTGATTCTTTCTTCTTTAGCTTGCGGGGGAGAAGGTTCCAGTAGAGACTCTCTGTTGTTGTTTTACAAGTGTGCTTGGTAGACCCACTCTCTGGCCCGGGCGCATGAAAAGACAACGTGCAAAAGTAATGGTAGCACCCAGAAATGCTGGTATCTTGCACGAGACAACAAACATGTGTCTCAAAAACAGGGAGGGACACCGCAGGGTTAATTAGTGAGGAAACTGTCTCGTATGAAAGTCCCTCCTGCGGCGTAGCTTCATCTACGCTCATCCGGTAAACTGAGTCCAAAGTAAGAAATGATGGTGTCACGACACCCCTATCGGACCCCCACAAAGAACAATCTTAAGGCGGCACACGAGCGTCCGAATTCCTTCCAGGAAGTCCCAGAATAATCGGCAGTGCCACGGGGAAATGCATATGATACGACTCTTTTCGCTCTCCCAGATGGCAGCGTGCCCCTTGCAGAGGCTCATGGGATTTGTAGTTCGCCGCTAATGCGCAAGCGTAACATCCTGGAGGACATGAGGAGGAGCTAATGGAAAAAGCACCCGGTGAGACAGGGTTCACATGTCAGCTGGGAGGGGAGGGGGGGGTGGTATGACTCAATCAATAACAGACAATTGGGTACTCCAAATTATCCATTCTGGTTACTGCCTGGAATTTATCAACACGCTTCCAAATATTCCACCAAAGCCCCTCAAACTATCACCAGACCATCTACAACGCCTCAAACAAGAGGTTCAGTCTCTACTTCTAAAAGGGGCTATAGAGCCTGTGCCGCCCCAACATTACAGGTCGGGTGTATACTCTTTTTATTTCCTAATCCCCAAAAAGATGGTTCTCTCAGGCCAATTTTAGTTCTCAGAGAATTCAACCGGTTCATTCAGTCAGACCATTTCCACATGGTGACACTTCAACAAGTACTTCCTCTGCTACACAAATGTGGTTTTCTATCTACTCTAGATCTAAAAGACGCCTACTTTCATATACCAGTCCACCCTGCTCATCGCAAATTCCTCAGGTTTGTGGTAGCGGGTCAACACTGTCAGTTCAGAGTACTCCCATTCAACGTCACCACCGTCCCCAGAGTCTTCACAAAGTGTCTGGCAGTAGTAGCTGCTCACCTAAGGAGACCAAGCACTTGCATCTTCCCGTAGTTAAACAACTGGCTTATCAAAGCCAACACATCCCAACAATGTCTGCAGCACACTTTCACCACAATTTGGTTCCTGCATCAACTAGGGTTCACAATCAGTGTGCCAAAGTCACATCTCCAAACAACCAATACAAAGGACTATCTAGGAGCCACAATAGATACTAAAAAAAACTCTCGCTTTTCCCAGCTCAGCCGGAATTCAAAATATTCAGGCTTTAGTTCTCTGCTTCCAATCCAACCATTGGATTCCAGCTCAAACTTACATACAGCTATTGTGAATGATGTCATCCTTCATCATGATCGTTCCCCATGCCAGACTGCACATGCGTCCACTTCAAGAATGCTTAGCCAGTCAGTGGAACCAGTCACAAGATCTATTGACCGATCTAGTGTTGGAAAGCAGCCATACTCATCGCTCTCTGCAGTGGTGGAACACACAAAATTTATCAAAAGGACAGCCGTTCATAGGCCCGGTTCCACAGATAGTACTGACAGCGGACGCGTCCCTCACTGGCTGGGGAGCTCATCTACAACAGCACACAGTGCAAGGCTTGTGGAGCCAACAGAAGTTGCTCCACATTAATCACCTAGAGCTGCTTGCAATATTCCTAGCACTCAAGGCATTTCAAATTCACCTTTAGGGCAAAGCTGTCCAAATTCGTACAGACAACAGGACATCCTTGTATTACATACAAGAACAGGGGGGACGCACTCTCTCCAACTGTCCCACCTAACCCAAGATATCTGGAGGTGGGCCATTCACCACAAACTTTATCTCCTAGCGGAACACCTCCCAGGAGTCAACAACCAGATTACAGATCTCAGCAGACAGACAGCAAATACACAAATGGGAACTCCACCCTCAGGTCCTCCTTCCATACTTTCAATTTTGGGGAGTCCCTCACATAGACCTGTTCGCCACGTACTAAAACGCCAAATGCCCAAACTTCGCTCCAGGTATCCACACCCATTGTCCAAAGGCAATACACTATGGATGAATTGGTCAGGGATATTTGCTTACGCTTTTCCGCCTCTCCCACTCATTCCATTAGGGGTTTAGAAACTCAAACAAGCGTCCCTGGCACTAATTCTTGTTGCTCCCTCGTGGGCATGTCAGCCTTGGTTCACAACCCTATTATTACTCAGTAGTTCCTCACCAGAAACTATGTCTTGCACCAATCTTCTCACACCGAGCCATGGAGACATAGGACATCCAGTTCCCAGTCCACTCAATCTGGCAATCTGGCTCTTGAAGTCGTTTGACTATCTTAATTAACCGCCAGACTGCATGAATATAATCAAAGATGTTAGACGTCCTACCACAAGAGCCTGCTATGAAGCAAAGTGGAAGTGGTTTGTGATGTACTGTAATAACAACCACATCAATTCTGTACAAAACATTATCTGCTACATCTACAACATTCCAATTTAGCGTACACATTCATATGTTTACATTTGGCTGCGATAGCTGTATATCTCCAGAATAGACAACATCTATCTCTTTTTAGAGTGCTGGTTATCAAAGCCTTTATGGAGTGACTCAAAATAGTCATTCCCCTGAGACTTCCACCAGCTCCAGTGTGGAATCTCAACATTGTTCTCACAAGACTAATGGGTCCACCCTTTGAGTCATTGCACAAATGTGAACTGCAATTTCTCACATGGAAAGTTGCTTTCCTCGTTGCTATCACATCACTCAGAAGAGTGGGTGAGCTTCAGGCATTAACTATAGAAGAACCCTTTTTACAAATGCATCAAAATAAAGTGGTTCTTAGGACTAATCCTAAATTCCTTCCTAAAGTCGTTTCTGCTTTTCATAATGATCAATCTGTTGAGTTACCTGTGTTCTTCCCTCAACCAGATTTAGTGGCAGAACATGCCCTGCTCACATTGGATGTGAAGAGAGCATTGCTTTATTACAAAGAAAGGACAAAACCTTTTCGTAACACAAATCAACTTTTTGTTGCTTTTGCTCTGCCACACGAAAGGCAATCCCATATCAAAATCAGGTATTGCACGGTGGATAGTCAAGTGCTTTCAAATATGCTATGCAAAAGCAAAACAAATGTTAATAGTTCCCCTTAGAGCACACTCTATACGCAAGCTGGGGGATTCTATGGCATTCTTAGGGAATATACCTATAGATGACATATGCAAAGCTGCAACATGGTCTACACCTCACACATTCACAAAACACTATTTTGTAGATGTGTTAGCAAAACAACAAGCTAGAGTGGGCCAGGAAGTTCCTGTACACTATTTCAGACCACTGCAACAGATACAGGTTAGCCACCGCGTTGGGAGATAACTGCTTTATAGTCTATTTACAGCATATGATCTACAGCTGGTATGCCTGGAACGGAAAATGCTACTTACCCAGTATGCATCTGTGTCAGTCATCCTGTGCCCTGGGCACCCCCCAACGTTTTGCGACGAACTGGTGGTAACTGGCTCTGACTTACCCTGGGCTCTGTTTAACCAGGCCCAGGGCCAGTGCCAAACTAAAAGGAATACATTAGAATACAGTTAAGACACCCAGCATACACTAGGGTACACTATGGTATGGTGGGGTACCCCTGTAATTGGCATGACCTACCCCATGAGCCCCTAGTATGTAATCGGGCAGGGGATTGAAACTACCTAGAAGTCTCCAGTATCCTGGGGCATGGCAGTTTAGAGGCCAGCAGATTCTCTGCACCAGCATGTGTGCAGTGCTGAAGCCTGAGGTCAGTTTAAAAGCCGCACCGGTTGCCAGGACGGCTTTTAAACCTTAAAATGTGCCCAAACTCGACTTCGGGGTACGGGCCCTTGCAAATGAAAAACCTACCATGTGTTTGCATATTAGGGACCCACAGGGTCACCCCTAGGTATCCCAGGGGTGGGGGGTCAGTTATCTATAAGGTACGCCCTTATAAAATGAGTTTTTATATGCCTGGGTAAAATGACATTTTACATTTCACTCCCCACATTGTGTTAAAGAACTGCTCAAATTCGACTTTGATGCTAGAAGAAGTGGGTAAGGTTAATCTGCATGATTTCTGCAGATTCAGAACCCCTGAAGTCTCCCCTAGTTGCACAGGGTTTGGGGGTCCTGTAGAAATTAGGGAACTACTTATAAAATATGGTTTTATAAGCCCTGGCGCTAGAAAAGTGGCTCCAATCATTTTCCCCATTGCAAACCCCATGGCCCATAGGTTAACATGGTAGGAAGTTATTGATTAATAAATATTGATAGGAGAGGACTAGCCGGACCATTCAAAGACTTCCCAGAATGGTAGAAGTAAATCCAACAATATTATATTGTTGAATTTCTCCTAAAGTGTACATACAAGTAGTTATGAGACTTTCTTGTTTGTAAGTCCAAATTCAGCCTTTCAGTGGTCTGCCCTGATTGGTCAGAGTTAAGTGGATTAGCCAGGCTGCTGGGAGGGCAGTGTGCTGGTCTATAGGAATGCCAGGCCAGGAGGTGACGTTGTAAACTATGCTCTTCAAAGGCAGAGGAGAGGCCTGGGTTTCAGCTCCACTTTGACCATCTTGACCCAGAGTCAGGGCTAAGCTTAAGTAAGGTGTGCACAGATGGTAGGGGGAGAGTCCATGGAAATAAGTCATTCCAGGGGGTGTGTTTAGCCAGCTCTTACCTCCTTGCTGGAAAATCAGCCTTTATGGATTTGGAAGAATGATGCACTCTGGGACAAACTAATACCACACTCTACAGGATGTGGTCATAACTATGAGGAGTTGCCCTGCTCTCATTGGTCAGCAGTGAGCTGGTGCTTGACCCAGAGAATTTTGAATAAGTATCTGAGAGGGGCAGAGCCCGCCAGATCTGCTGCTTGAAACTTACTGAACCAAGAAGTGCCCTGCTGAAAAGGTTTTTGCTGTGCAAGGAACTCTAAGGCCTGACCTCTGAAGACTGCACCAAGTAAAACTGCAGCCCTGTGGATTACCTTGCTGCCAAAGGACTCAAGAGTTGAACTCCCTGTAAGCTACAGGTTAACGTAGCTCACATGCACTGCCCCACAAAGAATTCAAAGCCTGGAGTACCAGTGGATTTGTAAGGGTTTTGTTCACGTGGATTGCGGAATTGAAGTTTCACACTTTCAAGGACCCTCTTGGAGATTCCAGAACCTTGGATTGTGTGTTGGATACTTTGGGACCCGCAAGCAGAACTCCAGGAAGGTGTTCTAACTGGACCCCTCTTGCTGAAGAAGGCGGCCCACCACAGTGGTGAGAAAATTCTTCAGAACAATTTATAAAGGTGTGTCCCTGACAGAGAAAATTAAATGACTAAAAGGGGCACTGTTGGTTTCTTAACACTAGAAAGTGACTAATCTTTAAAAATTCATATCTCTGGTTCCCTACAGTGGATTCTTTTTGTTTTGGTGTCATTTAAAAGATAAAAATATTACCTATTTCTATAAATTGGTGTGGGATTTTTATTTTATTTTGTGTCTTAATTATTTACTGAAATGGTGTTTTTAAATGCTTAACATACCTGTCTTTGAAGTTAAGCCTGTCTGCTCGCAGCCACGTTACCAAGGCTGAGCAAAGGAATA
The DNA here is from genome assembly GCF_964261635.1 of Lissotriton helveticus. Taxonomy (NCBI): domain Eukaryota; kingdom Metazoa; phylum Chordata; class Amphibia; order Caudata; family Salamandridae; genus Lissotriton; species Lissotriton helveticus. The sequence continues at coordinate 815,264,941 of NC_136068.1, read as the reverse complement.
ATTGTCCAAGACCTATGCTGAGTCCTATCATGTGTTAGTGGCCTTATTGCCAGTGGCAGACCTACATTTGCCCCTACCAATAACCCACTTTCCAACATTTGGTGTTCAGCGGTGTGGATGAGGACTTTTGTTTAAAAACTACACCTTTCAGTGAATAATTTAAGATTATAAAAATCCTCTAAATTGCCTTAGAACAAAACTTTTGAGTTTGATTTTTGGAATTTGGACTAAACTGTTTTGAATCCATTGTTTTGATTTTTCCAAATTGTTCTAAGTCTATTGTGCTTAGTTTTGTGTGACCCAAAACTAGGGAACCATGGAGCTGGACCTGGCTAAACTGTCCCAGTTTAAGATGGCTGATCTTAGGAAACAGTGTAGGCTTAGGGGGCTGCTTCCTGCCAAGAAGATGAGGAAGACAGGGTTGCTTGAGTCCCTAAAGGCCTGGGCCAGGGCAGCGGAGGAGAACCCAAGGGGGTGGGAAGATGTCCCCCCCCATCCCCCAACCTCACCCGAGAGAGGGGTGAGGATGAGACCTTTCCCATTTTGACTAGTGTTAGCCAGGTGAATCAAGGTGGGAGTGGGGAAGGGTCCCTTACTCCGGTACCACTACTGTCCCTTGCAGAGAGACAGCTACAGGCTCAATTGGAGTTGATAGCCTTGGAGAAGACGAAATTTGAATTGGCTAAGAGAAAATGGTATAGGGAGGAGGAGAAAAGGAATGGTGGCAGCGAAAGTGAAGAAGATGCTGAGATGTCCAGGGGTGGTAGATCTGAACCTAAACTTCCCAAGGGCATAGTACCTAAGTACACTGAGGGGGATGACATTGACAAGTGGCTATCAGCTTTTGAGAGGGCCCTTAAAATGAGTAGGGTTCACTCTAGGTATTGGGGTGCACTCCTGTGGGAGTTGATTCCAGTAGCTGAAACCTCAAGCAGGGGCCACCAGGAGATTGGTGGTGCCCCAGAAGTACAGAGAATTCAGCCTTTCAGTGGTCTGCCCTGATTGGTCAGAGTTAAGTGGATTAGCCAGGCTGCAATCCTGAAATAAGGTGTGACCTCTGTAACAGATGGTAGTGCAGCTCACAATTGATACTGCCTGACCCAAAGATGGCCGCCCACGAGTAAATGCAACCTCTCCTCACTGCCTGCAGCCCCCGAGGCTCACTGGAACACTAGCTCTTCCTCAGGGTAATTGAGCAAAGGAGGCTCTAATGCACAAAAATGGTCTGACGGGAAGATCAGTTCTCATCCAATACTGCCTGCCCCTAAGCTGGCTGACACCAGAAAACTGCCCACAGGCAATTGCATTGACTTTCGCCCCATACCTCGGTGCTGCGGCGCTTAGCGCAATTCTGCTACAAATCACGACGACCCCAGGCCCACAATCAGTGCAAAGCCTGTCCACTCAGACTGTGGGTCACTCCAGCATCCCTTTACCTAAAGGTGCAAGCCTGCCGGACCCAGGATGGTCGACGCCAGAATCAAATTGTCTTAAGGAGATTTCGTAGTCTATTTATGGCACGGACTTGCCCCCTACAAACCATCACAGGGGATGAACCCACTGACACCTATCCCCCCCCTTCACGCGCCACGACTTCCTACAAACCATTACAGGGGATGAACCCACTGACACCTATCCCCTCCTTCACGCGCTGCGACTCTCCCTTAATCTAGCCTCACGGACTCTTTCCCAGCAAGGCCCTCCGCGCGCTGCTCCTCCACCCAGAGTGCCCAGCTCCCCCCAGAGTGTCCAGCCTCCCCCAGGTGACTCTCCCTGATCAAGGCAACTCCCGCACCATAACAGAAGTACGGCCCCTCACTCTAAGAATAGCAATAATGTCTCCGAGCACTCAAATTTACAATAAACCCTCTATTTCAACCCACATGAAACCACAAGGCACTAACTCCTTCGCAATTATCTTCCCCCTGAACCTCTCCCCTAAAGCGAAAAGAAACTTTAAGCCTAGATTAATCAGACAACACCCAGATGCTCTATTCGTTGACACTTACCACTGCCCCTCCAAAGGGCAGATAAAGATGGATCTCATCTTTCACACAGATAACCCGGATAACTGAAACATCACACTAAGAATTCAACTCCACATCTCCAAAATGACGACCACCTCACACAGTTGCAAACTGTCATCCTCTCTCACCAATCACTCAACTAGGAAGGAGAACACTTCAGTGACCATTTACTCAAATGGCACAATCTTGATCAAGGCAAACAATGAGAACTTGGAGGCCTTTGACTCCCTCTTCCCTACACTCAGAACCGCTCATCTCCACAAACTCCAACCTTCCTCGGTCCAACTCCCTTCCCCATACAACCTGTCCCTCCAGATAGAGCAAACTTTCATTCCCAGTACCCTTGCACTCCCCTCCCGAACCTCTACTCACTCGTGCGCCCCTGCGAAGCACATCCCCCTACCCTGCGAGGACCTTCAAACCCAACCGCTCTCCCAGTCGCACCAGAAAGAACAAGTGAACCATACACCGTGGGCTCTGGCCCCTGACCTTTATCACACCCCTGTAGAACCCACGTCCCCCACCCACTATGCCACCCCTGCAGAAACCACGAGGCTGAATTGGCACCCCTCAGCACGGGCCGATAAGAGGCAGCAAAACAACACAAACAGCAAGAGACACAAACCGCAAAAAACAACTTTACTCAGTCCAGCCCCCTACTCCTCAGGAAGGTCCTAACCCAACCGCCATCTCCCCTGCCCCGGAAAAATGGCGCACCGGCTGACCTTCTTAGAAAGCCAGCTAGAAATAATAGTACTGGGCCTAAACGAAATCCTAGCCAACCTCGATAAATCCCAAAAACCCCAGCAACTCCAACCTATGTCTCCTACTCTGACCAACCTCATCCTTCAAAAACACCGGATATGTGCTTCAACTACCCACGAGACCCAGCTACAGCGTCCCATTAGATCTTACGTAGAGACGCTGCCACTGAGACAGTCAAAAACCATAGACCCGGCTTCCCAGAAACAGACTCCAAGAAAAGAGGTCGAGACCCAGTCATGCAGACTTACTGGAACCACAGCTGTACCGTCTGAAAAGACCCAGACACGTAGACTTACCAGACCCGTAGCTGCAATGTCTGAAGAAGATGCAGCAGTTCTAGCCTTCACTTACAACCCTCCTCCCACAACCTCCCCTAACTCTAAAATCCAAGTAATCACGGGCGTCAGAAGAGACTACCCCCTCACAAAAACCCCCACCCCTCCTCACCTCCATACCTAGGGCCCCTCCGGGAAATTCTCTCAGCAAATCAAGGTTCTCCACCAACTGCTTGCTCATCAGTTGCATATCAGCCACTAAACATGCAACAGAATTAGCAGAAGCCATCCTATCGCAAGACATAGACATTGCGTTTATCACGGAGACTTGGCTAAATGAGATCTGCCCACCTTACTTAGATATGCTCGTGCCGCCTGGTTTCACTATCATAAACAAAAATAGGAAAGATCAACGTGGTGGAGGTATAGCTATCATTTACAAGGACCACATCGACATCATGGAAATGGACATTTGTAAATACAACTCGTTTGAATGTCTTACTGTGAACATCAAAACCAAGGCCAACGATCCAATAATCTGTCACCTTCTCTACCACCCTCCAGGTAACACTACCACCTTCAGGGAACATTTCTCCGACCTGATTTCACACAGCGCACTCGGAGACGCCAACAACCTAATCTTGGGTGATCTAAACCTACGATGGAACGAATCGAGCAACACGCTAATTCAAACCCTAAGCAATCTTCTATGTGACAATAATCTATTCCAGCATTGCACAGAGGAGACTCACAACAAAGGAGCTACCTTGGATGCCATCATCGCTCAGCGAGATGCAATCACGATTGACTACATTCTTCCTGTGGACTGGTCGGACCACCACATGATCCTATTCCATATCAACCAAAAAGTGCTATCCCGGCTCCCCACACAAGACTCTCCCAAATGGTCTCGAAATTTCACCAAGATCCCTCTGGATGTCATGGAAGAGAGGCTAAGTACGCTACTCCCCAGCGACCACGAGCTTCTCTCTACAACAGATCTCATCTCGCTCTACAATTCGAGCATGGGGGGCCTGCTGGATCAACTAGCCCCCTTGAAAGAAAAAAAAAGCAGAGCCATACCTTCCAGATCATGGTTTGACTCTGACATTAAGGGAGAAAGGAGTCAATTAAGAGCATATGAAAGACGCTGGAGGAATAATCCTACCATTATCCACCGCGATCAACTCAGATCAGTCCGGAAGAAGTACAACAACCACATCAAAGAAAAAAAATCCAAGTTCTTCCGCTCCGCTCTGAACAATGCAACGAACAGACCCAAGGAGCTCTTCAAGATCATCAGACAACAAACATCCACACCAGCCACGTCCACCGTTCAGGCATCCATAGATCTTTGTGATAACTTTGCCAACTTCTTCAATGATAAGATTTCCAAGATCGAGCTCTCTGGTACATAACAGTCCCCCCCTTCTTAATAGCCACACTACTGGATCTCTCGACACTGCTCCTACACCCCTCACCAAACCCTGGATACTCTTCCACCCCATCCCTGAAGCAGAGATAATCAACTTGATCTACAACGCTAAGCCCTCCGGGCACGTCTTAGACCCTTTTCCTACGCAAATGACCAAGAAACTGAAAAGCGCCCTAGCCCCACTTTGTTGCAAGATTATAAACGGTTCCCTAAATAGCGGAATCGTCCCAAACTACCTCAAAGTAGGTCAAGTCACCCCTTTGCTGAAAAAACCTGGCCTTGATTCATCAGATCTAAACAACTTCAGACCCATCTCCAACCTCCCTCTTCTAGCCAAAATCCTAGAAAGATGTGTTCTACAACAACTAACGCAACGCATGGAGAGGATCAACTTTCTTGACTCATCAATCTGGCTTCAGGAAAGGCTGCAGCACAGAAACCGAGATCCTCAACATCATCGATGACATCCACAAATCTCTGGACTCTGATCAATGCTGCCTTCTCGACCTATCGGCTGCATTTGATACGGTAGATCACAAACTCCTCATCAAAGCTCTGCAAGAGAGGGCAGGGCTCGATGAGATAGTCCTCAAATGGTTCTCATCCTTCCTGCACAACCACTCCCAGAGAATCAAAATCAACAACTTTGAATCTGACCTACACCCAATCAACAGGGGAGTCCCTCAAGGGCCAGTGCTCTCCCCTCAACTATTCAACATCTACAGGCAACCCCTCACTACCCTACTCAAAGATGCCAACATACCCTTCCATCTGTATGCTGATGATACGCAGATCTACCTAGAAATCTCATCTGCGAAGGACATTCAAAGACTCAATGGCATACTGAAGGAAGTGCAACTTTGGTTGACTAGCAATCACCTAAAACTGAACCCTGACAAATCTGAACCACTCCTCATAATCAAACAAAGCAGAGAACCCCAAATGGGAGATTGGCTAAAAACTATAGATGCACTCAATGGAAACCTCACCCTGGCGGACTCTGTTAAATCACTAGGTATCACGCTAGACCCGAAACTGGACATGACCAATCATATAAAGAACTCCGCTAAGGGCGCCTTCCTCAACCTAAAGTTATTGAACAAAATTAAACCTTTCATCCCACCCAAAGATTTCAAACAAGCCACTAAATCTTTGGTGCTGTCAAGACTAGACTATGGTAATGCAGCCCTCACAGGAATTCCAAAAGCACATCTTGCTCCCCTTAAAACCACTCTCAACGCGGCTGCCAGAATGGTCACTGGACTCAAGAAATACGAGCACATCTCACCGGCACTCGGAGAACTCAAATGGCTCCCTGTCGAAATGAGGGCTAATTTCAGAACAGCTTGCCTTACTCACAAACCCCTACACACAGGCAAATCTGAATACCTGGCTGCCAATCTCAAAAAAGCAGGGCAGAACAGGAACCTCAGAAGCTCAAACACCCTTCTACTCATTCCACTGAAAGCTCGTGAACAAAAAACAGCGGCCAGATCACTTGCAGGAAACATGACCAAAATATGGAACTCTATTCCTCCCCAAATCAGAACTAATCCCTCCTTTACGAGTTTCAAAAGCCAGCTCAAAATCCTGTTCCTTCATCGATCCCTAGTGAACAGATAGGAGCTGCTGGAGCGCTATATAATCGACTCCGCACTCGGCCGGACTCTATGCCAGCCAGCCCTTCTCTGGCACCTGTTTCTTCTCAGTTTTTGTACTCCGAGATTGTCTCCATCATTGTGTTTGCGTTTTTACATGTCCTATAACTTTTGTAAAGCACTCCGATACCCACCGGTCAGGTCAGCACTATATAAAACTCCGCAAATAAAATAAAAAAATAAAAAAGATACATGCATTCATGGACAGCTCCTTTTACTACTTTCACTAACACCATTCCCACCCTCTGCGGGAAAACAATCTAACAATGGAGTCGATGTCGATGCACACTATGACCAAAAGGAGGAGTCACCTACCTCGTAACTTGAAAGACTTCTACGAAGAAAAGCAAAGTGCAAACATCTGGACCCAACACTAGATGGCAATCTATACACAGCATATGACTCTGCAACTTTACATGCCAAGAACAGATGCATACTGGGTAAGTAGCATTTTCCTTCTTTGTTATTGAACTATGTTTTAAGTTTTACATTTAAACCTTGGGTGAAGCATGCGACTCATATGAGATTAGGGGGTTGTATATGATAGTTTGTAGAGAGTCATGGACTCATTGACCAGCAGATTGTCTGGATTCACTTTGTTATACTAAATCAGTGGGTCCCAAACTGGGGTCCGCGGACCCCCAGGGGTCTGTGACACATTCCCAGAGGGTCCGCAGACCGTTAAAAGCGCTGCAAAGTTCCTTGTATAATGAGCAGTTTTTGGGCAGCAATAAAAGTGTCAAGATAACTCCAGTGATTAATGTACATGCTGTAGAGAGATGGGTGTTTTGTCCAGTGGCAGCTTTGACTCATCTAAGGAGGTGCAGATGGTTAATATGCCTGCTGCAAAGAATGTTTACCATGCAATAAACAAAAACTATTTTGTTTTGTGCATAGCTCAGTGGGTTCCTGCTTTTGCCACAGAGATTATTTTCTTGTTGTGCTGTTCACAAGGTCAATCATAATCTAGCACAGTGAGCTATAAACTGCCGTCCAAGAGCTGCATGCAAACTGCATCATATAAGTTAGTAAGTTATGCTTTTTCCCAGTCTTTCATTATCCCGATGCTGCTAAAAAAGGCATGTTTTGGTAGAAATAAATCCTCATTATTAAAGTCAACGCTAACTCCTGTGTTATGTTCTGAATCCTGTGTTTGTGTTTCTCCAGAGCAAGGACTCTAAAAAAAAAAAATGCCTACCAGTATGGATGACATGCAAATCCTACACCTTGTAGTCCCCTCTGCCTTATGTAACATTTTCTATTAACTGATCTACACATGTATGATTCATTGTCCTAGTATGTGTGTGATGTAAAGTGCTCTGACACCCTACAGTGGTATGAGAGGTGCTTATAAAATAAATTAAATACTTGTGCTAATGAGATGAGGCACTGTAGGAGGGTAGTAGTGAGGGAATCATTGAAAATTGTCAATCATTGAAGAATGGCAAAAGATTGTTGTATCCTGGTGCATAGTAAGGTCATTATTTACTATGCTTTAAAAGCTAATATAATTCAATATTTATTGTCAGGTGTCTTGTAAAATGCACCATTTTCCCCCAAATGTTCTATGGGGAGAGCCCCCCAAAGCCCCCTTTGTAGTGGTCGGGCTCACTCGCAGCACTTGGTGTGCACTGTACAGGGACTGGTCTGACAACATTTGCCAGAGCAACTTTAGGTTTACAGTCCAGCCTTGGCAGGAGGAGCCTCGGGCAGCGAAATTAAACTAAACAATGAAAAGTTAGTCGCCAGATGCAGCACCAACCTTCTCATTAAGATTTTTTGATTTTTGCAAATATTTTTAATATAAAAATACTAAAATCTTTAGTAATTCAAGTCTAGTCTTTGTTTGATGTGCACACGTGTTTATTTTTTTCGAGTTAGTTTTAATGATTGACATTTAAATCCTAAAATTGCTTGGGGGTCCCCGGCATCCAGCAGTGACTCAATGGGGGTCCTCAGGAGTGAAAAGCTTTGGAACCACTGTTCTAAATTATTCCTTTGACCTGTGAAAGAATGCAGGACAAATGTTTACTTCCATTGTACTATTCCTGAAACTTATTAAGCATGATCATGTTTTCTTTTTATCCAAGCAGTGCTTGAGAAGTATTAAAAGAAATCTGACTACACTATTCCAATGAACAGATGCCACAAGTGAATGAACATGAGTGACCATTGACTTTATCTACTGTGCAGTAGTAACAAACAGAGGTCATAAGAGGTCAATATACTAAGAAAAGACGGCACTCTAGCTAGAACCAAAAGTGTATAAAGAAAACATGTTCTTTAGAGAACCATGTGGACACAGATTCATTATTCAACCTTGGTCTGTCACCAACTCAGCTTAAACATTCATGGAAACAGTAATGAGACCTGTGGTTGACTTAGACAAGGAGGTTGATTTATTTCCGGGACTTGGTGATGACATTACATTTAATATTTTTCACATTTAATCGTGGTAGGCGTAAATAAAGGTGCAAGCAAGTCAGTGTCCTAGAGAGAGGTCCAAACATTTTTTCTAAAGATGTGAAGCTTTCCGTTTGAAGCATAAGACATTTAATAATTGCTCATAGGTGTCTGGAGTTCTACTCTCTAGATGTGTCATCCCTGCTTTTGTGATTTGATCTGGTTGTCCACAGAACAAGGAAACTCTGTAAATTCAATGCCAACCTTCAAAATGAGTTACGATGGGCAAAAAATGCAAAGTGGGGGAAAGACTCAATGTAACAGAAAATGAAGAATTCACTTGCCATGGAAACAATTAACTTATTGAGGATGAAAAGAACTAGTCTTTCATAGATCAAAACATCTGACAGCGATCATTATTGAGCGCATCAAAGGGACTTATTTTCGATTGTGGCATTATCATATAAGTTCTTTAATAAAGACCCTGTAAATGACTGTAGGTAAAGAACATGTTCTAGTTCTACATACTATTGTATGCATTGTAATTTGGGCAACAACAGTAATGACATTGGGGTGTACTACCATAACAAATGGATGAAAATGCTTTTAAGGTCTCGCCTAGGAAGCGCGCATGCGCTGCTCTAGGAAAAAGGACCTCCTGGAATCGCTCAGGACTGATATCCGTCCTATGGCTTGCTGTTACGCGCACCGGCTCGTGCGCGTGCACCACTCGCTGGACATCCGGCCTATGGCTTGCTGTTACGAGCAGCATCTCAAGAGCGTGCGCACACCTCTCGCGGGACGCTGCAGCTGCATTTGCAGACACGCTTGTTAAACGTGCTGTTAACACTCGCCCTCCCTTCACTCATCCGTTTTTCCACACCCAGCTGATTAGCAAAGCCAATCACTCGTTTTTTGTATGTACTGGTTCTCCAGCTTTTCCACTTTTCTGTTGACCGTTGGTTTGCCTTTGTTTGTCTGGGTATTTGTCTGCTATTTATCTTTTTGCCGTCTGCTTTTTTTCACTATTTCTTGCTATGTATGCCATCTAATGTTGTTCTTCTTCCTCTGTTAACCACTGCGCCTTATGTCTCTGTGCATTCCTCTGCTTCTTTTTTAGATCTTGTTCTATGTACTGTGCCTTGCATCTTTCCTTTTTCTTGCCTCTCCTCTGCTGTCGTTCTTAGTGTTTCCCATCCCCTCTATCTGACTGAGTCTGGGGCTGTTACAGAGTATTTGTTTGAGTGTCTGCCTTGCTCTCTCTGTATCTTGCCATGTTCTTCTGTTTTTCCCCCTCGGTCACTTCTGTTTATTGGCTGGAGAGGCCCAAACATTAGGGGGCTCCGAAAGTGCCCACTAAACATATTCAAACGAAAGCTCTAACATGTTTTGAGCACGGAGCAAAGTCACCAAGGTAAACTCAGTTTAGGCCTAAAGGCACCTTAAGGCAGGCTTGAAATGTGTATTTCTGCTTTGGGGGGGGGGCCTGCTACTTAACGTCATCATAACCTAAATCTAATTTGGACTCAGACTAACCTTTTCCACAAATGTGCTTTTTTCAATATTCTTTTGCACATAAAATGTTGTCAGGTGTTTTATGGTTACCTCGGAGAACCGCTTAATGCAAGGACCTGTCTCCCCATTGTAATAATACTGAGCGCTTATTGTGATCTGTTTTTTCCTGTGATCAGGGATGTTAGTGTAATATGGAAGTGCAGGGACTCACTTTACAGAGCCCCTGCTTGCTCCTGAGAAATCCCACAGCTCGCAGCATTGCAGAGAAGTTCTTCTAGTAAAAGAATTGCAAGGATTCAGAAGCAGACAGGACCTGCTCATTACATCACTGCTTGGGATTGCTTGTGACATGCTACGTAGAAGTCCTCAATGCACGTACACACATTGATATTTTGTATTGGCTAATGCAATGTAATGGATAATGTGCTGCATGGCTAAACATGTATAAGTTCCCAAAAGCGAAACCTATTGGCTATGCCAATGCTTGTTATTGTAGGGAGTGCAGGGTCATTCACACCATTCCTCGGTGGCACAAGCATTCGTATTGTAATGTTGTGGGTAGGCTCTTGTGTATATTCTTGTGCAGGAAGCTGGCAACCACTGTGCCTTTATGAAGGCTTAAACCATTAAAAACGGCTCGTGGTTGTATATAATGGACCCGCATGCTAGCTCATCATGATTCAGGGTTCCAATAAACTGAAGCTGTACCAAAGGCAGTGCCCAAAATGTATAACTTTTATTTGTTGTCATTTCCCTTGGCGCAAAGTAGGCTGTACAAGAATAAGGCGGTCATAGTCATCTTACATAGTCATGTACAAGACATTTGAAGATTACCTAAAAAATAAAAAGTGCCCTTCCTTAAATCAGTGTTGAAAAGAATGTGCTGAGTGTTAACTGGGTCCTCTTCTTGTTAATTTGAAGAACAGAACAGTTTTCCTAGTATCATGGTACTTGCTTTTTCTGTAATAATTCCTTTCAATATTATGTTTCATTTTAGACTTCCTGGCAACAGTAGAACAAAAATTGGCTTTATAACATTTGACAGCACAATCCATTTCTACAGTTTACAAGAAGGCCTTTCCCAACCTCAGATGTTGATAGTTTCAGATATTGAAGGTATGTACAGCACCTTTTCTTGAATATCTCTAGATCGATTTATAGCAGTGCTGTTTTAAGAAAGCTGGTTGTGTTGAAAAGAGATATAAAATGGTAAATGTATTGCATCCTCACCACTTCATGCTCTGTACTCTATCCATGTGCAACAGTGATGGGGAATTTGATCAAATATGTACTTACCCGAAGGGCGCAATAATTTAGAAATCTACTGGTCCTGTCCAAAAATCCACTTGTCCTTTTTGATGCTGCGCAGTTAAGTGGCAAATTGTGTCGCAGCCCCGCTGATTGTGCTCATACTAGGTCGTGATTTGAATTATGGCAAGCGTCAGATCTGAAAGAAACACGTAGTGATAGATTCCTTTCCTTAGAATTACCCCCAGGCATCAGACTGGATCTGGAAAGTTTTTGTCAGCAGTACCCCAGCGCGTCAGAAGGGGGCCACACGAGGCTCCGCTTTCGTTGTTGGTGTCGTAGTTGCTGCGATGATGTAGCTGCAGCTACTTAGACGGAGCCCTCGCACGCTGACGTCCTTTCTTTTTCCGCACCAGCAAGCGCAGATCTAGAGAGAGCGGTACCCCCAGTCACTTTTTGACTGAGTTTTTCTAGGTCTTTTGTCGTCGATCGACTCCTGGTGCAGTAGGGATGCTCAGCTTCAAGTCCTGTGGGGACTGTCCTCTAATGATGTCGGTGACTGACCCACACCACGTGTCTTTACTGCCTGGAGCGCGACCACAACCCCAAGTCATGCTCAGACTGTCCGGCCATGGTGCCGAAGACTTTGCTGGAGCGGTCTAAAAAGTTGCTGGCAGTCGGCCTCGTGCCGCTCAAGGTCCCGGTCACGTGGGAGGTCGAGTGACCGGTCGCGGAGCTGCCACCACCATTCGTTGGGATCGAAGTCTTAGCACTAGGGGTCAGATAAGACTAAGCATTCAGAGAAGTTGAAGAAGCACCATTGCTCTCCGGCTGAGGATGTGGGTGGTGCCTCCCCCGAGGCTCCAGTGGAGCCTACACACTCACTGCCGGCCTACCTGCCCTTCCCGGGTCCGTCGGCGACTCAAGCCCAGCTGCAGGAATTTCTGTCAGCCAATGCTGGCCTCTTTGCGCCGTCAGGCCCGCCGGTGCGCCTTCGGGTCCCGCGGGTGTCCTAGCTCTTTACTGCCAGCGGCTCCGGCATCACTGTTGGCCCCGGCACCGCAGGAACCCCATGGATCCGGGCTCTGATCCGGTCGTCTCCGGTTGACCTTGTGACACCGCCACCGACGTCGACCCCACCGGCACCACTCTGACGTCGCCCGGCCCACCAGAAGGTGTTGCCCCCGGCTTCAGCCCTGATGTGGATATGGTGCCGGACCGGTGTAGCTCAATGCAGATTCCAAATCCGATGGGGATTGTTTTATTTTCGGCCTGTTCGTCAGCCTTCGGAGGAAGTGGAGTACTGAGAGGGGTCTGAGTACCCTCTCACAGCACGAGCTTGACCTGGACTGGGCAGAGGAGCTGGGGGGTGCCGGTGGTCTTGATACCTCTCCTGATCTTGGCATGCTAACTCCTACCGTGGCTATGGGGGAGGGTGCAAGTTATGCAGTGGTGTTGCGTAGGGCGGCCGAGGCCCTCTGCCTTGAGCTCCCTACTGTGGCCGTCAGGACTAACCTCCTTTAAGAAGTGCTTCAGTCGGCCGCTACCTCTGCAAAGCCACTGCTACCTTTTAACAAAGCACTTTCAGACGTTCTTTTGGACATCTGGTCCAGAGGGGCTCCTGTGGATAGGAACATGGCCCGACGCCATCGCCCGGCCCCGGGCAACCCCCTTTTCCTTTCCCAACACCCCACTCCTGAGACCTTGGTTGTCCAAGCCTCTGCGTCCCAGAGCACATTCCCTACCACACCTATGGACAGGGAATCCAAGAAACTAGAGCAGTTCAGTAAGAAGATTTTTTCTTCCGCTAGTTCAGGGCTGCACTCGGTGAACACTGCATTCCTCTTGGGCCGTTATTGCCACTCTGTGTGGGATACGGTTGCACGCGTGCTGCCTCAATGTCCGGAGGAGGCCTGGACAGTGCTCTCTCAAGCTATTGCTGAAGAGAGGGATGCAGACAAGTTCACTATCCGTTGTGGCCTTGACACTGCCGACTCGCTGGGCAGAGAGATTTTCACGACAGTGGCGCTCCGCCGCCACGCCTGGCTGAGGACTACTGTTTTTTCTGGGGATGTCCAGAACACTCGGTAATGGACATGCTTTTTGATGGCATTCACCTTTTTGGCAGCAAAGCAGATAGTGAGTTGGAGCGCTTTAAGGACCTGCTGACTACGGCCACATCCTTGAGCCTTTCCGCAACGCGCCCTCCTCCGCGTTCTGCTTTTCGCTGCTTTCGTGGCCACAGAAGGGGCGCCCCGACACATTCGCTTCAGAGCCACAGGCCTGCGCATCAACAGCCTCCGCTCGGCCGGGGACGTGGGACCCGCCGGTTAGGGGGCCAGCGGACAGGTCCGTCCACCTCCACTCCGGCCACCCCTGCCTCCAAACTTTCCTAGTCTGGTTTTTCAGGCCTATCAAACGCTAGTGGGTGGCAGGATTCGCCATCACCTCCCCCACTGGCGCGCCATCACTTTGGACAGGTGGGTTTTACAAATAGTCCGAAGGGGCTACTAGCTCCCCTTCGAGACTACCGCTCCAGACATGCTACCCCAGTACCACCGTATGTCGGAGGATCCCTTGGCACTTCTTCAACAAGAAGTCATGGCCTTCTTGACCAAGGGGGCCATTGAGCGTGTTCCAGTGCCAGAAGTCGGACGTGGTTGTTACTCCCACTACTTTCTGTTGCCCAAGAAGTACAAGGACCTGCGTCCTATCTTGGATCTCAGTGACGTCAATCTTGTCTGTCCTCGACCCTTGAGACTGGATGGTAGCGTTATACCTGCTGGATGCATATTTCCACATTCCCGTCCTGCCGGTCCACCGGCGTTACCTGATGTTTACGGTAGGCCGCAACTACTGTTTACCGTGCTCCCCTTTGGCCTTACCAGTGCCCCTCAGGTGTTCAGGCGATCAATTGATGGCGGTGGTCGAAGCTCATCTGCGCAGATCAGGGATTCCAGGCTTCCCCTATCTCGATGACTGGCTGTTGAAGGCGGGCTCGCCCCGGACAGTCGTCTCCCGCCTCCAGACTACGGCCGACCGCCTGCATTTGCTGGGGTTCTCCATCATTGTGCCGAAGTCGCACCAGATTCCCTCTCAGACGCTCCTCTTCATCTGAGCGGTTCTGGACACGGCGCAGTTTCGGGTCTTTCCTCCCAAACAGCGAGTCCGGGCCATTCGGGCTATGATTCCGATCTTTCAGCCCTTGTCCTTGGTTTCGGTCAGAATACCCCTCAAGCTGCTGAGCCTCGTGGCCTCCTGCATCCTGCTAATAAATCATGCCAGGTGGCATATGCGAGCTCTGCAGTGGGACCTGAAGTGGGCGCAGCGTCAGGGGAACCTGTCTGACTACGTCCAGATCTCGGAGGGCACTGCACAACAATTGCAGTGGTGGCTCACGAAACGGCATTGGGTCAATGGCAGATCCCGCTCCCTTCCCCAACCGGAGCACACAGTGGTGACGGATGCGACCCTCCTGGGATAGGGCGTCCACATGGCAGAGGCGGAAATCAGAGGGGGTGATCTGTGGCCTCTGGTCTCCGGCGGAGTCCAGGCTTCATATCAACCTTCTGGAGCTCCGGACGATCCGACTGGCACTTAAGGCATTCCTTCCCTCTGTCAAGGGGAGAGTAGTGCAGGTGTTCACTGACAACACCACGGCCATGTGATACTGCAACAAACAGGGCGGGGTGGGGTCGTGGACCCTATGTCAGGAGGCTTCGCGCCTCTGGACATGGCTGGAACAACATGGCCTTTTCCTGGTGGTTCAACACCTGGCAGGTTCACTGAACGCCAGGTAGCACGAACTCAACCACAGGTGCATGATGGATCACGAATGGCGTCTTCACTCTGAGGTGGCGCAAGGTCTCTTTCAACAGTGAGTAGAGCCTTGGTTAGATCTATTCGCCACCGAAGAGAACGCGCAATGTCAGCAGTTCTGCACGTTGGAATTTCCAAGGCGGCACTCGCTAGGCGACGCTTTTCGTCGCGACTTGAGTTGCAGTCTGTTGTACGCCTTTCCGCCTATACCACTACTGTCCAGAGTGCTGAACAAGATTAGGCACGACCAGGCTCAAGTTATTCTTGTGGCTCGGACTGGGCTAGAAGAGTTTGATATCCCAAGCTACTCAATATGACCATCGATTCCCCGATTCGTCTGCCTCTTCGGGAGGGTCTTCTGCCGCAGCAGCAGGGGACAGTCCTCCACCCGAACCTGTCAAGTCTCCACCTCTTTGCGTGGATATTGAGCGGCGGCAGTTGATTCCTTTCGACTTGCCTCCTGAAGTCTGTGATGTCATTCTGGCAACCAGGTGTACCTCCGCTAAGTTGATATATGCTTGCAGGTGGAACAAGTTTGTGGCATGGTGCACAGCAAAGGCTGTGGATCCCCTTTCTGCCCCTCTTTCTGAAGTCCTACTGTAATTCCACATGGGGACTTGAACCTGGTTCTCGCATATTTAATGTGCGCTCCCTTTGAGCCTCTTCGCAACTGTCCTCTTAGTCTGTTAACTTTGAAGACTGCTTTCCTGGTTGCTATCACCTCTGCCAGGAGAGTGAGTGAACTCCAGGCTCTTTCTTGCAAACCTCCTTTTCTGTCTGTCCATCCGGACAAGGTTGTGTTCAGAACACGTCCATCCTTTCTGCCAAAGGTTGTCACTGCCTTTCACATCGGGCAGACCATCACTTTGCCCACCTTCTTTCCGCATCCTTCCAGAGAGGAAGAGAGGCTCCGCTGTCTGGACCCAAAACGTGCACTCTCATTTCACCTGAATCGCACACAACAGTTCCTGGTGGATGACCAGCTCTTTGTTGGCTACGTAGGCACCAAGAAAGGCGGGCCGTACACAAGCAGACTATCTTCCAATGGGCCATCTTGTATATTAAAGCCTGTTATTCTCTGGCGAAAAAGGAGCCTCCGGTGGGGCTGCGTGCCCATTCCACCAGGACGACAGCAGCCACTACGTCTTTGGGATGTGGTGTCCCCTTACATCTGTCAGGCAGCTACGTGGGCCTCGTTGCACTTTTACTAAGCACTATTGCCTGGACAGCCAAGTCCGGAGAGACAACTTTTTTGGCCGTTCTGTTCTCGGGGACTTCCTGGTGTGATCTTGGTTCGCAGACCAACCACCGGGGTTGGTATTGCTGGGGTATCTATTCTAAGGTAAGGAATCTATCACTACGTGTTTCTTTCAGATGAGCAAATAACTTACCTTTGGTATTGATATATCTGTAAGAAACATTAGTTAGTGATAGATTCCTTACCGCCCCACCCATCCTCCCCGTTCTGCAAACTGATTTCTAGGGTTAAGGTCATCCCTTTCAGGGCCCTAGTTTCAATGCACCAGTGGTCAGTATCTTGCATGGCTCTGCGTTCCTGGCGTGGAAAGTCGTGTACAGAACTGATGTGGGCGTGTGAAGGCGGCGTCTAAGTAGCTGCCGCGACGTCATCTCGGCGACCACGATGCCAATGACGGACACGATTTTATGAAAACAACGGGGTTGACCCTGTATCCCTCAGAACCTGGGTAATAGGTAATTTAGAAAATATTGGTTCTGTCGGGTTCAAACAACAATGATTTATCTAAACAGTTTTCTTATACAATGCTCCTAATAGAACCCACAGAACACCTCTGAAATATTGAGACAATTCCTTACAATAAATGAAAAAGAAATCCTGTATATTACTTTATACTCTCTTTATATCATTTTCTGAGTCCAAAAATCATTTCTGTACAACATATACAATAACTGTCAATATATCAAATATAGTGCAAGAAAATGTGACATTAGTGAATAGTGAACTTGTGATCAACAAAATACATCCATATTTCATGAACTCAAAATATAGATAAACTCTACACGTATGTACAGAGTATTATTTCATTCGGGCCATCAACTGGTACAATCTGGGAACCCTATAATTTCTTTCAAGTTCGTTAGGGCTCCAAGTCTATGTGGCCTGTGAACAGATGTCGACGTTTCGACCCTGAAAGCGCCAATGTTTGCAGTCGCAGCGGGTCTTTATCAAGACAAATATGCGCGGCACGACAGTCTACAAAGTAAGTAAAAAGGAATAGTCAGAGGGGGTTCTTTTTAATAAGACTAGTTTTATTAGTATAGGGTGCGGTCAAAGTACTCACCCTACCATCCAGGTGCATTAGTCACGTGGAAACAAAAATTGTCCTTTCGTCTGAAAAGAGGAGGGAAAGATTGTATAAATCCCTGAGGTTGCACACAAATTTACTAAGTACATCTAAGGATACATTCGTGCAGTTATATTATCAGCGTCAGTTGGTGTGCAAACATGCCGATATCGAGAATTTTGGGTCTCCCATTTAAACTACGACCTCAATCGGCATCCCATTTCATAATTATTAAACTAACGCGGCAGGGTCAGAGGGTGCCGTTATAGGGGAATTTTGGGTCTCCCATTTAAATTACGACATCCATCGGCAACTCATTTCATAAGCACGCTTGAGTGCGATGGTATCGAAGATGGATTTTTAACGGTCTCATAGTGCTTGTAAGTGCTATAACGTTAGTCGCGGGATGTTCCCGCCAACTAAATTGTTGGCAACTCGTTAGATTAATGCCTCGTCGGATTGTGTATGCCCGTGAATCCTTATAGAAAAGCAGTCACAGTCCGAGCATGCAAGTGTCTTGACCATCGTTAGTTCAAAAAGCCCATTAGTGCAATAAGCTTATATCAGGAGACCAGCCTTACCATGAAAAATGCTCACGGTAAATGCTCTAGTTAATCTGCTTCTCAGCTCACGAACCTGCTGCTGGGGATCAGCTTACCGTCGTGGCCCGGAAGCTGCGTATAAACGTAGTGACGTGCGTCCTAGCGTCATGTGATGTTACGTGGTTGCCCCGGTAACCACAACTCGTTCTACACGTATGAAATGACGGACGCGAAGCCGCACGACGACGCCTTCCGACGCGCAGGGGTACTGCTGTCGAAAACTTTCCAGATCTAGTCTGACGCCTGGGGGTAATTATAAGATAAGGAATCTACCACTAACTAATATTTCTTACAGATATATTGTTACCGAAGGTAAGTAACTTGTTCATTTACCCACATTTCTGCAAATCTATGCAAGGAGTTCCAGCATTAATAAACTAACTTGCATTTTTAAGGGAAATTATCAAGGTATGTCTCACTTTTCCCACACTAGAAAATGTCGGAAAAATACTCGTGGCAAGGCCATGAAAATAACTGTATGAGGCATATGAGCTGCAGATTACACACTGTGCATAGATCGACATCCAGTGTTGGGCCCGGATGTTTGCAGTTTGTTTTTGTCCAGAAAAGTTCTTTGGAAGTCACGAGATAGGTGACGCCTCCTTTAAACCACATTACGCATGGGCATCGGCTCCATCCTCAGATTATTTTTTTCCGCCATCGGGCTCGGATGTGTTTCCTGAGCTCTGGTTTGGAACCGAATTTCCTTCGGCGCGCAATCCTCACCCAGTTCAACGGTATTGTTTCGATCGCGCTCCCCATCGACGCGATTCTTCACCACTTTGAAGTCTTCGATTCCGGTCGTCGACGAAGGCCTCGGGGCCTACCTGGACCTTACTCTCTGGTTCATGGAAAGGACGCCATTCAAGAAATGTCCTCGATGTGGGTCGAAGTTTCCCCACACAGATCTACATGAGGTGTGCAACCTTTGCCTCTCACCAGAGCACGAGGCCCAAGACTGTTCCGCTTGTGCCTCCTTCCGCTCCAAAAAATCGATTCGGGACCGACTAGCTCGAAAAACCATGGTTCGCTCGTCAGCTTCAATCACCGACGACATCTTCGAAGAGGGCGTCGACGTGCCAGAACACCAGCGGGTCGAAGAAAGTGCCAGCTCCTCTGATGCAGAAGACTCAGACGTCGAGGACATCACTCCAGCTCAACGGGTCATAAGTAAGACTGTCGACCCCCAACGCTTCCTCGACACCCTCAAAAAAGGCTTCGCTCACACCCTCACCTTCTGGCCCGGGTGCACACCGAGAGACTGCTTCCCTGGCCCTGCCTTCGGGCCCGGCAAAGAAGCCTACTATGCCATCAGGCGGCTCGGGCTCGAGTCAGCCTATTCCCGGTGCCGATCCCATACCGACACCGAAGAAGAAGCCATCTTCCTCAACCACACCGACCGCTGCTCTGACACCTAAGCACTCGGCGCCGAAGACTGGCACCGGCTCATCGAAGCCAAAACCGCACTCTGAGACGAGTATAAAACTGCATAAAGGTCCTGACTCGCGCTTCGGAGCCGAAAAAACCTCCGGAACCGAAAACGTCGACGCCGAAGGACCTGCCCTACACAGAAGAGCTTTTTACACCAGATCCTACTCAAAAGACTCTTGTAAAGGATCCTAAGGCTGGCCAACTAGCTATTAGCTCCAAGAAGAGACTACAAGAGGCGTCTGCACCACCTCCTCCAAAGAATAGAGATATTGCAACCTCTCCATTAAGGGTCTCTTCTCCACCACCTCCCCATACCATCACTCCTCCTACACCTCCTCCACCATATCATTCGCCTACACCATCCACTAATCCAGATGATGATGTAGATACAGACTCTGATGACGCAGGTGGGGGTGCACATGACCCAGCAGGGACCAATAGTCCCCCTCAGTCACCTAATCCATGGGATGATTATAACACACCGGATGTGCCTTACGTCCCCCAAGACTATGTATATCCTTCTAGGCCTTCCCCACCAGAGGACACTATAGGTTTTCACCTATTAGTACAGAGAGATGCCCAGTACCATGGGGTTGACTTGCACACATATACTGTGGAGGAAGATTTCCTATTGGACACTTTTGATTACACACAAAGGTCCACTGCCATTTTGCCAATGCTTAAAGGGGTCACTAAGAACGCAACAGAGGTATTTAAAGATCCTGTCAGGACTCTGGTCCTCAACCCTCGCATCGAGAAAAAATACAAAGCTGACCCTACAGATCCAGTTTACATTAGAGGTCCAGCACCACTAGATTCTTTAGTAGTATCAAATGCACGTAAACGTGCTAATTCACAAACATCAGTTGAGACCTCACCGCCAGATAAGTAATCTAAACTCCTTGACGCCTCTGGTAAGTGCACAGCGTCACAGGCAGCGAACATATGGCGCATTGCCAATACTCAAGTGCTATTGGCAAGATATGACAGGGCACATTTTGATGAACTACAATCCATAATGCAGCATCTACCAGATAAATATAAAAACCGGGCCAATGAACTCATACAGGAAGGTAAAAATATCACCAATACCTCAATTCGAAGTGCCCTAGATGCCGCAGATACTGCCCCAAGGGCAATTAATACTAGTGTCCTTCTGCGTAGGCATGCCTGGCTACGTATTTCAGGTTTCAAACCTGAAGTACAAAATTCCATCCTCAATCAGCCATTTGATGAGCAACACCTATTTGGCCCTAATGTCGATGTATCTTTAGGAAAAATGAAAAAAGACACTGACACAGCTAAATCTATGGGAGCTTTGCAATTGCAAGGGCTACCAAAGAAGGTGTTAAAGTGGTAACAACAACACGGACAGAGGCAAAACCAACAACTCCCACTCTGCCTCCACCCCTACCCAATGACTTTCCTCCGCTTCCCCCCCCACCATTCCACTCCTGTGGTGGGAAGACTACAACAATTCCTTCCTGCCTGGACCAACATCACATCAGGCAGGTGGGTCCGACAAATTATTCAATCAGGCTACTGTCTAGAACTAGCATCTACCCCCCAAACATACCACCCAAACAGCGTCCAATGTCACAAGAGCATCTATCACTGCTAAAGCAAGAAGTGCTATCCTTGCTAGAAAAAAGTGCAATAGAACCAGTTCCTCTGCACCAGCAAAACAAGGGAGTTTACTCACTATACTTTCTTATCCAAAAGGACGGCTCTCTAAGGCCTATTCTAGACCTTAGACCGCTAAACATATACATAGTCAGACTATTTTCACATGATCACACTTCAACAAGTCCTTCCTCTCCTGTTGCAAAACGACTTCCCTGCTACTCTAGATCTCAAGGATGCATACTTCCACATTCCCATTCACAAAGCTCATAGAAAGTACCTCAGATTTGTAATAGACGAGCAGCACTATCAATTCAAAGTACTCCCATTCGGAGTCACAACAGCACCATGGGTATTCACCAAGTGCCTAGAAGTAGTGGCGGCACACTTAAGAAGACAGCACATCCACGTCTTCGCGTACCCCGACGACTGGCTCATAAAAGCCAGCTCATACAACCAGTGTGTGGAACACACCCATGCCATGATCCAACTGCTACACAACTTGGGGTTCACAATAAATCACACGAAGTCTCATCTGCAACCATCCAAAGTACAACAGTACCTCGGTGCCCCAATAAGCATCTCAACAGTGCTAGCTTATCCAACTCCAGTAAGGATAGCCAGCATGCAAGCTCTTCTCGCAAAGTTTCAGCCACAACACTCCCTTCCAGCACGAGTGTTCATGCAACTCATAGGGATGATGGCCTCTTGCGTTTTCATAGTGCCCCATGCAAGACTCCAAATGCGTCCTCTTCAATAGTGCTTATCACGTCAATGGAACCAGGCTCAAGGTCAATTAACAGACGGTCGGACTCAT
Organism: Lissotriton helveticus; assembly: GCF_964261635.1. Classification (NCBI taxonomy): domain Eukaryota; kingdom Metazoa; phylum Chordata; class Amphibia; order Caudata; family Salamandridae; genus Lissotriton; species Lissotriton helveticus. The sequence continues at coordinate 815,242,999 of NC_136068.1, read as the reverse complement.
CGCTCTCTGCAGTGGCGGAACACCAAAAACCTTTCCAAAGAGCGACCATTCCTAGAGCCAGTTCCTCAAATAGTCTTGACAACAGACGCATCGTTCTCCGTCTGGGGAGCCCACCTACTGCAACACACCATGCAAGGCAGGTGGATACCACAACAAAAGTTACTCCATATCAATCACCTGGAGTTATTAGCTATATTCCTAGCACTGAAAGCTTTCCATAAGCAAGTATCAAACAAAGCTCTGTTAGTCCGCACGGACAACATGACAGCCGTGTATTACGTACAGAAACAGGGCGGAACACACTCCCTGCAACTCTCTCAACTAGCACAGGACATATGGCGGTGGGCTATACCTCAAAACCTATTACTTCTAGCTCAGCATGTTCCAGGAGTACAAAATACCATAGCAGATCTGTTAAGTCGTCAGACACAACAGACCCACGAGTGGGAACTTCATACGCAAGTTCTTCAACCATTCTTTCAGATGTGGGGACAACCTCAGATAGATCTCTTTGCCACCCACGAAAACGCCAAATGCCCAAGCTTCGCCGCCAGATATCCACACCCACTGTCCAAAGGCAATGCGATATGGATGAACTGGTCAAACAAATTTACATTTGCTTTTCCACCTCTACCACTCATGCCACTAGTAGTACGCAAACTACAGCAGCATTCTCTGACCCTCATCCTAGTTGCTCCACCGTGGGCAGACAGCCGTGGTACACCACACTGCTTCAACTGTCTGAGGTACCGCACCAAAAATTATACCTGTCTCCACACCGTTTAACACAGAACTGTGGAGAGATCAGGCACCCGGACCCAGCTCAGCTCAACCTTGCGATCTGGCTCCTGAAATCCTAGAATTCGGATATCTTAACCTTCCTCCAGACAGCATGAATGTCATAAAAGAAGCTAGACGTCCAACCACTAGAGCATGTTCTGCAGCTTAGTGGAAACGTTTTGTAATATATTGTCACAACAACAAGATTCCCTAGACGTGTCTATTCAGCACATCATAGGATACTTACTGCACCTCCAAAGATGTAACTTAGCTTACACGTCTATTAGACTGCATCTTGCTGCAATAGCAGCATATCTGCAAAACAGACAGCATCTATCTCTGTTCAGAGTGCCTGCTATTAAAGCCTTAATGGAAGGCCTTAAGAGAATATATCCGCCCAGAGTACCACCTTCACCTGTGTGGAATTTACACATTGTTCTCACACGACTAATGAGACCTCCCTTCGAACCCTTACATAAATGTGAACTACAATTTTTAACATAGAAGGTTGCGTTCCTAGTAGCTATTACTTCTCTGCAGAGAGTTAGTGAACTACAAACACTAACCATTGAAGAACCCTTCTTGCAAATGCATCATAAAAAGGTCGTTCTCCGTACTAATCCAAAATTCCTGCCCAAAGTCGTTTCTCCCTTCCACCTCAATCAATCTGTGGAATTGCCCGTTTTCTTCTCGCAGCCACAGACAGTAGCAGAAAGAGCTCTTCATACCCTAGATGTCAAAAGAGCATTGCTATACTACATCTGCTGGGTCTGCTATACTACATCGAGAGAACACATACCTTTCGTAAGACCAAACAACTTTTTGTGTCTTTCTCACCACCACATAAGGGTAATCCCATTTCAAAATCTGGATCTGAAAGAGACACGTTAGTATTAGATTCCTTACCTTAGAATATCCCCAGGCGTCAGACTGGATCCGGAATTTTTTTGCGTAGCAGTACCCTTGCGCGTCGGTAGGCGTCGTCTGCGGCTCCGCGTCCGTCGTCTGCGGCTCCGCGTCCGTCGTGGGCGCCGTGATGACGTCGTCGGAGTACTTAGACGCCGCCTCCGCGTGCTGACGTCAGTTCTTCTTTTTTCCGCGCCAGCAGCGCAGATCCGGAAAAAGTGGTACCTTAGCCACTTTTTGACTAACTCTCTTTTTGATCTTTTTGATCACCTTTTTCGAGTCTTCGACTCCTATTCGGTGCCGGTAGGGATGCCTGGCTTCAAGCCCTGTGAGGATTGCGACCGACTGATGTCGATGATGGACCCTCACCGTCGGTGTCTCCACTGTCTCGGCGTCGACCACGACGACAAGGCCTGTTCCGACTGCCGGGCCCTGACTTCGAAGGCTAGACGGGAGCGGTCCCGTAAGCGGCTCGAACTCCGGCAGTTGGCCCCGCGCCACGAGAGGTCCCGGTCCGGACGGAGGTCGAGGGACCGGTCGCGGGAGCGGAGCCATCGTAGCTCCGGGAGTCGACATCACTCCTCTGGGTCGAAGTAGTCAGGTAAGCACAAGAAGTCGAAGAGACGTCATCGCTCTTCCGACTCCCCCCGACGCGGCCGGGGGTTCAGGTGGCACCGCCCACGCGGCTCCTTCGGAGTCGCAGGCGCCGCGTCCGGCTTCATACCCCTCGGTCCCTGGGCCTAACGCGACACCGGAAGAGATCGAGTGGTTCCTCATGGCCATGAGGTCCCTCTCTTCTCCGATGGGCTCCGCGGCGCCTTCGGGCCCAGCGGACCCGTCTGGGGGTCCTAGCAGGTCGGCGGCTCCGGCCCCGACGCCGTCAGGTGCTTCGGCTCCGACTACGCCGGCGCCTTCGGGCCCGGCGCCGCCGGGCCCGCTGGATCCGGTTCCGGATCGCCGCCGGTGGATTTAACGACCTCCCCGGCGCCGTCCCCTCGGGTGTCACCACCGGCGCCGTCGTCGGGCGGCGCCGCCTCCGATACCTCACTCGACCCGGTTCCGGCGCCGATTATGACGCCGTTCGGAGAGTTTACTTTCCATGAACCGGACCCATCCTTTGTTGAACCTGACTACCAGGAGATGGGTGATGAGGAGTATTGGGAGGGGTCTGAGGACCCTCTGGCACGTGAATGCCAGTCTCATGAGGACTGGGCAGGTGAACTTGGGGATGCCAGTGGTCTGGACACTTCGCCCGACACTGGCTTTGTCTCGCCTCCTACCGTGGCTACGGAGGAGGGGGCAACCTACAGTGTGGTGTTGACGAGGGCGGCCAAGGCCTTGGGCCTTCAGCTCCCCGTCGCGGCCGTGAGGACTAATCTCCTCACTGAGGTCCTTAAGCCGCAGTAATGCTCAGCTGAGCCTCTGCTGACGTTTAATGAGGCCTTGACCGACGTTCTTTTGGGCACTTGGTCCAAGCCCGCTACAGGTTCGCCTGTAGATAGGAACGTGGCCAGACGCCACCGCCCGGCTCCGGGTGTCCCATGTTTCCTGTCCACCCACCCCACCCCCGAGAGCCTGGTCATCCAGGCCTCCAATTCCCAGAACGCATTCCCGTCGGCTCCGCCGGACAGGGAATCCAAGAGGTATGAGCAGTACGGTAAAAAGATCTTCTCATCCCCTAGTCTGGGACTGCGGTCTTCCAACACCGCATGCCTCTTGGGCCGCTACACCCACTCTCTGTGGGATACGGTTGCGGAAGTGCTGCCAGAGTGTCCGTTGGAGGTACGGGCCAAACTCGGCCAAGCCTTTGTGGAGGGCCGGGATGCAGCCAAGTATTCTATCCGGTGTGGGCTGGATACCACCGACTCACTAGGTAGAGCGATGGCAACGACAGTGGCGGTCAGACGCCACGCCTGGTTGAGGTCCACCAACTTTTCGGCCGATGTCCAAAACACACTGATTGACATGCCGTTTGATGGCCGTCGCCTCTTTGGCGACAAGGCAGACCATGCGCTTGAGCGCTTTAAGGACTCCAGGGCTACGGCCAAGTCCTGGGGCCTCTCGGCCCCGCGCCAGCAATCGGCTGCCTTTCACTCCTTTCATGGCCACGGAAGGGGTGTACCCACACGTGCTGCCAGCCACGCTCCGCAGGGTAATACCCAACGCGGTGGCGGCCGTGGAAACCGCCGTGGTGGCGGTCGGGGACAACGGCGAGGTCAGTCCACACCTTCCCCCGCAGCATCCGCCTCAAAACCCTCCTAGTCCGTGCTTTCAGGCCCATGTGACGCCAGTGGGGGGCAGGGTTCGCCATCACCTCCTCCACTGGCGCATCGTCACTTCGGACAGGTGTGTGCTGCAGATCGTCCGAAGGGGCTACTCCCTCCCCTTTGAGGCGACTCCTCCAGCCATGCCACCGCAGAACCACCGCGTATCGGGGGATCATTTGCGACTTCTGCAGGAGGAAGTTACAGACCTCTTGGCCAAGGGGGCCATCGAGCGCGTTCCTGGGCCAGAAGTAGGGTGTGGTTGCTACTCCCACTACTTTCTGGTACCCAAGAAGGGCAAAGGGGGCCTACGCCCTATCTTGGACCTACGGAGCGTCAACGGCTTCCTCCGGAAGGAGAAGTTCAAAATGCTGACACTGGCTCAGGTCTTAGCTGCCCTGGACCCAGGAGACTGGATGGTAGTGTTGGACTTGCAGGACGCTTATTTCCACATCCCCGTCCTGCCGGCCCACCGGCGCTACCTGCGGTTCACGGTTGGCCACGAGCACTTTCAGTATACCGTGCTCCCCTTCGGCCTTACCAGCGCCCCACAGGTGTTCACAAAGGTGATGGCGGTGGTCGCAGCTCATCTGCGCAGGTTAGGGGTTTCAGTCTTCCCCTACCTCGACTGGTTGTTGAAGGCGGGCTCGCCCCAGACAGTCGTCAGCCACCTCCAGACTGCGGCAGATCTCCTGCACCAGCTGGGGTTCTCCATCAATGTGCCAAAGTCACACCTGTGCCCCTCTCAGAAGCTCCTCTTTATCAGAGCGGTTCTGGACTCGGCGCAGTTTCGGGTTTATCCACCCGAACAGCGGGTCCGGGATATTCAGGCTCTGATTCCCATCTTTCAGCCGTTATCCTGGGTCTCGGTCAGGTTGACGCTGCGGCTTCTGGGGCTGATGGCCTCCTGCATCCTACTGGTGCATCACGACAGGTGGCGGATGCGGGCTCTGCAGTAGGACCTGAAGTTTCAGTGGGCCCAGCATCAGGGCAACCTGTCCGACCACGTCCTGATCTCGGAGGGCACTGCGAGACAGCTGCAGTGGTGGCTCACGGACCGCGATTGGGTCAGCGGCAGATCCCTCTCCCTTCCCCAACCGGAGCACGTAGTTGTGACGGACGCGTCCCTCCAGGGCTGGGGAGGCCACATGGGAGAGGCGGAGGTCAGAGGCCTCTGGTCTCCGGCGGAGGCCCGGCTCCACATCAACCTGTTGGAGTTACGGGCGATTCGTCTAGCACTGAAGGCATTCCTCCCCTCTGTCCGGGGGAGTGTAGTGCAGGTGTTCACGGACAACACCACCGCCATGTGGTACTGCAACAAACAGGGCGGGGTGGGGTCGTGGACCCTTTGCCAGGAGGCTCTGCGCCTCTGGCAATGGCTGGAACGCCAGGGCGTGACCCTGGTGGCTCAACACCTGCCAGGTTCTCTGAACGCCAGGGCGGACGAGCTCAGCCGTCGGTGCATGATGGATCACGAATGGCGTCTGAGCTCGGACGTGGCTCAAGGCCTCTTTCGGCAATGGGGAGAGCCTTTGTTAGATCTATTCGCCACCGAAGAGAACGCGCAATGTCATCAGTTCTGCGCGTTGGAATTTCCCAGGCGGCACTCGCTCGGAGACGCTTTTCGCCGCGAGTGGAGTTGCGGTCTATTGTACGCCTTTCCGCCTATACCACTTCTGCCCAGAGTGCTGAAGAAGATCAAGCGCGACCGGGCCCAAGTCATCCTTGTGGCTCCGGACTGGGCACGAAGGTACTGGTATCCAGAGCTACTCAGTATGTCAGTCGATCCCCCGGTTCGTCTGCCTCTTCAGGAGGACCTTCTGTCGCAGCAGCAGGGGACGGTCCTCCACCCGAACCTGTCCAGTCTCCACCTCCATGCTTGGAGATTGAGCGGCGACAGTTGAGGCCATTTGACTTGCCTCCTGAAGTCTGTAATGTCATTCTGGCAGCCAGGCGTCCCTCCACAAAAACGGTATACGCCTGCAGGTGGAACAGATTTGTGGCATGGTGCACAGCAAAGGCTGTGGATCCTCTTGCTGCCCCTCTCTCTGAGGTTCTTCTCTTCCTTCTTTCTCTTGCCCAGCAGGGCTCTGCTCTGGGCACTATCAAGGGCTACCTTTCTGCCCTTTCAGCCTTTCTGAGGCTGCCTGATCAACCTTCCTTGTTCAAGTCCCCTATTGTAAATAGATTTCTAAAAGGCATCACACACATATTCCCTCCTGTTCCGTTTGTGATGCCTCAGTGGGACTTGAACCTTGTTCTTACATTTCTGATGTGCGCTCCCTTTGAGCCACTTCACAACTGTCCTCTCCGCCTTCTAACTCTGAAGACTGCTTTCCTGGTTGCAATCACCTCTGCCAGGAGAGTGAGTGAGCTCCAGGCTCTTTCATGTACACCCCCTTTCCTTTCTGTCCATCCGGACAAGGTTGTGTTGCGGACTAAGCCATCTTTCCGGCCCAAGGTTGTCACAGCCTTCCACATCGGGCAGTCTATCACATTGTCAACCTTCTTTCCGCCACCGCATCCCTCTAAAGAGGAAGAGCGGCTCCACCGTCTGGACCCAAAACGTGCGCTCTCTTTCTATTTGGATCGCACACGCCAGTTCCGGGTGGATGACCAACTCTTTGTTGGTTACGTGGGCGCTAAGAAGGGGAAAGCGGTGCACAAGAGGACCATCTCCCGGTGGATCATCTTGTGTATCCAGGCATGCTACTCCTTGGCTAGAAAGGAGCCCCCTGTTGGATTGCGGGCTCACTCCACCCAAACCACGGCGACTACAACTGCCCTGGGCCGGGGAGTGCCCTTACAAGACATCTGTCAGGCAGCTACGTGGGCATCGCTGCACACGTTTGCGAGACACTATTGCCTGGACAGCCAAGTCCGGAGGGATGGCTTCTTTGGCCGTTCTGTCCTCCAGGACTTTCTGGTGTGATTATTGGTTCGCAGACCCACCACCGGGGTTGGTATTGCTGGGGTATCTATTCTAAGGTAAGGAATCGAATACTAACGTGTCTCTTTCAGATGCACAAGTTACTACTTGTGTAACGATATATCTGTAAGAGACATTAGTTAGTATTAGATTCCTTACCGACCCACCCATCCTCCCCGTTCTGCGAACCGATATCTAGGGTTAGGGTTATCCCCTTTCAGGGCCCTAGTTTCAATGGCACCAGTGTTGGTTTTTAACATGGCTCAGTGCTTCTGGCGCGGAAAAGCTGTGTCTAAGAACTGACGTCAGCACGCGGAGGCGGCGTCTAAGTACTCCGACGATGTCATCACGGCGCCGACGACGGACGCGGAGCCGCAGACGACGCCTACCAACGCGCAAGGGTACTGCTACGCAAAAAAATTCTGGATCCAGTCTGAAGCCTGGGGATATTCTAAGGTAAGGAATTTAATACTAACTAATGTCTCTTACAGATATATCGTTACACAAGTAGTAACTTGTGGGATAGCTAGATGGATTGTCAAATGCATACAAATTTGTTACCACAAAGCTAAACATACGTTATCTGTTCCTCCTAAAGCCCACTCTACAAGGAAAATAGGGGCTTCAATGGCATTTTTAGGGAGCATTCCCCTAGATGACATCTGCAGAGCAGCTACATGGTCTACACCGCACACATTCACAAAACACTATTGTGTAGATGTGCAAACCAAACAACAAGCTAATGTGGGCCAGGCTGTTCTCAAAACATTATTTCAAACTACTCCAACAGATAGGGGTGGTCGCCGCTAAGAGTGGGTACTGCTATACAATCTATGCACAGTGTGTAATCTGCAGCTCATATGCCTCGAACGGAAAATGCTACTTACCAGTATGCATCTGTTCTTGGCATGTAGAGCTGCAGAGTTGCACAGGCCTACCCGCCTCCCCGGTTACCCTTGTCTGTTCTAGTATTATCTTAATTAGATACAGCTTACATGGACATCCTTCCTTTTCTTGCAAAGCTCCATCATTTCCCTAATGTCGAAAAACAATCTGAGGATGGAGCCGATACCCATGCGCAATGTGGTCCAAAGGAGCAGTCGCCTATCTTGTGACTTCCAAAGAACTTTTCAGGACAAAAACAAACTGCAAACATCCGGGCCCAACACTAGGTGGCGATCTATGCACAGTGTGTAACTGCAGCTCTACATGCCAATAACAGATGCATACTGGTAAGTAGCATTTTCCTTTTCCAAGTTGGGCAAAAGGGGAGTGTAGAAAAAGTACATTTGCAATTGTTCAGCAGACTTCCTCACAAACAAATCTAACATCGCATGTATTTGTAAAGTGTACGTGCACCATAAGGTCTCTTGGTGCTGAAATAACAGATGTTTTAATTACCACCTCGCTGGTACTCATTTGTTCGACCTCAGAAGGATGACAGACTAAGTAGACCTGGTAGGATTCTAACCTGTGACAATATATATTTGCTCATGTGAAAACAAAATTCATAAAAATGAAATAGAAATAGAATTTCCATTCTTACAAATTTATGAAAGTCGTAAATCTGCACCAATGCACAACATACCTACGGGTGCACTTTTGTGTCTTTATTTAAGATTTGGGGCCCTAATCTATTTTCATGATTCTCCCTCATTTTATTTTAATATTGGCATGCATCACACACATTTTACTATAAGCTGCCCCAGATAAATGGTATCTAAAATTGTGCAGGTAAGCTAAACGCTTTTTTAAAGTAGAATTTTTTTTATGTATATTTTAATTTGAAAGCCCAAAATCACTGATCTTTCTTTTAGGCTACTGCATATTTTCAGTGAGCATTAAGTAGCCTCAAATTGTTAAAATTTGCAAACGTGTACACTTTTTTTTTGTACTGGAATCACTGCCAGTAATGCAAGCTCAGCTCACTGCATTTACTTGCAGCACAGGCCCCAATAGTAAATGCTTTACATTAATAAATCTTATAAACAGGTTTGAATCATTTACACATCTAAATAAGAATCTTGCTTTAGTGTCAGAAAATACTTACCAGATCCACACTCTAAACTACATCCAAAGGCTTTGTGCTTCAGGAGGATGGACCAACTTGTCCACCGGACAAAGTAAACCGGAAAACTAGTTGCCCTTGACCCCAAACAAACTCTGGTGAAAGGAATTCCTAATCCCAGATCCAATGTTAACATATCATTCAGTGTTATCAAAGTGAAGACGTTGCATTAAATCATTCCTTAAAAATTGCTGACTCTGGATTATGTGTCAATTTCTATGTGGTTTAATTATGTGTTACAACCATTTGTTTTAAGTTAGGCCATTGGTGCTTCTCTAGATCTTTTTTTGTAGCCATTTCAAAATGGTTTAGACCAACCACCCATTTGTAGTGAACTGTTGCAATAGAATGTGTACCACGCTTTCAAAAGGGAAGAGGCTTCTACCCCTGTTTTTTCCTTGTGAAGAAGAAATCGGTAGATTGGAGTCCCATGGTGGACCTCAAAGCTCAACAAATACCTGCAGAAAAAATCCTTTTGCATGGCAACTCTCCAGGAGATATTACAGCTTCTTAACTAATCAGATTTTCTGGCCAGGCTCGATTTTACAGGATGCATATTTCCATATCCCTACCCATCCCAAACATCGAATATTCCTCTGTTTCACTGTGGCAGGCGTGCACTCTCAGTTCAAAGTGTTTCCCTTCGTACTCCGCTCAGCTCATCAGGTTTTTACCAAGTGTCTTGCTACCTTGGCAGCATATCAACAATTAAGAGGCTACAAATCTTTCCATATCTCAACGATTGGCTAGTGAAAGCTCCTTCTCTTCATCAAGCCTCGGAGGCCATCTCCTTCTACCTACAGCTGTTCCGCTCTCTAGAGCTTGCAGTCAATTTTTCAAAAATCTGTTCTCACACATTCCCAACGGATAACGTTTCTCCAAGCAATGTTGGATACCCTCCAAAACAAGGCCTTCTTATCCACAGAAAACCATACTATCTCTGGCTCACAGTCTATACAAAAGGGCTCTCTCCTGTCTGTCTCCTCAAGTCTTTTCTTCGCATGATGTCCTCTGCTATCCTCATGGTGCCTCACACACGTCTAAAGATGAGGACCTTTGAAGAGCAGTTGGACAGACAATTGCTTCAGATAACAGGATCATTTGAGGATATCATTCAGATTACCCTGTTCATGAGGAAAGCACTTCCTTGGTGGCAGTCCTCCAACAATCTCTGTGGGGCTGACATTTCTTTCTCCTCTTCCAGAGTTCGTTCTGACCACAGATGTTTCATTGGAAGGCTGGGGGGCTCACCTTCAGGACCTTCAAATAAGCGGCAAATGGAGTCTTTCTCTTTCCAAGATGCACATCAAGTTCCTGGAACCGAGGGCAAATGTCCTAGCCCTCCAGTTGTTCCTTCCAAGGATTCAAGCATCCTCAGGCCTCGTTCGTACAGATAATACCACCTGAATGCACTATCTCAACAAGCATAATTCTATCTTTTGAAGCTCAAAAGATCTGGGAACGGGCACCACGGCGTAACATATGCATCAAAGCTGAACATCTCCCAGGCGCAAGGAACAACCTGGCAGACACTTTGAACCGAATAGGTCAAACAAATCACGAGTGGGAACTCGATCAGTTAATTCTCGACTCCTCCTTCTTCCAGAAATGGGGAACGCCCAACTTAGACCTGTTTGCATCTCAAGAGAACCAGAAATGCCGGTTCTTCGCCAGCAGGGAAGCTCAGAGGGGGTCATGGGGGAATGCGTTTTCGATAAGATGGTCAGAAATCCTTGTGTACGCTTTTTACCCCATGCCCTCTCATCTCCAGAGTTCACATGAAAATGAAAAAGGAACCGTGCCAGCTAATCCTCATTGCTCCACGAAGGCCCCGCAAGCATTGGTTTGCAGAGCTACTCCTGCTGCCGCATTCCAAGCCTCATCGCTTGGCTTAAGCATGTGGAGAACTGTACAGGTAAGTAACTTATTTTCTTATCAATCTGGAGGAATGCTCTGTAGATCCACCTCACCAGTTTTCCCCAGGTACCTGTTGTGGTAAGTGTCTGGTGTACTTCCTGTGTTGGGGGTAGTAGGATTTGGGTATGAAAAACCTGGCGAAATAGCTTAGAATATACTCATATGTATGAAATTGCCTGGGTGGAACGTCACAATCCGCTACTAGAGTTTGGAAATCCATGAACTCCTCATTAAAGAATAGATCTCCAATGGTAGAGAGACCACCAGTGGCGTTAGAGTCGGAGATGCCCTAATCACATTCATCCTTTAGATGTCTGTTGGCCTAGTAGGGGGATGGCGGGAGCAAAGTGTGACACTGCGCTAGTTAGTCTATTAGTCCTGGCTAGACAGGCTATCGGCACACGAAGCAGACTGCTAGCCCTAAGAGTTTAGGCGAGTGGAAGGGAATAGGAGATAATTCGAGAGTCCGTTCCGAAATTCTGCCATTGAGAGCCCTGTCTCGTACAGGGAATGCCAGAGAGCCATTGAGCCACCCACTCCAGTTATGCAGCTTAGTAATAACGTTAGAGTTCCAGGAGGGCCAGCCTTCCTTCTGCTACTGGAACTCTCAGCGTAACAAGTGAGATACAGTGCCTTTCTGTTCCCCTTAATAATGTTTTCAGTGATGGGTCCAATGGTTTAAAAAACGAATGTGGAGAGGAAGGTTATTGAAGTAATGAAGGATTTGGAGCATTACTACCATCTTTACCAAAGCCACTCGGCCAATTACTAATAGCAGCAAAGATGACCAGAACGTGATCTGGGTCTGAAGCGCTTGCAACGCTTTGCCCAGATTTCCATCACGCAAATCTGCAGGAGTATGGTAAATGTTGATTCCTAAATACCGGAACAAGGCTGGTTCAGACAATAGTAAGTGAAGAGGAGTTCTGCCCATCTGCTGTAGAGTAAATATGCGGGATTTGGTCCAATTCAACTTGAGACCCGATAGGGTTGTGAATTTGGAGAAGGCATGCGTTACGTCAGCTAAGTCAATGTCATTGACACAAAAGGAGGAAAATCACGTATAAGAACTGCGTGCATGATGCCCTGCACCGTTATCTCCCAGTTTGTCCCAAAAGTTGTAGACTATCTGCCCATGGCTCCATGACGAACAGTAATGGTGAAAAGGGATGTTGGGCATGGCCCATCTTAAGGGATTTCCCTAAAACGTTTTGCTTTATGTCCTTCTGGTTTTTGCCGACTCTTTTCATGACCTTAGGACTCTGGGCACTTTACCACTATACTGCAGCAGAAAAGTGCACATACCCTTCCTGCACATGCAACGAAGGGGTGCTTACTTAATTGGTTTAGGTGTTGTATCTGAGTGCCCTTAGAAAAGGTACACCACATACCCAAGGCGGGGTACTGCACTGGCTAGTAGTGGGATGCAGCACTGCTCGTCACACCCACCGGAATAACCTGTCAAACATATATCATGTTAAGGTTGGCCTTTCTCACTCATTAGCCAACCTTTAGGGGGCCTTTAACTACCACCAGAGTGGCCCTAGGGTAAGTACTGAGGGATGAAGCTCAGGGTTGGTGAGTGGCTGGGTAGGGACCCCTGCGTGCTCTCTGATTGGGTAGGGAATAACACCCATAGTGTGTCGGCTCTCCCTGTGGGACACCTCCTCGGTTTTGCTGATTCTCTTATTGTGGCCTTAAGGCCTGCGGCACTATGCTACCGTAAATGCAGTGTGAGGATGCGCTCACCCTTCCTACCCATGTTAGGAAGTGGTGCTTACCTGATGTTTTTGTTTGTTTGTAAAGCTTTTATTCGACACTTTTGCCATAAAGCCAACACATATAAAATACATATAAACATGATTCTTAAAACAAAAAACAAAAGTACAAATATTTTAAAAATACAAGTTGGACAAATATACAATCCCCAGATCAAACAGGACATTCATAATTCATACTAATTTTTGTACATTCAGGTGCAGCGAAATGCATTTTCACCTTTGCATAGTATTATCACCTTAAGGAGTTATTCAGACCTAATATAAAAACAGCTATATACAATCTATAAATAATTAAAAAGCCAGTATTTAAAAATAAACTTTATATCTATGTTTTAAGACCATACTTTTTTCTAAGCAAGCAGATACTGTAGAGGAATTTACTGACTCCAAAAATTATTAGGCGAGTAGACAAGGATCTAAGTAGTCTTTCTGCCTCTTTGTATGAGCGTATGCCCAGGTTTTTACAAAGGGGTTTGATCCATTTTGTACGCTGAAATCTGTACGATGGGCAAAAGAAAAGGATATGGGCTTCATCCTCCTTTTGATTTAGATCACATAGCTTACAATATGAATCGTGCCTACTAGGATTCGAATTTCCCCACCTACAGGTATTAGCATTTATTTGTAGTACCCCATACCTATATTGGAGAAACAATGTTTTAGCCAGTGGTGGTTCTACCTCATCCATGAATTCCTCAAATAAAGGGGTATCCTTGAATTCCAAAAACCTGTTTGTAAGTGAACCAGTGGCCCGTTCGTAGATATTAGTATTCATATAGTACCAGAACGCAAGTTTCAATTGATTTTTACAGTTTGGTTGTATAGAAGTTGGGTTTTTCCAGAAGTGTGTAAGGCCTATTTTAGTAAACCATACAGATATATGTCTCAGCCACTTAATGGCATTATATGTATCTAATTCCATAACTTCCATCAGACCCATTCTGTAGTCTACAAGTTCCGGAGTAGACCATAATCTTACCCAATAGATCAGTGGTCTCAGCCAACACAAATAGTCAGTGCGTTTTAGGTTAATGTCCAAAAAGACTGGGATTAAGGGGGTTCTTTTTGGCAACCTTAACAGACGCCTACAGAATACGTTTTCCTCTAATTGGAATGTTTGGTTTGAGTAAGGCCCCCAAATCTCGGCACCGTATAGAGCCGCTGATTGGGCTTTAGCTTTATACACTTCAAGCGCAGGTGTTATTGCTTTTGAGGTGCACCCTCCATGAATTTTTAATATTGGAAGGGAATTATGCTTAAGTATCAATCTGCTTTTTTCAAGCTGGTGTAGCCAAGACAATTTATTATCAAACCTAATACCTAAATAATCAAAGTGTTCTACATACTCCAGTTTAGTATTATTTAGAACCAAATTTTTCCTAAAGGATTTTGGGGGATTGACAGCCATATATTTAGTTTTAGTTGAGTTTATTTCTAGCCCCTTGTTTTTACAATAACTGTCAAATTGATTAACTAAATTTTGTAGCCCTTTAGGTGTTTGGGATATAAGAATGGTGTCGTCTGCGAATAATAGCGCTGTAATTACTTCATTGCATAATTTAGGGGAATCATGGTTACATTGAGCCAGATAGGGGGGGATATCATTTACGAATAAGGAAAAAAGGGTCGGGGCCAACACACACCCTTGCCTTACCCCCCGTCTTACCGGAATTGCTTGAGTAAGTTCACCATTTCTTCCCCATCTTATTTTTGCAAAGTTATCAGTATGGAGTTTTATAAGGTTATACAGCAGTTCATCCGGAATACCCATGTTCCTTAAAGTATTCCATAGCAAAGAACGAGGGACAAGATCAAACGCCGAGCGTAGATCCATAAATGCTACATATATACTGCACTTCTTTATTTGGACATATTTCCAACAGATACACATAAACCTGTGTACCTGATCTACAGTACTTGTCTTAGTTCTAAAGCCTGCTTGGTATTTTGAGAGGATCTTGGTTTCTTCGATCCAATCTAAAAGACGATTTAAAATGTGTCTGGCAAAAATTTTTTGTAAAATATCTATTAAACTTATCGGTCTGTAATTACCGGGATTATAACGGTCTCCTTTTTTGTAAATAGTGACAATTTCCGCCCCCTTCCATGATTCCGGGATTGGAGTACCAAGCAAAATAGAATTGCATAAAAAATTAATGTAAGGGCACCATATTTCAATATCATGGGTAAACAGGTCACCTGGTAATTTATCGGGGCCTGGCGCCTTACCCGCCTTAATTGCCTTTATTGCACGCAGTGTCTCATCAGTGGAGAATTTTTCCAAGTTGAGATAGGATGGATGAAAACCATTAATGGAGTCATCTGAGAGCACCTCAGTTGCCTCATATAATTTAGAAAAATGATCGTACCAAATTTTTTCGTCTAAAAAGAAGTCTCTATTGGAGCTCCCCGATTTGTTGCTTTTAGATATCAGGCTCCAAAAGGTACATTGATCATGTTCCCTAGCAGCATTCAAAAGGTCTTCCCAGATTGAGTCATCCCACTCTTTTTTCGCTTTTGAAAGGAGATTTTTATATTCAATTCTACACTCTTTCACCCTCTTCTGGTTTTTCGATTTGACTGCTTTGATTAAGTTACCTTTGGCTAGGCGACACTGTTTGTTGTACCACGGTGTCTCCAGTTCCAATTGCCTTTTTATGTTGCCTTTGCTACTGTTGCAAGTTTTACTCAAAAGGGGGATTAAATCCTCTACTAGGCAATAGTGCATATTGAGGACTTCGTGGGAACCCATGAGCAGATCTTTATGTGCGGAAATGATGTTATAGAAAGTATTATAAATGCCTATGAGTATGTCCTCCTTTGCCAAGATGTATGGCCATTTTATGGCTTTCCTATTATTTGTAACCTCGACCTCTCCCACATCATTATTTGTATCCCGTCCACTATCTAATGGACGGAATGGTTTAGAAAGCAGCCCTACCTGAAGGGGAAAGTGGTCGCTTTCTGGTCTGTTCACTACAGAAAAGGTCAACAATAAATGCCACAAATTAATAGAGATTAATATAAAATCAATGAGTGATTTCGAGTTCCCTTTACTATAAGTATAGCTGGATGGCTTATCAGGATCCAATCTGCCATTACAAGCCCTTAAATTGTGGGATACCGACAACTCATAAATCTGCATGACTGCCACTGAGCTTTTGACTGCCTTTACACTATCTAAGCTAGGTATGTCGTTGGCCCTGTCCTCGTTATCTAATAGGTTTTCTAAACCCACGACAGGCTCAAATTGGCAGTTAAAATCCCCACCTATTATTATGTTAGGGTTCTGATCTAAGGTGTTCAGGTACAAATTTAAGTGTTCCACAACCAACGATTCCCTTTTCCTTATATTCGGTCTATTGTAGATATTTATCAAATAGATATCCCCAATATCCTTCGCGGAAATTTTCACCCCGAGCAAATCTTTTGAATCAATATTACAGGATGATACGGCAACATTCAGACATACTTTTACCCAGATTATCAAACCTCCTGACGGTCTACCTCTTACAGATGCTATTGCCCCACAATAAAATGCTTTGTATCCAAGTCTGTGCACCATGTTAATTGCCCATGTCTCTTGTAAAAGGATGATATCATGCTCTTCCATGAAAGTACTCCAGTTCCTGTCACACAAATTTCTTGTCAGCCCTGCGACGTTCCATGACAAGATTTTTATACCACGATTCGAATTGCATAATGATAAGGTACTTGGGCAAGTATTATCCACGCTAGATGTAACTAATAGTACCCCTTCATTTACATTATTCTGGTACTCATGGGAAGATATAGAATCCTGGAGCTCGTCTAGTACCACTAGCGATCTGTCTATGGCATGTGCATGATTACTATTCACTATATCCCTCCCCTGGTAAGCCACAAGGGGACTAATGGGCAAATTACTACCATGTACAATTCCGGGGTTATCAGACATTGGAAGCATAGCACAGGTATTTGCAGTTGATTTTACACAATGATCCCCTGTATGAATTTTAAACAACTGGGGAAAAGACCCACTTAAACCACTTGTTCCTTCTTGTCAGTTGCCCCACCATGACCAATTTTTATCCCCATCCATATTCCCTGGAGGCATTCTTCCTACTGGGGTTGGAGGGTCGAAGAATGAATACCTGTTATTTGTCAGGCCTAACCGAGGTAGATCTCTTGGGTCTTGGGGTCGCTGCATGGGATAAAAATAGCTGAGGTCACAGGTACCAATTCCCAAGTAACTTCCTCTTTGTTTCTGGCCATATACTAGCTGAGCAACAGAGGGATCCTTAAAATTGACCAGAATACAATCCCCTACTATGTCTTTCGGCCTAGTGCCCAACCAATTAATTCTTCTGACTTGGATAACCTGACAGTTTACAGCATATGGCAAGGGTCTGTTTTCTCTAAGCCAATATAGAGTCTTATTCTTCAGCTCCTCATAAGACTCCCTTTTGTTAGGTTTCAAGGGAGGAACCCCAGTTAGAACAACTACATATGGTTGGCATCCCGGTGGTAGATGCGCATTTGGTATTTTTTTCAATACTAGTTTGTCTCTGTTGAGATTGGCTGCTTGTACATTGGTAGAACAGGTAGATGGTTCAATCCCGTTGCCTAATTTTGGTGGTACCAGAGACTGAGTAGTAGTATTTGTATTCACCATATTTACTTTCCGTGGAGCAGGTTTCGGAGGAACAGTCAGCTGGGTTCCTACAGTAGTTTGGTGTACCTCGACGGACTCAAATTGGCTTCCCCTTGAAACACCATTTAATTCGTTCTGATCTGTCACGTTATCTTTCCTAGGGCGTCGTGGTTGGTGCAGTAAAGTTGGTGCTGTGGGACTTGTATCCACCCTAACAGAATCTACTCCGATCTTGGAGTGTAATTTTACCAGGGATTTCACTGCAAAAAAATTGTCCAGTGTGGTTTGTTCAAATTTATCTATTCGCTCTGATAAGTCATTCAGTTTAACAATAACTGGTGAAAGCAAGGTTGTCATGAGCTTGTGAATCTGGTCGAGTAACGGGTTCGCAACAGGTAAATTCTTTGGACTGTTTGTGGGTTCCAAGGTCTGCATTTGGTCGGGTATCACAATGTAATCATCCCCCACTTGTAGGTTGCTTGTTTCTAACCTAGTGTTCGTGGTTTCCGGCTCTATAGGTTTACCGTAGGAGCCTCCAATCATGTAGTTCCTACGAATTCTCTTGAGTGTTTTTAATCTATAGGCTTTTCTCGGGGTAACCACTCTCTTCCTTTTCGTGACAACTCGTCTTGCTTTTGGCAGCGTAGGTGTGAGATCTAATCCTGGGGGTGCCTCATGAACCAAAATTACAGGTAGTGCTGATGAGTCAACTACTGTGATATCCGGGCGGTTGTTTGTAGTAATACCACCTTTGCTTAAAGGTGCAGGGTCTGAGACAATCTCAAGTGCGCCATTGACTTGCCTTGTATCAATAGCACAAGGTTGTGTATAACCAGTTGGTGCAGGGATTAAGGGTACAGCATGATTTGTATTCACCGGGGATGTAACACGTGCTAATGATCCTAAGGAGGAACGTTTTTGTGCCAGGAATTCACGTGATAGTCTGCGTTCTGCCATAATAATCTCCTTTTCTACAACTGACACCGCACGGGTAATAAAATTATCCATCGTGCATGTTGTTTTCAAATTACCCCCTTGTCTAGAGCTTCTGCCTGATCTAGTAGACATTGGGGAGTGTGAAGACATGCCGGGTTACAAGGATACTATTGTGACATCCACGTCAACAAGGTGGGCACTTTACCTTAGTTGTTAGGGGGGTGGCCCGTCCCGGCCCCTGCTGGCCCCGGACGGCCACAGACGGCCCGCCCTTTGCCCGGGCTTCGCCCGGCGTCCCGCTTGCGTCCCGCAAGACGGTCTCTCCACTGAAGTTATAGGATGGGCGAGTGGGGCGGGGCACGCAGGGGTGCGCTGACCGGATGTCTCGTGGTCAAGCAGGGACTCCTGGGATAGTGAGTCCCTGCCGCGCTACCCCTGCAGCCTCCACTGATCTTCCTTTCCCCTCGGCGGCGGCGTCCAGACAGGTACAGCAGCGTTGGTGGGTTATGGGTGTCCACCCACACGAAGCGGCTCCCGCGCAGCGGGAGCGGCGAGCCGTAGAGTTCTTAGCAGAGTTCTTCCGCAAAACAGGCAAAGCAGGGAAAGGTACTCCCACAGCGTCTCCCGCGTCTCCTCCAAAGTTAGGGTCACCTGATGTTTGAAAAACAGGTCACCAGCCAGTGTGTGTGCTGGCACCAATAATGTGCTTAAACATGTGTCCAGGCTTTGCTCGTTCCACCCTCCGACCGCACCATTAACACCCTTTCGGAATTATTATGAATGCAACAGATGTTTAGGGTCCCCCCACACATAAACCCCTAGCAATGGTTTTTGACAGGGGTTTGTGGTATGACGACAGTGGTAGAATACATGCGGTGTAGCATAGTAAAGATATTGCTCTTATCGTTTACCTCCAATATTTACTTTCTCATTATGTTAAATGTTGTTTGTCACTTAACGGATATATCTTGAAATGCAGTAGAAAGGGAGTAAATCTCACCCTAGGGTGTGAACATTAGTGAATATATGAAGAGATGCCACAAACTGCATGTTAACTGTGCTAGACTTTTGTACAGTTGTAACTTGAAATAATAAGCTGTGTTGCTGTGCTAAGTTGCTATATCCCGTGAAATTGTATTTAGTAGCTGATGTATATTGATAAATCTAATAAAGAAATATTAAAGTGTCCAGCCTGCCATAGTAGGCCGGTCTTCACACTTGCACCAATGATGTGTTTAACCATGTGTCCAGTCTGCCATTACATACTGATGCGCGCACGTGCACCAATGATGTGCTTAAACATGTGCACAGAATGCCATTACATGTCTGTGTGTGCCCAATTGCACTTCTGCGCAGGGTGGCCTTTTTAAATCACCTGAGAGGACCTTTCACTACCACTAGAGCACCCAGAGGGTACGTCTTATGGGATGAAGCGAGAGCTTAGGTAAAGGGCAGTATTTTTCACTACCTGGGCGGGTAACACATAGGCACACCTATGTGTTACCCGCCCAGGTAGTGAAAAATACTCATGTGTTTTCACTACCTATGAGGTTTGCTCGTCACATAGGCTAACATGGGGAATTGGTTGGAATTATGTCAAGCTGCAATAGTGTATTGCAGGGGATCAGCCTCGTCATGTTTTCTATCTTTTGATTCACAATGACAAATCATTTCCTGTGTTAAAGGGGGTTTTGTCATTACTAGCTTGGAAAACCCTCACCTAGAAAGTGGGCATTTCTCGGCTCTAAAACTCTGTGCGTGTCATCTACAACTCTGTGCGTGTCATTTAGCTTTACTCTAGTCCACACTGGAGGCTGGGGGAGCAGATTTGGGCATGCAACTGGAACGATAGACCTCTGCCATTTGAGGGCCTGGCGAGAAAGATTGGAGGAAGAGGTTTTGACACTTGGCCCCTGGGAGCCAGATCATGGCCCCACTAAAGATTAAGATTTGCATTCTGTGGTGTCATGGCAGATAGGACTTAAATTTAGGGGAGACATCTGTCTTCAAAGGTCCACTCTAGTATAATTACTAGTGCCATACTTCAGTAGGGTAGAGGTACACTTGTGGGGACATGGGACCAGAGAAGGTGGAACTGCATGGTGCGCACTGCCAGAGGAATCTGTTGAAAGGGAATGTGCACCCTACCTGAATAGTGGTTTGCCTGGGCTGACTGCATGCTGGTATGTGGCACCCTGAAGTGTGCTCTCCAAGGGCTTATTGGCTTGCCCCCTGTTCTTTCAAATGTCTCAAGGGGATCAAAGATCTCCAATGAGGGACCCACACATCTACTTGTGATGCCTGGAGAGTGGTGCCCTTTTAAGTTCCCACATCGTCTGCTGGACCCCAAATGATAGGGCTGCGTGAGCTTGGAATTAAGAATTGTGCCTGGAGACTAGATTGCTCTGTGCAGAGCCCTAGAAATCTTGCCTGCATTGAAGGCATGTTGCCCCTGCATCGTGGGGACCTCAGCACGCATTAGCCTCTTGTTGGTGGTGAACGGACTCACTAGTTGCAGGATCCAGCTTGGCCTGCTTCGTCGATCGTGCTGCATCTCTCTCGTGCGACATACCGACTGCATCCTCATTGCATATGGTGTCCGATTCATAGGTTGCGACCCTCGAAGTTGTGGGTGTAATTTTAGTAGTGCCTTATTCTACCTCATAAGGCATTTCTGAACTTGCGCCTGTGTGTGTGATCAGAATTCTCTGGTGCGACCCATAGTGATGCGCACTGGACTTTGTGCCTCATTTCCTGGGAGGTACGGGATTTGCAACTCTTTGTGTGTCGACTGGAATGATCTTGTGCGACCCGTATCAGTGCGCTTAGGCGTTGTGCTCTGATGGCTTGGGTGAGACTCTGATTGATGTGTACCTGACGGAGTGCCTCCTTCCGGGAAGCTACCCAACGTTAATCCCCTTTCCTCGATTGCTCACTTTTTGGTCTTCAGCGCAGTGGACCAACTGCCCTTTCCTCACCCGGTCCCCAACAGCATAGTGTTGCCTGGTAGTATTGCCAGGCTTGTGTTTGATTATTGAGAGTATGTAGGAAGCTTGCTCTGTATATACTATACCAAAATGAGGTATAGTGTGCACAGAGTCCAGTGGAACCCCTCAGGTAGGCAGAGGTAAAAGTAGATAATACCTTACTCTCTATTTGTGGTTGTGTGGGCGAGTAGAAAGGCTTTATCAGAGGGTAGTGTTAAGCATTTGTTGTACACACTCAATCAGCAAGTAATGTCACACACTCAAAGACTGAACTCAGACCAATTTTGTTTGCATAAAAATATTAAGTTATTTTATTTCTCATGCCGAGCCTGGCTCAGGTAAGTAAAATAAATGCTTTGCAAAATCTTAGGAAGTGTTTTTGAAATTGAATGCCAGTTCAAAATGCAATTGATTGAAATACAGGTAAGTTAAAAATGTCGAAATTACTTTTCAGATTACTTTTCAAGTTACTTTTTCTACTCTGTGTGATATGCCTAGATATCACAGTGGGACATTTCCCAAAGAAAAGGTAAGTAAAATCAGTTTTGCACAGTTGTAGTTTTTCAGGTTTTCATACAAACAACTCCACACTTAGAACAATTTTCAAGGAAAAACAGTCAATGTATTCCTATGCAGAGAAATTAAGTCTTTGGTGTTGAGATTCTGGGTTTAGAACAAGGGTTCCCCCAGGGTCAAGGATGCACTCTCAGAGCACCCTCAGTGGCACTAGGGCGGCCGGGTGCAGAGTGCTGAGGCTCAGTGTTATCCAATTGGGGATAGGGGGCCTCCGGTTGGTGGCTGCTCACAAGCAGGCCACAAAGTTGTGGGAGCAAAGTTTCTGATGTTGGGCTCAGGGCAAAGGGGATCAGAGTTAGCACCCAAAGTACACCCGCAGAGGCTGCTGGGTGCAGGGTGCTGTTTTGGAGTTGGGTGCATTGTTTGTCAAAAGCGGAGAAGGAGGCTCGGTGACAAAGATCTTCTGGAGGTGACCACCGGTTGGAGATGTAAGTTGGGATACTGGGACACCGTTGGTTGGGCCACCCAAGGCCGTTGGACTTCGGGTGCAGGGGTGTCTTTAGGCATCTGGTTTTCTTACCAGCTCTCGCCACGGTCGTGGGGATCCTCCAGAAAGAGTCTGCCGGCATCATGGAGAGGGTCATGACAGGTCAGATATTACCAGATCTCTTGTCAGGATCGCCCGATAGACCTCCTCGTGGTGTTGGGCCACTCTAACTCGGGCCGGGGGCGTCGGGTGCCGACTCGTGGATTTGGCCGAAGCCAGAGTCTGTGGGTGAACAAATCCTGTGCTCACGGGAGATAGTCTTTTCTGTGGAAGGCAGGGCAGGGCAGGTCCTCTGGGTTCTTGAGGTTGCTGGCTGCAGGACACCACGGGATTTCATTTCTGCAGGTTCAAGTTGGGGACAGGCTGGTAGGGCTGGGGCCAAATCAGTGGGCGTCCTCCTCTACTTAGCTTTGGCACAACTCTTCGGTCCTTCTTGTTCTTCTCTTCGTGGTCGGTTCTTGTCTGAAGAGGTAAGGTTCAGGGGTGCCCCTAAATACTAGATTTAGGGGCCTTACAGGTAAGTAAAGTTTGGGACCAATGGCTACACCCCCTATTATGCCACCCTCCAGTGGGAGGGAGGAATATGCCACACTCTGGTTGGCTGGGTGCCACCATCTGCAAGATGGCGGGGACTGAGAGTTGTGCTACATCCTCGCCTCCCCACCTGAGGGATGGGGTTGGCAAAGGTGGGCACATCTCCCTGCCTCACTTAGTTTTCCCGCCAATTCTCCCGCCTAAAGTGGGGGTCAGAACCAGTGGGGGCCAGTTGCTGGAAGTAGCAAAAGACCTGGTGAAGCTTACAAAAGCGGCAATCCTTTGAACCTTCCCCCTCGAGGACCCTGCATATCCTGGGGGAGGAGGCTTGGCACCTCGTCCCAGGATGTGCATTGTTTCAGACCCCCAGGAGCAGCAGGCTCTCGACCCAGGGGTCCAGAAACATGTCTGGTGGTGGCAGCTGATGAGCAGCCACTCAGCCTGAACACTAGTGTTAGGTGGTTTCTCAGGGGGCATTTCTAAGATGCCCTCTGTGTGCATTTTTCAATAAACCCCACACTGGCATTAGTGTGGGTTTAATGTGTTGAGAAGTTTGATATTAAACTTCCCAGTTTTCATTAAAGCCATTATGGTACTGTGGAGTTTGTAATGACACATTTCCAGTACTATATTACTCTTGATGGCATTACTGCACTTACAATGTCCAAGAATTGGCATAGACACTGTAGGGGTACAGGGCTCATGCACCTGTACCCCGGAATAGTGCACCCAGCTAGCCTGGGCAGTGGGTTGTAGGCATGGCACACAGGGATGTGTGCCATGTCGACTCTTTACTTTGTTCTGTACCAAAACACGCAGCCTGCAAAGGCAATGTGTGTGTGTAACGGTATAGAGCCTCTGAGGGTGGCACAATAAGTTCTGCAGCCCCTAAAGGCCTTCCCTGGCCACAGTCCCCTTGGTACCTGTGGTTCCATTTACAAGGGGCTGATCTTTGGCCAGAGAGTGCCAATTGGGTTTTGTTTTTAATGCAGTTTTAGGGAAAAACATAGGCCCTGGGTACCTATTTGGCAGGAGCCCAGGGCACACTCAAAGTAGATCAGCAGTTTTGCAAAAAATGGGGACAACCATGCAAAAAGAGGGCACTTTCTTACAGAGTAACTGACTGGGTTGAAGGAACACTTCCGAGAGCGATCGGAAGAGGGTCAAGAGACTGCTTGATCCCTCCGTGCTTCGCAGAACTTGGCTGGTGCCGGAAGGCTCTTGTGGAACCCTATTGAGTGGCCAATTTTTGCCCTCAGCCTGCTTTAGTGCAGTGCATCCTGTCGGTGAACTTCCCAAGTGGCTGCCAAGCCCCATTTGATGACTCCCTCCTAATTAGTCCTTCTGCCTACCCCTGCCTTCTTCCCTGGACCCAGAATAATAATCTTTTTTTATATTTATTTCCAAATGAGACATGAGCATACAAATGTTTTTTGCCAGGTGACATGTGTTCCAAACTCGATATGGAGCACCATCTTAGAGTAACTGCGATAAATCTGTACAAACAGCGATGGAACACTATATGAATGCGAATAGCATCCATAGGACCGATCAGAAAGTTCATAACATGTCAAAGACCTAAATAATATCCAGTGTTACGTGAGAGAATGTTTTCCCTTCTACACGGACCCAAAACAGAGATCCTAGTTCTGGGAGGATAGTTTACTGCTATTCTCCTCTTCAGTTGTCACTCGCGCCATTGGACAGCTCCCCCAATCACTCTGGGAGCTAATTACCTGGGTTTCTTCTTAGTCATTCAACTCTCAAATAAACACAGTTGTTAATGGTGTCAAGCAAATCTCCATTCTTTTCAAAACTCTGCCACATATACGAGCCTCACATCAGCCACTTTCCTGAGCTAAAACGATGTTTTGGCGTGGAGTAACTAGAATCTTTCAGTATGATTTATAGAGGAGTTCCATAGACTCTAAAATCAAGCCAAAAAGTTGTGCCCGACTTTGTGCCCATAACGTTTCATCATGGCAAACCAGGTCTGAATTTGCTTTATTGACTCCCAGTGGGTGAATAGATTACATTTCATGCCTCTCTGCGTTACTCATAGAGCCTACTGCACCAAAACCCTGGACCATCCCAAAAACCTAGCTTTGCACTAGACTGCCACCAGCAAGCCGAAGCCATCATTTCTATATTTGATCTCACAGTATTTATTCAGCTGCCCAAAACAGAGAGGGTACTTTATGGGAGTGTTGGACCCTAAACTGTGGAATGCTCTGGATCCTGCAAACTAGTACTCTGCCAAATTACTTTTGTTTAAGTAATAACTTTAAAAAATTTCGTTTTTCAAATAAAAAATTTTCGAAACTTTTTTTCTGACTGCCTATAGTTGATGAGTACCAGATGGCAATGCCTATTTTGTTCTTGCCTTTTCTTTCAGTAGAGCTCAGACCTCAAAAGGTATCATAAAATCAGAATGGGTGCTTTCCAAAACACCTAAATAAATAATTCTTAGCAGCACATTTAAGGTCTATATGTCTTTTATAGAAGTAATGAGCAGAAACAAAGGTAACCAGGACAAAAGATGCAGGGAAAAGACTGTATCACTCTTTCTGTAGTAGGGGATCTCTGTGTATAGTCATAATCTAGTGAATAGTCCCGCCCATGTGCGTGGACCCCGGAGCAATCAAAAATAATCTCTTACAGTGTCAAAAAATGCAGAAAATGCATAGACACTTAAGAGAGAATTTAAAGACAGATAATGCAGCCAAAAAGGCTACACTGTCCAGTACTTCAACTAGAAATTCCACCATAAAATCCACAAAACAGCAAAGCCTGTACAGATTTCCCTTGCTTAACAGCAAAATCCCTCAGGAATGATAGAGAGAAGAACCTGGACAGACAAGCCCCATAGGCTGCCATTATGTGGCTTAATTAGGATACTGTGCCTTTAAGGAACCTTCCAGAACCTTCTCTCAGTATCCCAGAATGCATAGCAGGTCCAACTTAGCCTCAGTTCTTTTTTCCGGCTCCTGCAAGCAGGACCCTGGAGCATTGAGCTCTCCCTTTCAAGGGTTTTTGTTAGTGTTTTACACTGATTTCGGTTTTTGGTACTTTTAAAGTACTTTGGTGACTTTCTTTCTGTGTTTGTGCACTCTTTTTTGTCCATAATGCCTGCATTATTCGACAAATGCCCTGAGTGCTCAAGAAAGAAGGCCAAGACAGACTCCCATGAGGTCTGTATTCTCTGCCTTCCCTCTTCCCACATCCCTGAGGAGTGTAGGATCTGCAGAAGCTTCTCTGGAAGGACCCTGAAGGAGAGGAAGAAGATCAGGCTTCAGGGACTTGAGGAGAGAAAGCTGAAGGCACGAGATGGGTCAGGAGGGGCTCCTTCTACCCATGCTGAGGCCTCTGGGGGGCTCCCCAGGGGCAGGAAGACCAGCCCTCGCCCAAGGTCTCCGTCTGGGTCAGTTGCGCTGACCACGACGTCGAGGGGACGGTCAACGGCCAGTTCCAGGTCTCCCCAGGGCTCTGGGTCGAGAAAACGTCGCCCGTCGACGTCGAGGAACGTGTTCCGGCCGCCGCCGAAGCCGGTGTCGATATCCTCGTCGTCGCTGTCGGCGTCGAGTGATCGACATCGGAGGGCCCGGCGTCGGCGCTCGCCGTCGAGGCGACACCGCCGTTCGCCGTCGAGGACATCGTCGTCGAGGGGATCCTCGTCGTCAAGGTCGCCGTCGAGACGAAAGGCATCTCCGGCGCCGAAGAGGTCGACGTCGAAGCATTCCAAAAGGCCGACGTCGAGACGGTCAAGGAGATCGACGTCGAGAAGGTCCAAAGGGTCGCCGTCGAAGCGATCCAGGAAGTCGACGTCGAGACCGGCGAGGAGGTCGAGGTCGCCGTCGAGGCACCATCGCCCGTCGTCGAGGTTTCGTGGCTCGTCGATCTGGTCGGGGTCGACGTCGAGACGGAGACACGGTTCGACGTCGAGGAGTGTGATTCGGTCGACGCCGAAGGACCGTTCGACGTCGAGGGGACATCGGTCGTCGTCTGGACGCCGGTCTTCAGCGTCTGGAGGTCCTAAGGACAGGCCCAGGACTGTGGGGGGCTCCCCACTCTCTGGTAGAGGTGATGGCTCGCCGGGACCGGCGCATTCCGGGGTGGATACTCCGATGAAGCCGTCTACGCCTCCTCCGCGGCCGGCTGTGCCGAAGGGTCCTCCTCCGAAGGCCCCTACCCCGCCTCCGAAGCCGGCTCCGCGGGACCCGCGTCCGGTTGCGCCTCCACCCCCGATCCCACCGAGGGAGGTGTCGATGCCTAAGTTCCCGACGCCTCCGAAGAAGACTCCTAAGAAGCCTGGAGCTCCTGACCCTGGGAGGCCGAAGGAGCGTCCGAGGCCCAAGAGGTCGAGGTCTCGCTCGGGGAGACGGGACAAATCGAGGAGTGGCCGCGGATCTTCATCACGATCCAGGCATCATCACAAGAGACGTCGGTCCAGGTCACGTTCTCCATCTGGGACCCGTTCCTACTCGCCCACGCTGTCCGATTCGCCGGAGACTAGGGTGTCTCCGATAGACGATATTAGCACATTTCAGGAGGTCCTCCTGCGTGGTGCGGCGAAGTTGGGCATTGAGGTTGAAGCACCTACGGCTTCTACCTCGGTAATCTTTGAGACTTTACACAAACGGCACTTGTCTCGCCCCCTGTTACCTCTGGTGCCGGGGCTCCTTGAGCCCGCCGAACAGCTATTCCTGACGCCGGCAACGGTGAAATCTGTACCTTCCAGGATACTGAAAAAGTACAGGGCTCCGGACTCAGACCCAGCCTTCTTGAGGAAGGACCCGGTACCGGATTCAGTCATCGTGACTGCTGCTCGGAAGCTTCATGCCACCTCCCCTGCGTCCACGGTGCCTCCGGACAAGGAGAGCCGGTGGATCGATTCTGCTGGTCGCAAGGCGTGTGGGACATCCGCCTCGTCCATGAAGGCAGCCAGTGACTCGGCTTTGCTGGGACGTTACGACCGGTCCCTTTGGGACTCGATGGAGCAGTTCGCAGACCTCGTCCCTCGAGACCGCAAGGAGGACTTCGTGGAGATCGTCAAGGAGGGGATGTTGGTCTCTAATCAGGCCATCGGCGCCGCAGCAGACATATCGTTGCTGTCCGCGCACGGATATTGCCACGGGATTCACCAGAGACGCCATGCTTGGCTCAGGTTGACATCGTTGAAACCGGAGGCACAGCAACGCGTGGCGAATCTCCCGTTTTCCGGAGATACCCTCTTCGGGAAGCACGCGGATGATGAGATGGCCAGGATGAAGGCCGAAGCGGAGACCCTGACGGCAGTGGGCTTGGAGAAGCCCAAGGAAAAGAAACCCTTCCGACAGTACCAACGTCGGTTTGGGGCGCAGGGTCGTGGAAGGGGGCAGTCTGCTGGTCAACATCAACAGCGGCAGCAGCAGCAGCAGTACAGGCAGCCCTTCCAGAAGCGACAGGGTGGTAGAGGTCGTCAACAGTCCTCTACCGCGACCAAGGGCCCGGCCGGGTCCCGTCCCTGAGCTGTTACTTCCCCCTCGTCCGTTACCCGCTCCGGTGGGGGGAAGCGTTCAATTTTTTCTGGCAGAGTGGAGAAAAATTACTCAGGACAAGTGGGTGCTGAATATTGTTTGCAATGGATACAGTCTACGTTTCACCAGCCCTCCTCCATCGATTCCTCCCGTCAGCTCGCAGTATCAACTGCGCGAGCTTCAGACGGAGGCGGACGTTCTGCTAAGGAAAAGGGCGATCGAAGACGTACCTCTGTCTCAAAGAGGAAGAGGTCTGTACTCTCGGTTCTTTCTTGTCCGCAAGAAGGACAAAAACGAGTTCAGGCCCATTCTGGATTTGCGGCAGGCAAACAAGTGGATTCGCAGAGAAAAGTTTCGCATGCTGTCGTTGCATCAGATCTACCCTCAGCTGCAACGGGGAGACTGGATGTGTGCCATAGATCTACAGGACGCATACTTCCACGTGCCCATTGCATGCAAACACAGAAAATTTCTGCGCTTTCAAGTCGGCACCAATCACTATCAGTACACGGTGCTACCCTTCGGACTGAAGTCTGCACCCAGGACATTCTCAAAATGTATGGCAGTGGTAGCGGCACACCTGAGGAAGAACAAGGTGTTTGTCTACCCGTACCTGGACGATTGGTTGATCAAAGCCTCCTCCTTCTCGGAAGCTCGAGCACACTTCCAGAAGACGTGCGTTCTCTTGAACAAGCTGGGGTTGCACATCAACATGTCCAAGTCGGTCCCGATTCCGGTGCAGTGCATCCAGTACTTGGGGGCCTCCATCAATACGCTGTCAGCAAGCGTGTCTCCTTCGGAAGAGCGACGTTTATCACTCGTTCGGAAGGCTCAGGCTCTCATGAAAACTCCGTCTACGACTGTGAGGACCGTGTCTTCTCTACTGGGATCGATGGCCTCTTGCATCTTTCTCACTCCTCACGCACGGCTACAGATGAGACCTCTGCAGGAGTGCTTGGAGGATCAGTGGGACCAGAGGAGAGGTTCTTGGGACGACAGGATACGACTGTCTCTACATGCTCTTCAGTCTCTGAAGTGGTGGTGCTCGAAGGAGAATCTCCTCAGAGGCGTTCCCTTCCACAAGGACATTCCCGCACAGACCATCGTGACGGATGCGTCTCTCCAAGGTTGGGGGGCGCATTCCGGAGACCTGCAAATTCAAGGGACGTGGTCCCCGACGGAGTCCACGTACCACATCAATTTCCTGGAACTGAGAGCTGTTCACTTGGCACTGAAGGCCTTTCATCCGTCCTTTCAGACCAACTCTCTGCTTGTTCAGACGGACAACACGACAACGATGTATTACCTCAACAAGCAGGGGGGCTCGAGATCGCGCACTCTATCGCAGGAGGCGCAGGCGATCTGGCACTGGCTTCTGGCTCGAGGACTGTCGATAACGGCCACCCATCTGCCAGGTGTGCAGAATGTTCAGGCAGACGAACTGAGCAGAATCGTGCAGGAAAACCACGAATGGGTCATAAACGACGAAGTACTAGGAGAAGTCTTCGCAAGGTGGGGAACTCCAGACGTAGATCTGTTTGCCACCGCCGAAAACAGCAAATGCCGAGGCTTCGCCTCCAGGTACTACCAACCAGGGACGCTGGGGAACGCGTTATGGATCAACTGGTCGAACAGCTTTCTGTACGCTTTTCCACCAATTCCCCTGATTCCGGCGGTTCTCATCAAGCTGTCTCAATCCAGGGCGAGAATGATTCTGATTGCCCCGGAATGGCCCAGACAGTGGTGGTTCACGGACCTGCTTCACCGTTCTCTCCTTCCTCACATGAAGCTGCCGTGCAGGCCGGACCTTCTCACGAAGTTCGGGGGGCGGATGGTGCACCCCAACCTCTCGTCTTTGAGTTTGGCGGCATGGCTCCTGAAATAGTGCAATATGGCCATCTGAATCTCCCAGAGGATTGTATGGGCATACTGAAGGAGGCTAAGCGACCTTCCACTAGGACTTCCTATGCTTACAAGTGGAAGAGGTTTTGCATCTGGTGCAAGTCTAAGAACTATGACCCTACGTCATGCAAGGAAGATGTCATCCTTCCATATCTGCTTCATCTAGCGCAGTCGGGCCTTAATGTCCATTCCATTAAGGTTCATCTGGCTGCTTTGACTGCCTACAGGAAAGGCCCTTCACAGACTTCCTTTTTCCAGATCCCTGTGATCAAAGATTTTTTGGAAGGCTTGAAGAAAGTGTTCCCTCCTGTCAGGCTTCCTTCGCCTTCATGGGACTTGAATGTGGTGCTGTCCAGATTGATGAAGGAGCCTTTTGAACCCATTCATAAGGCTTCGTTGCAGCACCTGTCCTGGAAGGCGGCGTTCCTCGTGGCCATCACATCGGCCCGCAGGGTGAGTGAGATTCAGGCATTGTGTTGCCAGGAACCTTATACTGTATTTCATAATGCTAAAGTTGTTATGCGTACTCACCCTAAGTTTCTTCCCAAGGTTGTTTCTGATTTTCATATCAATCAGACTATCACTTTGCCTACGTTCTTTCAGAATCCTTCATCTCCGGCGGAAAGGTCTTTACATTCCCTGGATGTGCGGAGGGTGCTGAAGTTTTATCTTGATAAGACTAAAGATGTTCGTAGGTCAGACCAATTGTTCATCAATTATGGTTCAGTCAGGACGGGTCTTGCTACCTCTAAACAGTCCATCTCTAGGTGGATTGTGTCCTGCATTCAGTTGTGTTACTGCAAAGCTAATAAGACCTTAGGGGGCAAACCTAAGGCTCATTCCACCAGGGGCAAGGCTGCTACGACAGCTATGCTCCGTAATGTTCCCATTGCAGAGATCTGCAAGGCGGCCACTTGGAAGTCGGTCCATACCTTTGCTAAGCATTACTGCCTGGATTCTGATGCCAGGACAGACGCTCAGGTTGGGCAGGCTTCGCTGCGGAATCTGTTCGCACAGTAGTGGCGTTATTTTACTCTCCACCGCCGCTTGGTGTGGGGATGGGCTTGCCATTCTATTCACTAGATTATGACTATACACAGAGATCCCCTACTACAGAAGGAGTAGTTTCTGTCCTGTAGCTCCAGTTCTGTAGTAGGGGTATCTCTGTTATAGTCATAAGCGCCCTCCCGCCTCCCCGGTGGAGTGTTGTTCATGATCATAATGCTACAGGTCTGGCGTTTTCTACGCCTTCGAAAAGAACTGAGGCTAAGTTGGACCTGCTATGCATTCTGGGATACTGAGAGAAGGTTCTGGAAGGTTCCTTAAAGGCACAGTATCCTAATTAAGCCACATAATGGCAGCCTATGGGGCTTGTCTGTCCAGGTTCTTCTCTCTATCATTCCTGAGGGATTTTGCTGTTAAGCAAGGGAAATCTGTACAGGCTTTGCTGTTTTGTGGATTTTATGGTGGAATTTCTAGTTGAAGTACTGGACAGTGTAGCCTTTTTGGCTGCATTATCTGTCTTTAAATTCTCTCTTAAGTGTCTATGCATTTTCTGCATTTTTTGACACTGTAAGAGATTATTTTTGATTGCTCCGGGGTCCACGCACATGGGCGGGACTATTCACTAGATTATGACTATAACAGAGATACCCCTACTACAGAACTGGAGCTACAGGACAGAAACTACTCCTTATATAGTCATAACATAAAGTTAATTTTACCCAGACTACATCTCATAAACCTTCCTCTGTGCTTGTCGTGCATTGCCATACCAGTTATCTTGTCTATAAGATCACCAGTTTCTGGTTTTGTGTATTTCTGCTGCTAAGCATATATTTTTTCAGGGATCAAAATAGTGTTGCTGAAGTTGTACTAAAGGTTCCTAATAAGCTGTCTGTACCTACTTGTTGGCAGCACTTTGTGGTTACGAGGAGATATTTCAACTGCCCAGAAGCGATCACTTCTTTAAAGTGAAGTAAGCAGTCAGGAGAGAGAACACCGAGATAATGGAAGAGATATGCGAATATGTGGATGAGAAAGCACAATGCAGTTGAACTAGGGATTCAATCAGCCCGGGATGGGAGGGAGCAGAATAGGGCTCAGGTGGTACGTAGGTAGATTTCTGACCTGAAGGTGCATTACGTTAATCACGGTGATAAACTACTGATCCGTCTAACAGTGGTACGTAAAGCAACTCCAGAATGGACTCTCCAGGGAAGGGCGTATATTCTTGATTCCCCTCATACAGGGACAGTAATATGTCAACAAGTGTGATGGTATTTTATGGACTTGACACACCACATACTGCATAATTCCTACTCATCATGGCAAGAAAAATAAAGGGTAAGAGTGTTTCTTTATGCCACGTGCAATAAGACTTCAAAAGGGACTAGGAGAACCCTGAGACGAGTACTTAATGAACAGTCATATGATGAAAGAGAAGGAACCTTGTTAAAGTTTATTAACACTTTTAATGCTGACCTAACTGGCAAGACTATTTCAAATCTAGCACCCATATAAACTAAAGACCAAGCTTCCATGTCCTGCAAATTTTTGGTAATAGATTAAAATATTCATTCCACCAGTAGCAAATGACTGCGGCCATCTGAAATGAAGGGTATGTGTTCATTTAAGAACTGTTACCAAAACCCAAGTGTAGCTGGATTCAAAGGTTGAGCTTTTGTACAGTGTGAGGAAGGGATGTGTGTTTTCGAATAGTTACGTTTATTTGTAACGTGCCCTATCACACGTGATAGAATCCTGGCGCTGTGCAGGTGTGGGAGGCCAGCCCCGCAAGTGGGGAGAGAATGTACTCCAAGAGCCAAGTCTTTAGCTTATTGCCGAATTCAAGAAGAGGAGGATGTTCTGATGTATAGTGGGAGGTCGTTCCATGCTTTACAAGCAATGTATTAGAAGGCTTGAACTTCGTTTCTGCTTCTGTGAGTCCGAGGGATGAGTGCTAGTAAGAGTCCGACTGAGCAGAGGTGCCTAGATAGTTGAAGGAAATGTATGTGGTTGTTCAAGTAGTCTGGGCCTGGGTTGTATCGTGCTTTTTATGTGCAGGTGAAGAGCGTGAACTGTGCTCACTTGTGAATTGGGAACCAATGGAGCTCCCACAGGTGTGGTGGAAGGCTGAGAACAAGCCTGGCTGCTGCGTTATGGATGATTTGTAGGCTTTTTGTGAGATGTTTGGTGATTCCTGGGTAGAAAGAGTTCCCATAGTCCAGCCTGCTGATGTTGAGGGCTGAGGTGACTGTCTTTCTGGTGTTTGTTGGTAGCCATTTTTTAGAGTGTGGAAGCAGGACGCAGTGATGGCGTTGACCAGTATGGACATGTCCAGTTTGTTGTCTATGATAATCTCGAGGTTTCTGCTGTGTGGGCTGGGAGTGGGAAGGGTTTGAGGTCTGTAGGCCACCAGCTCGAGTTCCACTGCGGGGCACTCTTTCCGAAGATTACCACTTCAGTCTTATCTGTGTTTAGTTTAAGACATTTTGACTTCATCCAGGAGGCCATTTCTGACATGCAGGCGGTGAATAGTGGGATGCCTTTCAAACGTTCCAGCCGAGGCACATATTGGAGATGGAGAGAGTCCTGGTGGACACCTGGGGATTGTAACATGAGCCTATACTGGTGCTCCCTAGCGTACTGACCTAGCAAATTAAACCAGGGTGGTAGTGGTACTTAAACTGGTGAGGTCAGACACTAAGAGTAGCAATCCAGAATGAGACTGAGATTTTGGGTGACAGACTGCTCTTTTTCTTCCAGACTTGAGCCTAACACACTCTCCAGAAAACAAGCCTTGAGGGGTGGAAATGAGATGATTGTGAAGAGGTTGGTGGCTTCTGTGAAGTGAAGCTTGGTGTAAAGCACTAAGTTAGGAGATAATTTGCAGTCTGAGCTGACCAGGGCCTTCATAGAGAGCCTGAATAAGGGACCTGGGAGATTTTTCTGATTCACTTAGTGAGTCCTGTATGGATGTGTAGTACATGCTGAGAGTGGGATGTAAGTTGGGCTCCCGGTTTTATAGTATTTATTTTTTTGACATTTTCGTCTGTATTTATCCACATTTATTTTTTGTTAATTTTATCTGTATTTATCCATATTTGGTGGAATGTTTAAGCAGAAATTAGTATATTTCCACATTTATTTAACCAATAAATATGCACTCATGCTTGAATGCCTGCCAGGTTTCAGTGCTGTGAACACCCGCAGAAGATAAATCAATGCACTTACGTGAAAATATGCACATTTCAGTATCAACCTTGTGCATATCTACTAGTGTTAAAACCTCTTTACTAAAATTCCTTTCTTTTTTAATCACCTTACCTATCAATCCACACAGCTCTTGGCCTGGCAGTCATGGCAGACAGTATTTAGAATTACTCAAAAAGCAACCCAATTTCCATTGTTATCCACCTTTAAAAATAAATACAGAAAAAAATGAATGTTTTCTGTCTGCATTTATCTGTCAAAATAAGTAAAAAAGGAAAACAGGGAGCCTTAGATGTAAGTTGGTCCTGTCAGTGTGGTGCAATGGATTCTCCTACAGGGGAAGAAGTGGTGGGAGTTTAGGTAAACAATTACATTTTCAGAGGTTACTTTTGTTACTGATTTATTTTGCCTCCCTGCTTTCCTTCTATTTATTACATTACAGTATGGGTAATTATAACTTCAGTTTGTACTGTGATGCCAGGGTTATGTCTGCGTTGGAAAAATAGCTGTTATGGTGTGCCAGTACTCTGAATGTTGTCTTCTAGTGGTGGTTACTAGAGTGCACCTTGTTTATGTTGCCACTCAAATAGATTTTTATCTAAAACTAGTAAATCAACATTTTAGTAATAATGGGTTGGCAGTATTCAGTTGACACCATCAGGAGAAACTGTGATGGATAACCTTAATTTTAAAAAGTGGAATGCTAGCATTCATGTGCTAAAATCGCTTTGTTATTTATGGTTATGTAAATGACCTATGGACAAAGCACTTATTCTGTCAAGTTTTTTTTCTCAGATCTTTGACATATTTTGGAAATATATGGTAGTAAGATTAATAAAGCATGAAAGGGATTCAGTAGTTCAGTGGTGTCATGCATCCATAACCCAGCAGGGACAATATTAAAAGACTAACAGTCATGATGCTTTTAACACAGCTATGTAGTTATCTTTATATCTGGAGAGTAAGTTCATTTGGAGTGAAATGGAGGAGCTGGTGAGAAGACAATTTTTGAGACACAACTTTCAATTGAGTTTCTTAATGGAGGTGACAACTACTGCATTTCATGCTTCGAAATTGATGTAGTCTAAAGGAGACTGATGTGCTCTGTCCCAAAAACTGTGGCTCGTAGGACTGATGTTTTGAGCTAGAGGTCTGTGCTTAAAGTCGTTTTTTTCTGCAAACGTCTTTATTAGACAGTCATTTGTCCATAATTTAAATTTGGAAATTGTTTTCTTATGAAAAGATTGAAGTCCCTTGTGACTGAAGCACTTGCCCCAAGAACTAGGGTTTGCCGTGTGAGTTAGGAATTACCTCAATGAGTTAGCATCAATTTAATCTCTTAACCTAAGTGTCCTAAAGAGGATCACCCAATCCTAAACCTTCATTTTTAGGCCGAAGCCTCCCAGACAGTTTGGTTTGTTAACAACATCCAAATGACATTCGGAAAGCTTCCCTGTGAATGCATTCTGCCTATTGCTTACCATTGTCTTTGTGGTTTGTAACTCAAAAGTGTTTGCTGGCTTTATTTGTTTTAGGTTGTCCAGCTTGAGTTTGTCCCTGTCCTTGCTCAAACCCTGTTTACTGTATTCTTCCCCAATACTGAATTTCTGTAAACAGGACTTTAAATCTTGTTCTTGTCATATTTGTTGTGCATTCAGAGGCATAGGTCAAAATGGCAGGCTCTGTCTTCAAGGGAGATTGGTGTTTACTCTTCTGTCTCTGACTTGAAAGAGAATTTATGTGACAACGCTGCTGAGTACCCATACGACACAGAAAGGATGTAGGATGTTATTTGGTGGCTATTTGGAGTGTGCTGTACGATATACATTTTTTTCTACCACAAAACAAAATGTAATTGTCTGTAAATTAACTATTCGGCTATTTCAGAATATGGAAAGCACAAATGAAACTTATTTTTGGAAATTCTGAAGTGTGGTGGAACCCAATATTTTGATACGACCAAAACAAATCAATTCACTAGGTGATGACATTTCCACACATCGTTTGTGCACTGTACACTTATATTAGTAAAACTGTATGTCTGTGCAAATGTAATGGTCTATTCAATTGAAAATGTGTTTTCTGTTATGACAGTCCGCTACCACACCATGCATACCCCACTTTACCCCACCCGACTCTACTCCACACCGTGCCATTCTGCACCACCACTCTACTATGCACCACTACACTGTGCCACTCTATTCCACTTTGCCATTCCACTCCACTCCACCGCACTCCACGCCACTGCCCTCTAGAAGTGTGGCTCAATGGTTAGAACGGCAGACCCTGATGCAGAGGTCTGGTCCGGGACCAGGGTTCAATACCCGCCTCAGCGGGTCCTAGGCTCAATTTCCTCGGACCTGATAATTCTCGCCTCGGTGCCTATTCTAATCATGGGTCCCACTCTGCAACTCTGGGCAATAGCTTGCTTAATCTCCACAACGGCCCCAACAGCGCTGGGATGCCTGGCTTCACCTTGGGGATGCCCAGGAGTGGACATTTCACAGGGATAAAGCCAGGAAGGGTTCCTAAGCGGTATACGGACAGCGCCGGGACACCTCGGGTGAGGTAGCTGTGCGCTTTACAAATGCCCTAATTTCATTTCATTTCTTTCGCTCTTCACCACTTTCCTCAAAATCAATACACTCTATGCCAGTCTGTTTTGCCCCACTGCACTATATGCTTTTCTACTCTACAACACTGTTACTCTACACCATTGCACTCTGTCACTTTACTCTGCACCACTCTACGCCACTATACTAGACACCATTGCACTCCACTACATTCTACCTTGTAACATTGTACTCTGCGCCACTCTACTCTGCGCCACTGGAAACTACAGCAATACACTCTGTCTCTCTATTCTGTACCACTCTACTCTGCCAGTGCACTCTGCCCCACTTTACTTTACGCCAATGCACTCAACTCAACTGCACTCTTACACTCTGCAAGACTGCATTCTCCACCACTGAACTTAACGCCACCCTAATGTATGCCACTGCACTCAACCCTACACCACTCATCCCTTCGCCACTCTACTGCACTCTAAGCTAAAGCACTGTATGCCACTACACTCACCCCACTGTAATCTGCATCGCTCCAGGCCCCTCTAATCTATTCTAAACCACTGCACTCTACACCACTATGCCACTGCACTCTACACCTATAGACTCTACCCTTCGCCACTCCACTCCACTCTGAAACAATCTACTCTATGCCATTGCACTCTCCATGCCACTATACTTCACACTATTGTACGACACTACTCCACTGTATGCTACTCCACTCTAACACATTATGCAACTCCACGCCATTTGACTCTACAACAATCCAATCTATGCCATTCCACTCTACTGCACTATTCAACTCGGTGTCACTGTACTCAGCAACACCCTCTACTCCACTCAGTGTCACTCTACTCAGCAACACACTGTACGCCACTCCACTCCACGACACTCTTTGCTACTCCACTTTAAAACACTCAACTCCACGCCACTCAGCTGTACTCCACTGTACGACCTTCCACTCTGACTATATTCCCTTCACAGCCCACCACAACACTTTGTGCCACTACTTAACACTCAACTCTCCTTTACCCCACTAACTTAGAGCCATGCTGATCCGCAGCTACTCTGGTATACACCATGGCTAAAACATAATGACGAAGCCAATCGCTCTTGCTTAGTCGAGACTTATTGGATTTGCCAATGTTTGTTTTCCATGTCAATGAATGTTAACTGGTTAATGTAAGCAGTTTCAGACTTACTTTCTTTTCCGTTGTCCCTGATTTTTAGGTTGAGCCTAGAGTCAGTGCGCATGCACTGCGAGACTTGTGGTGGAGTATGGAATAGAAGCCCCGCTCACTCTTCACCATTATTTGTCATTAGCTTGTGTCATTGTCCTTCGTAAATGCTGGCTTCTGATTGGTAAATAGGCTTCTTGGTCCCTCCATAGTACCGCCTTGTCTTCATCTGTAACCTCCCAAGGCGACTGGCCCTTTCACTTCAGTTGTTACACGGTACATCTTCTTAAGTGTGTAAGCACTATTTTCTTTATTGAGTTTCTCTAACTGTGGGCACAAATGCTGTGCTTACATTCAGCACGCTTTCACTTTCACACAATGGCGGGCAGCAACACGTCCTCATTCTTCCTCCTGCAGCCTCCATCACCCCGTCCAAGAGCCAGGCAAGCAGCAGCCTGGCGTGAATGCGCAGCATGCACACTATATCTGTTATGCCCTTTCTTCGTCTCACCACAGCCTCGGTTTTACCTGCACTGGCTGAAGACCCAGAGCAGCTGCCCCGCGCCCTCTCTTAAACACAACAAAACCTCAGTTACTTCCTCTCCGTTTAACTTTTTTTTTACGGTGCCTTTAAAACCGATGCTGTTGTAAGAGGAAACAAGCATTTACAATGCAATGGTCTCGTCTTTGTTAAAGTTAGAGCTATTGGCATTGCAAATGCCATTTTTTTCATTTATTGTTTTTTTTAAAGCTGATAAATATATGGTATTGTCATTTACAATGGCAATAGGTAAGCATTCGAGAGTAGGGAGAGAGTGATCACTTAATCTCTCGCAAATGCGAGACCTATTGCATTTGCACCCACACACACACACAGCCACCCACACAGAGCCCCCAACACACACACAGCCCCACACACACACACACAGCCCCACACAGAGCCCCACACACACAAACACACCCACACAGCCCCACACACACACACAGAGCTCGCACACACAGAGCCCACACACAGAGCCCACACACACACACAGCCCACACACCCACACAGACCCCCACACACACACAGAGCCCCCCCCACACACACAGAGCCCCCCCCACACACACAGAGCCCACACACACACATAGAGCCCTACACGCATACACATACACAGAGCCACACACACACAGAGCCACACACACACACACACACACACACACACACACACACTCATGCTAGCTCTAAAGTAATTGAAGTGAAGTGCTGATCTTCTATACCTAGTTTTAATACTCTTAACAGACCCTCTGCACTAGGCCAGCTGGAACGATACCGCACTGCCTGGAAGCTAGAGGGGTAACGCGCAGTCAGGAGATACACGAAGAGCAGGTGTAAAGAAAGGAGCAACCTTATAACATCCACTACCTGGGCATGGTCAATAATCATCGACCCGGGGGAATAAGGTATCTGCCCAGCATTACAGGTCTGCGAGCCGCTGCCGAAACACGAGCAAAGACAGCAGCTCTGGCTGGTGTACCACATCATTAGGCCGGAAATTGTGGAGTCTCAGATGAACGTGGTCAATGTGGGTACGGGCGTGTCGAAAACACGCACTGAAAAGTTGCTTGAACTAGGGTGCCGCCCGACTGGTCTAGGCTGTTCCCTATTGGCATCCCGAATATGCTAAAACCCGAGACATCATACCTGTGCAAGTCAGGAAGGATAGCTTCGCAATGAAAATAGTTGCACTGCAAATAGGCAGCACTGGAGCTGGGCCGCAATCCAGACTCCATCCAGCACATATACGAGAGCCGGAATACGAGCAGGTACCCCCAGAAGCTGACCCTGAGACCAGCATCCCGTTCAGTCCTCCGTCGGGGCAAGCTGGATGAGCAGAGAAAATCCGGAGCAAAAGTGAAAGATGTCAGCAGGGTGTTGGAGGGGCACGCCCCTGGTCAAAGGGAACGAAAGCAAGCCAGCGAAGTGTGTGCCCGGCTACAAAATGTAACAATAGACCACCGAGAGGCCTAGCGCTGCGTGTTACAGGGGACGATCATCCGCAACGACGGGCACCGGGTCATCCCTATGAGGCCCAGTGCAAATTTGGCACTACCCAGGGGCGTGGGCATGGAGATCGCGGCTCGCCTGAGAAACCAGGAGCGTGCGCTGGAGTGAATCGGTGAAAGGGGGGAGAGGTGATTCTCGAACCACAGGCCGGCCACGGGATGCACCAGAGATCAGTGCAGGCGCACCTTAACGTCCGAGGCAGGAGCCCACCCGGCGCCGCCAACTATGGCGGGCTCCTAAATCCCCACTTTCCCGCACACAAAGTCCCTCCAGTGTTCGGCCTATCGTCCCAAACACAGGCTGTCACCGGGACCGAAAGGCGGCTTCATTCAACCGGGGGCCGCAAACTACCCCCTTCGGTCAACTGTTACCCCGTCCGAGGCAACCCCGCCATCCCTGATTGAACTCTGCAGCCAGTCAGGGAGGTGCAGGCCTTTGCCCAGCCGGCAGAGTGCTCCCAAAATGGAATGTGGTGGCATGGGGGAGAGGCGCACTCACCCAAGTGAACGGGCACACACGAGGCGCCAGACCAGTGGACGTGCATGACCGATCTCGTGGACACATGGGCGCGACCTAACCAACGAGACGGGCAGCGGTCCGCCGTGCACACAAGAGCTGCTCGCCAGCAAACAAGAAAAGCGAGCACAACCAGGGAACAGAGGCAACAAAAACCGCGGCCAGGACACAAGGAACAAAGCCCCCGTCCTTTTCAGACTAGGGGGTGTGTTTTGGACTGAGGACGTCACTGAGAGAAAGAACCGAAAAAACACGCCCCCCCCAAACCGAAAAAGACGGGGCTTAAATCGTCACTGAGACCTCTTCTCCAATGGCTGGCCAGCATTTAGGAGGCCAGCCAATGGAGAAGAGGGGCGGAGTTAACCCTCCATACTAAGAAACGTAAAATCTCGCCAGCGAG
This sequence comes from Lissotriton helveticus, assembly GCF_964261635.1. Taxonomy (NCBI): domain Eukaryota; kingdom Metazoa; phylum Chordata; class Amphibia; order Caudata; family Salamandridae; genus Lissotriton; species Lissotriton helveticus. Next base: position 815,201,866 of record NC_136068.1, on the reverse strand, counting down.
ACTGCGCAAGCGCAGCCTACGCTAGCCAAGACCTAAAAAAGGCATAAAAGAGAAAAAAAGAAGCCTTCTGGAAACGAGGAAAGGGAAAGAGAGCATCACACTGATTTAACATCCTAGCTTTCTGTGTGGGTACGTGTATCAGATGGCTTCTGTCTTAATCACAAAGGTCTGGGCGTTTTGTGCTACACAGACCCTAGTAGCCTATATTTTGGCTACTAAATGTAACAAGTGTTCCAAGTGTTTGCTTTTTCAAAGATTTTGTTACTTCTTTTTTTTTCAGTCATCATATCAGTTTTGTTTAAAGTGGGTTAAAACTGTTGTTTCAGTATGTAAAATGGCAAAAATAATTTGCACCGCCTGCTTGTTTCTTTACTGTTTGTCCTTGCGGTCACTTGTGTGCTGTTATCTTGCCCAGAGAGGCATGCCGGTGTGTGCATGTGCAGATGAGTGGTGCAGCACGACAGATGCATGCAACGGAAATTATGTAGAAAGGCGCGGGGTAAGGCAGCCTTAGCATTGAAGTGCAGGAGCAGTCTTGACTGTTGTATCTCTCCAGTGCACGTTTTGGAGGTTGGGTGTTTGAAATTTCTGTGGGCCCTGGGTCAAAACCCCGATGCGGGGCACCATTAGAAGCGTCTTCTATTTCGCCATGTGCCATGAACAGCTTATTCGAAGTGTAAAGAAGCATTGGCAAACTCAACAAGTCTGACTTTAATGTGCTGATGAATGCAAACTGCATTTGTGTATGCCTATATTTCGATGCGTTTCCACATTAAAGCCATTTGCATTGCCAATGCTTATTTTGTTGTAAAGCAGGTGGGTTGTGTGCCTTTAAGGCTGTGTGTCCAACATATATGTCTATTTGTGTGTGGTACATTGCCTTACTAAAACACTTAGAAAACAATACTGTTATTAAAAAAAAAAGATTAATTTCAGTATGAAACATGTTACACTTTTGAGATGTAAAATAATGCCTCGCGCCTTCACAGGAGGCATAAATATACCTTAGGCTGATAATATAGCATGAAGTAAAAAGATGCATTGTTGTCTGGGCAGAGCCAAAGTCTTCTGCATGTATTTTAGATCATTGACCATAATAATCTGCAGTCAGCTAGGCTGTCAGACTAGACTTAAACACACATCCTCTGGGGAAAGAGAAAACACAGCAGCTCTGGTATCTGGAGCCATCTGGCAGTACGGGCATGTGTGCGGCCTCATTTTTAGGCCGAGCCTGGACAGCGCATACGCTGCTCTGTGAGGCATGCTGTATTCAAGAATGGACTTGAAGCCTCGCCCACTCTCCGTCTATATTGTGCATTGTCTTGTGTCATTTCCCTTCGTAAATGCTGGCTTCTGATTCGTTAATAGGCTTGGTAGTCCCTCCTTCGTACCACCTTGTCTTCATTTGTAACCTCCCATGAGGACTGGCCCTTTTACTTCTGTTGTTACACCGTCCGACTTATTTATTCTGTAAGCACTATTTTCTTTAATGTGTTTCTTCTACTGCAGGCATGACATGCTTTCCTGCAACATTCAGCGCGCCCTGCGTGCTTTCACTTTCCAAGCAGTCCAGGACAATGTCAGCTGCTTCTTTGAAGTGATATAGGTCGTGCATTTACAAGAGTTTGAGCTATTGGCATCGTAAATGGCAATGCCTGTTTTTTATGTGTAATTAGCAAAACAGATAAATAAAAGGCATTGTCATTTACAATGCACAGCTTAAACTCTCACAAAAGTGAGACCTATTGCATTTCAAATGCTTGTTTTTCCAGCTATTAATCATATCCGGGTTGCTGTTGTACTTGCTCTCACAGGTCCTATTTTAAAAATACCCTTCAGCATTGCCTACTCCCGGGGTTAAACTTTTATGATGACTCATTGGGGAACTGGGGCACACCTCGCAGTATCAGCGCACTATATAATTCACCCATTCATTCATTCATTTTGTTGTAAGGAATTTTATTCTGTGAATAGAATATGCCACTTAAGTAAGGTGTATTACAGATAGAGGTGCAGAGCACACACAAAATATATGAGCGAACACGCCTCATTTAATTACTTACTACACTTATCAAATTCACTTTATATTCAAGCAGTACTTTTTTAATTACTGCCCTTTGCTTCACTTTTAGTTTTACCATGCCCGTCATTTTTTTGTAACTGGGTCGTAGACAAATCCAGATCGAAATGTAGTTGCTCATACTCCGAACACTACTTAGCTAGTTAATGTTTCTTAATAGCTGTGTAATGGTTCGCGCCCGACTGTCGGCTCCATTGCACGCAGTACACTTAGCGTCACGTGAGGAAACTGTGGTCATTCACTGTGCCTGCGTGCTAGTACACACTTTAGGTAAATTCTGGGTACCCCTGTCCTCTAGAGAAGGGGATGCATGTGTGAGTAGTAACAGGTCAAGAGTTCCTGCACGCTTTGGGCATTGTCGGCATACGTCAGTGTGACAGTAGGCATTTGTTAATTTAAATGGATTTTCAGAAGTTTAAACTGAGGACAATGCAGTCTTCGCATTCTCTAAATCTGTAATTTGCTATGGCCTCACGAGGGCTGATTGTTAATTGCAAGCCAATTACTGTTAATCCCTGTACTATGCTGTCTTTGCCATACATTCCTGTGCTATTTTTAACCACCTTTGTCCAAAAATACTATTATAAATAGGTCTAAGCCGGACTCACAGTGGCAACTTCAATTCACTTTCTACAACTTTGTCCTCATTCATTCGTTAATAAAACATACCTCACTCTTTCTCATTAAAATGTAGACAAGACGTCTGTGCTCTTGGGGAATGTGTAGACGAGCATTTACTTTAGTAGAAGTGGCTGGGGCCATTGTAGATTCTGAGATGGTAGCCTAGGACGAAGTAGGGCAGAGGGCTAAAGCAGGGTGAGAAAATTTTGGAAACTGCACTGTTTTACAATTTAGATACAGCTCTAAAATCATCAACAATCAATAATGAAATGCTTGAGATTTAAAGTACATCCAGCAGTTTGGAAACTCGAGGTGGGATTTATAAAAAATTCTTTGGGTGGGTATATTCATTAATATATGCTTTAAATTGTGCTTGGTTCCTTCCTCACTCTGATGGGGTGCATGGTATTCTTAAATACACTGATGTGTGTGAATTAATGGAAATAAGAAAACTGAGAAACCACATTGAAGAAACCAAATAATGGAAAAACAGTTTGAAGAGAGACTCCATTTTAGGGAAATACAAATAAATCGAAAATTAAAGGAAACATTTCACAGGAAGATTATTTTAAGGAAAAATCCAAAATACATTAAACTTGGGTAGAGTTGAGGACTAGCGAGGGGTTTTGGTTTCAGGGTTACTAATGTTTAGGGGTAATGAGGGATTTTTACAGGCCAGGAATGTATGGAGTTCTGGCATAGAAAGTAGTTTTTAGTGGAATTTAAGGGTGGTAAGGGTGTTTTAGGGTTCATGAATAGGGAGAGTTTAGGGCTATGAGTGTTTTAAGTTCTGTGATGAGTAGAGGTTAGGGCTCATGAAGCGTTTTTTGGGTTCAGGATTGGGTGATGTTTATGGTGGTGCAGGGTTTTCAAGGATTATGGGATGGCTGGAGTTAAAAGGTAGAAAGGTTTATTTTAGGTTTCTGAGATGGGTAGAGGTTAGGGGTGGTGAGTGGTTTTTAGGGGTAATGGATGGGTGGTGATTAAGGATGGTGAGGTTTTTTTAGGGTTCAGGGTTGGGTGGAGTTCCTGGGAGGTGAGGCGTTTTAAGGTTTCTGGGATGGGTGGCTTGTAGGGGTAGAATGTGCGTACAGGGTTCAGGGATGGGTGTAGTATAGGGTTCAGGGATGGGTGTAGTATAGGGTTCAGGGATGGGTGTAGTATATGTTTCTCTTCCAGGGGATCCTCATCAATAGTCATAAGCATTAGAATATTCCCACCCATGCGTGGGACCCTGGAAACACTAAATTATATGTGCCCCACATATATATAACCATATTACCTACTGGCGGTCGCCAGTAGGTATATATAGTTAGAATTTTCAAAAATCCCATAGAGAAAAAATCCTATGTCTAATAACTTTGGCGTTTGTGGACGGAATTGGCTGAAATTTTCAGGAAAATGGCACATTTTGTTTCTGAGCAGCCCTTGAAAATTTGGGGGGGGTTCGTCAAGGGGGGGCTGAGAAAAAAGGGGGGTCCCAAAACGTGTTTTTAACATTGAGTTTTCCATAGTTGGCCTCACTTTTAGCCCGAACGGCTGAATGGATTTGCACGAAACTTGGCAAAATTGTAGGGACTGGTAGCCCGATGTGCCTTTTGTAGGTCTCAATATATGTGCTACAGTGGATTTTGAGAAATTAACGTTTAAAAAAAGATATATATCTGTAACAGCGGACCGGGCAGCGCTCCAGGACGCGTACTTTTCGCGCAACGGAGCTTTGTGAAGCGAAGCTGATTGGTTCTCCGGCGTCTGTCAACATTCCAAACCGTCCGTAGCGGCCGCCATCTTGTCTCTCGGTAGGATCGAGAGACAAGAGGAGGCCAAAGCGAAGGGGCAAATGACCATAAGGGGGAATAGTAGATCCTCGCTGACCCCCTACGTTTGATGTGGAGGTTTTAAAAGGGCCCCGCGGGTCAAAAAAAAAAAAATAATAATAATCGAACGGCTGAATGGATTTGCACGAAACTTGGCAAAATATTAGGGACTGGTAGCCCGATGTGCCTTTGCTAGGTCTCAATATATGTGCTCCAGTGGATTTTGAGAAATTAACGTTCAAAAAAAGATATATATCTGTAATAGCGCTCCGCTTCGTGTACTTTTCGCGTTACGGAGGTTTGCGAAGCTGATTGGTTCTTCGGCGTCTGTCAACATTCCAAACAGTCCGTAGCGGCCGCCATCTTGTCTCTCGGTAGGATCGAGAGACAAGAGGAGGCCAAAGCGAAGGGGCAAATGACCATAAGGGGGCATAGTAGATCGTCCCTGACCCCCTAGGTTTGATGTGGAGGCTTTGAAAGGGTCTCGCAGGGCAAAAAAAAAATATACCGTTTTTTTAGTTTTTTTGCGTGGAGTGCGCCCGGTTCGCGAACCGGGAAGCGTTCTGGGGAGCGTACTTTCTTGAAAATTAGTGAAAAAAGTTAGAGTAAAATAATAATTGTGAGTGATCAGATGTAGGGTAGCTCTGAGAAGAGCTTTTGGGTTTATGGTACATTTAGGTACTTATAAGTAGGTACCAATGCACAGTCTTAAATTCAGAGTGAAAATTCTGTTGCCCTCATCTGAGAAGTGAACTCCATCTCCTCTGTAGATATCTTGCATGTAGTAACGCAAGTTATTGTTGTACAGGGAGCCCATTCCATGGTCTCTCATGTAAGCTGAAACACATTTGTTTACATGCTTCCTCGATTTCTCAATTTGTGGACAAAATTGGTTCGACCACCTCCATTTTTGTCTTTGGCATATATTTGAATATACCAAGGCAGTCTGAGGAAAAAGTGCCATCAATTGCTCAAAGGTGTCCTTTAAAAGCATTTCCAGACCTACCCCAGTCAAAGTGCCCAAATCATTACCTCCACAGTGCACAATTAACAGGTCAGGTTTTGGCAAATGCATAAAGGTTTTCACCAATGGTATCAATTGGTGACATTTTAATCCTCTGTGGCCAAACCACTTAATTTCCACATCTTGTAAATTGAGGTTAGGTAAATTCCTGTTTTCAGCGTACCTTTGAGCCCAATAGATATAACTATGTCCAACAATCCAGACAGAAAACATGGCGAGAGAAGGTTCTGCTGCAGTCAGATGAAGTGTGGCAATGAAATGGCAGTTGAAAAAATGAGAGTGTAAAATGAAAAAAACTGAGGAGTTTCTGTGTTAATGAAGCAGTAAGAGTGATTGGTGGATTTTGATTGCTGAAAACAGAAAGTTAGTGTGCATGGATGAGTTCGTTGAAAGATGTATTTTGAGTGGCGAAGAAAAAATCATTAAAGGAAAGAATGCTCTGGATATGCAGGTGCACTGAGAGTTCAGAGTTCAATTGCAACATTGTTGTGTGAACTTGGAAACACCAGAGGTTTTGCAAGAGGTGGTTGCTATGCAGAAAAAGCAGAGAGGGGGCAGGGTTTTGCTTTGAAAAAAAGTGAGGGAAGAGTTTTGATTGGTGTGACATGAGAGATATGTGTGAGGAATTACAGCATTTCTGTGCTTTTGATAGCTGCAGACTCTGGAGTGCATACCTTTTGCTCTGCTGAAGACAAATTGGTGTGTTTCTGAGACTGTTTTGAAACTCAAAGTATGAATATATAAAAAAAAAGAAAATCGTTTTTGAGGTAAAGGAATGTTTTCAAAATTTATGTGCGCCATATGCCCCCAAATTTCTTTTTCGGGGGTGCAGCAGGGTGTTCTTGAGACAGCCCTGCACCCTCGGAAAAATTCGTAATTTGCGATGAGGTAATTGCTAATCGCAAATTGCACCTTCATTCCTATGGGCCTCCTGCTGCATGGAAATGAATGGGTAATTTGTAATTAGCAAATAGGTCATCGCAAACTAGGAATGGTAAAGAATCGCTATTTATTCCTTAAAGTTCGCTATTTAGGAAATGCAAAAAACTTTGATGATACATATGGCGGTTCATCTCTAACAAGATAAGAAGCATAGGGATAGATTTATGATGACTGGCGCATCACCAGGGATGTGTTAGTCATTCTGTGCCGCTGTTCCGTCATCTATGGTGTGCTGCATTTACAATGCGGCGCATCATGGGGCAAAAACAGCACAGATGCGTGACGTATCTGTGCCGTAAAGGTGGCGCATTGCTGGAGTTGTATCGCAAGTGTGATGAAGCTCCAGCAAGGCTCAGGGGTGCCCCTGTCGCATGGTTTCTGTTCTCACACAGAACTGTGGACAGAGGATTGGAACCTCGGCGAATTAAAGTGTCCCAGAACTCACCTTAGTAATCAAAACCCCTTAGCAAGCTAGGTAGAGTGTCACATTGGATATAACAAACTCTCAATGTTTAGACAATCCAGAATATGAACTTATAGTACCTCAGGATACGTGGAACTCATGAACAGTCGGTCGTTATATATTTCTTAGAAACCAGAACATGGAGTTAAGAAGAACACATGTGTATTTGAAATGTTTATTTACTAATGCCGACTTCTCAGGCGTAGTATGTTAGATAATACAAGTACACATATTATCAGTAGCAAAATTACCAGCATAGTTACTAGTACATAAAAAGCGAATGGTGACCGTATGTTAACATGCTGTAAATGAATAAGAGTTAGCAACACTTATAAGCAGCCGCGGGCCGTGGAGGGAGTTACGGTGGGGCAGGGAGGCGGGGAGGGGGAGGGGCAGGGTGGAGAGGGCTCCACCCTGCCCCTCCCCCTCCCCGCCTCCCTGCCCCACCGTAACTCCCTCCACGGCCCGCGGCTGCTTATATCTCACCCTCCCTAATACACATATTATATTATTTGCTAAGAAGGTCTCTTTGTGTTGGTTTAGGGCGTGCCCATACTTTAGTGTCTTAGATTTGAAGGAATCACATCAGCATACACCAGCTCTCTCTTCATGTGAACCGCATCAACTGTTGTGTATGTGTGTTCGGCAAAGCAATATAAAACCCGCCTCATGCCCAGAATTGGCAGAAGTTGCACTTATGTTATGAGTATGAAGTCGTGGATATCAGACCTCATAACAATTCTGTATCGTGTTGTTCTTGAAACTTCAGCACTCGCTGTACAGATATAATTTAACAAGCAAAGCAGATAGTAGAGCAAGAACATATTATTCTCATGTAAACCACGATGAACTACTAGGTTGAAAGCTAAAGCAACAACTAAGTGTCGTGTGCAGAAGTTGCAAAAAAGGAAAAATGGCGTTTAAACCGGTAATGAGCCCATGCTAACTTAACACGGTGTAAAGATATCCAGGACCTAGATGACACCTCCCCATGATCCGGAAACGAACTGAATAAGATAATAGAAGTGCCATCTCATGAGAGCAGATTGCGAGTTTATATGTGGACGGTCCGCAAGGTAAAGCATTAAAAACTAGGAAAATTTAATGCTAAAGAAAAATAAAACAGCCAAGTACTTTATCGAGTCTTAAGCCAATAGGCAAGCTAAATAATAAAAACTTGACAAATAAGTCAATGAATTGTCAATGAAATGCTAGTACTCAGCATATCAAACATGAAAAAGGTCTATGACATAACTGTGTATGCAAAATAAGCTGCAACAGCCTCCAATAGGAAGTCACCGTCTTCATCCGAAAAGAGTTCAGCCATCCAATTTAAAAGCGGAAAAGAACATACGTGCTCTCCCAGCACCGGATCCTCTATCACCATCAGAGGACAGCTCGGTGGGTTTTCAAGAAAGCTCTGTTCCAAGAAAGACTGTGTTGCCACCAGTAAATTCCAGGGACCAATTAGTCCATGCATCAATGCCACAGCCATAATCCTTTCGCCAGGACAAACAAACTCGTGAGTAATGATAGGAGTCATCAGCTGATTAAAGTCGACGTCAGGAGAAACCGGTCCGCAGAGACACAAATCAATGGCCCAATCGAAATCACAGGTCAGGCAGTGAAATACAGGCTGGACACAGGTGAAGTAGGAGAATCGAAAAGATAATCCATATGCCGTGCTTAATATCGCCAACGGCATTGTGCCATAATATTCTAGCATGCGATTGCGGAACAGTGTCAGCAGCTGCAGGGCGGGAGCTTGCACAGGAGGGACATCCATATTTAAAAATGTAAAAAAGCACAAGAGCGTCCGCTGGTAATGCAAGTAAAAATGGGAATCCACGAAGCAGAGTGGAAAAAATAGAATGAAAGAAAGCAGGGATGACTCCAAAGATTTTCTCAAATGAAGTCACGAGACCACTGGTAACAACTTTAAAAAAGTGCGCCAGGGCCTTTGTGGAGGACGCGTTAAAGATAGTCCGAACCATCTTGCTGAAATGGAAAGGCAAATCTGTATTGAAAAGGGTCTGCACCTCTGTACGGGTGTTCGCTATGTGAAGCACGAAAGTTTCACGGGCCGAACTCAAGGCCACCTCTCTCTGAGACAAAAGAGCTCTTATTCTTGCCATGCCGTTGAAATCTGCTCCCAAGGTTGGTATTTGTGGCGAGATTGAAAACTCCCTATGTTCATGTGTGGGAGGAAATAGAACATTTCTGCAGCAAATAACCCGTTCACTTACTGTTACGATAAAAGGAATACTTTTAATTAACCCAGAACAATCTTCATTATTGAGCATCAAATAACTACCATTTTCCAACAACTTGAACGTGGGGATGATAGCAGGAACTGGCGTGCCTTGCAACACGCAAGCCATATTTGGTCGGTGTTTGTTGCATGAACCGTGTAACTGTATGTGCCTACACATTAGTGAATGATGTGGCGTCTCAGTGCATTCCTCTCCATTCAGATAAACTTCTTGATCATCTTTGAAACATCTGTATGTGTATGGAAGCGACCAGACCTCATGAAGAAAAGCACTACCTAAAGGTTCATAACGACCTATTGGTATATATTTCATACAATTTGAAAACTTATATAAAGCAAAAGGCAGCGTTATTAAACTGTGGATAAGGCACGTTGCCAAAAAACCCGCAATCCTCTGCTGATGATGTCACTGAGCATGTCATGAATGATGTAATATGTGACATCATCAGCAGTGGATTACGGGTAATAGTATCTCTAGTTTACTCCCTTCTAGCTGTCTTTCTTTTAACATAAGTGTCTGTTTCCTTCCCTTATACTTACTGTTCTTTTTTTTAAAACAAATTTTTGGTTCACTTCCGGTTCGCGTACCGGCGAGCGAACTGGGAAGCGAACTACGAGAAATAGAGGTTGGCACAGTTCCAAATATTGTACCAATTTTTTAATAACGGGGAGGTAGTTCTGAAAAGAACTTTTTTTTTATTGTTTTTGTTGTTTTATATTTTTTTAATTATTTTTCTGAACATTTTTTTACTTTTTTTGAATTTTTCTGAACAGTTTTATATTTTTTTGGGTTTTTCTTGGAGGGGCAATGAAAACGATTCATTGTAAAGGGCTCAACAGGAGCAACAAAACAAAAAAAAAGTATTTATTATTTTGGGCGTTTCGTACAAACTTGCATATGATAGTCAATAGCTCTGTTGATCAGAGTGATGCTTCTTTCTCCGTAGCAAATGAATCCATCGCAATGTACGCAGACGTGTTTTACTTCACCAAATCTCATTTGTATATTTGGCACTATCTCCCTGCCCTCTGGTCCCGTTACTTCCGGTACAACAGATCTTCTGGCCATAATAGGGAGATTATCTAGGTCGTTCCGAAACTGTGCAGCACTGTAGTTGTTAGGATGCCACCTAGTCATATGGCGATGCATTGTGTAGTTTCCGAAACTGTATTTTTTGTCGGTCCCTCTAGACAGTCTATCTTGACATATAAGGCAAGTTACGTATCTTGCATTTACTTTTTTCTGACCTTTGGGAATTAAAAAAAATTGCCAAATGAAGTTTTCTTTCCGGTGAGACGTCCTGGGCGCCTCAGGCAAAAACTGCCTCTCTTCGTGCTCGTCGTCCTGTTCCTCTTCTTCCTCTTCTTGTTGAATTATAACTTGAGCAGGTGGTCCACTCTTCCTTGGATGTGGTGGAGGTGGTGGGGAAGCACCAGCTGAAGCTACTAAAGAAGCCATTGCTCACTGGTAACAAAGGGTCTTTCGCTCACAAAGATGAAAGTCAGAGTGAGGAAAGAAGGAGGGATTTTCATCATTTGGGAAAAACAAGAGTTCTCAACCAATGAAAAGTGTTCATTTTATATTATATGACCTAGTCTTACATCATTAGGAAACCAAAAGTGAAATGAACCAATGAAAAGTGTTATTACCAAGTCACATGACCTGCTGTGTTTACGTTAAGCGCTTTGCAGGGCCTCCCGGTTTGCTTCCAGAAACCTGCGCTTTGCGACTCGCTTCGCGTACCAGTTCGCTAACGTAGCACGTCATATGACGTATCACGCGACAACGTGAAACGTCATGCGGACGGGAGGCGTCACGATGTTGTTTTCTAACGCGGCAGTTGCGGTAAAGAAACGTTTACCGGCTCGCGGTCTATTTCGCGGCATCAAGGTCAGCTAACGGGAAGCTTCCCGATTCGCGAAGCGGGAACGAAGAAAAAAAAATATTTAAAAAAAAATTATTCATAAACATATAAAATATATTTTTGGATTTAAAGAAGAATACATTTTACAGCTACAGATATTAGCTGTTAAAAAACCAATGAAATTCACTGAAAAAACCATAGGTTATAGACCATATATAGTTAGGAATTAGCATTTACAAAACCTTGAAAATTCACTGAAAAAACCATAGGTTATAGACCATATATAGTTAGGAATTAGCATTTACAAAACCTTATTTTACTCACACAAAACCATTGAAATTCCATATATAGTTAGTTGCACTAACTATATATCGCGCACCCGCAATCCACTGCTGATGATGTCACATATTACATCATTCATGACATGGTCAGTGACATCACTGATGACATCACTGATCTACCTCCTCTACTTCCTCCACCCGCTCCTCCAGGAGGGATTACTCCCCCACACTATGGGACAGCCCAATTTCCAGGGTCTCTCCCATAGATGACATCAACACCTACCATGATGTCCTGCAGAGAAGTGCAAAGAAACTCAATATCGAGATGTCAGTCCCGCAAGTCACGACTACGGTGATTTTCGAGACGCTCCACCAGAAAACGGCATCTCAACCTCTGCTTCCGTTGGTTCCGGGGATCTTGGACCCTGTGATGGACACTTTTCTGACACCAGCAACCATAAAAGCAGTGCCGGCGTGTCTTCTGAAAGTACAAACCGGCTTCATCGGATCCGGTCTTTGTCAGAACGGATCCACCTGCAGACTCTGTGATTGTGGCAGCTGCCAAAAAGACTCATGCGGTGTCAGCTTCCTCTTCTGTGCCGCCTGACAGAGAGCAGATCCCAAGACTCGTGGGGTCGTAGAGCCTGTACATCTGTTGCTTCCTCTCTTAAGGTTTCCAGCGCGGCTGCGTTGCTTGGACGTTATGACAGAGCGCTCTGGGACTCTTTGGAACGTTTTAAAACCAAGCTCCCCAAAGAGGATCAAAAGGATTTTGATGAGATTGTCAAGGAGGGTTCTCTGGTGGCTAATCGGGTGATTAGTACAGCGGCGGATGGTGCGGTGCTCTCCGCACATTCCTACGTGCATGGAGTATGCGCCAGGAGGTCGGCCTGGTTAAGGCTCACAGGCCTGAAACCTGATGCCCAGCAGAGGATTCTCAACCTCCCTTTCTCTGGCTCTTCTCTCTTCGGTGCTCACGCAGAAGAAGAAATGACAAGGATGAAAACAGAGTTAGACACTGTTAAAGCGGTTGGTCTAGAGAAGAAGAAAGAATTCAAGCGCCGCTACAAATCTAACCAACGCAAGGGGCCTCAGCAGAGGGTTCAAACCCCTCAGTGGTCCCAAGGCAAGACCCAGAACAAACCTCAGTTTCGAGGAGGGAAGTCTAACCGAGATAGAGGTGGTCAACAGCAGTCTTCTGCCACGACGAGAGGTGGCAAATCATGAACAGTGTCTTCCTCTGCCACAGTTACCCACTCCAGTGGGAGGAAGCGTATCTCAACATCTAGCAGAGTGGGTCAGCATCACAAAAGATCGTTGGGTGCTGAATATACTGAGGAATGGATACGCACTTCGTTTCCGTGCGCGTCCACAGGACATTCCGCCGAAAAAGTTACGACCTCATCAGTTGCCTTTGCTTCGAGAAGAGGTTCCGCCCGCGCAAAGAGGAAGTGGAGTTTACTCCAGGTACTTTCTTGTCCCCAAAAAAGATCAGGACGGCAAGTTTCGACCTATTCTGGACCTTCGACTTCTAAACCAGTTTATAGTCAAGGAGAAGTTTCGCATGTTGGCCCTTCACCAAATATGTCCACATCTTCAAGTCAGCGATTGGATGTGTTCGGTGGACCTCCAAGATGCGTACTTCCACATCGCCATTGCAAAACACCACCGCAAGTACCTGAGGTTTGTAGTCGGCCACAAACACTACCAATATAAGGATCTGCCCTTCGGCCTCAAGTCAGCGCCGAGAGTCTTCACCAAGTGCATGGCGGTGGTGGCAGCGTTCCTGCACAAACAAGGTCTCTTTATCTACCCATATCTAGACGACTGGCTGCTGAAAGGTCCATCTCCGCAGCAAGTGGGTCACGACTTTCAGACCTGCCTACGGCATCTGCACAAGCTTGGCCTCCATGTCAACAAGGACAAGTCAGTGCAGACTCTCACTCAGAGCATCCACTATCTTGGCTCCGTTCTGGACACAAGCGTGGGAAGAGCGTATCCTTCGGAGGAGAGACTGTCCTCAATGCGACAGAAATGCAAGCTTCTGCTCCAGGTACAGCGCCCGACGGTGAGGCAGGTGGCTTCTCTGCTAGGATCCATGGCGTCCTGCATTTTCCTCATCCCCCTACGCCAGGCTACGGATGCGTCCCTTGCAACAATCTCTAGAGGACCAGTTGGATCAGGCTACAGGTCGATGGGAGGATCGAATATCTCTCTCCCAGGCGGCGAAATCCTCCATCTCATGGTGGACTCAACAGCGCAATCTGATGGTGGGAGTGGAGTTCCTTTTCATCAGCCCCTCCCTGTGCAGTCCATAGTGATGGACGCATCTCTCCAAGGCTGGGGGCGCACATGGGGTGCCTCCAGATACAGGGATGGTGGTCGACCAAGGAGCAGTCCTACCACATAAACATGCTGGAGCTTCGAGCGGTCCATCTGGCTCTGAAAGCTTTTCTGCCTGCCATAGACTCTGATTCGGTGCTGGTCCAGACCGACAACACGACGACCATGTTCTACCTGAACAAGCAGGGCGGAACCCGGTCGCGTCCCCTTTCCCTGGAGTCAGACGATCTGGTACTGGCTTCTCGCCCGGAACCTCACAGTAGTAGCGATGCACCTGCCGGGCGAGCTAAACATCAAAGCAGACGCACTCAGCAGGCACTTCAAAGACCAGCCAGACTGGGTGCTGCACGACGAGGTGGTGGCAGACCTCTTCCATCGGTGGGGTCGTCCGGAAATAGACCTTTTCGCAGACGACCTAAACACAAAATGCCACGCCTTCGCGTCCAGATTCCATCGTCCAGGGACACGAGGGAATGCACTTTTGATGAACTGGTCAGGGACCTTTGCTTACGCTTTTCCTCCTCTGTCCCTGATCCCGAAGGTGGTGTCCAAGCTCCTCAGATCAGACATGACCATGATCCTGGTAGCTCTGGATTGGCCACGGCAGTGGTGGTACCCGGACCTTCTTCATCTGTCGGTACTTCCACACTGGAGGTTGCCCAGCAGGCCGGACCTTCTGTCCAAGATGGGGGGGAGGATTCTTCATCCCAACCTTCCCTCCCTGAACTTAACAGCATGGCTCCTGAGGTCCTCCAATACGGACATTTGAATCTGCCTCCTGATTGTATGCATATTTTGAAAGAAGCCAATAGGCCCTCCACAAGAACGTCTTGCGCGTTTGAGTGGAAGAGGTTTTTCCTTTGGTGTAGGGAACGCCACCTGGATCCGACCAAGGGCCAGGAGGATGTTATTCTCCCTTACCTCCTACACTTAGCTAGATCTGGGCTTAACCCCTTCGACGCTCATGACAAGCCCAGCTCGTCATGGAGTTTCCATTGATTTCAATGGAAATTGCATTAATGATCCAAAACAGCCTTAGCATCCAAGTGGTTAAGTATGCTTCCATCAGAGTGCATTTGTCTGCCATTACGGCCTATAGGAAGTCTTCTTCGCAGCCTTCTTTTTTCCAGATGGAAGTGGTTAAGGACTTCTTGCAGGGGTTAAAGAAAGTTTACCCCCCTGTTCGAAGCCCTTCTCCTCCTTGGGAGTTTAATTTGGTATTGTCCAAACTGATGGGTCCCCCGTTTGAACCAATACATCGGGCTTCCCTGCAACATTTATCCTGGAAGGCCGCCTTTCTGGTTGCCATTACTTCGGCTCGCAGAGTCAGCGAGATCCAGGCACTGTGCACCAATGAGCCTTACACTGTGTTCCATCACAACAGAGTAGTGCTGAGGTCCCATCCTTCTTTTCTCCCTAAGGTGGTGTCTGATTTCCACATCAATCAGTCCATTTCCTTACTGTCTTTCTTTCCTAATCCTGCATCCCCAGCTGGGCAGGGTCTTCACTCTCTGGACCTCAAGAGGGTACTTAAGTTTTACCTTAGTAGTACTAAAGGTATAAGAAAGACAGACCAGTTATTTGTCAACTATGGTGCCATGAGAACAGGGTTTCCTGCAGCGAAAAGATCCATTTCTAGTTGGATTGTATCCTGTATCACCTTGGCTTACCAGCTGGCGAAAAGGCCCTTACCTTTACCTCCCAAAGCGCTTTCCACCAGGAGGAAAGCGGCCACAGTGGCTTTCTTGCATGACATCCCTATGTCTGAAATTTGCAAGGCTGCGACCTGGAAATCAGTTCATACCTTTACGAGGCACTACTGCCTAGAATCTGATTCCAGGGCCGGTGATCCAGTAGGCCAGTCCTCTTTGAGGCATCTGTTTGGATAGGGCTCTATCCTACCTTGGGTTTTTTTCCTGAGCGTTCTTATGTTTTTTCATGTATTTTCCTTTGCCCGCAGGGAGATGAGGTGAGGCCCGCTATTCTATTCTAATGCTTTTCACTATTGATGAGGATCCCCTGGAAGAGAAGGATTAGTTACTTACCTGTAATCCTAGTTCTCTTCCAGGGGTATCCTCATCAAAGTCATAAGCAACCCTCCCGCCTCCCCGGGCAAAGGATTGGTATTTGTTTGGAGATATTATTAGCCTATGTTCCATGGTTCATTCAGTCTCCGCAAAGAACAACTGACCTAACTGTCTCCCCTGAGGCATGATGGCAAGCTGGGGGTCAGGAGTGCCTTAAAGGCACAGTGTCAGTTTACTGCTATGCAGCTACAGGTTAGCTGTTCAGTCTTTTTAGACTGGGTATTTGCAATGCAGCCTGGGAGCTTTCTATGCTTCCAGTGTTTTCTGAGAATTACTCCTGTTTTCTGAGCATTAAAACAGTTTCTAAACAAACTTTGTTGTTGTTTCTCATGTTTCTAATGCATTTCTTTCATGTATGGTGGAAATTCTTTACTGCATATTCAGCTATGATGTGTATTAGGCTGCAATTGCTTATTTTTATATATGTGTTTCCGGGGTCCCGCGCATGGGCGGGAATATTCTAATGCTTATGACTTTGATGAGGATACCCCTGGAAGAGAACTAGGATTACAGGTAAGTAACTAATCCTTCAGGGATGGGTGTAGTCTAGGGTTCAGGGATGGGTGTAATTTAGGTTTGGAGAGGGTTTTTTAGGTTTCTGAGATGGGTGGAGTGTAGGAGTAGAAAGGGATTTTAGGGTTCAGGGATGGGTGTAGTTTAGGTGGGGTGAGGGGTGTTTAGGGACAGGGTTGGCTGGGGTCAGGGAGGATGGTGTTTAGGCATGGTGATAGGTCAGCAAAATAAAGTCATCCGAAGCAATTGTTTTAAGATTTAAAAGATATAAATCTAGAGTGAGGTCCCCTGAAGTAAAACAGTGATATAAATCCTCCTGCAAAACTGTTTCTGAAAGTGAGACCTGCAACCATTGCTTTTATACATTAAAAGTAAGCCTGCAAAAGCCCCAAAAAAATTATATGTATTGGTTTCTATGAAAAGGTAAATACCATTCATTCTGAAAATTTCCATTAATCAATTTAGATGAAATGGTTTCCATTAAATTGTTTTCCATACAATCAAATGGAACCAACTGCACAAATATTAAAGAACTGTGCTTTTTAGACTCATTCACTGATAGCTCAAATTTGCTTAAATTCATTAAAACTCCTAAAGGTGTGCTTTGTGTTTCCCTGTATTTGTGCAGGTAATGTTTTAGCTATAAACATGATCATAGCAGTTACAGCATTAGCTCACCACTGCCAATTTGAGGGACACCACGTTATCTGTATTCAAACCCAGAATCTGGACTACCGTGTAGTTTAGAATTAGAACCCTAAATGATTTTTGTGTACACATACAAAATGGGGAAATTAATCCCTTTTTTTGAGAAAAAAGGTTCGCTAGTGTGTTAAACCCATTCTGAGGTAAGCCAAAATTATAAATATAGACACATAGAAAAGACCACACTTGTTATTGTCTCACTTACACATTTGTTACACACACCTCCTCTATAAACAAAGTACTTTAATCAGTTTACAAGGACACCTCATTTTACCTGTTTTTGCTGTTTTATCTTGCTGCGTTTTAATCCCCTATATAAGTAAGTGTGTTTTGCTCCGTGTAAAAAATGAGCAGATAAAAGCACGGACATCTGAATTGGCTATATCGAACATTTTACATGGATCTCCCGTCTGTTCACTCATGCTATGGCTAACCACTCCTTTCCTCCTGCCCAGCACTGCGTGAGATAATTAAAACATTGTTTGCTTAATGCATAGCCACCATAATGCGAAGTAATATAGGTTTATAGCAAGTGTGGCTTTAGATGCCTAAACTCGACCTACTTCTGCCATTGGGTGTTTCACCCAGACATTTGCAAGTTGTTTTTCTTCTAACTAGTTTTAGGTTCATATGACCTGTAGTGAGTTCACCCTTAGTCTGCAATGCACCAATGCAATCTTTAGCTCAGATTGTTTATTTCTGCTATCTAGTTTTGACAGTCCAGTGCCATCTCGGGGACTGAAAGCACTTATTTTGTGCCAGCTGTGAGGACTTCGACCTCAGCAAAGGGAAAACTACTGTGGGCAAATTGTCTTTGGTGCAAGCCTTTGAGACATTACTTTTCAGCAACACAACAGCTTCACCAACACAAACCGTGGCATAGTGCAAAATGATAAAACACCCCTACAGAACGATAGGAACGGCCCATAACGCTTCTTCTCCAGTATTAGGGGTGTCTTTCATAGATTCACATGCTTGAATATCCCCCGTCGTCGAAGTGGGAGTCCCACGGTACATAAAATAGCAGTATATATGCATGTATACATGAAAAATATAACTAATAAAAATATACATACATATAGTGCAGTAAATTGTAAATTCCAAAAGTACCATAGAACACAATAGGCCCATTGAAAAGCCTAAGGGAGAACTCACTTTAGTAGCATATCAGAGTCATTATGTGTTGGATCACATTCCAGCCAATCAGGCTGTAGCCTCCTCTAGAACCTTCTCCTCAGAAGCCCAAGTCCTCAGATTTTCTACCGCACGTCGTGTGAAGGGAGTCTCCCTGAGCTCTGCTCAGTTTTCTTCAACTTTACCTGTTTTTTCTTCAAGAAAATGTCTTCAAACAAGAAATCTCTGTTTAAAGCCTGCCCTTCATGTGGTAAACTGCGCCTTTTCCATGAGGATCCACACAGTAAATGCATTTACTGTCTCTACCCAGACCATGAGGTGAAAAACTGTAAGTACTGTCGTACTTTCCCTCCTAAGACTCTGAGAGATAGAGAGGCCCGTCTCCTTCTGTGGCTACAGAAGTTGAGAACTTCGGAGTCTGTGGTTTCTGATGTGGAGAGCCTGTCATCTTTTGCTTCAAAGTCCTCTCAGAAGCGTGGGTCTGAGACCGAGGCTCCTTCTCCTTTTCTCAAGAAGAGGAGACTGTTGGAGTCCTCTAGGATTGTCTCCCCACAGGATTCGCTTCAGGGCACGTCTACGGGACCTGGTTCTCTGACGTCTGCGCCCAAAGCCTTACCTACCAGTAAGAAATCTGGTTTTGGCTCGTCGACGGGCTCGTCGTCGCGCCCGCCGACGTCTTCAGCGTCGACGAAATCCATTTCTACCACCTCCACGTCGACGACGACATGTTCCATGTCCACCGGCGCTACGTCGACGACGACCACCTCGTCGACGGCGACCTCGAAGGTGAGACCCATCTCTTCAGTGGTGAAAATCTCGTCGACGACCGGCAAGGATAGACCGTCGACGACGAAGCCGTCGACGCATACACCGTCGACGAAAACCAAGCCTCCACTCAGCGCCCCGTCGACGACGAAGCCGTCGACGCATCCTTCGTCGGCGCATCCATCGTCGACGAAGACCAAGCCTCCACCCAGCACCCCGTCGACGGGTCCGTCGACGGCGCCCCCGTCGACGACGTCTCCGTCGGCCAGCATTACTTCGTCGACGGCCTCGTCGACGACTCTCATACCGTCGACGCCTTCGTCGTCGACGGCCAAAGCTCCACTCTCGTCGACGAACAAAGCCCCGCTCCCGTCGACGGGCTCGTCGACGGGCAAGGATTCCTCGTCGACGAAGAAAATCCCGTCCAAGTCGCCTCAGGGCGTTGCTGACGGTGCCGCATTTACGCCAACGGGCTCGTTGGCGTCGCACCAACCTCTACCGAAGACGGCTTCCATCTACACAGTGGTTACTGCTTCTTCTTTGCGGACCATACCACTCATCCAACTGAGTCCTGTGAGGAGTGGTGCTCGTCTTCCAGACAAATTATTCCAGTCTGGTGAGGAAGAATCCGGAAACGATTCGGAAGTGGAAGGATTATTTAAACAGGCAACAAGTCCTTCGGATTTGAACATTAAGTGCCAGGAATATAGTGACGAGGGTGAGGTGGTGGACAATGTCGAAGATGGGACTGACTTGTTTCCTGTTGATACGTCCGAACCGGGGCCTTCAGAGCCTGTTACCCAGATACCTCTGTCCTTGGTGATGAACCTTCAGCACATGCTGGATGATTATAACCGCAGGTTTCCTTCTTCTACTCCTGCTTCTCCAGCACCACTGCCTCCTCCGCAGCCTCAACCGCACCTTCCTCAGGCACCTACACCAGTTTCACCGGCTTCACCGGATGGTACTCGCCCTGACACTGGAGATGAGGATCCGGATCCTCACAACACAGATGACGACGACAATGACGCCGACATGGCTGAGTGGGACGATTATAGGGCTCAAACACCTTCCACTCCGCCCACCTCACCTCTACATTCGCCCCCAGTGGACATGGCACATTTCCACAATTTGATGATCCGGGCTACAAAACGGTTTCATCTCAAAGTCGAACAACAACAGCACGAAAGTGATTGCTTTCTATACGACTTTAAAGACATCTCACAGAGGCAATCCCACACTATTCCAATCGTGGAATATATTTGGAAGGAAGGCCTTAAATTGATGGAACGTCCCAATTCTGTTCCTGCGGTCTTACCCAGATTAGACAGGAAATACAAAGCACCGGCGTCTTCTCCGGCCTGCTTAGTGTCTCAACCGAAGGCAGATTCGGTAATTACTCAGGCTGCGCAAAAGAGATCGCGCAATCCTGCTACGCCACTCACGTCTCCTCCTGATCAGGAAGGCCGCAAATTGGATTCCATTGGAAAAAAATTCACGACCATGGCGGCTACTACAGTGAGGGCGGCGAACACTCTGGCTATACTGGGCCGTTATGACCGCCAGATGTGGTCCGAGATTGCTGCATTGATTCCTCAGCTGCCTGAGGCAATCCGGACAGAAGCACAAGCGATTATCCACGAGGGAGAGTTGATTTCTTCCGAAATCATTGAGTGTGCACTCGATATTTCCTCCACGGGATTTCGACAATTGGCGGGGGCTGCAGTCTTGAGGCGTCAAGGCTGGCTGCGCTCTACCACTTTCCGTCCTGAAGTACAGGCAAGAGTCCTAGATTTGCCTTATGACGGACAATTATTGTTTGGCAAACATGTGGATGATGCCCTTGAGGCAATAAAAAAGGACACTGACACTGCGAAATCCCTGGCGAGCCTACAATACAAAAAACGGCCTTTTCGGGGTGCACGGGGTAGAGGCGGAGGCTCCTCTACTTTTCGTGGCTCAAGTCAATATCGTTCATTCAACACCTACAACGATAACAGACAGCGGGGTGCCTATCAATCTCAAACTCGACAATCCACCTCCAGGCCTTACCAAAGGAAATCCACTTATAGAGGTGGATCAAACACCAAAAAGCAGTGACTGCCTCAGACCCTTCCTTTTGCCGACCGTACATCTTGGAGGTCGCATCTCGAAATACTTTTACAAATGGTCTACAATCACCTCCGACCAATGGGTCCTGGACGTTATATCCAAAGGGCATACCCTGGAATTCACCAAATTTCCACCCAATCATCCACCTTCGGGGCCACCACCCCCTCATTTCAAGGACCTTCTGGCCCAGGTGAATTTAATGATCAAAAAAGGAGCCATCGAACTAGTGCCGCAAGGTCAACGCGGCAAGGGGTTCTATTCCCGCTTTTTCTTGGTCAAGAAGAAATCGGGGGAATGGCGTCCAATATTGGATCTACGAGCTCTAAACAAATTTCTAATTTCAAAAACATTTCAGATGTTAACCCTGCTCCAAATTCTGAATTTTCTCAATCCAAGCGAGTTCTATTCCACAATCGACCTTCAGGACGCTTACTTCCATGTGCCAATCCACCCCAGACACAGGAAGTATCTCCGCTTCACGGTCGGACAGCTACACTTCCAATTCAAAGTCCTGCCATTCGGCCTCCGCTCGGCACCAAGGGTTTTTACCAAGATCTTGGCCCCTGTAGCTGCCTTCCTACGTCTCCAAGGTATCCAATTTTACCCATACCTGGACGACTGCCTCATCAAGGCAAGCACTTTTCACCAGACGGAGCAGCACACTCAAGTTTGCGTCTCCCTTTTCCACGCCTTGGGGCTTTCAATCAATTGCCAGAAGTCACACTTTCATCCTTCGCAACGGAGAAATTTTCTCGGAGCCTTGCTAGATTCTCGGCAGGGAAAAGTGTACGTTTCCCAGGAAAGACAGGACCGCATGTTAATGATGGTGCGCTCCCTCCAATCAAAACTGTCCGTTTCTGTCCGAATGTTCAAATCATTCCTTGGCATGGCATCCTCGTGCATCCACCTCATTCCAAATTGCAGATTGCACATGAGGACTCTCCAGGAGGAACTGGACAGGCAGTGGAAACAGGTGTCGGGGTCCTTCGAGGACAAGGTCCTTTTAACACCTCGCATACAGAAAGCGCTGGAGTGGTGGGCTCACCCTCCACACATATCTGCGGGCCGTTCATTCCAGGACGAACCCCCAACTCTGACGCTTACAACAGACGCGTCTCTCGAAGGCTGGGGAGCGCATCTCGACGGCATGTCTGTGAAAGGGAAGTGGACAGCAATCCAACGAACTTGGCACATCAATCGTCTGGAACTCTTGGCGATTTTCTTAGCCCTCAAATCTTTCCAGAGGTTAGTGCGGGGACACACTTTGCTGGTGAGGACGGACAACACCACCAGCATGCACTACCTCAACAAGCAGGGCGGCACGAGGTCTCTTCCACTTTCTCAACTAGCACAAGAAATATGGGATTGGGCGATCCAACGTCAAATTCATCTCACAGCCATTCACGTGCCAGGCGTGGCCAATGTTCTGGCGGATTCACTCAGCCGAGCGTCATCAGACAATCACGAGTGGGAACTCAATCAGCCCACGGTCGAGTACATCTTCCGGCGGTGGGGCCAGCCACGGATGGATCTTTTCGCGACTGCTGTCAACAAGAAATGCCCACGCTTTGCAAGTCGGCATCCCCACAGAGAGTCGAGCGGGAATGCATTTTCGATCGATTGGTCGAACGATTTCATCTATGCTTTCCCTCCACTTCCTCTGATCCCTCGTTTGTTACACAGGATGAGGTTCCAACCTTGTCGCATCATCCTGATCGCACCCAAGTGGCCGAGACGTCCATGGTTCACGGACCTGCTCCTCTTCTCGCAGTCCGATCCGTTGCCACTCCATCCTCTGCCGCACCTCCTCACGATGCAGCAGGGACAAATTTGTCATCCAGATCCAGCATACCTTCAACTCCATGCCTGGAACCTGAGTACAATGAATTTGCACGGTTGACTATTGACAAGGACTGCAGGGAGGTGTTAGCGCGGGCTCGCGCTCCCTCCACCATAAAAACGTACCAACTCAAGTGGAAACGTTTCTGTGTCTGGTGCCGCACCAAGGATTTGGACCCAATGGCTGCAAAACCTGAACAAATTTTACCTTTCTTTTTATCCCTGGCAAAATCAGGTCTGTCCCACTCAACTCTTAAAGTGTTTCTGGCGGCGATTTCCCGTTTCCGCCATGATGGTTCCACATCTTTATGTTCTTCAAGGATCATTAAACAATTTTACAAGGGCCTTTTTAGGATGTTTCCACCTATCCGTCGCCCTCCGCCTGCCTGGCGTTTGAATTTGGTCTTGTCTCAACTACTTCTACCACCATTTGAACCTATTCACTCGGCAACTCTTAAATTTCTCACGTGGAAAGTTGCTCTTTTACTCGCCTTAACGTCCTCAAGACGTGTCAGTGACATCCAGGCGTTTACCATACAGCCTCCTTTCTTAAAATTCTCCAAAGAGGCTGTGACATTACGAACTAATCCTAAGTTCATCCCGAAGGTTCCCAGTGACTTTCATCTCAACGAACCTGTAATTCTGAAAACTTTCTTTCCTGCTCCGCAAACTCCAGCTGAGCGGTCATTGCATTCATTAGATTTGAAACGTTGTCTCAAATTCTACATTCAACGAACTGCACCTATCAGAAAATCTGATCAATTGTTTGTGGCATATGGTCCAACTTGCAAAGGACAACCTGTTACCAAGCAGACTATAACCAGGTGGATCTCCTCTACCATATCCTTCTGCCACCAACGGGCTGGAAAGCCCCTTCCTGCTCCTGTTCGAGCTCATTCAACTAGAGCAGTGTCTACTTCGGCTGCCCTTTTTGCGGGGGTACCCTTACGCCAGATCTGCAGAGCTGCTACTTGGTCGAGCAGCCATACTTTTACTAAGCACTACTGCCTGCAATCAACAGACGCCGCGGATGCGGCAGTGGGTCAAGCGGTGCTGCGGAATCTTTTCCAGTAAAGGTGAGCCTCTGTTGCTACCCACCTCCAGTCATAAAGGTTTTGTTTTCTAGTAATAATGTTTTGGTATTTATTGTTTATTACCATATATATTTACCTTCTTTGCTTGATGTATTACCTTTATGACTTATGTGATCATTTACTGCTTTCTACTCTATTCAAGCATGTGAATCTATGAAAGACACCCCTAATACTGGAGAAGAACTATAGTTACTTACCTGTAAACTGTGGTTCTCCAGTATTGGTGTCTTTCATAGATTCACATGCGACCCTCCCATCCTCCCCTCAGAGGCTCTCTTCTCCTCAGGCACTTTTACTTACTCTGTGCTACGAAAATCTGAGGACTTGGGCTTCTGAGGAGAAGGTTCTAGAGGAGGCTACAGCCTGATTGGCTGGAATGTGATCCAACACATAATGACTCTGATATGCTACTAAAGTGAGTTCTCCCTTAGGCTTTTCAATGGGCCTATTGTGTTCTATGGTACTTTTGGAATTTACAATTTACTGCACTATATGTATGTATATTTTTATTAGTTATATTTTTCATGTATACATGCATATATACTGCTATTTTATGTACCGTGGGACTCCCACTTCGACGACGGGGGATATTCAAGCATGTGAATCTATGAAAGACACCAATACTGGAGAACCACAGTTTACAGGTAAGTAACTATAGTTCGTATCTCACATATAGTCATACGTCTTTGGCTGAGAGGTTTGAAGGCTGGGGGTCTGCACCTGCACCGCAAAGGCTGCAGGAACCTTTGTTTTGCTCCTGGGAGAGCAACCAAAAGAACTCACCTCAGTGTGGCATGGATGTAGCTCCTTAGAGAATTACATTCAATGACCATGGCAGGGGGCAAGGAGGAGATTTTGGGGAGAACAACTTTTCAATGTAGCCTAAGTTCAACGCAAACTTACTCTGGTCAGACCAACATGTGGCCTGCAACCTGAACTTGTTTTTTATCACAAAGAATCAATCTGCTCAGCAGGCAAAGAAACGAGCACCGTCTGACACTCCATAAAATGTAGATGCAGGAGTTACCAGAGACACTGAATCTGTTTGGGATAGTGATAATATTTCTGCACCCAAGGGGAGCAGGCAGCCCTATCAAGTCAACAGCTAGCACAAGGTGGTTAGAGCTGGGATTGTGATGTCTCCTGACACCTCGAAGGTAGTAGTTTGGGATGAGCTGCTCCAGGTATGCCAAAGCACAGACTCCTGGACAAAGAATTCATCTTGGGACCTCTGTCCCACCCCCTGCACTTGAGGGTGAACCTCAGCTGTTTCGAGCTTGAAAGAATCCCCAGGTTGAGGGTGGAGGTCGAGCCCTCAGTCTAGCCTAAAAAGTCACCGAACTTCAGATCCAGTTCATTAAGCCAATATCTTTCACTCTCCAGCACACCTCAGGTCATGGGCACCAAGCATCTCCACCCATCCATGCCACCTTGACCCTGATGCCCAGAAATCCCTGTCTCTGAGCTGAAACTGACTTTGAAATCTATACCCGGACCTTTCCCCAGGTTGGCTCCAAAATAGCCCTCGACTTAGAGGTCAGACTGAAGCAAGTTCCTGATCGTTCTGCATCTCCGTGAGGTGCCTGATGTCTGGCAGAAGAAAATCTTTATACATCTCTCCATGCGAAAATCCTCACCAGACCTCTTAAATGAACAGCCACACTTTGCAGTTGCCAAGATAGTGAGAGAGTAACTTATGAGGAGCAGCTTCCCCGCAAGACTCGGACCTTTCTTCCTCGTAAGAAGGTTAGGGGCAGTGCCACTAGCCCCCACCACAGCCCCTTATGCCCAGGCCTGTTATCCACCACTGCTGCTACCACCTGCTCAGCCTCGCAAACCCAAACTCCATTTCCACACATCTCCTCACATTCTGAATACTGATGCGGACAAGGCAGCCCATACCAACCTCAGGATTTATACTACAATCCTGTTGCATCAGTGGAGAGTGGGGGGAAATTATCCTTGGTAGGAATTTTCTGTTGACCTGGACGATTCAGACCTGGCCCCTTGTCCTGTCGAGGAAACCCATACTCTCTCACCCCCCGATGACTCCACTTAGTACAGTTATACAGAGGATAGCACAGCTACACAATGTGAAACTTCCTATAGTACAAGAGAATGACAACATCTTGATCCCGACTATGTCCATAACTTGTCCAGCACATCTCCATATTCCATAGCATGTTTGAAACCTTGACATCCAACTTTAAAGACGACGTCAAGGCTAGGGTTGTTGCCCCCCAACTCCCCAAAGGCAATGATTACTCAATGGAGGATTGTCAGTTCAGTCAGAATGCTCTCCATAGAGGGCCACCATCATTGGAAGGAGATGGACAAGCTAGTCAAATACCTACCTGAAATCCATTGCAAGAGACACAAGACCTGTCGAAGGAAAACTGAGGTTCTTCCTTCTTGGGGGAAATAACCTCCAAGAACGGGTACTCTCAGTTGTACAGCAAGGCTACTTCCTGACAGTCCACACCATGCCACTAAACATACCACCTCACCACCGACTCACAACCATCTATTACTGCTAGAAGACGAAGTGCAGGCACTCACAACCAAATGGGCCATTGATCTGGTGTAGCAAAGGAGGCTGCTTTCTGTAATTCTTAATCTCCAAAATGTACCGCAGTCTGCGGCCGATACTAGACACCAAGCCAATAAACCACTACATCCTGTTGGAGCTCTTTCCCATGACTAACACACAGGGTTTGATCCAGCTGCTCCAAAAAAGAGTAATATACAGCGGCCCTTGACTTCAAGGACATCTACTTTCACATCTTCATACATCCAGCTTACCACCGCTACCTGTGCTTTATGGTAAGTGGGCAACACTTCCAGTTCAAAGTTCTACCCTTTCGAGACTCTACAGCCCTAGGGGTCTTTACAAAGTTTAGCAGTAGTGGCGGTGCACCTACAGAGAAGTGATATTCATGTCTTCCATTGAGTACTGGGTGGTATAGTGCAGCAGCAGAGACCAATGCATGGTACACACTAAAGACAACAGTGGTTTTGTTACATCACTTAGCCTTCACCATCAGTGTCAGAAAAATCCCATCTCCGGCCCCATAAGGTCCTACCATTTTTAGGGTCTGTTCTAAATGCTGTTATGGGTAAAGCCTACCCCTAACCATTGGAGGATGATGACATTCCTAAAGCCCTTGCCTCTTTTTCAGACACAATGTCCTGGAACAGTGAGGATGGGAGCAAGATTACTGAGCCTAATATCTTCATGCAATGCAATTTTATCATTGTAATCTTACCATACATAAAGCTAGACATGCACCCCTTGCATGAGTGCCTTTCAAGGCAGTGGGCACATGCAACGGGTCACTGGCAAGATCTATTGCTGGTACAGCCCTGGCCTCAACAAGAACTTGTTGCTGGGCAATCTTTGCTTTTCCTCCACTTCCTCTTATCTCATACTTGGTTAATAAAATGAGGTGTGTGTCAATGACTGTAATCTTAGTGGCATCCAATGCCATGATAAATGAAGCAGTAAATAAAAATATTTAAAACAAAATCTTAGTGGCATCTAAATTGGCAAAGCAACCTTGGTACTCAATGTTTCTGGAGAGTCCTGTTAATCCACATTAAAATCAACCACTGTGGACAGATGTTCAATCTCTGAAGCAGGGTCATTTCATACACCAAGACCTAACGGTACTTAATCTATGTATTTGGCATCCAAGCTTCCTGAAGAGTGTATGCAAATCGTGTGTGATGCGTGTAAACCAAACACACCCAGCTGTTTGGCAGCTATGTGGAAAAGATCTGTTCACTATTGCATTGGTAAGCTCATTTACCCCCTAAAGGCCTTCATGCAAATCTTTTGTGATTTACTTCCTTAACAAAAAGCGGGATTGACATACAGTTTTCTCCGTCCAAACCTAGCTGTGGCAGCAGACTAAATGCAGAATAGGGTACATTTATCCCTCTCAAGGATTCCTGTTATTGAGGCCCTCAAGGAGAACCTTAAAGTAATTCCTCCAAATATGCCTCCCGGGCTGACCAGTCATATGAGGTCTTCCTTTTGAACCACTACACGTGTCATGCAATGTAGCGTGTGCGGTTCTGGTCATGCAAAGTTTACTTCTCTAATCACCATCACATTTCTAAGGAGAATCTGTGAGTTGCAGGTTATTGAATGTAGAAGTAGTGTTTATACGGGTTCATACGTTTAGGGTCGTCTTGAGAACAAAGCCAAAATTCCTACCCAAAGTCGTTTCCCCTTTTCATGTTAACCAGACTTTTGAGCTGCCCATCTTTTTTCCACATCTAGATTCTGTGGCAGAAAGAGCATTACACACTTTAGATGTCAAGAGGGCTCTCCTTTATTACACCGACAGGATAAAATCCATCCATAAGACAAAGCAACCATGACTTTTGCAAAGCCTCACTTGGGAAACTCCATGTCCAATATAGTCATTGCTGGATGTTGGTAAATTTATTCAAACGTGCTATGCTAAGGCCAAGCGTACACTACTTGTACCTTTGAGAACACACGCCACAGTCAAAAAGAGAGCCTCTGTGTTTTTTTGGGGGTAAACATTCTGTTTGCAGACATTTGTACAGCCATTACATGGTCAGTACCAACAGAAACTGAGTGGGTATTCAAGTCCACCAGCAGGGTATAGTTGGTTAGATAGTTCTGAGAGCTTTGTTTCAAATATCTACATCATCTGCTTTCTAGACACGGCTCATTGGAGGACCTGCTTTACAGTTTATGCAGCAAATATGTAAATAAACACAAATGCTACAAACAGAAAATGTTATTTGCCATGTAACCAACAGTTTGTAGTGTGTAATGTCTTTTCGCATGCCAAAGTTGACTAAAATTGCAAATGTCTTCACTATGGTTTTATTCCACAATGCTTTGTTCATACATTTTTGTCTACTACACTACACCTACACTAATCACTTGCTTAGCAGAATACAATCTCAGGTGGACTCTTTGTCTTGGTGCATTGTGGGCTAAGTTTGACGTTGCAATAGGTCTTATGACTTGAAAGCAACTCTGATGAAAAAGAACTGGCAAAGATTCATGCCCTACACTAAATGCCAAAATAATTTCAAAAAGGGGTTGGTGATGGATTTGCATGTAGCCTGGTTCTGAGCTAGGATGGTGCAGTGAGCTAAAAAACGGTGATGGATCAAGCCCTGATCTGTTGACTGGGTAGTAGTGTTCTGCTTAATTCAGATACTCTGTCCATCACCACCCCCTTTATGAATCATTTTGGCCACCACAAGTGTGGAAGGGTATGCTCAGATGTGAGTCCCTTGCTCACTGCACCATCAGGATTCAAGCAAGCCGGGCCGAAGACGGCTGTAATGCCAGAAACCGGTCCCCGGAAGCTTGTTTCCTTTCCAGTAAAGAATTGGCTTGGTAGTTTGGTCTGCCCTGTTCCCATGATGCACTGGGCCAGGGTCAGACTAATTTGCATGTAGCCAGGTTCTGAGCTAGGATGGTGCAGTGAGCTAAAAAACGGTGATGGATCAAGCCCTGATCTTTTGACTGGGTAGGAGTGTTCTGCTTAATTCAGATACTCTGTCCATCACCACCCCCTTTATGAATCGTTTTGGCCACCACAAGTGTGGAAGGATATGCTCAGATGTGAGTCCCTTGCTCACTGCACCATCAGGATTCAAGCAAGCCGGGCCGAAGACAGCTGTAATGCCAGAAACCGGTCCCCGGAAGCTTGTTTCCTTTCCAGTAAAAAATTGGCTTGGTAGTTTGGTCTGCCCTGTTCCCATGATGCACTGGGCCAGGGTCAGACTAATTTGCATGTAGCCAGGTTCTGAGCTAGGATGGTGCAGGGAGCTAAAAAAAGGTGATGGATCAAGCCCTGATCTTTTGACTGGGTAGAAGTGTTTGCTTAATTCAGATACTCTGTCCATCACCACCCCCTTTATGAATCGTTTTGGCCACCACAAGTGTGGAAGGGTATGCTCAGATGTGAGTCCCTTGCTCACTGCACCATCAGGATTCAAGCAAGCCGGGCCGAAGACTGCTGTAATGCCAGAAACCGGTCCCCGGAAGCTTGTTTCCTTTCCAGTAAAGAATTGGCTTGGTAGTTTGGTCTGCCCTGTTCCCATGATGCACTGGGCCAGGGTCAGACTAATTTGCATGTAGCCAGGTTCTGAGCTAGGATGGTGCAGTGAGCTAAAAAACGGTGATGGATCAAGCCCTGATCTTTTGACTGGGTAGGAGTGTTCTGCTTAATTCAGATACTCTGTCCATCACCACCCCCTTTATGAACCTACACTAAATGCCAGGCGTATGCATGGCATGTGCTTGTACAGCACTACATGCTGTGAACAGATGGTTACAGGGTAAATAAGCTTCCATTAAACTCCCAATGTGCGCCAATTTTAATGTTCATTGCACTACATTCTAATACTGTAATTTACATGAATCCATTTATAAAAACAGAAAAAAGTGCCCTGTTTGAGTATATTTAATTCACTATCTAAGTATCTATATTCATCTCTTTTAAAGCTCACTTGACGTTTGTCATTGAGAAACAATTGGTTAAACCTGTGTGATGGTTGGACCTCTTTTAATTTCTGAATTTTCCATGCTAATTGGAAGGATCATTTTTTAATAACTTGTGTTCTTCTTCCAGATGTGTTTATACCAATGCCTGAAAACTTGCTTGTAAATTTGAATGAAAGCAAAGAGGTAAGGCCTATCTCCGAAGCATGCGTCCTGTTTGTATAAAGTACAAAATGTTTGTTGCCTGATTGTGAAAATTGTATTGAAGACCGCACATGTATTACTATTAAGTATGTAAGCCAGTTCTGTACTTCATTTTATTTTATGTTAAATTACATTTCTTAAAATTGAACTATTATTTGTATTTATTTCTTTTCCTGGGAAAATAGACTTTGGATTGATAAATTTGAGTTGGTGTTAAAATGTGCTGATCATCAAGTGAAAGAGATAACAATGTTATGGTTCCAGCGTAGAAACAAGAATGAATCTGGTTACCAAGCTGAAAGCGGCAAGGGTTTAAGAGAAAGCTAGTTAATCCTAAAGCATAAGGTGAAAGAAGAGGTGAGGTACTAAAGCTGAAAGCAGTAGAATTGATAATTTGAGCCTGAGGAATGCCAATAAGTGAGATAGCTTAGGTGACGATGTTTCAGTGATGAAACATTATAGGAAAAGGGGTATTACACCAATAACTAAAAGGTGAGTGAGGCTGTTCAAAATTGGAGCTATTGCTGAAAGCTAAGGTAATTTACAAAACGTTCAGCAGTTAAAGCAGAGCATCATTAGGAGGAGTGTGGTAGCATATGGGTATTTAGGTACTGAGAAGGGTCTTCTAATGTTTGTGGGTACAGTTAAGAATCAAGATGGGGATTGCGGACGAAGGTTAAGCGCATTGTGCTAAGTATGACGTAAAGCTATAGATGAGTAGGAATGGTGCAGTTAGTACAAGTCAGTCTTGTACTAATATCTTGGCCCCCCTTTCTTTCAGAATAATACAGTGTCAGAGATGAGGCTTCTAGAATAGTGCTTCCCAAACTTTTTAGAACAACAAACTTTCATGACCAACATAGCTTTAACAGACATGAGGCTAGTGGTGTTTTTTTTTGTTTTTTTGTTTTAAATTAATGTAATAGTACACATGCTTTCCAAATGCTGTGAATTACAAATATTTGTGTTCCCGACAACAGAAATTGTTTGTAAATGTCACGCCCCTGACCACGATCTTGATCATAATCTGTTTTACAAATTCTCAAGACTGTGCCGATCTTTAAGCCCAAGAAGCTAGCAAAGGGGGCAGTCCAGTGAGCACACTGGTTTGCACAGGTGCAACAGACAAATAATAACTGCTCTTCATTCATGGCAGCCCTTAGGGCATGGGTTAGTTAAGTATTTGCTTTTTTTCCATGAGTAGGTAAAAGATGCTATGGGAAAAACTCCTATCCTAAATGTAATAAATAAGGCTCTTATAGGTGGGGGATTAATTTAATCCTTGAATTCTTAGAATTGCTGGGCAAACTTTAGACAAGTAATCTCTAAGACTGGTTTACGTACATTGGTCCAGTTTTGTATTACACTCCCAGTGTCAGTGATCGGTAGGGTAGCACTGAGTAAGATGGTTCTACTGACCCGCTGTCTGTATACAATGCAGAACTTTGTGATTTCTCGAGGGCTATGTTCTTTGAACTAAACAGCCTTTTAGTAACAATGTGGAGCCAGGTCAAGTTAGATGTATTGAAACTGGACTCCGGCAAGGGCGAGCTGGGTCTCTCAAATTTGCAGCTTTGTCATCTTGCAGGACTGCTGCAATATGGTGCTCTGTGGTGCAGCGAGGGCCCCAACTCGGACTACTGCCTGCTGGCTGGCTTGTGAATGACAATATCCTCCCCGAGCTACTGACGAGTGGCACTGTGTGCCAGCGGACTGCCCCCGCATAGTGAGGCAGGTGGCAGTAGCATGGGAGTAGGCAGTTTGGAGGGTTTTACTTGTGGCCCCATATGTGCGATTTCTCCCTCTGTGGTGAAAACCCTTTCAGCAAATGCAGTCCTTGATGAATGACGCAATAGCTGGAGGGCAGCTGCCGGACAGTGGGCGATCTGTATTTGACTGGCATCTTCATTACTTTGACAGATGCTGACATCCTGTTTAGTGGGACTCCAGGGCAGTTCCTTTCAATTTGCAAATCTCTCCTGCATGGCGCGCGGGATCTGTTCGACGTTACCAGAGGAATCCTGTACGCTCTGTCATATTGGACCAAGGCCCAAGTAGGGGACACGTCTCCTGGTTATGTGTTGCTCTGAAGGCTGACAGAAGCATAAAAGTGAGACATGTCTGCGCTAGCTGGTTGGTGGATCTGGGGGACCCTTTCACGGATGCAAAGTGGAAATGGGCCCGCTCACAGGTGAAGGACATTGCAAGTAACGTGTGCTTCAGGCTCACGCCTTTTTATTTTTTACACCGGCATATCTTTATGCCGCAGCAGTTGAACAGGATTTTTCCTGGTCGTCCAGCTACAAGCCCTAGGTGTGGAGTATCCCAGGCAGTTTTTTAGGTCTCGGCTAGCCGCGCGAAGCGCGTCTCCGCCGAGCCCCTTTTGTCGGCATGTGCGCTTCCCAGGAGACAGTCCTGGCCGCGCGCATCGCCTTGGAGGCGATTTGAAAGTGTCACGCGCACGCGAACGAGCGCTGCGGCCAGGCGCTGTCTCCTGGGAAGCGCAAAACACCATACACGCATGCGCATACACACACCGACACACACACACAGACACAAGCGCCCATGCACGAACATACATACATACAAAGGACCCCCCACACATACACACAGGCGCGCGCACACACGAGTGCACCCCGCCACCGCACGCATACACACAGGCGCGCGCACACACGAGTGTGCACCCCCCCCGTCGCCCAACTCCACGGCTCTCACTACATTAACGGGCCAACCTTTCTCTAAATCCCTCCTGTTTGCTCACTCAGTCCATGCAGCTGCCGACGTACGAATACTTTTAGAACCAACCCTGGAGCGCGATTGCAATTGGCGGGTGGTGTACAGATACGCCCATTTAGTGTTGCTATGCCCCCAATTGGCTAATTTTACTGTCGCTCACACGTTGATCCTGTTGGGCTAGAGGGCGGGCACTTCCGCTCTGGCGTTGCGGAGCACCCGCGCCTTGAGCGACGATATCTCAGGGGGAGTCTGGGAGTGGAGCTATTGGGGCGCAGAATGCTCGGTACGGGGCGACCGGGGCGGGGAGAAACGGGCCTCGGCTCTTCAAGATGAAGGAGTAGATTATTACACACAGGCCGAGAAAGGCAACTGTGGAGAGTGAACACACCACTTAACAGGAAAGGCAGTCAAGATTCATACGAGGGGAACGCAGGATTCAGTGGCGAGGAGACCGCGGCGAATATGTTGCATTATATGCTGCTGAATATGTTGGCATTGTTTGAAGCACTGCTTTTGGGTGGCATGCATGCTGCATTCAAGTTCGCCTCTCACTTTGTCCTGTGCTCTAAATCTGTGTTTCTTTGACTTTGTGTTTCTTTGCAAGTCATTGCATGCTTTGAAGTGAAAACTCTTCTGAGATGACCTATATCACTTGGAGTTTACACATGCCACGTAAACCTTTGAAATGTGATTATTAAAAGTAACATCTTGCCCCTGAATTACTGGCCTGATGCTAAAGATTCTTAAAGTTTGTGGAGCCTGTGCAGCTGACGCAAAGTCTCAATTTGCAATGCACCCAAGTGACTTGAGATTTGCAATTGCCATTACAAATTGCACTGCACACATTGCAGTCCCTTACAAGCCTCTAGGGAAAAAGGACGGTCAAGGGACGTTCTTTGCAATTTGCGACTTTCATAGTGAGGAGGGGGCCCATTTGTCCTGTTAGCGCTGCTTAACACAGCGCCAATAAATCCTACAAGTGGGGAAGAAGATGTGGCCTAATGGCCAGGGCTGCCCACTTCAGAGCTGGGGAAACAGGTTCGAGTTTTGGCGACGGCTCAACATCCTGTGATTCATCTAAAGCGCAGCATGCCACCACTGCTACAAAAATAAATACACATTTTTTTGGCCTACAATTTATAGACTTTTGTTGCAATTGGTGTTGCAATATTAAGCAATGCCAATAGCTCAAACTTAATTAACCCGAGACCTATTGCATTGTAAATGCTTGTCTACACATGGCGCGGAGTTGTCCTCCGTTGGCGAACTACTAGGTTGGAGTACTGCACATGCTTGGTGAGATCACAGGAGTCAAGCTGGACAGAATGGTCAGCCATGCCTGCTAGGACTTTTGTCGCTCCCCAAAGCAGGCAGAAAAATGGGATATTGATTACGATGGCTTGTGGAGTGTTGGGCCAGTGATGTATAGCAATACATTGGATATCTCTGCCCCTGCCATGGCGCAAATGTTTGTTGGATTTGAGTGAGTGGTTGGTTGCAGAGGAATGTAGGCTGTGACCAGTGCATATGGACGAGAATGCGGAAAGAGATTTGAAAATCTGGGGAAAGACGGTGGGACGTTTTGAGTATGCTGACTGAAGCGATTAATGGTTCCCTTGGACCGTCTCGTGTGGTATCCCTGTCTTCGCCTCAGACGAGGATGACCTCACATAGTGAACATTGTGCATCTGCTTTTTGGGGTGTTGCAGACTTGTGCTGGACCCGCCTACCCTTCCCACCCCTTACCTCACCCCCATTTTTGCTGTTTTGCCGACCTAGGACCAGCAAGCAAATATATAAACAGAAAAAAATTCAGGATGTTAACCCTGTGTCCGATGTATCGACATTTCATGAAAGGTGACTGGATGTGTTCTGTGGATCTCCAAGATGCATGTTTTAACGTTCCCATAGAGAAAAACACAGAAAATTCTTAAGATTTGGGGTAGGAAAAAGCTCATTATCATTACCCAGTCCGTCTATTCGGTCTAAAGTGCGCACCAAGAACATACTCCAAATGCATGGTGGTGGTTTCAGCTTACCTCCGCAGAAATATGATTTACATTTACCCCTATCTAGACAATTGGCTGATAAAGGCAACTTCGAAGCGGCAAGCACAGTTGGATTTTAAAATAACTACCAAACACTTGGCAAACCTGGGCTTGCATATAATCACAAAAAGTCAATCTCTTCACCTCGCCAACTTCTAATTTATCTAGGACCCACTCGGGATACTAAAAAAGGAGAATCGTATCCTTAGGAGGAAAGAATGTCAGACACTTTTCGGCAATGCCACCAACTTATACAAATGCTGCATCCAACAGCTTGACAGACCTCAATCCTACTAGGGTGTATGGCGTCTTGCATTTTTCTAGTTACAAAAGCGTGTCTCCGAATGAGACCTTTACAACGGTGCCTCGAAAACCAGTCTCCGGGCACTGGTATATAGGCAGGTTTTTCAAATAGGTGTATTACCCAAGTAAGCTTTGATTATTGTACTGTTGAAACCATTCAGAGGCCCATTAGACTTTAATCTTGCTGACTATTGTACTAGATTTACAAGTACAATACGATTCTGGTAAGTTGCTTGCACTTTGACTCAACAAAATTATTAATCTTTTGGTGCATGGGTACCAATGCAGTTTCATGCCCGGTAGGAGAACCCATCTTAATTTTAGGCCCTGGCTTATGTTGTGGATACATCTAGGAGATGAACACTTGTGTCTTTGGACACAGAAAATACAGCAACGATATAAATGTGCTGTGTTAGAGATCGTATAGTTTGGATCAATATTAAATAAAATGTTTGAGCTCTAAAAGAAGGTCAGAACTAACAATATCTTGGAGGATTAGGCGAGGGGCGGAACACGGGGTACACCTTGTCCCTGTTAAAGTTTGTTCTAGCTGTAAAATATTTGGCCTGCCAGCTACGCAGCAAGTAGAGTAATAGAAATCCATCAAAACAAGCATGTAGTATCACTGTACATAGATTAACTATTAGCTTATTTGACAAAGCCCTCTGTTGGGATTTTGGTACACTTTGAGCTACAATATGGAATGAGCACATTCCCAATGAGGTTTCTCCACTCATCGGAAAGCGTGCCTCTGCCACAAGTTTAGGGATACCCTGAATAAATTACGTATTCCATTTCCTTGGTATTAACCTTGGGGGAAGAGACCTCATTAGTTTAAAACCTTTAAATGATACATTTACCATGCCACCTGTGTCCTCCATGCTGGGAAATGCTTATATACATATTGTGTATTTGCCTGGAGTTCAAAGACCGTTAGGACAATCCTTCAAGATTATCAGAGAACAAAAAATGCTCATATACGGTCATAGCATGTGAGTTGCACTAATTCTCAGTTGGGTGTTTTTAAAAAAAAATGTGTCTTTAGTTTTTCATAAAAATTTAAACTGTTGATATTTATTGCATTTTGTGTTTGCTTGATGAAATCATCGATGTATACGCCTGTCTGTGTGTGATTAAGCAATTTATAGCTTTTGTAAGCTCTGGCCCCTGTAGGTCTGTTGCTATTCATTGTAAGTTTATTTTCAAAATTGCAATGATTTCAAGCATTGTGATTGATTCTCAAAAACTATCAAGGGATTATTCACTTTCTTCTGGACAGTGAATAGCTTGTCAAGGCATATGAGCTGCAGATTGTACACTATGCTTAGATCCCCATCTGGTGTTGGGCTCTGATGTTTGCATGTTGTTTTTGTCTTGTAGTCACAAGGTTGGTGGTGACTCCTTCGGTGGACAGTGCGCATGGGCTTCGGCTCCATCGTTAAATTGTTTTTTTCTGCCATTGGATTCGGATGTGATTTGCTGCGCTCCAGATCGTTATAGAACCCCCTTCGATGCGCAATCACACTTAACCGACGGTATTGTCTCGATCGCGTGCCTTCGATGGGCACCCTCGACAACTTTCGATTAAACTTAGACGCCTGTGAACCTCGACGCGGGCCGTTGGGCCTACCCACGCCGATAGAGACTGACATCGATGGAACGGACTCCATTTAAGAAATGTCCATAGTGTGGTGCTAAGTTTCCACACTCGGACCTCCATCCGGTTTGCATTCTGTGCCTCTCTCCAGAACATCGAGAGAAAGATTGTGAAGCTTGCCTCTCACTTAAATCCAAAAAGACCATCCGGGATTGTCAAGCTTGACCCTGCGACATGCAGCGAGGCACAGGATCAATTCCGGACATCTTTTATCCAGGTTCCAATAACCTTCCATCCAGGTCCCTATAACCTTCTGGAGCCAGAACAAGAAGAGATTCCGGACTCCGAAGTAGACGTCTTCAACGCCGAAGATGACATCACCCCGGCTCAAAGGGACGTGAATACTTAGACCCTAGCCCCGACCAAGCCCATACCAATGGATCTGGTAACACCTTCTCCTTTGGGCTCAGGTTCACACCGTACCAAAACTTCGAATGCCCTGCCCCGGGGTCAGGCACCTAAAGACAAAGAAAAGCCATCCGGCTCGAGCCAACCACCCGGTACCGAAAAAACCACCTTCGGCACCGAAAGCTCAGTCGTCCGAGTTGCCACGCCCTCTTGCACCGGGAAAACATTCGGCACCGAAATCTGCAAAAGATCCCTCGGCACCGGAGCAGTCCAATAAAACATCGGCATCGAAGCAGCCGGATAAAGCATCAGCGCCGAAACAACTGAATAAGCCACCGGCACCTAAACAGCTGGATAAAACCTCGGCTTGAAGCACACAAACAAAACTGCGGCACCGAAGCACACAGAAAAGACTTTGGCACCGAAAACCTCAGTGGCAAAACTATCAAAGGACAAAGCACCAAAATCTTCGGCGTCAGGGAAGGATCCTGTACCGGACAATGTCCCAAAACATCCAAAAACAGTTTCCAAAGAGAAATCTTCGATGCCAAGCAAACCTATCAATCCCGAAAAGGTTTTCTTTCCGGATCCAAAACAGACTACTATCTTTATTCACCCAAAGACTGGTCAAATCGTCACCAAGCCACCTACAAAGAGGAAACCAGAACATTTGCCACACGCTCCAGTTCCTCCAAAGAAGATTCATATAGCTACTAACACTTCACCACCACCACCAGTTAACCCTAATTTAATCATTTCCCCACCACACTCTCCACAAACGAAGTATAGTGACAGTTCACATGGGGATGGGCAGCTGGATGAAGACGTAATGCCATTAGATCCTGTTGATTCACCACAGGAACCAGACCCATGACATGATTATAATTCTGAACATGATCTAACCAATGATCCGGATTTCTACCCCTCAAAACCATCCCCACCAGATGACAATGTGGGTTTTACACAGCTAATCAATAGGGCGGCTACATACCACAAGGTCAAACTTCATTCAGACCCTGTAGAAGAAGATTTTTTATTGGAGACTTTTGCCCAACCACAAAAATCTACTAATGTCTTACCCATGTTACAAGGCCTTCTTAGACATGCTCCAGAGGTATTCAAAGACCCATTTAGAGCTAGGGTTCTTAACCCCAGAGTAGACAAAAAATACAAAGCCGCTCCCACTGACCCTATATACATCAAGGGCCAACTTTCCTTAGATTAATTAGTGGTTTCCAATGCACGCAAAAGGGCAAACTCCCAAGGGTCATATGACAAACCAACTCCTGACAAAGAATATAAATTGTTAGACGCGTCAGGTAAATCATGGCGTCTCAAGCTACAAATTCATGGAAAATAGCAAACACACTAGATCTTCTAGCAAGATACGATAGGGCTCACTATGATGAGCTGGAAAAGCTCATTCAACATCTACCTCTAGAGTATAAGGGCAAAGAATGACCTTATACAAGAAGGGAAATTCATAACCAATACTTACATCAAATATGTGCTTGACGCAGCAGACACCGCGTCATGTGCAATAAATACCAGACACGCCTGACTCAGGGTATCTGTGTTTTTTTTGGGTTTTTTTTTAATAGCTTTATTTTATTGGTTTTAAAGCAGACAAAGGTACAGTGAAAAAAATACACAATGGCCCAGATAGATCCCAGCCGGCACAGTTGGTGCATAAGCATCTGAATTAAGCATGCACACTCGAAGCCACTGCTAACGATTACATGAGAATAAAGAGAAATGTCCGGCCGAGGACCCTGAGTCTGTGTTTTTAAACGAGAGGTACAAATCCAATTCTAAATCAACCATTTGATCAAGAGCACCTCTTTGGCCCTGCAGTCAACGCATCTTTAGAAGAAATTAAAAAAGACACGGAGACCGCAAAGTCTATGGGAGCCTTACAGACACCATCTACCAGAGGCTCCTTTCGTCGCTCCTTTTATAGAGCAGGTTCCAAAACAAATACATCCGAACACCCGTCCTCCTCCTATAAAAGTCCCAACCAGGGCTCCCTTTCTAGGGGCTACAATAGAGGAGGTACAGAGGTGACAACAATAAGGGTAGAGGCAGAGGTAATTCCCCTAATAACAAACAGTGACTTCCCTATGCTTTCCCCCGATCATTCCACTCCTGTCGGGGGACACCTCTCACAGTTCCTACCTGTCTGGAATTCCATCACAACAGACAAGTGGGTAAGGCAGATTATCCAGTATGGTTATTGCCTGGAACTCACTTCTACACCCCCCCAACATTCCTGCAAGACTGTATCCAATGTCATTAGAACACCTGACGCTTCTCAAACAGGAAGTCTTAGCAATGTTACAAAAAAATGCAATAGAGCTAGTTCCTCTGCTTCATCAGGGCACAGGAGTCTATTCCCTTTATTTTCTAATCCCTGTATTTTCTAATCCCAAAAAAGGACCGCTCTCTCAGGCCAATACTGGACCTCAGACCGCTCAACTTTTACATTCAATCAGACCACTTCCACATGGTCACTTTACAACAAGTGCTTCCACTACTACAGCAAGGCGACTTTCTCTCCACTCTGGATTTAAACGATGCCTACTTCCACATTTCCATTCATCCCGCTCACAGGAAATATCTCAGGTTTGTGGTAGACGGTCAACACAACCAGTTCAACGTGCTCTTATTCAGAGTCACTACAGCACCCAAGGTTTTCACCAAATGCCTCGCGGTGGTTGCAGCCCATCTCAGAAGACAACAAATTCATGTCTTCCCTTACCTAGATGATTGGCTCATAAAAGCAAACTCCCACAAAAACTGTGTTCAACACACACTTCGGAGAATGCAGTTGCTTCACAGTCTGGGATATCCCAATCCCGTCAGGATAAATGCTATACAAATCCTAGTTCAAAGATTTCAACCACAACACTCACTACCAGCGAGTGTGTTCATGCAGCTTATAGGGACAATGGCCTCTTGCATTTTTCTTGTCCCTCATGCAAGATTGCATATGCGCCCATTGCAAGAGTGTCTAGCACATCGAATAGAACATAGAACCAGGCTCACGGTCAACTAACAGATCTGGTGTTGGTGGACGACTGCACTCATCGCTGTCTGCAGTGGTGGACCACAAAAAACCTTTCCAAAGGGCGGTCGTTCCTCGAGCCAGTCCCACAGATAGTGTTAACAGACGCATCGCTCACCGGCTGGAGAGCACATCTCCAAAACCATACTGTTCAAGGTTTATTGACCTCTCAACAAAAACAATTCCACATCAACTATCTGTAATTATTGGCAATCTCTCTAGCGTTGGAGTCTTTTCAACCACAACTGCTAGGCAAAGCTGTCCTAATACGTACAGACAACATGACAGCAATGTATTACATACAAAAACAGGGGTGGACACACACTCTCCAGTTATCCCGTCTAGCACAGAGCATCTGGAGATGGGCCATTCCACTGAAGATATACCTCCTAGCAGAACACCTACCAGGAGTACACAATCAAATAGTGGATCTGCTCAGCCGTCAAACACAACAGATCCACGAATGGGAACTTCATCCTAAAGTTCTTCCTCCATTCTTTCACACGTGGGGACATCCAGACATAGATCTGTTCATCACACACCACACACAAAATGCCCAAGCTAAAATGCATACAAATATGTTACCTTAAAGCCAAACGCACGTTAACCATTCCCCCTAGAGCTCATTCTACTCGTAAACTAGGGGCATCTATGGCATTCTTAGGGAGCATCCCCCTATATGACATATGTAAAGCAGCAACTTGGGCCAAGCCCCACACCTTCACAAAACACTATTGTGTAGATGTGCTAGCAAAACAACAAGCTAGTGTGGGCCAGGCTGTATTAAAAAAACTTTTTCAAACTACTGCAACAGAGACCGGTAGCCACCGCTAAGGAGTATACTGCTATATAGTTATGCATACTGTACAATCTGCGACTCCTATACCTCGAACGGAAAATGCTACTTACCAGTATGCATCTGTTCTTGGCATATGGAGCTGCAGAGTTGTACACGCCATCTTCCTCCCCGGATACCTCCATCTGATCCAGTATTATCTTAATTAGATACATCACACAAAGGCATCTTTCTATTCCTCACTACTCCATCTAACCCTACTGGCAAAACAATCTAACAATGGTTCCCAAGCCCATGCGCACTGTCCACCGAAGGAGGAGTCACCAACCTCGTGACTACAAGACTTTTTCGAAGACAAAAACAACATGCAAACATCCGTGCCCAACACCAGTTGGCAATCTATGCATAGTGTACAACTTTGCAGCTCTACATGCCAAGAACAGATGCATACTGGTAAGTAGCATTTTTCTTTCATTGATTTTAAAACTAGGCCTGGGTGGTACGATAATTCTGCTTGCAGAGTGTGGGTAACTCCTTGTAACTCACAGTCCATGACACATTTTGCCAATCTGTGCATGGCGGAATTATTCTGCTGTTTGCTCATCACATGAATAACGTGAGGCTTCACAACACATGCTTGCAAGCTAGATTTGCCGTGATTTCCAGCACCATTTTATAACACCTGCTAGCACAAGCGGTCGCAGTCAGAGGGCTGCCCTTCAAGTAGATATGCAGCCAGAGTCGATTTTCTATTCAAACGACAAAATCAACTCGAATGGCTCTGCGGTCTTTCGCAACCGATGGTGTAGTTCAGCCTGATTTAGAGCACTGCTAAATTGCAGAGAGAGAAGCATATGTTCTGTGCGTTGGTGGAATTCTGTGGAATCTTTTAGAGTTGCTCTGTAACTCCACAGATTGAAACTCTGCAAGTTCTGCCCACACCTATTAGCATGGTGTGCAGCAGACAAGTAGCTGCATTAGGATAACATTCACATATCCATAAAACAGCTGAAGGCTTTTCTGCATGTTTAATAATGCCTGACTATTTCAAATTTCCAGCGATAAGGACCCTTGCCAAGTTGTACCGAGTGTATTTAGAATAAAGTACATGAAACTCTAGTTACAAATCTGCTTTTAACAAGGTAAGGAAAGAGCGCTGTGACAACATGGTTAGGGTTGTGTCCTTTGCTATGGCACAGAGCTCCAGGGTGCCTTGATGTCTTTATATGGTATACCCTTGGAAATTCCGATATATTCATGGCTGGGCTGCCCTATGTACACCCTGTGAGGCTTGCAATACCTTGGCCTGTCTTTGGAAAACTCACACAGGTTATGCAAACAAAGTCGATCTGCCACCTGTCAGGACAAAGATTAGCAGAAAGGGGGTAATTCTAATATCGAAATAAATGTTATATCAGTCTTACTGTTAAGTGTTAAAGCCGAATATGGGCACTGACATCAGTACTGGCTTGATATAGTTTATAATTTGGAGTAAAGCAATCATGATGTTTGTGGAACCCTGATATATTATTGATCTTACTTCTATTATGACTGCAGTCTACGCATTACTAGTTCTTTAATGGATTATTCGCTTCTCACATTTTGGGTATGTTTTTAAATTTGTTTTGTGGTCTTGTTCTGTGCAGTCATTTTACTCATCATGGTTTTGACTCCATTAATAATGCGCCCATGATGTACAAAGTTAACTGTATTAAAGGTAAAGATGTATTCATGAAAAACATACTGTCAATAAGAAGAACAAGTAAGTTGCCAAAAGATTAACATGTCTCAGTAAATTCCAACTCGTTAATTTGTATGTTTTAAATGAAATTGTGCAATGACCAAAGAACAGCAGGCTGTGCGGGTTTCTTTTTATTATTTCGTAGTAATAGGTTCCAGGCACTTTTGCTGTGTATGTTACTGATAAATTGAGGTTATTTCTATTTCTTTGTGGTAGTTAGTTCAAGATTTGCTGAAAGCCTTGCCACAAATGTTTACGAAGACCCTGGAGACCCAAAGTGCACTGGGACCTGCTCTTCAAGCGGCCTATAAACTGATGGCACCAACAGGTGGCCGAATCTCAGTCTTCCAGACACAGCTCCCTTCTGTGGGAGTTGGAGCATTAAAACCTCGGGAGGAGCCCAACCAAAGAGCATCTGCAAAGGTAAACTAAACATAACCTGGTACACATGAGCCATCTTCAGAAGAAAGCATAGGCTGGCAAAAAAGTGGTCACAAGGTCCCATGTTGGCATTTCTTTTTCAAATGCTCTGTGAAACCCTAATATTTTGTTCTGATATTACTTTCAAACTCATATGTTTATCATTCTATTCCTTTTTTGGAGCATGGTTTGTTCATTGGATCTCATA
Organism: Lissotriton helveticus; assembly: GCF_964261635.1. Taxonomy (NCBI): domain Eukaryota; kingdom Metazoa; phylum Chordata; class Amphibia; order Caudata; family Salamandridae; genus Lissotriton; species Lissotriton helveticus. The sequence goes on along the minus strand of NC_136068.1, from coordinate 815,157,885 downwards.
TTTTTGTGAAGTAGGCTGACTCTATAGGCCCTGCCAGTCTCATTTCTGTCACATTATTATTGCATTTTTATAGCGTTTACGACCAGTCAAGTGTGTGTGATGCTTTTGAAATTGATGTTTACTGCTTGTGCCTCCATTACCTCTTGATCTCTGTACTGCTGGCAATGCCATCTACTGCCCATTCAAATGTTGGTCCACGTTGTTCCCCATGCTAAGATGCTCTGTGTAGAATGTTTCTGTTTTAAGTAGCACTATTAGTTACATTTGTTGACCTTTGTAAATTATTCAATGCCTTTTAATGCAACTCTGCTTTTTTTTAATCAATCTGGTACTTTTCATGATGTGATAAGTAAGGTTGATTTAATCTTCTTGTCTACTTCGGGATTGCAAGCATTACATTTGCTTTCTTTAGGAGCACACCCAAAATCCAGTGTTATCTCAAAAATATAAAAAAAACAAGAAAGGAAGTGAAGAGGTTCTGCTCGTAGGAGCAGCGGAGGTGGATACGTCCTCCTCAAGTCAATAGGTACTAAACATAGAGATCCACCCTCAGATAGTTCTAGAGTCGTGTCTTCCCTGACTAAGTGTGTTTCCTACAGTGGTGGGAAAAACACAGTTTTGTAGTAAATACCAAATGTACATACACTACTTTTCATACATCTTATTTCCCCACTTTTAATAATACCAACTCAAAGGAATATTAAAGTTTTTTAGTCCAAAGAGCCTGGTATTTTTTAATTCACTCTCTCATTCACTCCTGACCCTTCCACTCACATTCCTACATGACACAAAGTTTTGTCTCTTCAAAAAATTGTGCTCACATAGTCGTAGGTCGCAGCACGCCCCTTCCCGTAGCGGGACGGGAAGACCCCTATGATGAAGCATGCCACCAAAGGCACTTTTTGGTGTGTGAGAGGTATTTTAACAAAACTGTGTGCTTTTCCCACCACTGTAGGAAACACACTTAGTCAGGGAAGACACTACTCTAGAACTATCCAAGGGTGGATCTCTATGTTTAGTACTTATCTCAAAAATAGCCTTGAAGAAAGTCATACAGAGGGCCCCTGAGGGGGGGAAATGGTAGCCCCTCCTCTGGATTGCAGTTTATCTTGTCAAAGGTCTTATAACCATTCTCTTCACTAGTCTGCATGTCAGTCTTTGATCATTGCAAGCACTGTCAACCCAGTATTACAGTTTATCTGCATTTTTGAATTTCAATTCAATTCAATTTGATCTTTATTTCGACTGTTTCAGCCATAAAAGATACATGTAAAACATACAGCATATCATACAACACATATGTTACGAAATACAATTTAAAATATGTCCTTATTTTTTAAAAGAATACTAAAATCATATTCAGTACAAAATAGATAAACATGTATACTAAGAGAATAAATGTTGTCACCATTTTACATTTTGATAACGAGGAACGAAGTCATACATCATTTGGTTGGCAAAGTATGTACATGGTTTAACTTCTCATAATGGTTGACCAACCTTCCTTCTAGCAAAATACACTGAGAGGAGAAATCTACTAATACTAAACACTACAATTTGTAGGGTATTAGTCTTTACAATCCTATAGGCCTGGGAACATGTTCTTATTCCTAGGGTATTACACAGGGGGTTAATCCACTTTTTTCTTGCTTTATCATACGCTTGGCAGAAAAAAAGGATATGGCTCTCATCTTCCATATAAGAGCCTGAACACATTGCACACTTCCCCTGTGTAGGGTCAACACCATCACCATTTCTCTTAGACCAGCGTTCAACATTACAGCTTGTCATAAGATTCCCATACCTAAACTTCAAGAATAGAGACTTCGCGAGCGGGGACTCAATCTCGTCCAAAAAAGCCTCAAAAAGGGGCTCTTCCTTGAAGTTTAAAAAATTTTTGGTAAGGGAACCAATACTATTACCATTTGCTAGGCGAATGGAGATAAAGGACCAAAATGCTTGTTTCAACATAGGTTTTGCGTTAGACGGTAACCCTTCCGGGCTTTCCCAGAACTGTGGTAAGCCCAAGATAAGGAACCATTTTTTAAAATGCTTGAGCCATACAATGGAGTGCATAGAGTCAAGACCCAATATCTCCTGGAGTCCTTTCCTATAGTCAATCAATTCGGGAATAGACCATAGTCTTACCCAAAACATTAGTGGTCTTAAAATTGTATAATTATCAGTTCTTCTAAAATTCAGATCCATTTGGAGTGGTATCAAAGGTGTACTTATGGGGACCCTTACGATTGATCTCATGAATCTATTATCCAGTCCATAGAAGCTGTCCTTAGACCATGGCCCCCATATCTCAGCCCCATAAAGGGCAGCAGACTGAGTTTTGAATTTGAATAGCTCAAGTGCAGGTGTAATGCTTTTACTTGAGCAGGTATTTAATTTACTGATAATTGGTCTAACATTATGGGCGTAGGACATCTTACTTTTCTCAATTTGATCTTTCCAGGTTAGGTTTGAGTCTAACACTACCCCCAGATAGGAAAAATTATCCACTGTTTCCAGGACCTGGCCGTCCAAACTTAAGGTCCCTCTATCAGGCTTGGGAGGATTTAGAGCCATACATTTAGTTTTCTTAACATTTATCTCTAGGCCCTTCTTCATACAGTATGTGCTAAAGGAGTTCAGGAGGGCCTGGAGACCCTTCTTAGTTTGCGATATCAAGATGGTATCGTCCGCGAAAAGTAGCGCAGGCACCATCTCTCCATTGAGTTTTGGTGAATCGCTAGCACAGCTGTTCAAATAGTCAGGGATGTCATTAACAAAAAGCGAAAATAAGGTGGGAGCCAGAACGCATCCTTGGCGTACACCGCGCTCTATGGGGATATCGCGTGTCAGTTCCCCATTCGGTCCCCACCTAATATTGGCGTGATTCCCATCATGTAGGTAAACTATTTGGGCCAGGAGACATCCAGGAAGACCGGCTTCACTAAGTAACCTCCAGAGCAGGTTACGGGGAACAAGGTCAAACGCCGCCCTCAAATCCACGAAGGCGACATACAGGCGACCCTTCCTGATGTGCACATACTTCCAGTATATGCAACAGAATCTAAAAACCTGGTCTATGGTACTGATCTTGCCCCTAAAACCGGCTTGTAATTTGGTGAGTATAGCTTTTTCCTCAAGCCAATCATTAATCCGAAATAGTAGGTGTTTTGAGTAAAGTTTTTGCAGGATGTCCATCAGACTAATCGGTCTATAGTTAGACGGAACAAACCTGCTGCCCTTTTTAAATATTGGGACAACCTCCGCAGCACGCCAACTGTCTGGAAATTGACATTTGCTAGACAGAGCATTAAATAAATGATTTATGTATGGAGCCCAAACTTCGACCTCATGTTTATACAGATCACCCGGTATTTTGTCGGGACCAGGGGCTTTGCTACTTTTTAAATCAGCGATTGCCCTCTCTGTCTCGTCAATTGTGAAATTCATACACTCGATTGGTGGAGGGGACAAAGGAGTGACATCGGACCCATTGTCATATTGTTTGTAGAGAGATGTAAAGTGGTTTACCCAAGTCAACTCATCTAAAAAAACATCCTTCACAACTCTACCTGCATGAGACCCATTGGCCACTAGCCTCCAAAACCCAACATTGTCTTTCACTTTAGCTGCGGCCAGCATCTCTGCCCAAATCGACTCCTCCCATGTCCTTTTTGAGATATTTTGGGTAGACTTATAGGTTTCTCTGGCTGCTTTAACATCATCCTTCGATTTGGTTTTTATTGCTAACAGTAATTCCCTCTTAGCTGCTCTACATGAGCGATCATACCATAATTTACCATGACACCCATCCTCGCATTTTGTTGCTTTTTCTTTGGCATTTTTGTCAAACATATTTTTATTTTTTCAAAGTGTATGATGGAGTTCAATAAATTTATCATAACAGTTGGATGAAAAAGAATAGTCATCTAAAGACCCAAAAATTGAGTCAAAGATTGAATATACATTTGCTAGTGCATTTCCATGTTCCAGTACATGACACCATTTCAGCACACGCCTATTGTTACTGACATGAAACACATCACATGAATTCGAATTAGGAACCTCAATTAATGGTGAAAGAGGGGGTTCACTGAACAGAATACCATCAACCAACAATTCCAATGGGTAGTGATCACTTTCACCCCTATTGGACACCACAAAATCCAACATATAATGCCAAATTCTCAATGAAACAAATATAAAATCCAAATTACTTGTGGTATCAGACCTTACAAAGGTAGGGCATTTTGAAAGGTCGGAGGGAAAACGGCCATTGCATGCCCTAAAGTTGTGATCGACCGTTAGTCTTACCAATTGTAAGACCAATGCAGAACAGTTGACAAAGTTTGTACTCTCAAGCTGAGGAATGTTATTTGCATAGTCTTCCTCCTCAAGGATATCCACAAGTCCCAGGACGGGTTCGAAAATACAGTTAATATCTCCGCCCATGATTACTGGAGCCTCACCAACCACCCTTTTTAAAAAATTATCCAAGAATTCAATGGTGGGGGAATTTTTAGAGTGCAGGGAAGGTCTATTATAGACATTAATTAGATAACATTCTTCCTTTTTTGCATTTGTGATTTTCAGAGCCAAGATGTCCAATGAGCCTGTTTCAATAATTTTGATCTCAATCTTCAACGTAACTTTGACCCATATGATGAGGCCCCCCGAAGGTCTACCCCTACTCGACGGTGCAGCCCAGATACCGAAGGTTTTATATCCTATCCTGTGGGGTATATCTACTGCCCAGGTTTCTTGTAAAAGGCAGAAATCACAAGAATCTATGTATTCCGCCCATTCCGGGTCCCTCATTTTTGTTTACCCCCGCTATATTCCAAGAGGTTATAAGCAAAGATAGTTTTACCCCTTTATCTATGCAAGTTGGATTTGCAATAGACTCTGGTCCTATCATTGAGTCTTTTGATGGTGAGTCTACGTAATGTGTGACTGAGTCAGACGGCAGGCCCGCTACACTGTCGGAAGCTCCATTAGCCGAGCCTCCTGATTTTTCCCCAGCGTTCCTCATACTTGCTGCAATTTTGTGCTGCTTATCAAAGACTCCCTTTTCAATATGGCAGTCCTTTTCCCCCCTCTCCAACTGCAATCATTGTTTTAAAATTAACAGATTTAGTAAAAGTGCCCTCAGCACCAGCTAGATGATCAATAACTTGTGAGTTAGTGGGACAATTTATCTGGGTTGGGAGTCAATCAACTCCATCCAGAGGGCTAAACCTATTATAGGTGGAAATTCCATTCCACGCATTGATAGTGCCATGTCTGCTCAGTTTGGTGCCGGGCATAGAATGGTAATTAACCATGGTCCAGTTTCCTCCAATATTCGTATGCCGCAAGGGAGGATAAAAGAATGTTAAAGGTCTTGCTTCAATGGGGGATGTACCTGCATATGTGGTTTGTGTACATATATGTTGGGCAGTAAGAGAGCCCTCAAATGAAACAACAATACAATCGCCCATTATGGTTTTGTTTATAGGACCAATCCACGGTACCCTTCTTACCATGAGGATTTTACTTTTTATATTGTTCGGAATAGGCTTGTTCTCATTGAGCCAGTATATTACCTTGTTTTTCAGGGACAAAAAAGTTTCCTCATGTTGATTATCTAGCTCAGGAACCCCTGTTAATACAATTACAAAGGGACTTGCGTCCGGTGGAAGATCTATATATCCTCCCCTTGGGATTTTGCTAGTGTGGGATGTGTAATGGTTATGTGCAATCTTTTTCATGTTTTTATTTGACGAGGTCACACTTGGGGTGGGGGCAACATGTACAGGAGGGTTGGAAACAATGGGTACAGGAGGACACACATTTTCAGTACTCGATGTTCCATTATTCACTGCTGGTACAGAACCCTTACCAATCGAGTTATTTACATTTTTACCTTTTGGCGGAACCAGGGGGGTAGCGGAGAAGGTATAAACTGAGCGCACATTGTGGTCAACTGTTTTTAAAACGCTCTTCATAGTCGTTTGATTAACATCCGTTTTAGAGGATACAGAGCAGATGGGGACATGTAGGCTACTAGAATCTACGTCAGAACACTGTGGCTTATTGCCACATGAGTTTAAGCTTATACTAGACAGGGTAATAATACTTTTCTCTACCTCAAGGAGTTGGTTTTCAATACCTGTTAACCTAACTTCAAGGGGCTTTAAAAGTTTCTTTAACGTCTCCCATACAGTTTTAACAAAATCCTCCTTTCCACCCTCCAAGTCCACCAGGGGTGTACCTATCTTCTCCACCATTGGAGCATGATGCACATCAACATTAACAACATTGACTGTATTCATAGTTTCGATCACATTATCTTTTTTAGACAGCTCTGTAGTGGATTGGGTCTGATGAAACAGACCCTTTTGTACCTCCCTGTGGGTTAGACCATGCTGTTAAACACTGGCTTTTTGCCACTTTAGCTTTTTTCCTAACGTACGCTGACTTAAACTGACATTTTCTCTTTTGTGGTACAGTTGCCTTAGTGGCACACATATTACTATTATTAGGATCATCTTTATCTTTGTTTTCGTTAGCCTTCAACGGTATGTCCGCATTAGGTAGTGTTTCAAGTGGATTCTTTTTAGGTGTTTCTAGGGTAAGGTCAAATGTAACATCAACAGATGGTAGTGTTTCTTCAGGAGCAGAATGAACTTCAACCGGTATAACAAGGGAATTCATAGCAACAGGGCGTTCAGGAGTTTTAACTAAGGCAATGCTACCTAGGGATGATTTTTTACCCAAGCCTAAATCTGTAGATAGTCTTCTGGCTGCCTCCAGCTCCAAGGACACTCTATGCTGGAGTTTATTAATCTCAATGTCAATACTTGTATTGGTCCTTGTTATAAAATCGTCCAAAGTTCCTGTGCCCTTTTTGGCATTTTTTGCCCTATATCGAGTTTCGCGTGCAGACATTGTTAAAAAAAAAAAAAAAAATTTAAAAACTAGTCAGGAGTGAGGAAAAAATACAAGTACCTAACAGCAGATGGTGGGACCTCACGGCCAAGAGGGGTGGCCCGGTCCGGTCTTGCTCGGTCTAGAACGGGCTAAAACGGGCCCGCCCTTGTCCCGGGCTTCTCCCGGGACGCTCCCGCGCTGCGGGATACAGCTGTTCCTATTAAAGGGATGAGGTGGTTGGGGGCGGGGCAGCCAGGGAGAGCGTCCAGGTGCAGGTGATGGTAACACAGGGGCTCCTGGGAAATTGAGTCCCTGTCCCTCACCTGGCGCTCGCAGCCCTGCTGGAATGCTCTCCTCCCGCCCGGCGATTCGGCCAGAGTCCCACAGAAATATCCTCCTCCTCGATGAAGCCCTCAGCAGGACGGGCGATGCGGGACCCGCGCAGCGGGTACCGCGAGGTTCCGAGTTTGGAGAAGTGAATAAAAACAAGGTACGTTGCAGGGAATGTGCAGGAAGCTCCCTGGTCGGCAAAATGGCAGTTTCACATGGGTGTTTTCTTGATCTAATAGACTATTGTGCCCCAGCACCACAGGATTACTCTTGCTGATCTTTAGACTAATGTCTAACTCCCATGGGGGAAGCCTTCCATGCAGCACAGAAGAAAATTGTGTTTTACCACAAGGAAATAATTAATTCCCAGTTGAAATAGGAATTGCCTGAAATGAACTTGGAGCCCAGTAGGAAATAATTGTCCAAACTGCTTTAGAATATATCCTTCTTGTGCGAAAAAGGAATAACCTCAATCCCAAAACAAGCATTTGCAATGCAATAGGTCTCGCATTTGTTGGAGTTGGAGCTATTGATATTGTAAATGACAATGTTTTTAGGTATGTTTTTTAAGTGGAGTGATAATTTAAAGAACAAGAGATGCGTAAACACACACTTTGGACATATAGTCGTTGCTTAGGAGAAGCAAATCTGCCAGTAACTGCACCTCTTTTACTGCAAGCCTTGCTTCTTATAACCAAGGACTATAAGTTTAAAGTGTTTAGACACTGCTTCCGGGTTTGGAAAACACAGAAATAAGTTATTGTCATTTACAATGTCAATAACGCAAACTCCTGCAAATGCAAGACCTATTGATTACACATGCTTGTTATAATTAATTATCTAATACTCTTGCTGAAATGCAGTTCAAGCACTTACCAGTCTTTGTTGACGAACTTTCTTAAGGTACTCCTCAAGATCTGAAAGATACTTCCCATGTCTATTGTTGTGAAATAAAATATCCATTGTTTTCTAACTCACTCAACTAGCACAGTCTCCAAGAATTGCTGCAGCATGTTTGTACTCCGGGTCCAGAGCTGCTGCTTTAACAACTTCAAAAGGATGAGACAGTGACGTTAATCAAGACAGAAATCTGTGCACTGGAGGCTTCATGCACCGCATAACCCACCCTGCTATCCAGCAATTCCAGTGCAAGCCAGGGAGGCTTTACTTTCTAGTTTAGTAACGTTCCTAGTTTGCATATTTATGTCGTTCTTTCATTGTGCTATTTCGGGATAGAATTACAAAAATATGTGACCAGTGCGCTGTAGCACTGACTTCTTACTTTCCAAACGTCAAGAAATTGCAATAATGCACGTAAACACACGCTCAGAACTCTCAGTTCAAAGACATATATTTATTTATTTTTATTTAAGTTGTATCAGGTACCATGAAATTGTCAGAGTACTTTAAGGCGCTTTATATACGTATCATAAAATGTTATTCATGTTTTGAGGCTCGGGGTGAATAAGTGATTTGCCCAGAAGCACGGAAAAGTGAGTGAAGCCGGGATTCGAATCCGGTTCCATTTAAATGCGGCAAGTTACAGCCACAAGACCACATATCCTTCGCTAAAATTAAATTAAGTTTTTAAAAATTGCTTTTCATTCCTACCAAAAAACACACTACGGTCTGAACTTGCAGTTTGGCAATTTTTTTGTGAACGGATATTTGTGTGCTGGGGGCGAGTACACAATTTGGAAAACATGTCTGTGAGAATGAGAATTCTTTTGAACCCCCCTCTCCAAAGTGTAAACACCTGTACGCGCCTGCAAGCCTTGCCAAGTATGGAAAGGTGCTGGCACAAACTAGGCGGGTGTGAAGGTCAAACACATTACTTTACTCTCACAAATACATAGACAAACATGCCTTAGGGTATGCCATGAATGTACCCCACACATGAGGTTTACTTATGCTGCAGTGGGTGACTACACCCCCATATTTATGTTCTGTGTACATGAGCGCCACAAAAGGATTATAGGTCATTAAACATAAACTGAAAAAGATAAATACATTAATATTGCTAATAAAATACCAAAAGTAAAATACCTAAAAACGTCAGCAATACTAAACACCTAATCCTGAAAACAAAATCTTGAAATTCTTGAAGCCCAAAAATTAATCCATTGCATCCAGTACACAAATAAAATGCGTCTAACTCGCAATGATAGTTGTGAAGCGCTATATAAATCCCGATATTCAAATACAATATTCAATGTAATGTTGAAAGGCATTGCCCATACCGCCACCTACTGACCAGAAGAAAACAATGTTTTTCTTTGTCCTATTACAAACGGGAAATATATTTATGACTTTAAAGTTTTGCGAAACAAAAAGCTCAAACAAACAAAAATAGAGCCAATCAAGACACTAACTATAAAAAGTGAATACAGGCTGCCGTGCAAGAAGAGAAAAAATAGATATTGTCTGTTTGTAAACGTTTTCATCTTTAACTAGGCGAGACCCAAAAACACGTGACAGCACCTACTGGTCTTGAACATTCAAACTACAAATACAATTACTGTGAGTAAATTGATACTTTACACCACACCTCACCAGAATGCATAGGGCCAAGAGGATGGTTACGAGGGTGCTATCCTACCCCCTTTTGTGTTTTTAAAGATTTTAAAGTACTTGATTACACTTCACAGCTTGTTGAATTCTTTGGGTGCTGAGCTGCAGTCAGCGCCAGATGAAATGTGCCAGTTTTCCATTCATCCAGCAATTGTTTGCAGTCTCTGCTCTGCGCAGCAGATGGCCGAATGGAGTATGGGGGCCATGACCTCAGGTAACTCCTAGGCCTCTGCCACGGTCTACTTTGTGACTACAAGATTGGATTTGCGGACAACCGACGTATTGAGCGCGGCAACCATCTTGGAGGCCCCAGACAAACTCACAGGTTTGTAGCCACACTTCCCAGATCCTTCCCCCACCAGGGCCCTGTCTGAGTCGCAGGAAACAGCTGAGGGCTGCCCGAAATAGCCACAGAAAAGAAACCAGCCACTGGCACTTGACGGAAAACTGGGCATATCAGTCTGCTATTCCTATAAATAAGTAAAAGTACAAGCCGGCCGAACTTTTTTACTGGGGTTGGAAACTGGGACTCCAGCCACACACACGCCTGGCACAGACGCTTTTGATCCTCCGAGTTATTTTACTCAGGTTGGTTAATCTGCATGTTAAGCAAATCTGTACAAAAATTAAATACATTAGCGCTCCTTGATTTGTATAACCTAACAAAAATAATCTAACAGCGACTCGCAACTTCCCCACAAAACACTGTGGTGATGGAACCTTCACCACCCAAGCTCTTCTGCTGTGATTTACACGCACGTTACACGCACGACGCAGCAGAATGTGCGCGAGCCTGCAGGTCTGTCTCGCAGAGATGGGAACCCATGACGGACAGGCCACACGCACATCGGTGATGGAAAACTGTGCACCGATCTCTGCCCCAGGAAAAAACAGGAGATTGGGAACGCGCGCGGCCGGCTCCGATCGCTTTCCTGAGCGTGCGCGTGCCAGTCTCCTGTCTCCTGGGAAGCAGACCCGGCAACTATAGTATCGCGCAGGCGCGAGACCTAACGATAAGTCTAACTTAATACCCTAAAAAATATGCCAGACCTATAAAGAAAGATTGATTCTAATCCTGCCTGAAATAGTTTGTTCAAGAGCATTGGTTCAATCCCAGAACCTCACGAAATGCTTACTGTGGGTTGCACAATACTCAAATATACCGACAGAAGTGAACCATACCCAGAGTGTTACGGTGCATGAAAAATTCATCACATGTAAGAATAGATGTGAATCACTCTGTGCTTGGTATGTAGGGTTCATGTCTGAACTGCTTGAAGATACTTCCAAAAAGCAAAGTCTGTTTGTCCTGTGAGCGAAGGACTAGTAAAGTATCGAGAACCAACTTTTAATGGCAACTTTACCCTGCTCATAATTTTTCTTTACTTTGACAATTGCACCATCTTCCTGCAAAGAGACAAATATTGCACTATGGATGCATTTATTTCAACGATTGTCCCCCTTTTTCTTGATAGTATTATACCCAATTGTTGTCATGCTGATGTGTACAGCGTTTTGTAGTTGAGCAATAAAAATTGAAATAGTCATGAAGGCTGAGCTAGTGATGGAGTGTGAATGTGAAACAAGCATTGGCAACACCACCCGTCCAGCCTATACAAGCGCTATTTGCTTTGCCACTGTGTTTTTGTCATGTTGTACACCAGAATGACTAATGTTAAGCATGGTCAAACGTTCGCAGAGTGTGGCGTGGCAGAGTAGTGTGGAATGCGGTGCACTAAAGTATCCGTGTGGAGGGAGTAAAGTGGTGTCGTTTGTTGTAGAATCTAGTGGCATAGATCAGCTTAGAGTCAAGCGGCATAGAGTAGCATAGATTGGCCTTAAGTCAAGTGGCATAGATTGGCCTAGAGTCAAGTGGCGTAGAGTGGCATAGATTGGCCTAGAGTCAAGTGGCGTAGAGTGGAGTGGAGTGGAGTGGTGTGAAGTAGTGGGTGTTGTAGCGTTTTGCCGTTAGACAAACCATTTCCAATTGAAATGGCCATTACATTTGCACACACATACAGTTGTACGGATAAAACTACACAACAGATAATGTGTGGAAATGCCACCACCCAGTGTATTGATTTGTTTTGATTGTATTAAAATAGTTTCTACCATGCTTCAGAATTACAAAAAAAAGTGCATCCTGTTCTTTTCTAATTCCGATATTTTACTAAATAATTGCACTGTTCATTTCCAAACATTTAAATTTTGTAGTGATTAGGAAACGAAAATAACATTGTATAGCCTCCTTCCAGCACACCCCAGTATAGTGTGATTATCACATAAATCCCATTACTATGAAGTCCGTGAAAGAAAAGTAAACACCAAGCTCCCACTCGAAGACTGAGCCTAAAATGTGACCTCTGTCTTTTAATACACACCAAATGTGACAAGATTAGAACAAAATGTAAAGGCCTGTTTTTCAGAAAGCGAGCACATGTGGAAGAATACAGTAAACCGGCTATTCTCCACTGGAGGGACAAAGACCTGCTGGACAGCCAAAAACAAATAAAGCAAGAAAATAGAAAGCAAGTAAATGAGTTATTAAACTACCAATGGGAAGCAATGAGTGGAATGCATTCCCAGGGAAGCTATCCGAAAGTCCCCAAAAAGTCTTTACAAACCAGACAGCTGCACAGTCTGATCGGCTTCAATCTAAAAAAAAAAAAAAGGCCTTTGGGGTTAGGAAGTGTATATTTTAGTAGTTGGAAGAAACTCATTTATATTTTGAGTTAAGGTTCTATGCTGTCCTAGAGTTTTGATAAGCCACTCAAATTTTTCTATTTTATAACTTTTTCGATTTTTCGACTTTGATGTCACAGCCAGTCCAGAAATGCATAATTCAATTTTTTTGATCTGTACTCCAGTGCTATGCGTATACCACTTAATTGGTGTTAAACTCCATGTATTTTAGGAAAATACAAAAAAGAACTGCAGCAGACCAAGGTCAAGCACATTAATTCTGTCTGTTTCAAATAATATACGTTGGTGCAGCTTCTCCCAACACCCGCTGCCAAAGGATGTTTAAGAAACAGAACTTTATTTTCAATTTGAACTCAGAGCCTACAATTAGGAGGCCTACCTCTGTATGAAGAAACTATCTACTAATGAACATCTTACTGCTGGAACAATCGCCGTTGCTGACCTTGTGATTAGCTCAAGAACGTGAACACTGGACTTTTCGAATCTGGTGTCGCATTATAGTGAAGATTCAGATCTATCTAACTCTGATCACCTCCAACAAGGTGCTCTTTACTTGAGCCCTGACGAAGTTCCCTTGGCACAAAGGGAGCGAAACGCATTGGCTGTGCCGCTTTTATGAAAAGAATGAATAGAGAAGATTTCTCAAAAAATCCTTTCGCGCAACTGACTTTATTGGAGTGTACCTTCCTTTTTTCTATGACCATGTATTTTAGCTTGGTTTTGCAAAAGACAGTACATTAAATTTTGTCAAAAGTAGGACAGGTTTATTTCTGGTCTCATTATTCTGCCACTGAATCTGTGTCCCAAATAGAATTGTGCCTTTCAAACACAGACATTGGAAAATATTTTCATGTAGTTTGATACACAAGCCTAATTGTAACAACTTTACTCCTTTAATAGGATATCCACCACCTCACACCAGCAACAGATTTTTATAAGAAGCTGGCCTTGGACTGTTCTGGACAGCAGATAGCAGTGGACCTCTTCCTTCTTAATGGACAGTACTCAGACTTGGCTTCATTAGGTGAGTTATAGGACTTTGTCGGAACACATGCTTTATAGGGGCTTCATTCATGAAATTTGATTGTTGATTTGCACGGCTGTTTGTACGCAATATGATTAGAACTATATTCATTAATAACTCGGAGCACAGTTGAAATGAGACATCTAAAAATGCCTATGGTTATTGACTCAGATGACTGAGGCCTTTATGGAAGGAATACTCAGAAGCCATAAAGATCTGAAGCCTATTCAGCTGGAAAAGGAGGATCTGTATCACCAGAGTGCAAAGGATGAACGAGTTATCAAAGTACTATAGCTGTTGATGTCTGCAGAGCACCTCAAATGGCCTAACTTTGTGTGAAATTCTATTGCCCATTTCTAAGTCCGAGGGGCCCAGGACATCAGGATCTCTTAGTTCACTGTAGTTCACAAATAGTTTGTGTCTCGTTGACTTGAGCTGGTTACCCTGAGGCTGGAGCTGTGTGAACTAATATCCTATGGCATACGTTTGCAGAGAGCACCACGGTGCTATTCTTGCGTTTTGTGGTTACCAGCCACTCCAGTCTTATGTGTCTTCCCAGTCATTGTCTCCTGACCCATTTGGGCCTCTCCACCATTGAAAAATGTAATTCTTCATCAGTCATTATTAAAATACCTAACCTTATTGGTAGGTTCTGTGTGGATGTCACACTTGAGGTATCAATAGTCAACTCATCCTTATACTAGTAGACTTCTTAAAATTGGCTAAAATAATTTTGAGACTTCTACTGCTCCCTTGAGCTGTCATCTGTAAACCCCAACTTCTTTCCCGAGCATCAAAGCTCTTAACCCTGATTCAATGACACCCAAGTATAAGAGTTACTTTCTTGCTTCCTTTTTGCAAATCCATGCCAACAGTCAAGAACTAGAGGCTCTCTCTACTTTCTTTTTTGCCAACCAGTACCACTCCCTAGTCGTCGTTTGGATTCTCAGCTTCCTTTTGGTAGATGAACTACTGGGTCTTTGTCACAAACCCTGCAAGACTCGTTTGGGTCTGCTGAGTTATTTTTCTTGGCTCCTAACTTGCAAGACAAACTAGGCAAAAGGGTAGAAATGTCCCCTCAGTTATATAGTTGTAATGCATTTACTAGAGTGACAATATATCTGTAGTAACATTACACAGAGACTACTTCGGAACTCTTGAAGACTTTTTTTGCAGTCTGTGTACCAAGTAGAATCATTTGCACTCCTGTTCATTTGTTCTGCACCCTATCGATTTTCTAGTACTAGAAACACAGTTGTAGTTTGGCTCCAGAATATGGAAGGACCTTCTATGATTAATAAACAAACACTTACTATTTTCTTTCAGGAAAGGGAGGTCACCGACAGATCTCTTGGGCTTTCTTCAACCTGCCCCAGCATCGATCCTTTCCCATCTACTGCGGCCATGGTTGGGGCACAAATGGGTGTCTGCAAAACCACCATACCCATCAGTCGAACAGACTACCCTGTCCTTTCAGAGGACACTGGAGCCAGTCCCAGCATACTGTCCAGTGCCCCCCCACACACACTTTGCTGCCACAGCATCTAAACCTCTTAAGTACACCCTAATTCCAGCACTGCCATCCCATGAGCGGCAGGTTCAGGCACCACCTGCCCAAACAGGCTGCCATTATCGCCTACAAATGGGTGCTCTAAATTGTGCAGAAGGGGTATACTCTTCCGTTTGTGGAAACCCCTCCTCCTTTGCCACCATCCCAAGAATGGCTAACAGAGGACCATCTTTCCTTGCGGACGGGCAGGCTCTTCTTGCCAAAGCAGGCATCAAGAAGGTCCCGAGCCAGAAGTAGGACGTGGTTGCTAATCCCACTTCTTTCTTTGTGCTGAAAATAGAGGAAGGACTTCATCCTATGCTAGATCTGAGCCCTCCCAGTGCCTTTCAACAGAAAGGGAAATTGAAGATGCTCACCTTGGCTCGAGTCTTATTGGCCCAGGACCCTGAAGACTGGAATAGTAATGTTGGACTTGAAGGATTCTTATTTTCTCATCCCAGTCTTGCCAGTCCACAGGCATTGCCTGCGGTTTACGTGAGCCAGGTTAATTTCCAGTTTCTCTGGCTCCTCTTCAGCCTCATCAGTGCCACTGGAGTGTTCATAAAAGTGAATGCGGAGGTCATCTACAGAAGTCAGGGCTTCCAGTCTTCACTACCCCAACGACTGGTTGCTGTAAGTAGGCTCATTGCAAGCAGTGGATGCCCACCTCCAGACTATGGCAATCGCTGGGTTTCTCTATCAACATGCTGAAATCATACCTGACACCTTCTCAGATGCTTCCTTTCACCTGAGCCATTCTGTATACAGTGAAGTTCTGCTCCGGAGCTCAGAGTCCTTGATTTTCCGGCTAGGATTCTGATATTTCGGCCTCAATCCTGGATTTGGGTGAGACTGACTCTGAGGCTACTGGGTCTGATGGCCTCCTGTATCCTGCTGCTGAGTCACACCAGATGGCAAATGCAGGCTCTGTAGTGGGATCTGAAGTACCAGTGGGCTCAGCACCAATAGAATTTCTGCAGCCTGGTCCGGATTTCAAAGTAGGCTGCAAACGATCTGCAGTGGTTCCTGACTGACCACGAATGGGTCCATGGCAGACCCCTCTCTTCCCCACCCAGAGCTGACAGCGGTGACCAATGCGTCACTTCTGGGTTGGGGCAGCCACCTGGGAGAGCTGGAGATCAGAGGATTCTAGTCTCTGTTGGAATCTCAGCTCTACATAAAGTTTCTGGATCTGAAAACTATCTGCTTGGCATTGAAAGTCTTCCTACTGTACTTTAAGGGAAGGCTGGTTCAGGTATTCACAAACAACACCACTGCCATGTGGTATTACAACAAACAGGGTGGTGTGGGGTTGAACCTTGTGCCAGGAGAGAGTGTGCCTCCTGTTGTGGCTGGAGCGCCAGGACATCTTTGTGGTCGTACATCACCTGGCCAGCTCACTGAACGCCAGGGTAGACTAAGTCAGCTATGGATGCCTTGCAGATCACAGCTATCAACTACATCCGGAGTTAGCATGAGATCTCTTCCATAAATGGGAAAAACCTTAGCTCAAATGGTTCACCATCGCTGAGAACACATAATGTCGGCACTTTTGTGCATTGGGAGTTTCCAAAGCAGAGACGTGTTCCACCTTGAGTGTAATATAGGATTCCTGTATCCCTTTCTACTTGTACCACTCCTGTCTCAAGTTCTCAAGAAGAACAGACCGGGCCAAGTCATTTTAGTGGCTCCAGATTGGGCAGGGAGATTATGGTATCTAGAGCTCCTGGGTATCGTCAGTCGTCTGATCAGGCTGCCCCTTTAGGAGCATATCCTGTTGCAGCAACAAGGCACGGTCCTGCATCCAAAACTGTGAAGTCTTCATCTTCATGCATGGAGTTTGAGCAGCAACAGTTAAGGGTTTGCTAGCTTTCTCCTAGGGTCTGTGATATCCTGTAGGCAGCTAGACATCCATCCCACTAAAACTGTATACGCCTGCCATTAGGACAAGTTTGTTTCTCTCTACATATGGATCCCCATTCTGCCCTGCTGTCAGAAGTGTTGCTGTTTGTTTTATCTTTCGGCAAGGCCTTGCTCTGGGCACTGTTAAGGGTTACCTGCTGGCTATTTCAGCTTTCCTGCGTTTGCCAAATCAATCCTCCCTCTTCAAGCCACCTGTTACGACTTATTTTCTGAAAGATTTGCAACATTTGTTCCCTCTTACCCTTTTCATGATACACCAGTGGGACCTTAATCTGTTCCTCGCATTTCTCATATGTTCCCCTTTGAGCCACTACAGAGCTGTTCTGTGCAGCTCTAGACTGTTTAAACAGTTTTTCTAGTACCCATTGCCTCGGCCTGGAAGGTTAGTGAGCATCAAAGTCTCGGTTCACCCATTTTGGATGTGGAGGCAAACCCATAACTAGTGTTTATACATTTTGTAAAAACAAAACACTGCCTTCTACATCATTGTTGTACTGTTTGATCTCTGTATTTAGACTGTTACTTCTCTTATGTTGTTTTCATTTTCTGTATGGGTTCTCCTTGCCAGTGGATTGGGAATATGATCACTTCTACAGTGGTCTGTAGTCTACTTGTGAGTTCTCTTCATCGGTCTTCATGCCAGTTTCTGCACTTTAGTGCTGTCTCTCTACTGTTCTAGATGAAAATGCATTAAACTGAGGAGTGGCCATACCTACGTATCAGAAAGAAAATGAGCCACGCCTCAGAAGTGATGGGGAACATTTATGGATATTTCAAAATAAATTAATTTGTTGTTGCATTCTACTGTTGTTCTGATGGAGTATTCTCTGTTTTCTGTTTGGGTCATATCTTATTTATTCAATTTACCTATTTTCTCACCAGTACTTTCTAGACAGTTGTCAAACTAAAATGTAGCTGTGCATATTTATGCATGCTGCTTCTTATGATATTACTCTTGTCTAGGGTGCATTTCCAGGTATTCTGCAGGAAGTGTGTTTCACTACCAGTCCTACCATCATCAGCACAATCCAGTCCAGGTTGAGAAACTGCAGAAGGAGCTCAAGCGGTATTTAACCCGAAAGATTGGCTTTGAAGCAGTCATGAGGATAAGATGCACCAAAGGTTAGTTTATAGTTTCCATTGTGTTAATTTCACCACGTCTGTTGCATGTCTGTTCCCGAACAGATATTGCGTTCCTTAATGCCTTAACAAGTCTTACTGAATTAATGACACAATTACATGGCCCCAAACAAAAGTAATCCATAGGTTGAAATGTTGAAAATACATTTTTATCTTTCAACTCAAATAAAGCTCTTTGCAATCTATTGATAATCCTATGAATGTGTTTTCCATCTACCATGAGCCCTAAAGATGTGTTCTGTGTGCCCCACATTTCAGGTATTTTGTTTTTCTTTCATGTATCAGACTTTCGCATAGTGTGTATCTTTACACTGATTCAAAGTGTTTGGTGTTGAAATACAAATATAACTATTTAGCAAGTTATTTTTCCGCATCTTATCAAGCTGATTACTTTGTCTACCCAAGGATACATTACCATTAAGGATTCCCAGGATAAACAGAGTAACCCTGGGGGGATGAGCCTTTGGCGTGGCAGCTGCCCGCCTCTGGAACCGATTTCCTCTGGAAATCAGGGGCGCACAGAATGTAATGCTGTTTCGTAAGAGAATTAAGACATGGCTCTTTCCCAAAACGTGATCCCTGATCCAGATACATGATTCTTGCGTTAGCTGCTTTCTTTTTCTTTTCTATGCCCAGCTTTTCTTTTCTTTTTTGTCTCAGCGCCAGGATACCCGTAGGGTTGCAGTGCACTATACAAATGCTAAAAATAAATTAAGTATTGTCATTAAAGATGCTTGTTCACCTCCCAAATCCACTTCAGTGTGTTTTTCTTGCTCTGTAACCGATCTAATTTGTGCATCCTTGGTGACTTAAATACATGGTTTTATAAGCCAAAAATCTGCCTTCTGATTAATAATAAAACAATTTAGTCTCCTGGAATGACCATCACCTCACCTCTTTTACTTCCACGATCTCATCAAAATGTATTGTCAATCTCCTGCATATTTAACAGCCTACAGATAGGGGAACGGACTAAAGATGGAGGATGTCCAAATTGCATTGCATCAAACTCAAACCTTTAGCAAATATCCACAGTAGAAAATCTATGTAAAAGAATGCACTAATCGTTTAACAATTTAATACTGTTAAAACATCAACTGACCTTAAAGAATATAGAGCGCTACATGGCTGAATGTGGAAATAGAAAAATATAAACTCTCAACTGTGCTCACTTTAACACCAGTGGCACAAGCAAAATAATTTACTAGACAAAATACAACTCTGGGGGAAAAAATGAATATGTAAAGCCAGAATCGGATTCCTGATGTCAAATTCCCTTTTTCTATTGTCAAATCGCATTTAAAGGGAATGCGTAAAATAATAACATCTGTCGCAATCACAAAACGTCTGTAACCTAACAGCCGACATCTTTGCATCCCAATGTCAAGGTTTTATTCCAAACGCCCAGGATCGGTACGTTGTTCAAATGGGTCCACCTCTCAATTGCTCCACTCTCTGATGCTATTATAGCGCAGAGGGTTGGAATGATTAAGCGAAGGAAGGAAAGGATGGGGACTGCAAGGAGGGAGACCTAAAACACAATAAACACAATTAAAGTTGATCAGTTTCCACTCTCACTATCCTAAAATATTAAATCGAGAAACTGATGCTATAACTACCTGTAAAGGAAAATAACACCTAGACTTGTAAACATTCTTTTCATGAGATGCCTTATCGTCTGAAGGCTCTCTAAAGATAAGAAAACACTAAGTAGCATATAGTGATAAGTAAGAACCGCACACACTCACTCCAATCGTTACCCACCACAATAAGGAATCGATCTGGCGTCACAGGAGATGTTGAGTACACGACACACACCACTATCCCCTGCTAAAAAGGAAAACATAAGAACAAGCCGAAAGTAAATTTGATGTCATCTCTCCAAGGTTAAACGTTCAGAATAGGCATTGATTTCATGCCCCTCACAAAGTAAACTGTTCAAGCACAGCCCCAGTATCCATGTGGCCCGTTCATAGGCAAGAATGTAATGGATTCAAACTTTCACATACCAACAGAATAAACCACCCCGTACTCTCAATGACTTATGAGTGTAGCCATCATGAAGTTCTAGAAGTTGCCAAAGGACTGTGAAAGGCTTGATACCTTATCATGTTTTACTATATTCATGAATGGTGACTGCATCACCCTTACCGCCCTTGCTGAGTAACAGATGTCCAGCGTATCCTCTCTACTCGTTTATGACCCTGCTCCAGTCTAAGCTCCAAATCAGAATACACAGCAAGGAGCTGATTCACCCGCCCGGTATATGTTCTTCCGGATATTGCGTCGCGTCACCAGTACGCGGGCGCCACTGATGCCGCAGGAATGCTGGGAGTTGTCGTCCTGGCGAGAGATGCATTTCACACGCTAACACCCTCGCTCACTGCTCAGACGACAGAGTTCAGGGGAGTGTGACACCCAAGCAGAATCCCTAGAGCTATAGAGTAAGAAAGTAGACATTTGTTTGGGCAGGCAGTCACCCACCACACATAATAATGATACTAACTTGTCAAGGGGAAGATCCAGTCACTAAATTAACCTTTTTCAACCCCCTGGTAGCTATGCCCATCCTTATGATGCTTAGAGTTCACTTTGTCCTGGGTATAAGAGGGAACTGATACAGTCCTTCAGTGCTCTTCTCAGGCTACAGACCACATGTCCAGTTTTCTTCTGAATTTCTGCAGGTCAAGAACATGTCCTGAGGAGGGTGCCTTGGAATGCCACATTTATGTGTGGCACTGGCTAGTGGGTGGGGGTGACACCTGGCTCCCCTCTAACCAGTAGAAAAAGGGCAGCCCTACCTACTTTTACAGCAATTTCTGTTCGCCCTATTGCAAACACTCCTACAGTGCTCTTCCTTTTTTATTTCTTTTTATCCAAGTTGGGGAACCTTTTCTCCCTTGTGCAAAGCTCTTGTGTCTGCCCAGAGGAGTAGCCAGGGAAATGAGCAGTCCCCACCTGTGTCGACTGCCAACTAGTGGGTCTAGAAGTACCTCTCCTCCCACTGGGTTTGGAGCCAGCCTAGCTACTGTGGACCTTGGGGACAATTGCTTTTCCTTCTTTAGGTCTCCACACTAAACTACGAATGAGCAGACAGCGTCTGTTAGTTTCAAGTAAATGAAGTTCCTGGGTCCGTCCCAACTGTCCTTCCTTGGCTGATAGGGATCAGATGCCTTACCCTCAGACCACCCTGTTACCAGGCCTAAGATATTGTCTTGCTCTGGGAGCAGTTTTTACACCTCATTATGGCTAAGCACCGACAAACTAGCTGTCGCTAGGCTAACGCTAATTAATCTACTGAAGGCTTTGGTAAGTAAAAGGTAATGTTCCAAAAGTTACATTTCCTAAATATTTATTAAAAATCTTCACCATCAAATTGGACTATATATATATATATATATATATATATATATATATATATATATATATATATATATATATATATATATATATATATATATATATTAAAAATAGTCTGAGTGAAGTTTATAGCCATTAACTGTCATAAGTTACAAATTAAATTTTATGGTCTGTAGTTTGACATTTTCTAAGCTTGTCTAGTCCTACCACTTGCACATGTTGCACTTTCAAGTGTCCGGTACCCTATTTTGTGGGCGACAGAATACATTTAGGGATAATATTTAAAAGCCTATCTGACAGGTATTTAGGCTGCTGCTCTCAGACTGTAGTCAGGTTGCACATGTTATGCCTGAAACTGTTTTACAGCCCAACCCTGTGGATGGTACCACAGATGCTGCGTTCCACAGATGGTATTCAACTTCTTCGCCTTGGATGTTGGGACTTATAGGCAAGTTAAACACTTGAGTCAAGGGAAGGCCAATTTAACCATGTTTAAAAGGGGAGCAATGACATCAGAAAGGTGGCTTTCCTGCATGCATCAAAGATAACAAACTATAAAGATGAGCACAAATAAAAGGAAACACCACCAAGAGACTGACTCCCTCACGAACTTCCTTCAAGAATCTAATTCTCAACCTGGTTAAACCCAGTTGGTCTGCAAACTCACCATCAGATCTGCGTCCATTTCAAGGAAAGTCTGCTGTCAACTTCAAGGAAAGTCTGCTGTCAACTTCAACTACAATACTACCAGTAAACATAATCAACAACTCCAGCTCTGGTGGGAATATGTTGATAGTAAAATACCAGACACATATGACCAGTGATAAACTAAAATAATATGGATCCAGCAGACCCAAACTATTACTATCCAATAAAAAAGTGACTTTCTCCTGAATTGCAAACGTCTAGGAAGAAAATAACTTATCAGACATACAAACGGGCTTGCACTAATGGAGAGGCACTGAATCTGGACTAATTTCAGTCTGGAATAATCTGAAAACTGCAGTAGACCAAAATGACGCAGCAGCTCTACTTCTCAACCTTTACGCAGCTTTCGAGACTGTGCACAATGATAAACTAATCATTAGATTGGAAGAAATTGAATTTAATGAGCAATTCTTGACTGGACTTCCTCCCTTCGTATAAACAAGTCAAGCATCTCAATGCCACCAATCACCTCTACATCTTAAAACAGCAAAGCAGGGGTTCCTCAAAGCTCTGATCTTCCCACTAATTATCACATTCTTCAGATGCTCGTGCTAAAACCACTGATGTTGATACCCAAATAATCCTTAATCTGAAGAAGCCGAATGACCTTGAACCCTCAAAACTAATTGGTTGCATGTCATTTGTTGATTGTTGGACGTTAACAAACCACCTCATATGATCTATTGGTATCTGATGTGAGGAATTGGGAACACCAACAACAACCTCAAGGTAAGCGAAAAACCTATGAATTATAAAGGACTCCACCATATCTATGACCTAGCAGTTAAATCAAATTATTAAATTCCATACCATGAGGATTCTGTAGCATATTTTTCCTTATGGAATTCTCTCCGAGTATCAATGAAAGTTATCAGATGTTTCTATGTTCGAGGCATGTGGGCTGCTAAATTCATATCTAGTGCATAGATCGCCGCCTAGTGTTGGGTCCGGATGATTGCACATTGTTGTCCTGGAAGAGTCTTCGAAGTATCACGAGATAGGTGGCTCCTCCCCTGGACTACAGTGCGCATGGGCATCGTCTCCATCCCCAGATTGTTTTTTTCCGCCATTGGGTTCGGATGTGGTTCTCGACGTCTCCGTGTCGGAACCGGTAAACTTTGTTCTTAAGGCCAAAAGGCCTTCGTTACAAGCATCGGTATTGTTTGCGCACGGTCTCGAGCGTCGTCCGACTCTCGGAGCCGGAAATCGACGGAGTCAAGTAACTCTTCAGACATCGAGGCCCTCTCGTCTCAGCAAGACCCGACAACCTTAACATGGAGCGGAGCCCATTTAAGTTCTGCCCCATCTGTGGATCCAAATATCCACACATCGATGTGCATCCGGTCTGTAATAAATGCCTATCACCGGACCACAACGAAGACGACTGCATGGCCTGCTCTAAATTCAGGTCGAAGAAGACGCTCAAGCATCGGCGCGCGGCGCGCCTCGAGGCCCAGCGAGCGACGCCGGCACCCGACGACATATTCGACGACCCCGCGTTGGAAGGCAGTAGCCATCATCTCCAAATTTCGCCTCCGTCGACGGAGGTCCAGTCCGATCCAGAGGAACACGTCCAAGGACAGGGACAGGACACTGAATACGTCGAGGAGGTAGGGGACGACGAAGAAGTTTATGGGGCCGCGGAAGATAGCTCAGAGGAAGAGCTATGCCCCGAAGTCTATATAATTCAGGCTCAGGTCACGGGATCGCCACTCGGCCTTACCCACGACCCCGCACCGCTATCCCCGGCCCCGCCTTCTCGCCCGGCCACGGACACTCAAGCGGAGCCGCCATTGCACGTATCGAAACCGAAACCTTCGGTTTCTACGGCACCTAAGATGGCCGACGTCCAGCCGAAATCGAAACCGAAACTCGCGGATTCGACAACACCTAAAATGGCCGACGTCCAGACAAAATCGAAACCGAAACTCACGGAATCGACAACACCTAAAATGGCTGACGTGCAACAAAAAATATCAAAGCCTGCTCCTTCAGCGACTCCATCCACCTCCGGACCACAGAAGTCGAAGAAGGCTGTCGAGCCGACAGCGCCGCAGAAGGTGCACAAGGACTCGTCCTCCAAGAAGGCCGTCCGTCAAGAGTCTGCCTCTGTTGCTCTGGCACAAACGTCGAAGTCTGTTCCCACGCCTTCGGACGCTCCTACGGCGCGGTCGACTAAACGCCCAGTCGAACAAAAATCGACTACAAGCCACGAGCCGAAGACCACAGGCACTGCGCATCGGCACGAAGCTGTCGAATCTGCAGCATCGGCGTCGGCGCCAAAGCCTGCAACGGAACAGAGCCACGTTGCGGCTGAAGATACGTCAACGCACATACCGTCGACACCGAGGGACTCCAACGCCACCGGACACCAGCCGTCGGCTACAACACCCTCCGCCTCCTTCACTAAACAGGTCACCGACTCCCTCAAAAGGATTCGGGAAAAGACTTTGTCGGCGACGGCTCCCACGCCATCGACTCCGAAACCGGTTGACACTCCTCAGAAGTCATCAGCCAAGCTTCTTTACACTCTTCCCCCAAAGGTGGCACCAAAGGCATTTGCACCGAAAACGGTGCCAAAGACTTCGGCTCCTTCAGCGCTTCAGGCCTCAGAAGACCAATCTGAGCATTACATCGATGCCCAAACAGGGAAACTGACCCTTTACAAAAGGAAGATCACTTCCCAACCACTGGAATCCTATGTTATTCCACTGAAGAAAAAGAGGACAGCACAGGACATTCCTGTCCTTATTGAGCCTATTCTACCACCACCAAGGAGGAGTCCATCACCTTCCCCAAACCAATCAGGGGGAAAGGATGATGATGAAGACGACCAATACAATTTCCCAGTGGACAATGACCCTGATGTTCAGCAGGACACATATGACGACACTGGGGACCAAGGTGGACAGCAGGTGGTACATGATCCACAAGTTTTTGGGGCACGTACATCTCCAACAGAGCATTCTGCAGCATTTAATGCTTTAATCGAACGGGCAGCGGCGAATCATGATGTGGACATGCATGCTGACCCGGTGGAGGAAGATTTTTTGTTTAACACTTTCTCTGTCTCAGAAAGGACGGTTAAAATTCTTCCTATGCTCAAAGGTGTCCTTAAACATGCCCCAGAGATCTTTAAAGAACCTACCAGGGCACGAGTGGTCAACCCACGTATCGAGAAGAAATACAGGCCAGCTCCTGGAGATCCTGCATATATTCGAGGACAGTTGCCTCTAGACTCGTTGGTGGTCGCCAATGCCCGCAAGAGGGCAAACTCCCAAACTACGGGTGAAGCTCCTCCCCCAGACAAGGAGTCGAAAGTGCTTGAGGCATCCGGCAAGAGGGTGGCTGCGCAGGCTGCCAATGTATGGCGTATAGCGAACACACAGGCACTTTTGGCGCGTTACGATAGGGCGCATTACGACACCCTAGAACAGCTCCTTCAACATCTACCTGATGAGTATAAGGAAGCGGCCGAAATGCTCATACAAGAGGGAAAGCTTATATCAAACGCTGCAATAAAGTGTGCACTGGATGTGGCAGACACAGCAGCTAGGGGAATTAACACTAGCGTCATCCTGAGACGACAAGCTTGGCTTCGTATATCTGGATTTAAGCCTGACATCCAAACTACAATCCTCAACCAGCCCGTCAATCCTGACAGACTGTTTGGCCCAGATGTAGACACCACACTTGAGAAGATTAAAAAAGACAACGAGACTGCTAAGTCCATGGGGGCACTTCAGTCACAACAATTCAGGGGAAACACTTTTCGTCGCTCAGGAATGCGTGGTGTTACCAGAGGACACTTGGGTCAACAATCACAATTTACAAAGGGTGGTGCACAATCCTCCTACCCCAAGCAGGGTAGAGGGGGATACAGAGGTAATAGTGCCAAGGGCAGAGGCAAAGGGAACAACAACTCCCGTTCCTCTGCCGCAAATAAACAGTGACTCTCTGTCACTGCCCCCCGACCATCCAACACCTGTCGGGGGGAGACTCCAGCAGTTCCTGCCAGTCTGGACATCCATCACCACAGACAGGTGGGTGAGAAAACGTATCCAATACGGTTATTGTTTGGAGTTAACATCCACTCCTCCCAACATTCCCCCAAGACACCGTCCTATGTCGGCAGAGCACTTGCACTTATTGCAGCAAGAGGTCTTGGTAATGCTGCAAAAAGGCGCAATAGAGCTCGTACCAATGGAGGAGGAAGGCTCAGGGGTCTATTCCCCTGTACTTCCTCATCCCAAAAAAGGACGGATCCCTCAGACCTATTCTGGATCTACGCCCACTCAACATGTATATACTGTCAGAACACTTTCACATGCTGACACTGCAACAAATTCTTCCCCTGCTAAACCAAGGGGACTTCCTAACAACCTTAGACCTCAAGGATGCTTATTTCCACATCCCACTCCACCCATCCCACAGAAAGTACCTCAGGTTCACCATTCAGAACAGGCACTATCAGTTCAAAGTCCTACCCTTCGGGGTGACTACTGCCCCCAGAGTGTTTACGAAGTGTCTGGCGACAGTAGCGGCGCACCTCAGAAGGCAGAACATACATGTCTACCCGTACCTAGACGACTGGCTTGTTCAAGCAAAGTCGGAACAACAATGCACCGCGGACATGTCCCACACTATTCAACTCCTTCACAGTCTGGGATTCTCGCTAAACTATCCAAAGTCGCACCTTCAGCCAGCCCATATGCGGCAGTATCTAGGCGCGACAATAAACACCCTGACTGCTATGGCTCAGCCAAACCCAGCCAGGATCAACAGCATTCAGTCACTGATCCAAAGGTTCAGACCGCAACACTCCCTACCAGCGAGAGTGTTCATGCAGTTGATAGGCATGATGGCCTCCTGCATTTTCATAGTCCCGCACGCGAGGTTGCACATGCGTCCTCTCCAAGAATGCTTGGCAAATCAGTGGACACAGGCTTGGGGACGACTGACGGACCTAGTGTTGGTGACCGGTCGGGCATACAACTCTCTGCATTGGTGGAATCCACACAACCTTTGCAAGGGACGACCGTTCCAAGAGCCTGTGCCACAGATTATCCTGACAACGGACGCATCTCTCCAGGGATGGGGATCTCATGTGCTCCACTACACTGTGCAGGGACTGTGGTCCACTCAACAACAGAAGTTGCACATCAACTACCTGGAATTGATGGCAATCTTCATGGCGATAAAGTCCTTCAAGGTACATTTGTGCAACAAAGTCGTGTAGATCCGGACGGACAACATGACAGCCATGTACTACATCCAAAAGCAAGGAGGTACTCACTCACCACAGCTGTCTCATCTGGCTCAGAGCATGTGGAAGTGGGCCATTCAGAGGAACATTTTCCTCATGGCAGAACACCTCCCCGGCAAGGACAATCAGATGGCGGATCTGCTCAGCAGGTGCAGCCATCAAATGCACGAGTGGGAGATACATCCATCAGTGCTCCACCCGTACTTCCAGCAGTGGGGTCATCCAGAGATAGACCTGTTTGCCACAAGGGAAAACGCAAAATGCCAAAGCTTTGCCGCCAGGTTCCCTCATCCGCAATCGCAGGGAAATGCGATATGGATGAACTGGTCAGGCAAATTTGCGTACGCTTTTCCCCCAGCGCCTCTCATTCCGCTGGTGGCAAGAAAGCTAAAGCAACACTCGATGACTCTCATCCTAGTTGCTCCAACATGGGCACGCCAACCATGGTACACCACGTTTCTAGAACTTTCCGTGGTACCGCATCAAAGGCTGCATCTCACACCCAGCCTCTTGACGCAGAGCCATGGCGACATTCAGCATCCAGATCCGCAACAGCTCAATCTGGCGATCTGGCTCCTGAGGTCTTAGAATTTGGCTACCTCAACCTGCCTCCTGAATGCATGGACATCCGGGAGGCAAGGAAGCCCACGACCAGAGCTTGCTATGCTGCAAAATGGAAGCGGTTTGTCATTTACTGTACAGACAACAATATCAACCCGCTAGATGCATCCATTCCTAACATCATCTGCTATTTGTTACATCTTTACAAATGCAATCTGGCGTACGCTTCCATTCGGATACATTTGTCCGCCATAGCAGCTTACCTCCAGAATAGGCAGCACCTCTCTGTTTTCAGGGTGCCTGCCATTAAAGCCTTCCTAGAGGGACTGAAACGAGTCATCCCTCCTAGAACTCCACCAGCTCCTGTGTGGAACCTCAATGTGGTCCTCACTAGGCTGATGGGCCCACCTTTCGAGCCACTGCACTCCTGCGAACTTCAGTTTCTAACGTGGAAAGTGGCTTTTCTCATTGCTATCACGTCGCTCAGACGTGTTAGTGAGCTGCAAGCGCTCACAATCCAAGAGCCATTCATCCAAATACACTCTAACAGGGTAGTGCTCCGCACTAACCCCAAATTCCTTCCAAAGGTGGTGTCACAGTTTCATATCAACCAAACTATTGACCTGTCCGCATTTTTCCAAAACCCGCAAACGGTAGCAGAAAGAATGCTTCATACATTAGACGTTCGGAGGGTGCTAATGTACTACATTGACAGAACACAACCCTTTAGGAAGACACAACAACTTTTTGTTGCCTTCTCAGCACAACACAAAGACAACCCCATTTCCAAAGCAGGAATAGCCAGATGGATTGTTAAATGCATTCAAATCTGTTATCAAAAGGCTAAACGCACTTTAACAATACCCCCAAGGGTGCACTCCACACGCAAATTGGGGGCCTCCATGGCTTTCCTGGGGAACATTCCTTTAGAAGACATTTGCAGAGCAGCCACATGGTCTACACCACACACATTTACCAAGCATTATTGCGTAGATGTGCATTCCAAACAGCAAGCAGCTGTAGGACAGGCTGTTCTCAAGACACTTTTTCAAGCTTCTGCAGCTGGCACGGGCAACCGCCCTTAATGGAGGGACTGCTGTGTATTCTATGCACTAGATATGAATTTAGCAGCCCACATGCCTCGAACTGAATATGCTACTTACCAGTATGCATCTGTTCTTGGCATGTAGGGCTGCTAACATTCATATCGCCCGCCCTCCTCCCCGGTGCCCGTAGCGGCTGCAGACACTCTCTTGCATTCATCATTAGCATGGACATCCTGTACACTGTTTCACTCCATCTCTGCCACAATGGCTAAAAACAATCTGGGGATGGAGTCGATGCCCATGCGCACTGTAGTCCAGGGGAGGAGCCACCTATCTCGTGATACTTCGAAGACTCTTCCAGGACAACAATGTGCAATCATCCGGACCCAACACTAGGCGGCGATCTATGCACTAGATATGAATGTTAGCAGCCCTACATGCCAAGAACAGATGCATACTGGTAAGTAGCATATTCAACTCCTACTGTGAACAACTTGCATGTATGCTTTTTGAGTATAATGCCAATAGAGGCGTTCATATAGGAGGGTGGCTGCTCGTGACATCCTTGCACGCAGACAAAACTGTGTTAAACGACCAGTACCTGCAAGACAACCTAAATTCGATACGAGTAGCAATTCTGTATAGTACACTATCCGACCTAAAAATAAATTGCCATAAATAGACTGCCTCTGACTGTCATACTGAGAATGTTTGAACCCCTAATAAATAGTACAGAATCTGAGAGATATTTGGGCATTCAGAATAGAACAAATATAGAATTAACCGTAAGAGTAACTGTAAGAGAAAACTATAGGCCTGCCTAGGGTACACCTTAATTGCAAGTGACCAGATGGTTGAAACTACCCCTATCTTTGTATGGTAGGGTCATTATTAATATTGTGGTCTTGTTAAACCTTTTATACCTCTTTTTTTCATTATACAGTTCATACTGCCTAAATCCCTTTAAGCTAAAGTTGGCGTTCCTAGAACTTACTTGGACGGGTAAACAAATAAGAATTAGACACGTTGTCCAAGGCTTTGGAATTCGGTGGTCATGCAATTTCAATTATACTACATAGCTGAAAACATTTGCCCCATTTTGATATGCACCAGTAGGAGGGTACAAGCCCCAAATAGTTGGGACTAAATTGATAGAAATGGTCATGGTTAGAACTTTGCTTAGTGGGAAGTTGGTGAAGCCAGTTTTTGTAGTACAATCTTGAAATGAGATGGGCTTGCCATGACCTGGTTGAAACCGTGGGCCTGAATGTTGTATACTGCTTTGTTCACCCTAAGTTGGCAGGGTATGCCCAGAAGTGGGTCAGTTGCTCACTTTGCTACTGGATTAAAGCTAGCCTGGTTAATGAGGGGTGATACCCCGAAACCGGTCCCAGGATGCTTGTTTCTGGTCCAGGGAAGACATTGCTTGGCAGTTCGGGCTGGACTGTTCCCATGAGGCACTGGGTCAAGACTGATTTGCATATAACTGGGTCTGAACTGGGGTGGCAAAGTGAGTTTAAGAACGATGATGGGTTCAACCCAGAACTGTGACTGTCTATAAAGTTTCAGCACTCCGTCCATCATCTCCTTGTGTTTGCTTTACTCAAAACTACTTCAGAATCTGTCAGATAGTGCCTGCATATCTCACATCCCCAAACCTACCACAAGAGTACCATGTTTTGACAAAAATGTCACTAGAGGCGATGTGAAAAAACTTCTGTTTGAGGCATGTGTGCTGTAGATACACATGCTTTGCATACTCCTGCCATTTAGTGTTGGGTCCGGATGTTTGCAAGTTGTTTTTCTTCGAAGAAGTCTTTTCCAGTCACAAAGAAAGGTGACTCCCCCTTTCGGGTAATATTGCGCCTGTACATAAACTCCATTGCCATTTCTTTCGGACGTGGTTCAAATCCGTCCTCTGGTTCCCCTGGGTGCGCATTCCACTGTACCCTCGATGGTCAGTGTTATCTTACGCGTTTCACTATTCTCCGTGTATCAAACCGATCAGGAAACTCCATCTTCGATCGAAGACATCATGGGCGGCCTCTGGGCCTCGCCACTGCGGTCGACTTTTACTCCGTTCCGTACTAGCTAGCCTTCTGCCGATTGAACGGACTCCATTTCAATTTTGTCCTCTGGGCCACTCCAAGTACCCTTGCACCTACCTGCATAAAGTCTGCAGCTTATGCCTACACTGGAGCACAAAGAAGAAGATTGTGAGGCTTGTTTGCCATTCTGAACGAAAACGACTCTACGGGATCGTCTGGCTCTACAAAGAGAAATGCAGCGACAAAACATACCACATACTGCGGATATCTTCGGGAAAGAATCCGAACATGAAGAGGTTGAAGCATCGGCAGCAGAAGAGGAGCAAGCCTTCTCTATCCCAGAATCGGATTCCTAGCTGGAAATAGAGTTGAAGTCTAAAGACGTTCCACCGGGGCAGGATGCCGTGAGTACTAAATCCCAATTACTCCCCAAACAACGACCAAACAAAAGACTTCGGCACCACCTCTGCCTTAGGGCCATGGTCGGCACTGAGATGTTTCCATGCCCGTCCTCGGGCCTGGCACCGAAACAACCAGTCAAGCCTTCTGGCTCAGGATCTAGTTGCGGATTCAGAACTGAAGTCCTGTTCAGAACCGAAACCTTCCGCTTCAAAGGACAAAAGAGACAACCCCCGTTCAGCACCGAAATTCCAAAATCGAAAGAGGTCCTTCCAAAGTTTCCAGAACCAATCCTGGACCTTATGAAAGAAAAGCTAGAAGAAAATCTACATCAATCCAGATACTTGACATATTTTGGAAAAGACACCATCCAAAAGGAAAGTTAGCTCAGAGGGCACAAGTTATAAAATTCCTCTCAAGAAAAGGAGGACATTGCTACAAGCCCTATTTACCCTAATCCTCAATCCCCTCCAACATCTTCACCACTACCACAATTGCCATGTTCAGACCCTTTACGCATAACACCTTAAGTGTCTCTACATACACAGCCTGATATAGGCAATGATGATGACAATAGTCATTTACCAGCAGACCCATGGGATGATTATAATATGGATCCACCCATGGATGATAATCCGGATTTATATCCTGCAAAGCCATCACCTCCAGATGATAATGTAGCATATCAAGAGCTGATTTCAAGAGCAGCAGCTTACCATGGGGTTACATTATATAAAGAGTCTTTGGAGGAAGGCTTTTATTTGAGACACTAGGGTCTACACATAGGTCAATTCCGAGTCTACCTATGTTTAAGGGCATAATAAGACATGCCAATGACATCTTTAAAGACCCTGTTCATGCCCGCATATTAACACCTAGGGTTGACAAAAAATACAAACCTCCACCATCTGAACCCATTTTTATTAGGGGGCAGTTGCCTTTAGACTCACTAGTAGTCTCTAATGCTCGTAATGGAACAAATTCACAGACCTGCAGATGCGCACCTCCCCCAGACAAAGAGTCTAAATTGATCAATGCATCCTGTAAAAGAGCAGCTGCTCAAGCTACTAACCACTGGCGTATTGCCAACATTCTTCTAGCCAGGTATGATAAGAGCCCACTAGGACTAAATGGAAGACCTACTTCAATACCTCCCAGAGGAGCATAAGAAGAAAGCACAGGAATTAGTACAGGAAGGTAAACTCTTATCTAACTCCTCCATTAGATGTGCTTTAGATGCTGCTGACATGGCAGCAAAGGGAATTAACACCGAAATTCTTCTATGACGACATGCATGGCTTAGGATTTTATGTTTTAAACCAGAAGTTCAGCATTCTATTCTGAATACCCCTTTTAATGAACACCTTTTTGGGCCTCAAGTAGGTGAGGACCTAGAGAAAATGAAAACGACACAGAGTGGCGAAGTGTATGGGATCGCTTCAGTTCCCATCAAACAGAGGCTCCTTTCGCTGCTCATTTTATAGAGGACGGTCCAAAAGTACATCCTCAGACCCTAATGCTTCCTCCTATAAATCGAACACAAATCCCCCTCTCCCTCTAGAGGTTTCTACAGAGGAGGGTACAGAAGAAACAACTTCAAAGGTAGGTGTAAAAGCACGCCAAAGAATTACTCACCTACCCCCAATAAACTGAGACTTGCGTACATTTTCCCCATGATCATTTAACACCTGACGGAGGAAGACTTCAACAATTTTCCCCCATTTGGCGGTCGATAACGTCCAACAAATGGGTACTAGACGTTATCCGACATGGTTATTGCCTGGCGCTCACCAGCAATCCTCCCAATATTCCACCTCGCATTCACAAACTCTCATCAGAGCACCTACAAGCTCTTTTAACAAAGGGAGCCATAGAATCGTTCTATTACAGTACCAAGGTTCAGGGGTTTACTCTATATACTTTCTAATCCCCCAAAAGTAGCTCCTTAAAACCAATTTTGGACCTAAGAATGTTAAAACTGTACATACTGTTGGAACATTTCCATATGGTTATGCTTCAACAAGTGCTTCCACTTCTACAGCAAGGCGAGTTTGTCCACCCTTGACTTAAAAGGCGCATACTTTCACATTACGGTTCCTCCGGCACATCACAAATATCTCAGATTTGTGATAGCAGGAAAACACTATCAGTTCAAAGTATTTGGAGTAACTAGTGCTCCCAGAGTGTTCACAAAATGTCTAGCAGTAGTAGCAGCTCACCTCAGAATACAACAGATTCATGTCTTCCCATATCTAGACGATTGCCTCGTCAAAGCCAGCACACACCAAGAGTGTTTGCAACACACTCCGACTACATTAAACCTCCACCAATTGGGTTATACGGTCAATACGCAAAAGTCTCATCTTCAGCCTTCACAAATGCAGTAATATCTGGGAGCGAATCTAAACACTCACAAACCTATAGCCTCTCCCAATGTAGCCAGATTTCAAAATATTCAAACTCTGTTACTACAGTTTCAGACCAACCAATACTTAGCAGTCAGGTCTTTCATGCAACTGCTAGGAATGATGGCATCATGCATTGGAATAGTGCCTCTTTCAAGATTGCACTTACTTGGCACATCAGTGGAATCAGTCACAAGGTCAAATAACAGATCTAGTGTTGGTAGACAGCCGCACCCATTGCTCTCTACAGTGGTGGAACACACAAAACTTATCAAAATGGCAGCCCTTCATTGACCCTGTTCCACAGATTGTGCTAACAGCAGTCGCATGTCTCACAGGTTGGGGTGCCCATCTGCAGAACTTGACAATTCAGGGATCTGTGGGACAACAAGCATAAACATCTCCACATCAACTATCAAGTTCTAGCTGTGTATCAAGCACTGAAGCTTTTCAGTGTCACCTGATAGGGAAAGTTGTCTTAGTCTGCACCGAAAAAATGACGACTACGTACAAAAACAAAGGGGGGATACACTCTCTGCAATTATATCGCCTCTCTCAGACCATTTGGTGTTAGGCAATCTATCACAGAATTCATTTTCTGGCAGAGCACCTCCTAGGAGCGAACAATTAAATTGCTGACCACCTCAGCAGGATGGGGCAACAAATACACGAGTGGGAACTTCATCCCCAGGTTCTAATTCCATTCTTTCAAGAATGGGGAATCCCACAAATAGATCTATTTGACACAGTGGACAACTGAAAATGCCTAAACTTTGCCTCCAGGTTCCCTCCCCCTCTGTCCAAAGGCAATGCCCTATGGATGAATTGGTCAGGGATGTTTGCTGATGCTTTTCCGCCTCTCTCTCTCCCTCTTTTACCGTTTCTGGTTCGGAAGCTTAGGCAAACATCGTTCACACTGATTTTGGTAGCTCCCACATGGGCCCTTCAAGTCAGTCAAGTCAGGGACATTTGTATCGCGCACATATCACATCCGAAGAGTCTCATGGCGCTTGCAGATGGCTCTGACAAGAGGATCAATGGTGGTTTAATTTCCAAAAAGTCAAGTCTTCAGCTTCTTACGAAAGCAGCTGTGTTATGGGATGATACGAAGATGGAGGGGCATTTTGTTCCATGTGGCGGGAGCAAGAAAGGAGAAAGCTCCACCACCATTCCTGGAAGTATGGATTCTGAGAGGGGTCAACAATGTCTCGTTGCTAAATCTAAGTTTTCTACAAGGCTGATACCAGCTTAGCTTTTGTGACCAGTACGTGGGACCATTTCCATACATATGCTTATGAACCAGGCATAGGGTTTTAAAGAGAATTTGCTTTTTCACTGGAAGCCAGTGAAGGATTTTTAGACAGGGGGCAGAAGAGGATCTTCGTGGGAGGTTGAGAACTAACCGAGCTGCAGTGTTCCGAAGAACCTGGAGCCTATTCAGGTGGTTTTTATTTATTGAAAGTAGTAAGGCATTCCCATAGTCCATTCTGTTTATAATTAGTCCTGCACTAGGGGTTTCCGTGCCTCGGTAGGGATCCACTTAAAAACCGTCCTCAGACTGCGCATTACACCAAAACAGGTGCCAATGATGTAATTGATTTGGTTTTTCATGGATAGTTGATTGTCCATGTAAAAACCGAGGTTCCGGACTGTTTACTTGGGGGTTGGGCAAAGACTTAGATTGAGTGGCCACCAGTCATGTGTCCAGTGTTCCGCAGCTTTGCCAAAGAGCATAATCTCTAACTTGCTGCCATTTAGCTGGAGGTGATTTGCACTCATCCACTTCTCAGCATGGGTCATACAATTTTTAAAACGCTGTTTGGTTTCATTAGGGTCCGGACCCGTGTGATCAGAATCTGGGTATCGTCAGCTTAGGATAGGAGGATAGGACATAAAAGCCGTAGGCTCTGATCACCCTAGCCAACTGTGTCATATATACATTAAAAAGCGTTGGGCTCAGGATAGAGCCCTGCGGCACACCCATCTTGATAGGTCTCTCACACGCAATGTTTTTGCCAATCTGAACAGCAGTTACCTGGTCGGATAAGTAGCTAGTTCAACCGTGGTTCACCACACTCTTAGAATTGTCAGTGGTTCCACATCAAAAGCTGCATCTCAGTCCCAGCCTTCTCACTCAGATTCATGGAGAAAGGAGAAACCCAAACCCCAATGAGCTCAATCTAGCGATTTGGCTCCTGAAGTCATAGAGTTTGGATACTTAAATTTGCAGCTAGATAGTATGACTATTAAAGAAGCAAGAAAGCCTACCACCAGAGCATGTTATGTGGCAAAATGGAAAAGACTTGTTGTATATTGTAACAACAACAATATTGATCCGCTAGATACCTCTGTTCAAAATATTATGTTGCCTTTTGCATTTACAGCGAGCTGGTCTAGCCTACACATCCATTCGATTGCACCTTGCAGCAGTAGCTGCATATTTTCAAAACAGACAAAATGTATCTTTGTTCAAGGCTCTAGTAACTAAAGCCTTTATGGAGGACTGAAAATAGTAATACCACCCAGAGTACATCCTGCACCAGTTTGGAGTTTGAACATTGTGCTTACAAGACTCATGGGTCCACCTTTTGAGCCATTACACCATTGTCCATTACAGTTTCTTTCATTGAAGGTTGCCTTCCTCAATGCTATTACTTCATTAATAAGAGTTTGCGAGCTACAGGCATTAACCTTAGAAGAACCCTTCTTTCAGCTTCATAAAGATAGAATAGTTCTTAGCACCAACCCAAAATTTCTTGCAAAAGTGGATCCTACCTTTCATATTAACCATTCCGTTGAGTTACCTGTGTTCTTTTCTCAACCAGATTCATTAGCAGAAAGGGCTCTTCACACACTTGATGTCAGAAGAGCGTTATCATATTATATTGAAAGAACAAAGAATTTTCGTAAGAAAAAGCAACTGTTTGTTTTATTTCCTGCACCTTACAAAGGCAATCCTATCTCTAAATCTGGTATTTCAAGATGGATTGTAAATGCATTCCAACTTGGTATGCTAAAGCTGAAAGAACTTTGTCTATGCCTCCTAGAGCGCATTCCACTAGTAAAATAGGAGTATTTATGGCCTTTCTAGGTAACATTCCCTAGTTGACATTTGTAAGGCAGCAACAATGGTCCACACCACATATTTTATTTAACATCATTTTATTAAGGTTTAGACATTCTATAGAAGGCAACCAGTTACAATTTGTCCATACTTGCTTGCCATCTAGTCGCTGCCCATAATCAAATACCTCAATCTTTAATTGTGATACTAGTTCGTCTTCTGGCATCGAACCTTGTTCTCGCCTTCGTCTCCTGTTCCTCCTTGACAGTCCTGATGGGCTGGTGCAAATTCCCCCTCCCTCTGTGACTGTTCTATTTTCCCAAGATCAGATTCTACTTGTTTGGGCACCCCCTGCTCCTAAATATCCCCCTTTCTGTGACCGTGCTTATATCCATATTTTTCACCCAGTCTCTAAGTAATGGTACTCACACCACGAACATTTACTAAACACTATTGTGTGGATGTGTTAGCATGTCAACATGCCAATGTGGGGCAGGCAGTGCTAAAGACACTTTTTCAACCAACTGCAACACCTACTGGTTACCCACCGCCTTGGGAGAATACTACTATATAGCCTATGCAAAGTATGTGTATCTACAGCACACATGCCTCGTTACTTACACTGTAAGCATCTGTTCTTGGCATGTAGAGCTGTAGATTCACTTGCACCCTCCCCGGGCACCTGTAGTTGTTGCAGTTCTCATAATTTACTTAACATAGGCATGAACATCTCTATTTTCTCTTACTTACTCGATTCTCACCCTCTTGCGTGAAAACAATCCAACAATGGAGTCTATGCCCATGCGCATTATCACCGAAAGGAGGAGTCACCTTACCTCGTGACTGGAAAATACTTTTTCGAAGAAAAACAACTTGCAAACATCCGGACC
Organism: Lissotriton helveticus; assembly: GCF_964261635.1. NCBI lineage: Eukaryota > Metazoa > Chordata > Amphibia > Caudata > Salamandridae > Lissotriton > Lissotriton helveticus. The sequence goes on along the minus strand of NC_136068.1, from coordinate 815,119,986 downwards.
CAACACTAGATGGCAGGAGTATGCAAAGGATGTGACTCTAGAGTTCTGCGTGCCAAGAACAGATGATTACAGTGCAAGTAACATAATCCTTCCTGTTTGCATTTTGTAACACTGAAAATTAGGAAATAACCAACTTTGTTGGAAGTAACACGATTAAGGTGAACTGTGGCAAACTTCAACAATAGATTGCTTTAACTGTTACTGCAAGTAAAGTAAGTATCCCTAAACAGTAAATCTTATTTATTAATATTTTTAAGGAGGCTGTATCACAAACCACTAAGTATTAGCAAATGTAACTGAGAGGCAGGGCAACTCTGAACCCTGCAGGTGATGTGTAAGGAAAGGGATGGCTTCTTGCACGTGGTGTGGCTGTGCCAGGTAGTGCAGACCTACTATGAGGAGGTATTTCATACACTGTTTTAGGTAATCTAGTTGGATCTTCCATTTACCCCACTACTGGTCTATGTAGCCGAGAGACCTGCACAGATGGTTGTAGATGGTACACCACAGTATAGCTACTTGTGGGTGGATATCAATTGGTACAAAGGATCACCACCCTCAGTAAAAGAATTACTGAGGGACTTGGCACATTTTAATGATGTAGCAAATGCTTAGGCTGAACCTTAAGTACTCCACACCAAAGCAAATTGTCATGTGGAACACTTTTGGTAACGCAAGCAGGTAACAGCGAATTTAAACAGGAAACAATTGGTATATGGTTACATGAGACAAAAACTGTTTACATAATAATGGGCTTCTCAGTGGTGATTTTTTTAGCCCAATTGCAGATCTTCATTGATACAAGTGACATTAATATTGAGATATGGAACTCGACACCATCTGACTGCACTGATTGATATTTTACAGCTTGAAAATATGAAGTGAATTGAATGTCTTACCAATAATCTGTACAAAACTGCAAAATTTGAAAATATGAGACTGCCAGCTTGACTATTGGTTATCTCTATCCTCCTCATTAGCATTGTATCTTGCCGTACCACAAGAGAAAAAAAAATCTTCAAATGGATTTTTCTAACCGAAGATTCCTCACTTTGTGAATAATCCACAGACATCGGACTGTTTCTAGAAACCTTCAGAGTAGTCTTTCTACATGCCGCTAGGTAACGTTGTGCAGCTCCACGTTGATCCCCAAGTCACAAGTGGGGCAGTATCTTAAGTGCCACCCAAGGGTACTGACATGGTTTTTTTTGTTTGCACACCTTCAAGCGTGGATCTGGAGCTTCTCCCTAGTCTTTTGCCCGAATATTCGTCAAAAAACTGTGCAAGGGTAATATCACCCTCTAAAACCACAGAGTTTAAGATGTGCAGGGACTGTTGCAAACCAATGTCTGTGATAGACCTGCACAAAGATTGTACAGTTTCTGGCGTGGATCATAGCTCCAAGGCCTGTGGTGACTGCACCCAGCTAAAGCTGATGGGAACGCAAAGCCATACGCTACATCACCATGCACAAGAACTCTCAACAATGTTGCGAGTCAAAGTCTAAAGGAAGGTCTCATTCCCGCTTCCGAAGTCAATCCTGGTGCAGGTCTTTGTCACGGTTGAAGTGTTTGCGTAATTCGAAGAAAACACATAGGCTCACTTACACCATACCATGCTCTACACTTGTGCTACTCATCAATGCAGATGCTAATGCCATTAATGGCAGAGGAGAATGAACGGCCTATAGTACTACCCAATTCCAAACTAGCTCCTACACAACCTTGACTGCATCCTCATGACAATCTCTCTGACTCTAATATTTGCTCTTACCACATAGTAGGGCCCAGACTCTGCCAACAACAACTATAGTGACCTGTGCAATTATGTTCCCCACTGTTAAGAATATAATTGATATATAGAGCATCATGATGCCTGTGGACTTGACACCTCACTTGATACTGGCATTGTGCCTCCACTGGGTCCTACAGAGTTAAAGCACCTTTTTCTCCGTCGCAGTTGGAAGAGCAGCTGAAGCATTAGAACTCCTATTGCCAGCAGTGAAAGTAAAAATCAACGTTTTAACAGAAGTCATGAAACCTGGCCAGGTTCCCCCTGAGCCACTGGTATCATTCAACAAAGCACTTAAGATACCCTTTTGTACACCTGGGACAAGCATTTTTAAGGGACACCCGTTATAGACAGATTGCTAATCGCTCTGCGACGGTGACCCTACCTTTCTAACTCAACATCCCACTCCAGAGTGTTTGTTCAAGCATCCACCAGCAGGGTTCATCCGAATGCTACTCCTCCCAATTGCGAATCCAAACAAATAGAGTTTTGGCAAAATAATTCTCTCCTTCACAAGCCTTGCTCTGGTATTGTCAATGTCCGCTGGACTGTTATTCCCATTCGTTAGGGAAATGGTTGCTCATGTTTTACCAGTTGTTCCTCTTCATTGCTATGGTGGAGGGTTCCCTGTCTTTCAGTTCCAAACCCCACCAACACTCCATCAGGACTTTGAGCCCTTTTGTGGCAGGGGCCGTGGCTTCCCCAGACCACAAGGACAGCAGGGACAAAGTGCAGTCCAGTCCCCACTCCAGCGGCTGCTGCAGCAGAACCACTTTAGTTTGTCACCCTTTTGTAGGTAGGATCTGAAATTTCTTCCAGGGATGGTAGGCCTTTACGACAGACAGGTGGGTCATTCAAATTGTTTGCTGGGGCTATGCTGTTCGCTTCCTTTCTACCACTCAGCACCTTCTACTGCCTTCTATCAGTCTTTTAGCAGGACATGCAGGCCCTTTTGGCCAAAGGGGCCATAGAGAGGGTTCCAGCCTCCGAAGTAGGAATAGAGTGTTACTCCTGCTACTTCCTTGTGCCAAAGAAGTATGGAGGCCTTTGTCCTATTTTAGATCTTCACCTTCAGAATGCTTGCTTGCAGAATGACAAATTCAAAATTCCCACTGTACTCTAGGTCCGAATTGCCCTTGACACCTTAAACTGGATGGTAGCATTGGTCCTACAGGACACTTATGTTCACTTCCCTATCCTGTAGGCCAAGTGCTACCTGTTGTTAATGGTAGGCCAGTTCAGTTCTCCACAATGGCCTCACTGGTGCCCTCATGTTTTCACAAAAGTGGTGGCGCTGGTTGGGGTCAAGGTTCTCTTTTACTTTGACAACTGGCTTTTGAGGGTGGGCTTGCCACAGGGAGTCATTAAACAACTCCAGAATCCAGGAATGTGGTAAAGTGTATTACAGTTATGTGACATGCACATAGCTTCTTAAACAATTATTTTAGATCCTGTTAAATATGTGTGTTGCATTGATATTTAATTATTTCCCCTTTAGGTCTCTCCATACATACTTTCCATGGGAACTTCTTTGTGCGATCCACAGATTTGTTGTCTTTGCCCAATGTGAATCCAGATGCAGGGTATGCAGTGCAGATGTCAGTAGATGAGAATCTGACTGACATGCAAGTGGTTTCATTTCAGTCTGCACTCCTGTATACGTCCAGCAAAGGTAAGACCTAGTCTATTCTTCACAATCCGTGATTGTGTTAAATTAGTTTGTCCACATTTCAACTGGGTCAACTTCATTTTTTTAATTTCAGTGAAAGATAAATATTATGCTACCTAGGCTTGCTCAGTCTGTCTATCCTGGGATTAACGAGTATGCCAAAATGTACCATCAAAGATTAACTTTCGAGGGCAGACGCTATCCTGTTTACCTTCCTGTCATCACAATGTACTCAAAAGACCTCAAAGTATGAAAATCAATTTCTCTCATTCCACGCCTAAAAGTTTAGTTATGCTTAAACCTGGATCTCAGACACACATACCTCAATCGGACCCTTGTTATACCTCAATGCACCAGCAGCTAGCTTCTCCAGTAGTACACATATTTATGGAAAATAATCAACTCCAGCTTCGATGTAGATTGCGTACCTCATACATAAAATGTAAATGTAAATGTGCTGGACTTGTAAAGCGCACAGCTGCCCGTAAGCGTCCCGGCGCTTGCTTAGGGAACCCGTCCTGGTATTCCCCTGTGAGAAACCCCGGCAGGGTGTCCACAAGGTGAAAGCCAGGCATCCCGCCGCGAGGGGCCGTAGTGGAGATTAAGCAAGCTATTGCCCAGAGTCGCAGAGTGTGACCCCGTGAGTTGAGTAGGCACCAGAGCGAGAATTGTCGAGTCCGTGGAATTTTGAGCCCGAGACCCGCCGAGGCGGGGAATCGAACCCTGGTCCACGGTTGATCTCAGCTTCCGGGTCTGCCGCCTCTAACCACTGAGCCACACCATGGCTGTCATTAAACATTTGCTTTAAAAACGCAAGATGGATCCATCTATGGATCCATCCATTCAATCTTTTAAACTATTTACCTATTACACTACTCCCTGCTATGACAAAAAATGTGTTTAGATTTCGGACCACTGTCACTTAAGTTTGGTTCAAGAGAAATCTTTTAGACTGATTTCCAGCAAGATTCAGGTTAGAAATGGAACCAAAATTGCTCTCACAGCCGTTCAGTACAAGTTAAGATACTATGGCAGTTCTCCTATCATATATTTCAGCTACATTCGATAAAGCCTACCACAATATAATGGTTAAAAGTCTTACAGTTATAGGCCTGAAGGACACAGCACTAACTAAAATGGTTCACATAATTCTTAAGATTATGTACTCCGAGGGTGACATCCCCCCTCAATCCGAAAGGCATCTGCTTGGACTCCTGTGGAGCCTCCTAAAAATCTTCACTCTTAACTATATGTGGAGTCCCTTCAGCATGTGATCCGAATATTTAGCTTCTAGGCCATCTCATACATAGAGGACACACTGCTGTTTATCAAGCGGGATCAGCATTCTGATATAATATTGGATTGCTGCAGGAGTGCTCGCTTAAACTGCGATTCAAGGAGTGAGTGTCATCTAACAGGGGTTATGATGGTCTGCCACATTTTCTTGGCATGTACCAAACAAAAAATGGCCTCCATCTTTGAGAACCCAGCTAAAATCTGCTGTGAGGTGAAATGTCTTGGAGTACTACTAGATAAGGATCTAGAGCTGCATAAAAGCTTAATCCTGTTACTGAGCTTATTTTAAATACCCTCCCATCATCCCCCAAGAGATGTATGCTACAGAGGTTGGGGCTTTTCTACATTCTCACCTTCACTACTGTAATTCACTGTGAGATTACTTTTGGAGTTCTTCCGTAGGCTACAAAGAATGTAAAACTTTGTGGCCTGAGTTATCAACATGTTCCACATTAGCGAACATGTTTCAGAAACTCTGTTCTCTCCACTTTCTCCATGTGAAGTGTGCGCCTTGTGAACCATAAAGCAGAATGTGGTTGTGATCTGAAATAAATGCACCGTTTATCTTTACCCCGATGCATAATCAGCAACTTTGTAATCTGGTTTAGTTAATTTCATGGTGATCCCACAATTCAGGAACACAATATGGCCATTCATTATTTGAAGTGCTGGGCTCTCGGGAATACAATATGAAAAGATTAGAATATCACAGTGCTTTCAGGAGATCATTAAAACTCCTATATTTTGTTACGATCTGCTAGACCTATATGGAGTACTATGCTTTTTGGCAGCTGAAGCCTCCTACATCAGAGCACTTTATATGTTTATTTTACTTCACTTTCCTGTTTCCATGTAAGCCTTACAGAATACTATTAGATCATCACTGATTCAAATGTTACTGGATGGAGCTTTTATTTATTAAATTAAGTGTTTTTCACCATAGAGCTAATAGTTTCAGAAACTCATTGACCAGTGGAGGACATATGTATTTCCGAAAGTGTGATGTCACCTGGAAGGATAGAGTCGTACTGTAGAAATGCAGAATAAAGTAGACAGACTATTTTTGTAGCCGATGTTACTGCAGATGTGTAAGTACTAGAGATTTCTAAAGCTGCACACTTCTTTTGTCAACCTGCAAGCTACTGACATGGCACTTGTTCACCAGTGAGGGCTACTGTACTGTTGCTAAAATAATATTTTCATGTTGGAGACTCACACATCCTAGATTCCTGGCTCAATCAACTTCTTTCTGATGATTCTTTATTCCTATTCTATGCTAGTTAATTCACCAGGATAGGATGCAAACTCAAGTTGATATCCTGAAACTTTGGGATTGGTGATCAAAGAAGTAATAATCTGTGAAGCTCATTTAAGGGCAGTCGCTCAACCTGGTTCCTTTAATGGGTTCAGATTTTCTCCTGACAACATAAATATCAAGTGCAAAAATCATGATCACCGGTAGTGGTACTAGGAAAAAAACAAAGAATTGGAAACGCAATGTCATCTGCCTCTGGCAACATTTAAGTAGTAACTTGTGATCATCTTCTTCCCTCACTTTCAAGCACAGAGGATAGGTGGGCTGCAACCATCTTCTAGAGTGGCATAAAATTACGCTAGCCAGTGTGCTGCTCACTGCTATAGAAATCAGTGTTTAGGGTCAGAAACTCACCATAAAACACCCTACAGCAAAAATAATGTAGTCTTTTTCCTCTCAAACGAATAGTTGGAGATGTAACTACTCCAAGCTAACAGCACAATCAAATGCCCACTCAAATGTTACATTAGGCCTCACAAGCTGTTTTTGTAAACACTTAGGCCTGTGCTGTCTCTGAGAGCCTTCTGATTGGGTGTCCCACCATAGACTCCTTTGGGGGTTCATGTCTTAGTCTACTTCCTCTGTCTATGTATGTTTGTTTACCCCTAGACTGCTGGCACGTTCAGACCTCGAGGGGCAACTATCCCCATTAACATTGAGTGTCTCCATGTCGTGTAAGGAGACAATGTGTGCTAGATTTCATTTTCCATATGTTCCCAATCCCCCACTTCTATGTTGCTCAGGGACAGCGGAGCCCCAAGGATCGCCCTGACGACTCTGACATGAAAGCTCCGGGATGGAGGCATCACCTTGACAAAGCTGAAACTGTATTACTGGGCAGCCCACCTGGTGGTGGTGGTGAAAGACTGGGTTTGGGTGTCCTCTGAGAGCCATCCCTCATGGCCGATAGCCAGGCACTTGACACAGAGTGTACCTGCGCTACCTCAGTAGATGGGGGAGGCCAATGGGGCTCCCGCCACAGACAGCCATTGCTGTCTGGAGGAATGCGGTACAGGCCACGTCTGGCAGGCAAAGTATGCCCTGGTGACACCGCTATGGGAGACGGAAGCTCAGGTAAATTGAAGGGCACAAAAAGTGGGACATCTTGGGTATTAAGAATGGGGGAATGTTTGGAGAGAGAACAAGCTGGTGCCCTTTCCCAAACTACCAGCTGAGTGTGAATTAGTAGGCAATCAATACTTCAGGTGCCTCCAACTACAACATATCCTGAAAAAACACAGTGGCGCCCTGGCAGATGTAGTGGAGGAACCGCCACTGGAATGCAGAATGCTGGCCTTTTCCCGCCACACTCCTGCAGTCTTGTTGGTGTACATTACACAGTGGGTCTACCCCCGCTGGGCACCCTTAGGCACAGTTGGGGACAAGATCTGGGCAGTCTAGAAGATGACAATGGAGGTGGAAATCAGGGTGAGCTTCTGACTGATACAGTTTAAACTACTGCACAGAGCATAGTACTCCAGGGTTATGTTGCACAAAATGGGTTATAGTGCCTCAGACCACTGCATGAGAGGTTACGGTCAGCGTTGGGATACCTTGCTGCATATGGTTTGGGCATGCCCAGCAATACAGTGGTACTTGGAAAGGATAGCAAATAGACTGTCCAATGTCTTGGAAGTAGGGCTACAGCTCACACCCCAGTTGGTAGCATTGGGCAATGGGGGGACACATACTTGAATGATAAACGCTCCTTGTCTGCAATATTTCTTTAGCTGTTGCATGAAGAAACATACTCAGATGATGGGGTAGCCCATCCACACAGCAGGAATGGGAGTCAGACCTAAACTGGTGGATGAGGGCGGGATGAGCTGGTGTTTAAATCGTGGGTAAAGTTTGAGAGAATATGGAATCCCTGGAGAAGTGAAGAAAATGGTCAATGGGACGGTAAACCCGGCAAGGTTTCCTGGGGGCAAAGATGAGGGGCCGACAGGAGCAGCATAGTCCAAAGCTGTGGATTGGCACAGGAGCAGCATAGCATGAAAGTGTGGATTGGCAACCAGAGGGGCCAGCAGTCGGGGGAGGTGATGCCGACCAATGGACAGAACTCGTGATGTTTGGTCTTTAGCACCCCAGAAGCCACTTATCTATGAAACATGGTCCTTCTGCCACATATCAGAACCAAGACTGGTGGCCTTGGTCGAGCAACCCAGACCCTATGCAGCGTCAAATGGCAGTATGCCAACTGGCCGGGAGGGGGGGGTTACTGTTGATGGGTCTCTATTGGACTCAGGAACATTGAATATTCATGTAGAAAATTGAGTTATGTTAAAAGGCCAATAAAAACGATTTTCTTTTTTTAAGTGGCTCTTTGAGCATCTTTTTTGACATTTGTGTCAAATCCTTTGGACGGGTTCGCTTGGTTCACACCTAACATTAGGGTGTACTTGATAGGAAGAGAAGAGGATGCCAAAAAAATTATTGTGCATCTACTGTTTGTTTGGTTGCTGAAGAAGTCTGCTTTTATGATGAAAGACATATTCTTCTGGGTTTGTTGTGGATACCATGGCTGCCTCAAACTGTATTTTAGTGTCAATGTGTGAGGACACTAGTTTCACCATAGTACGTGTGTATACACGCACTCCCACTCCCACACACACTCCCCCCCACTCAAACTCCCCCCCCACTCACACCCCACTCACACTCCCCCCCCCCCCCCACTCACACTCCCCCCCCACTCACACTCCCCCCCCCACTCACACTCCCCCCCCCACTCACACTCCCCCCCACTCACACTCCCCCCCACTCACACTCCCCCCACTCACACTCCCCCCACTCACACTCCCCCCCCCCACACACACACACACACACACATGTACACACACACACACGCTCCCCCACACATATACTCCCACACACTCTCCCACTCACACGCACTCCCACACATATTCACACACACACACACACACTCTCTCTCTCTCTCTCTCTCTCTCTCTCTCTCTCTCCCACTCCCACTCCCACTCCCACTCCCACTCCCACTCCCCCTCCCTCTCTCACTCCCACTCCCACTCCCAGATTTAGTTAACAACATTGAAAATGCCCGAAATGGGTTGGGTTGGCCCTGGGACCTTTTTTCCCTGTTGGTTAGGGCGTGCCCAAGAGTCATTCCCTCCCAACATGCTTGTTTTAGGCAAAAGTGTGGAATTTTCTGGGACCCACTCAAGAACACTGCGACACCTGAGGAAGAGCAGAAGAGGGTTGCACTTTCTGTTTGATGTCAGATGAGCACTGAAGGCCTGGACCTTCTCCCTCATGTACCTAAGACAAAGAAGTAAACTCCTGTTAAAGTTACATGAATGCAACAAGCTACAAGAGGCATTTCCTTCAGCTGTCCAGTGGCACTGGGTCCTGAATTGGATCCTGCGGATAGCCTCTGCCTAACAACTTGTGAGTCTCTAAGTGCCTTCCCTGAGGACCGGGGGAGATTGATTACTGCGTCACACCCGGCCATTTGTGAAGCTCCAGATACGCAGGAACGGACCATGAGGGCACCCCAAGGGCAGTTGAGCGGTGAGCACGCTCAAGAGAAAGTACTGAGGGACAGCTGCAACACAGGAGGAAAGAGAAAGTTGCGTAGTAATGTTTACATTATAATCCCCTCAGCCAGACCAGGAGCACAACAACCACTACTGCAGGGACAGTACAAGGCACCACAGAACTGTTTCAGGAGGCATGTTCCTGCGACCATACTGCTGTGTGCAGATTAAAGATGGGCAAGGGCGGACATGATTTTTTTAGCGTGCTGCACAGTATGCGACATGGAGCAACTTGCTAATCTTACTGGGGTGGCAACAGGAGGGCATAGAAGAACGGATTCTGTACAGGGGCCCGGCAGCCGTAAGCGCTAGATGTAAGAGGAGGTTTGCAAAGCACAGCATTGATATGGAACGAAGGGTCCTATACGTTTCAGCGGGCGCCGTTCCCATCGAATCCGAGGCGGCTGACCAGTGAGGAGCGGGTTGGGGCATTGACCCAGATAGTGGCACAGCTCCTAAGATATTAATACAGAGCACCGTCACTGCACTGGGAAGGTAATAGGCCGACAAGAGTCTTGAACAGTGGACCTTCCTTCATACCCGCGGTCTGGAGTCACGGTGCAGTGGTGAGTCGCACTAAACAGAGAAGGCACAAGGTTATAACCGGCATTGAAGGCGTTTGCTCTGGCAAGGATCCCAATCGGGAGAAATTCAGTGATGCCTGCTTCTGTCGAGTGGGTAGTGCTACAGTGAACTTACGAAGCCACCCTCTTTTCTTGGTCATTCCCATAATGGGGCGTCTCAAAACCAAACAGCCAGACCCCCCACCTCCTGAAGAGACGGATGGCACTGTACAGGGTACTCCGATGCATAGTCTTGATCTGGATGTGGTGCCGCCTACAGAGCCAGGTCGCAATGATGATGAGCTGGACTTGATCTTAAAGGAAATAAGAGACTCGCGCACTGCCATAGAAACTTAAATAGGTACTTTGACTACGAGTTTCACCTTGCTGAAGGCAGACCACGCAAAACTGGCAGACAAGGTCAAATCTAATAAAATAGCCCATAACGACCTAATACCGCAGCAAACAGTACACACCTCTCAGATAGAACAACTACAGCGTCAATTGAAAGGATTGCAGGATGGAGTGGATGATGCAGAAGGAAGATCTCGCCACAATAAAGTCTGCAATTGGGAATACCGTAAAAGAGCGAAGGGTCCAATCCCACTCAATTTGTTGAAAAATAGCTTCGAGAACAAGTGGCAATGGTGGGCCTCACGGAAAACTATAGTGTAGAACAGGCTCATAGAGTCCCACCCCGGCCTCCTCCCCCAGGTGCACCGCCCAGGCCACTTATAGCACGGATATTGAACTATAAACATCGGAATACGATACTGCGCGCTGCTAGGGAGAATGCTCCAATAACATTTGAAAACAAAACAATTACTCTCTACCCAGATTTCACCATGGCGGTCCAGAAGGCAAGAGCCACATTCCAGGACATTAAAAAGAAACTCCGGATCCATAACTTGAAATATGCGCTGTTGTTCCCAGCCCGCTTAAAGGATATTTATGATCAAAAAACCTTGTTCATTGATAACTCAGAAGAGGCAGCAGACTGGGTAAAAATTACTTTAACACTGGCTGCGTCATAGCACTCTTCCCAGACAAGCCGGCTGCAGCAGTCCCAACCACAACGTATTCGAGGACAGAGGACGGATAAAAGTCGACAAACCGGACCTGCCTCTAGTTTAAATCCCTCGCAGGAGCAGATTTCAGACCGCCAAAGAGATGCTCTCCTGACGGCGGTGGCACTGGCGGCACACGATGCCAATGCCCACTCAGACTTGGAGAGTAGCATGGCACTATTCCCCTTGGTTACCCCACAGACTGTCAATGATTACTTTGGGTGAATGCTGCGATTTTCGTCTTTTGACTTGTCTTTCCCAGATGAGTATGAAACACCCTATAATTTGATACCGGATGGTATTGTTGTTCATTGTAAATGTACCAAGATAGGGCTTTGGCTGGAGCTCTACAGATGTCAAACACTGAGTATAGTGTGAAGTACGTTAAGAAGCTGGTGTTTGCCACTCCCCCTATGGCGAATGCACTAGGTATCTGATAGAGACTTCTAGCCGCAGATTCCTTCACGTAGAATTATCCCCAGGCGTGAGACTGGATCTGAAAACTTTTTGCCACAGCATCCCTGCGCGCCCGGGGTGGGGCAGCATCGCGCGACTCCGCCCAGGCGTCGTCAGCGTTCGTGACGTCAGCGAGATCATAAAAGTCCCACCCCTGCGCACCTATGTCAGTTTTTTCCTTTTCCGCTTGCAACGCGGATCCAGTGCCTGTTTGGGCCCCTTTTTCCTTCCTCATTGTGCTATTTTTTGGTGGATCAGTGTGTGAATTCCTTCGGGCTTCAAGACTTGCACGTCGTGTGGGCGTCTTATGTCTGCGACAGACCCTCACCTATTTTGTGTGTGGTGTTTAGGGGAAGATCACGGCACCACTGCCCCGCTCGGCCCTCTGGACAGGCGGAGGCCTTGTCCACGGCTGAGCGGACACAGCCACGATGCCGGCACCTGCTGGACCGGGCGGCGCCACAGGGGTTGGTGGACCCTCCTCGTCCCGCTCTGGGTCGAGGTTGGGCGGCTACCCGTCGCCCCTCCACGTAGCCGGCTGCCTTGTCGGAGGACGAGTCGGAGGTTGAATTGGCCCTGGCAAAGCCGCATGGGTCGACCTTAGTCACATCCTGGGCCGAGGCTGGCGGAGAGCTTCGTGTCACTCCCCCGGTCCCTCTCGTTCCTCCACCCAGGCGGCTGCCTCAGTGGAGGTCGAGTCGGCGTCGTTCCGGCGCCGCCCCTTGGCCACTTCGGCTCCGGTCCCCGGCACGGTGTGGCTTGGAGGAGCCCTATCTGGCGTCTACTTCGGCGCCGGATGGTGTTGACGTCCTGCCTCAGGCGGCGGACTCTACGGCTCCACACAGGCGTCGAGCCGCGGATTCGTCTTCGGTGGTTGGGTGCCTACTGGTGTTCTCCCTGGAGACAGGCCGCTGCGTGGTGTCTTTTTCACCGGTGTCATTGAAGGGTAGCCCCCCGCCATTTCCGAGGCCGAGGTGTTCGCCGGAGGAGCGTCAGATCCCCCATTCTTGGGTTCCTTCTGACTTCCAGGTCTGGCCTTTGCCCGCCCTGCTTGGCTTAGGGGACGGCTGCCTTAGTTTACAGCCGTCGCCCACGGCGGACCTTCTCTTGGAGGTTCTCCACCAGGGCTCTGGTGGGAGGGAGCTCTTGCTTCCCTTTGATGGTTTGCTCCTTTCTTCCCTGACAGGGCTTGGAGGCGCCCCGCCTCAGGGGATCCAGTGCCTAAACACCACCTGCACCGGAATCTTACGGCGCCGCGTGACCCGGCATGTCTTTCCCTCCACCTCTCTGCCTCAAGTCCACTTTTGCAGACTGCTTTTCCTTCCCTGCCACCACTGTTGACTCTGCCGTCCCGGGAGGCTCACTGGCTGGACTTTTGGGGGCGCAACATGTTCGCCTCGACCAGCGCCGCCCTGCGGGCCCTTAACACCTTATGTGTGTTGGCTAGGGCATCCTCTTGTTTGTGGGACTCGGCTGAGTCCTTGGGATCCGCAGCTTCCCAGGAGACTGTTCAGGTGGACTTACGGCATCATGCGTTGGATGGCCGGGAACTAGCGACATTTATTCTCCGCTCCGCTGTGGACATCTCGGAGGTGCTGGACCGGGCCATGGCTTCCTCAGTCGCCCTCTGTCGCCATGCTTGGATTTGGGAGGGCGTGTTCCCTGAAAATGTGCGGGAGCGACTGATTGATCTTCCTTTCGATGACAGCCTGTTATTCCATGCCCGGCTGACTCCACCATCCAAAGGTTCCTGGCATGGCTCCGTCCTCCTCCTCCGCCTTATCCTCCTCCTTCCCCTCCTCAGTGACTGCTGAGTTGAGCTGGTTCTGGACCTTCTTTTGGGCTGGTTGCCCTTTCTGTGGATTGTGTTTTATGGCCACTTGCTGGGTCTGTGCGGTTGTTGGCTGCTGAACGACCTCTTTGTTGACTGTGTGTTTCTACTGGAGTTGTTTACACGGACTTGGCCCTCAGATTAGGCTCCCTGTTTTCTCTTGGGCTGCTTGACAAGCCTTCAGCGGGGATTTTTTTTTGCCATGGCTCTTTCGTTTTTCCTCTGCTGCGGAAGTTCTTCCAAAGAGGATTTCCATGTCTTGGGACTTAACGTACCCTATGTGGGATAGTGGTAGCTGTTGCATAGCTTGCGCTATGCTGGGAGTTCTGGTCGCCTTCAGGTGCCTGTTCTCCATGGCGTTTATGTATGTTGCTATTGCTTCTAAAGGTTGTATGTACGGACATCTTGTAGTGGTGTGACCGGGCATTTCCTCACCTTCCTGCTCCTGTCCTGAGGGCTGGGATGATTTTGTGTTTGTCCCTTGTCAGGCGTCACCTGCCTGGTCTTCCTGGGGCCCCGGGCTGTTCTTCTTGCTTCTGGCGGCTTATTACTGTCGGCGCCGCTCTGGCTGACCTGTTGCCTTCCATCTGGGGTGGGCTCACCTTCTTTTCCCTTGTATCCTTGGCCCTTCTAGGCTTTTCTTCTTCCTCTTCCTGTCCTTGCATTGGATGGAAGCTCTGTTGCCTTGTAGGGGAGTAGGGTGCTTCGGCCTCTCTGGCCTTGCCCTTGGTTTATCTGTTGTGAGTGTACAGGCCTCTTCAGACTTCTTTCTACATCCCTCTTGGGGTCGGTGGTGTTCTGCTTGTGGGGGTTCCTCTTGCCTGGGAGGGACGAGGTTACTTACCTGGTCTGCAGGTCTCGTCCCCTCCTGTCATGGCCAGACTGGTGGGGTGCTTTCGCAGACCCTCCTTCCTCGTGGGTATTGCTAGGGTATCTATTCTACGTGAAGGAATCTGCGGCTAGTAATCTCTATCAGATGTATGAGTTACTTACCTTTGGTAACAATGTATCTGGAAGAGACAATTCTAGCCACAGATTCCTTCACAGACCGCCCTTACTCCCCATTCTGCGAGGACCCTTGGGTTGGTCTTCGGCACTCGCCTCCTGGCGGGGGGCTGTGTCTCTTGCAAGTGCATTCTTTCGCTCCTGACTGGCTGCTCCATCTTATTGCTGTTCCTTCCTTCTCTTTGGTTCATTGGAGGAGGGGTTTACTGTACTCCTGTGCCCCTCTGCTCTAGTTGCTCCGGGTTGGGGGGGTTTGCCTTCAATCTCTGCCCTCCCCTCCCTTCCTCTTGCTGCTAAGGGTCCTGGTCCCTCTGCTAACCCCTGAGTTGGGGTCATCTGGCCATGCCTTGCCCTTGCTCCTTGGGGAGTGGTTGCCCTCTGTGCTGGGGTTGCATGGAGGTGTGGTATTTCTGTCTGTCTTGGGACTGGCTCCCCTTCCTTGTTTCTGGATGGGGGTTGTAGGCCTGCTACATGTGTCTTGACATTGTACATAAGTTCCTGGTCTCCCGGGGAAGGGGGGGAGGGGAAGACTGTCTACATCTGGCAGGGTGGCTGCTCAGTGCTCTACTCTGTTCTTTCTTCTGCCCCTGCCTTTGGATACTGCAGTGTTGCACTTCTTCTTATGGTGTCACTTGTCTCCATTCCTTTTTTCTATTCTTTCGCTCACTGTGCCCATACTCCCACAGTTTTGTCTGGTGGCTACGTGTGCGGCACGGAAACGTTCTCTGAAGAAAACTGACGTAGGCGCGCCGAGATGGAGTGGCGTGATACCACCCCACCTCCGGCGGTCAGCGATGCTGTGGAAAAATGTTTCCGGATCCAGTCTCCCGCCTGGGGATAATTCTACGTGAAGTAATCTGCGGCTAGAATAGTCTCTACCAGATATGCCGTTACCGAAGGTAAGTAACTCGTACTATAGAACTTACAGAGTTCCTGTTGAACTGTTTTTCATGGTTTGGTCCTCTAGTGTTTTATGGGGGAACCTAGTATTGGGAGTTTTAACAGGGTATAAGGACTCAGCTACATTTAGGACATTTTACGGTTGGAACACAGGGACCCGTGTCACTGACAGGTTGCTTTATAGAGAAGCCAATGACGCAGTCTAATAAGTATACATACACATCCTGGAATGTAAGGGGCCTGGGCTCCATTCATAAGAGCCACAGAATTCTGGTGCAGTTAAATCATACTTCTTTTAACTACCATACCTTTGATCCCTGAATAAACTTAGGATATGGACAAGGGTAATGGTTTTAATACACTTTTTCACTCCCCCCATGGCCATTACTTAGATTTAGAAGGGCATTCCTGTCTCCAGGTGTATGTCTGCCCTCTATCAAACCAAGTTTTTAGAGGCGAGGACAGCCGATGATGAAGCATGACACTGGCGGTGTGTGAGACCAGTCCGTAACTTTTTATGAGATGCCACCATTGGCAACGCATCTCCCCCTAACTCTGTAGATACCTTTAGGAACACAATCTAGGAGCAGTCTTCTTTTGTGGATTCATAGTAGAGTGGAGGCTGGCTTGCCCCTTAACCCCGAGCCTCTGGTTCCCACCCTTGGCATCTGCTGAGGTTAGTGTGTATAAATCGTAGGAACGCACATTTAGTATTCCTTCAAGAATCCCATTTAATGCATGCGGAAGCCATTAAGCTTCAAAAGACATGGAGGGGTCAATTATTTTTTTAATTCTACTCAGCATTCGCTTGTGGGGCTGCGATCTGGATAAGAAATGGCACCTCCTTCACACTATTAGAGCAAAGGGTAGTCTCCAATGGGAGGTATGTGCTGCTACATGGTTTATTAGATGGGGAACACATGGGGAGTGTTTACGCTCCAAATGCAGAACAGGACACATTTCTCTAGACACTTGGCAATGTATTGGTGGGCTGGGAAGAATACCCATGGGTTTTGGGAGGTGATTTTAATGCTGTGGTGGATATTGAACAGGACAGGTGGCACCCCCCACTTCAGGGCTTGGAGTGCAGAAAGCAGTCGGATGCCCTTCAGACCTGGGCAGAGGGTTGGGGCATAGGAGATGCATGGCGCATGCTGGACCCCACTGATAAAGAATATTCTGGTCGAGGCATATGGGCTACAGATCACACACTAGTGCATAGATCGCCATCTGTTGGTGTTCCCGGATGATTACACTTTGTTGTCTTGGAAGATTCTTTGTATGGTAGCTGACTCCTCCTTTGGAGCATAGTGCACATGGGCATCGACTCCATCTTCAGATTATTTTTTTCCGCCATCGGGCTCGGATGTGTTATTGGTCGGTTATGTTACCGATCTCTTTTCGACTTCCATTCCTTGATTCTACCGTATATTGTCTTCGATGGCAATTCCTTAATACTCTCGTCGAAAGAAGATTCACTTCTCGATTCTGACGATCGTCGGGCTGTTGGGCCCAACTGCGCCATTGGGCCTTTGGCTCATGGAAAGAACACCCTTCAAGGAGTGCCCTCAGTGTGGACACAAATTTCCCCACACTGATCTACATGAGGTGTGCAATCTGTGCTTGTCTCCAGAGCATGAGAGCCGAGATTGCCAGGCCTGCGCTTCGTTCCGGTACAAAAAGACTACCAGAGACCGTCGAGCTCGAAGAGTCATTGCACAATCCTCTTCATCGGCACCAAACATCATCTTCGAAGATACTCCTGTCGATCTAGACTCCGAAGAAGAACAGCAGGAGCAGGTTGTCGCTTCTGGAGTGGAAGATTCAGCTTCCGGACCCGAAGAACAATCAGACGATGACGATCCAATTCCAACTGGTCAACAGGTCGTGAGTACAAACGTCGACCGTGTTCACGTCCCTACACCGGGCCAGTCTTCTGTTCCACCTCCACCTTCGGGTCCAGGTTCACGCCGATGACAAACTTCTGACGACCCCCCTTCCGGCCCGGCAACGAAGACTACATAAAAAGCCTATAAGCGACTAGGGCTCAAGTCAGCCGGTCGATCCCGAGAAACAAATGGTTCTCAAACCAAAACTAAATCCGGCACAGAAGCAAACTTAGGTACCTAAATCGGTCGAGCTGAGAACAAGCTCAGCGCCAAAACCGATTCCCACAAAGACTGTCGAGCCGAAGACCACTCCAGTACCGAAAGAGGCCGAACCAAAGCACCGAAACACACCTCGGCACCTAAAGTTGTCGACCCTAAACGTGCTTCGGAATCAAAGACTTCGGATCTGAAAACATCTGATCCAAGTAAAAAGCACAACTCCAAGAAGGCTTCGGACCACAAGTTTTCGGAACCAAAACCGAAATCTGCTCCAAAGACTATAATAGATACTGTTAAACCTTCTAAACAGCTCTGCTCCAAACAAGAAAAGTTGGCACCGAAAAACGATACTGCCACAGAAGAGCTTTTCCATCTAGACCCCATAAAAAGACTCTTCTTATCCATCCAAAAACTGGACATTTTATCACAGTACCTGCTAAAAGGAAGCTGGAGCCTCCCACCACACCTCCAGTTCTTTTTAAAAAGCATTCCCAGACTTCTCCTATAAGGATAACTTCACCTGACATATCAGACCTTGATATTTCCCCAGCACATTCACCAATCATCTCACACAGCCCTGCACCAGCAGAGTAGGAGTAGCATAATTATTCAGAGTAGTAGAGCATGACCAACTCCTAGATTACCCAGATGATGATATTCCTGGACAATCAGATGATCCTTGGGATTATTATAATGCGCCAGATGCCCAGATTTGCCACAAGATGACGCATACCCTTCTAAGCCATCTCCCTCAGAGGGTTTACAGAACTCCTTAATAGAGCAGCAACCTTTCATGGGGTTGATCTACACAATGATTCAGTAGAAGACGACTTATTTATGGACACATTATTGCCATCACATAAAACTACAACCATAATACCAATGCTGAAAGGGGTTGTAAAGCACGCACCTGAGGTATTTAAAGACACCATCAGGGCCAGGGTAATTAATCCCAGATTAGAAAAAAAGTATAACGCAGCTCCAACTGACCCGGCCTATATTAAAGGCCAGCTGGCATTGGACTCTTTAGTAGTGTCAAACGCCAGAAAAAGGGTTAATTCACAAACAGGGGATACTCGACCCCCTGATAAGGAGTCCAAACTTTTAGATGTGTCAGGCAAACGCATGATCTCTCAGGCAGCCAATGTGTGGAGAATTGCCAACACCCAGGCCCTATTGGCAAGGTATGACAGGAATCATTATGATGAGCTTGAAACCCTTATGCAACATTTGCCAGACAAATATAAGACCAGGGCTTCTGATTTAATACAGGAAGGTAAGATTATTACCAATACTTCCATCCGTTGTGCCTTAACTACTGCTGACAGCCTCAAGGGCAGGGAATACCGGCATACTTTTACATAGACATGCCTGGCTGCGTATTTCTGGTTTCAAACCAGAGGTACAAACCAGTATTCTTAACCAACCTTTTGACCAGCAACATCTTTTTGGTCCTACAGTTGACAGTTAATTAGAAAAAATGAAAAAGGATACTGACCCGGCAAAGTCCATGGGAGCCCTACAAACTCAGACTGCCAGGGCGTCCTTTCGTCGCTCATCTTACAGGGGCGCCTCCAAAAATGTTCAAACAGACACCACCACCTCTTCTTACAAATCACCCACCCAATCCTCGCCCAATAGAGGGTATTACAGAGGAGGATATAGATGTAACAACACTAAAGGTAGAGGCAGAGATAACAACAACCGCAGTGTCTCCACTCCCAAGCAGTGACTTCCCTCCCCTCCCACCAGACCATTCCACTGCTGCCGGGGGAAGATTACAACAGTTCCTACCTGTCTGGAACTCCATGACTACAGGTGGGTGAGACAAATAATTCAGTCAGGTTATTGCCTGGAGCTCACTTCCACTCCTCCAACAATACCATCCAGACAGCGTCCCATATCACAAGAGCATCTCACACTCCTCAAACAAGAAGTGGCCAGTCTACTAAAGAAAAATGCAATAAAACTAGTTCCAGTACACCATCAAAATGTAGGGGTTTATTCCCTATACTTCCTTATTCCCAAAGAGGATGGCTCCCTCCGACCTATAACAGACCTGAGACCCCTAAATCTTTACATACAATCAGACCACTTCCATATGGTCTCATTACAGCAGGTCCTTCCTCTGTTAAAACAAGGCGACTTCCTTGCTACCCTAGATCTCAAGGACGCCTACTTCCACATTCCCATCCACCAAGCTCACAGGAAGTACCTTCGGTTCGTACTGGACGGTCAACATTGCCAGTTCAAAGTCCTCCCTTTCCGCGTGACCACAGCACCTCGAGTGTTCACAAACTGTCTAGCAGTAGTGGCGGCACACTTGAGAAGGGAAAACTTCCATGTCTTCCCATATCTCGACGACTGGCTTGTAAAAGCCAAGTCGCACCACCAATGTGTGCAACTATTCACCTCCTACACAAACTCGGGTTCACTATAAATCAAACCCAGTAACATCTCCAACCATTCCTGGAGAAGTGTGGCTCAATGGTTAGAGCAGGCAGACCTTGATGCAGAGCTCTGGCCAGGGACCAGGGTTCGATTCCCGCCTCGGCGGGTCTCCGGCTCATTAATTCCCCTGACTGGATATTCTCGCCTCAGTGCTTGTTCTGATCATGGGTCCCATGCTGCAACTCTGGGCAATAGCTTGCTTAGTCCCCACAACGGCCCCAAAAGCGCTGGGATGCCTGGCTGCACCTGGGGGGTCCCCAGGAGTGGACATTTCCCAGGAATGCCAGGAAGGGTTCCTAAGCGGTATACGGACAGCGCCGGGACACCTCCGGTGGAGGTAGCTGTGCGCTTTACAAATTCCGACATTTACATTTACATTTATTCCTGTCTCCAACAGTACCTGGGTACCACAATAGATTCCTCCAAGGCACTTGCATCCCCCAATCCAGCAAGGATACAAAGCATGCAAGCTCCTATACAAAGATTCCAGCCGCAACACTCACTAACAGCTAGAGTGTTCATGCAGTTAATTGGAATGATGGCATCTTGCATCTTTGCAGTACCACCCGCAAGACTCCAAATGTGCCCCCTGCAAGAATGTTTAGCAAGCCAATGGAACCAGGCTCTACAACAATTAACAGACCTGGTGATGGTAGACAGCCGGACCCATCGCTCTCCGCAGTGGTGGAACACCAAAAACCTTTCCAAAGGCCGGCCATTCATAGAGCCAGTTCCACAAGAGGTGTTAACCACGGACACATCCCTCACCGGCTGGGGAGCTCACTTAGCAGAACACACAGTACAGGGCACATGGACACCACAGCAAAAGCTATTCCACATAAACCATCTTGAATTGCTAGCCATTTTTCTGGCTCCAAAGTCATTTCAAAATTACCTATCAAGCAAAGCTGTCTTAGTCTGCACCAACAATATGGCAGCCATGTACTACATCAAAAAACAGGGAGGAACACACTCCTTACAGCTCTCCCGGCTGGTGCAGAGCATATGGAGGTGGGCTGCCATTCCTCAAAAAATCTTCCTATTAGCACAACATCTACCAGGAGTTCACAATCAGGTTGCGGATCTGTTAAGTCATCAAAGACAACAGATACATGAGTGGGAGCTTCATCCTCAAGTTCTTCAAACTTTCTTTCAAAGGTGGGGACAGCCAGACCTGTTCGCCACACACCTCAACTCCAAGTGCCCAAACTTCGCCGCCAGGTATCCACACCCGTCGTCCAAAGGCAATGCGATATGGATTAGTTGGTCAGACTGATTTGCGTACGCTTTTCCGCCTCTCCCACTCATTCCGTTAGTGGTGTGCAAGTTACAGCAACACTCCCTGACTTTGATTCTCATTGCACCACCGTGGACAAGGCAACGTGGTACACCACACTACTACAACTCTCAGTGGTACCACATCACAAACTAAAACTATCTCCACACCTGTTATCACAGAACCATGGAGCGATAATGCACCCAGGTCCAATGCAACTCAATCTAGCGATTTGGCTCATGAGGTCTTAGTTTGGATATCTCAATCTCCCACCTGATTGCATGAATGTTCTAAAAGAGGCTAGACGTCCCACCACTAGGGCATGCTATGTAGCCAAGTGGAAAAGGTATGTTGTCTACCGCACCAATAACAACATTAACCCACTAGATTTTTACATTCAAAACATCATATGCTACTTACTCCACGTACAAAGATGCAGTTTAGCATACTCCTCAATCAGGTTACATCTTGCTGCCATAGCAGCTTACCTTCAAAACAGATAACATCTATCATTATTAAGAGTTCCTGCCATCAAAGCATTCATGGAAGGCCTCAAAAGAATAATTCCTCCCAGGGTACCACCCTCCCCTGTATGGAATTTAAACATTGTTCTCACTAGGCTTATGGGCCCTCGATTGAACCCTTATGTAAGTGTAAAAAAAGCAAAACTAACCCTATCCATTCCCCTAGGGCTCATTCCACCCATAAACTAGGGGCATCTATGGCATTTTTAGGGAACATTCCCTTAGATGATATATGCAAGGCAGCTACATGGTCTACACCGCACACATTCACAAAGCATTACTGTGTAGATGTGCAAGCAAAACAACAAGGTAGTGTGGGCCAGGCTGTACTCAAAACACTATTCCAAACTACTGCAACAGAAACTGGTAGTCAACACTAAGGGAGAGAACTGCTATGCAATCAATGCACTAGTGTCTGATCTGCAGACCATATGCCTCGAACGGAAATTGCTGCTTACCAGTCTGCATCTGTTCTTGGCATGTAGGGCTGCAGAGTAACTCACTCCCACCCGCCTCCCTGGCAATCTTTATCTATTCCAGTAACATCTTAATTAGATACACTATACATGGACATGTTTTTTCTGTTCTTACACAACTCCATCATTTTCCCGTATGGCGAAAAACAATTTGAAGATGGAGTCGATGCCCATGCGCACTATGCTCCAAAGGAGGAGTCGGCTTCCATACAAAGACTCTTCCAAGACAACAACAAAGTGTAATCATCCGGGCCTACCACCAGATGGCGATCTATGCACTAGTTTGTGACTCTGCAGCCCTACATGCCAAGAACAGATGCATACTGGTAAGTAGCATTTTCCTTCTTTTCGGCACCGCATGGGCTGCATACCGGTATAGATAGAATATTTTGTGCTGAATCTACTTGTAAATGTTGAAGAAACTACCTACTTTTGCGAAACCTACTCGGATCATAAACCACTAGAAGTCACACTGTAATGGGGGAAAGTTCCGGGCAGGGACAGTAAAGACATGGCAGGTTATCGACCCCTCTGGCTTCTCAATACAGATTATAAGATTCTTAGTAAGTTGTTGGCAAATAGAATTCTGTAGTTTATCCCTAGGCTGGTGCACAATGATCAGTGTGGGTTTGTGCCGGGTAGGTGTACGGCTCTTAATATTAGAAGACTCCACCAGGTGATGTCGCATACACCTGCAGCCGTCAATTCACAGGGCTGTATTTCCCTAGACTTACGTCAAGCATTCGATTCATTGCAATGGCGCTATGTTACGTACTCTCCCAAAGTTTGGAATCCCGTAGGAATTTGTGTACTGGGTACAACTGCTGTATACAAACGCCACGGCGCGTGCACATACGGGTATTCACATCTCACAACAATACCCGATTGCAAAGGGTACTAGTCGGGGTTGCCCGCTCTCACCTTTATTATTTATATTAGCTTTGGAGCCTCTACTTCTTAAGCTTCATACTAGGGCGGGACATAGAGGGATACCAATAGGTAGAGAGAAACGCATCATTTTGGCATTTGCGGATGCCCTATTATACTTGAATAATTTCAATAAGGATTATGACCCAAAACCCTTACTTGATATGCGTTTCAGAGGCTCTCAGGTCATTCCATTAATAAAAACAAATCATATGTATATTTTTTTTACTGACATGACAAGGGATAAACCGATTTGCTTTGGACACTGGAAATTTCAAACAGGGACCGTTACTTTCAGATATCTGGGCATCCAGATATACAGAGAGACGGAAGGTATTTTAGACGGAAATATAAACCGAGCTATTGCGGCACTTCGAGCGCAAACAAGATTCTGGACCTCCTTGCCCATATCGGTACTGGGACGAGTCGCCTTTGCCAAAATGGTGATGCTTCCTAGGCTGTTATATTATTTCACCAAGCTACCTACCATTATTCCAACGCAGGTGTTTAAGCTGCTAGACTCTCTCCTCATAGAATTAATATGGGGGCCGGACGTAGATGGATAGTACTCACTAAACTACAATTGGACACGAAACAAGGGGGACTGGGAGTTCCGGACCTGAGGGCTTACTGCTATGCAGGCCAATTGCAATGGTTGGCGTACTGTATTGCAGGCCGCAATTTACAAGAAATCGTTATGACTCGCCAGGCTTGGGAGCAAGGAGGAATACATGCACTGTTGCTACCGAACAGCAGACTTCCTCCGACAGTGCCGCCACTGTTAAGGACTGCATTGCTGTATTGGAAAAAGGCATCGTGTTACACAAAAACCCTTACTGGGACTCCCCTTACCGTCAGGGACGGTAATTCTTCGGCATATAGCGGCATAGATGGAGACGGGTGTGACCACAGTGGGCATGTTTTTTACGAATGGTACCCTAATGAACCACGATACATTCGTGAGAGAACCGGGGGTGCCGAATATATTATTTCTGCTCTATGCAAATATTTCTCGCTATATCCGATCTGCCTGGGCCCCAGAGGGATCAGGACCTGCAACACACGCACTAACCCACATGCAATACTTGAGGGGCAACGGTAGTTGACAAAAGTTATTCCGGGGAATTTGTACGCACACTTCGTATTACTCCAGACCACCTGTGACAAATGGAACACGGATATATGCAGTGTACTCACTGATAAAGAATTGGAGACACCTTTGGAATACCCAAGAAAGGTATCCAGAAATCCCAAAATTTAAAATCATACAGCTCATGATTGTCCACCGCGCTTATTTCTCCCCGCACAAAGTAAGCTTAATGTTTAAGGACACAGTGGACACTTGCCCCCGATGCCACTCCTCAGAAGCTGTTTTACTACATATGGTATGGGACTGCCTGAGACTGACCTATTACTCGTCATCAATACAAGGAATAGTAAATAGTGTTGGCCCAGTACGCAACAGTGTGACATTGGAGTATTGCCTATTCGGATTGGGTCCAAAAGGAAAGAAGGGAAGCCCTGTCCGCAGATTTGCGAATCTGGCTTTGATATTAGCTAAAAGACATATCACTATGAGATGGAAGACTGCCAGATCACCTTCGGTATTAGATTGGTATAATGAAATGGTTAGATGAGGTAGGGCAGAAGGCGCTGAACTTAAGCGAGAGGAAAAGAGGGGGTTACGGAAGACACCCATTTCACTGGAGTGGAGCGCGATGCTGGAAGAATTTATAGCTATAGATGTGCAGGCATAGTAGTAGGACACATATATGCGGCATGGGATTGCTCATAACACTGTCATGGGCAAAACTCGGGATGGTGTACGCCCCTTATTAAATGCAAAGGTTGTGGAATGTAACTGTTTTATTATGTACAAATGTTTATACTGTAGTGCTGACTGCTAAGCATGTATAACAATGCAAGACTACGTCCATGTGGGGGTGGAGTGGTGGGCAGAAGAGTTCATTGTTTGTGTTTCCTGCTACAGTGCAATGTACACGCTATGAACAGTTGTTATGAGACTTGTAAAATTGAGAATCAATAAAAATGTTTTTTTTTTTTAAATCAAACATTCACATCTGTTTCCCCTTATTGGGATTTTGCCATTTTGTTTAATACATTTTCTGTGTTTTTCTAATTCCTTTTGGGATTGGTATTGTTTTGCATTTTTACTTTATTACTGTTATGGTACTACATAAATACTTTGAACATTGCCATAAGTTAAGCCTGCCTGCTCTGGGCTATAGCGACCACAAAGTGAGATTAGGTTACGATAGTGACTTTGAGGGTTCACCCTGACAAGGGATTTCATTATTCCTTGAGGTGGGTAGTCCATCACCTCTAATAATACTCTAGTTCCTTACATGCTTTGTGGAACATTTTCTAAAAAATCTAGTCTGATCTTTTTACATTGCTAGGACGGATGTCTCCACATTAAAACAAAAAGTCTGCCTTTAAACCCTGTAGGTCTTGCCATGTTCAAATAACCATTTCAGATCCACATAAATTCTGTGTGTGTGGGATATGACTTGAGGATGTGCAACCGAGGTAGCCTCATTCACTCGAAAGCCATAAAGAAGTAGGAGATGAAGCTATTTAGTATGCAGGTGTGTGAAGTGTTCTGCTCCGACTCAGTTGCGCTCCCAGTCCCCGCCGAAGTCTAGGTCATCCCATTGCTCAAAGTCATTGAAAGAAATTAAGAGAAAACAAAAGAAGCGGCACAGGAGAGAGCCCTCAAAACAAAGGCACCGATCCCTCTACCGGGCTGGTTTCCCACGCCTGTCCCCACTTTGAGTGGTGGCAAGTCTTCCTCAGAGCTGGAGTTGGTAGAGGTCATCCTCGTGCCAGATCTCACTTTGGCCTCTTCGCTGATGCCAATGCCAGCTCGAGCACCGACCCTTCCTCTGCAGCAGGGGTTTCCAACCGTTTCGTGCTGCTGTCTCTAAATATGGGGTTGACAAGTATGCAAAGCTTGGTTTAAGCTGGATTTATTTTCTGTTTAGGGGACAGAAAAGAACAGTAAAAGATGGGGAGGTCGGCGTACAAAAAGAAATGAAAACAATCTTCGTTCACGATAACGACAAAATGGGGAACTGTAGTTTTCATGTTTATATATTCTCTTGGGAGAGGATGTGGCGTAACGGCTAGAGCGGCCGACTTTGACATTGGGGGCCTGACTTCGAGTCTCGGCTGGAGGCTCAACATCCAGTGATTCTGGGCAAATCACTTAAAATCTCCATGCTTAAAAATGTGTCCATCTGTATTGCAACTGATGCTCCAAAACCTTTAGGTCAAGTTTGCCCTATATAAAACTGAAATAAAAAGAAATAAAAAAATGTAAAAGTAACACCAGCTTGCAATTTTGCTACTTTTCAGTTAGTGCAGTTTAACAATCTATATATGTTTGAAATTAAACCCGGGTGAGAAGAGAACAAGCAGCTTGCAAAAACACGAGCACTTGTGTGGTGTACTCAAACACAAAGAAAAAAGTAACTCCTGAAACTGGAGCAGTCGATAGTCACAAGTACCTGGTCCATGCTGTAGGGGAGGCCTAAACACAAGAAGGGGCATCGTGCACGCCATGGACAAATGGGGACAAAGGATATGAGCGCATCGATGGGGCAAGCAAATGGTTAGCATATGGGCAGGTTGAGGCCCATACATTGAACACAACGTGTCTCTTCGAGACGGTGCATGCGCTATCTAGCCGAGGCCCTAAAAAGGCTTTATCAATTTGGAATTCCTCTACAATAGTAATACACAACAGCCAGCTCAAAAAGTATTTCAATGCTTCATGGTTTATAATTCAAACATCAGCTTTAAATACATTTTGGAAATTATGGGTTCTAAAAATACACACATTTTCACCTTGAATACACACTTGTCAATTTTGCTATACATATATTAATTCAACCAAGCAATGGTCTTGGTGTCTGCTTCATCAGATTGGCGTGCCTACTATACACCCTGCCATTAGGCAGGTTTAAGACGGGAGTCCCGCATTTCTGACCCAATTCGCATATGTTGAGGCACTTGGCCAAGGCTGCCCCCTCTCCTGAGCTATAGAGCCTCTGGCAGCCGTCCTGGGAGCACCAGGGGGTATAACCCTGGGAGATGGCATCCACATGGTTTCCCTTTATGCAGGCGATCTGCTAATTTATCTAAGAGAGGGGAGAGGAGTTGGCCTAACGGCTAGGGCGCTCGACCTCGGACCTGGGGATCTGGGTTCGAGTCTCGGTAACGACGCCAAAACCTTCTGTGATTCTGGGCAAATCACTTAATCTCCCCGTGCCTAAAATGAATGTGTCTGTCCTCATGTAACGTAACTGGTGCTATGTAAAGCGCTCTGATACCTGATTCGGTTCGGGTCTAGTTTGCGCTATATAAAACTCTGCAAAAAAAAGAGATACTTCTTCATTCCCTGCCACAATCCCCCAAACTCTCAACCAGTATTCAGATACTCTGGCTTGAAGGTCAGTTGGTATCCCTCTCACCTGGCAACCCACCACTTTTAGATATTTGGGCATCCGAGTATTCCATTCACCCACAGATCTGTTTGATGGCAATCTAACGTGATTTCACCTCATTGAGGATCCAGATAACCTTTTGGAAGGCACTGCCCTACTTAAAATGGTTCCGCTCCCCGCCTTTTATAATAGTTCGCCAACCTTCCATTATGTTTTCACCCCTTTCTTCTGATCCTTTGAGCAAGCTATGAGAGTTTTCATCTGGAATACTTACCGCTGCTGTGTGGCGGTCTCAAAACTGTACCAACCAACAGACTGGGTGGACTCGTAGTGCCCAACTTCGAACACTATTACCTGGTGTTGCAATTGCAGTGGGTGTCAGAATACAGTTGACTGATACTGCAACAACGCTCACCGCCTGGAATTTCTTCCGTATTTTTAAATTGAAATTAAATTAGGATTTCTAAAGCACACTACTACCCGTGGGTGTCTAGGCGCTGACTTCCAGAGGGTGGACCAAGGTAAGGAAAACACCAGACAACTGAGTGTGTGGCACAAGTAAGTTTATGAGAAATAACAACCTAGGCAATTATTTGTTTAAAACTCATGGAACAGTGACAAAGGAGAAAAAATTACTAAATAGGTAAAGCAATGACTTAATTTTATTGACACAGTAAGATTAAAAATAACGAAACCATTAAAAAGTTGGTTCTAAACAAATGTTAACCAACTACACAAATTAGTCAAACCATAAATACATGAAATCACAATATGATTAAAAAAAAAATGTTGCAGTTAAAATTTAAGAAAAGTAAAAAGGGAAGGAAGAAATTAAGGCTTGATTTTTATAATTTTTTACATAATCATAACATTTTTTCGAACTCGTAAGAAGCAATGTATAAAGTCAATGACTAAAAACAACTAAATCAGGTAAGCTAAGTAACAGAAAACATCTCCTTATGTCATGTAGTGACCATGTAACAAACGATTCCTATACATAGACAAAGTTCAACATGTGGCTACTCATTTCATTACTCATTCTATATATTCATAAAGAGAGAGACCAAGGATTCCAATGGGTGAAGGTTAAAACTGATGAGGCTCACTTCTAGAAATCAATTCCTAGTGAGTTAACTCAATAGTCTATATCTAATGTGGATCAATGATCGTTTCTATAAAAGTAATTGCGTCCAATATACTTACTGCTTTTGAGATTTTTCAAAGGTAGCGGTTATTTATTGATGAGGATGAAAATAGTGTGTATTAACTAGAATAGAAAGATGACATAATGTACGATATAGTCACTTCCATACAATAAGAGCGTATGTCCATTTCTTTTTTATTTTTTAGCAAAGCTGAACAGATGGAAGACTCAAAAACAACTTACAATTATAGGTCTATTGACCCAGCTAGTGGTGGATGAACTTTAGTCTGGCGAGAGTGGTACTTCGTATCCGGGACCGTTTTTCCTCTCTTACGGATATTTTCTTCGAGTTGGAATCTATAGATCCAAACATATTTTCCTTGTCATTTATTATCGCTACTAAACTGAAAGTTTAGTTATTCAGACATGATTATTCAGACATAATGTCCTCATTGTGCCGATCAGACTTTAAAAGTTCGTGCAATATAAAGAGTATTCTCAAGTGGGCTAAAAGAAGTCATCTAGTTGTTCCCTATATTTATTCATTAGCTCGCTGCCTGATTTAAAAAGAAGTAGAGGTACTCATATTAAGCTCATTATGTTAAATCGACAGTAAACAGTGTAGAGTGATATAGGGTGATGTAAAGTTACCTTCTAATAATGTGGACAATCAGAGACACTCCTGGTCGCAGCAAATATAATGCGATATAGTGTTCTGGAGAAAAAATAATAAATATTATGACCTGCACGAATGTCTTCAGTTTTTTTTAATAACAAAAGAAACACAGGTGTGGATCTGTACTTAGTACTAATTCAGAAATTACCTGTTTCTCTTGAATCTAAAAAGAATTTTATTGGGTTGAAAACGTCGTGGTGAAGACAAACCTCCGAATACGAGGTACAAGTTTCAGCTTCACACTGAAAGGAAATTATAATTCCGGTCAAAATCGTTCCTTAACTAATGTGTTTAATAGCAAACAAAATAGATAATCATCCAGCCATACGTGTTCTTACAGATTTTAAGATGTAGCTAAGCAGACCAGGAGTGATGTGACCGCACGCTGGATCGTCGCGATGAATGTAGAGAGCTAACGGGCGCTCCCCAGGTGTGAGCTATTTAACTAGCTAGCATCCGTGATCAGCAGCCCGAAAAGCGCAAAAGGACACAGAGTGCTCCACAACACCCGGAAATACGGGCTCGGCGTGCTGTACAGATTTTGCGTGCATATATTTCAATGTGATCATGAACACTGGAGAGCATTTATATTTTCTGGAAAACGGATCTATAATATAATAAAATCCAAAACAAATTCTAAGTTTATTCTGAGAATTATTTATTCTTCTTTCGTGGCAGGTTTTAAATACTGCCGATTTAGTACACAAATGGACAGGAAAAAAAGACTGGTAAAATTCAGTATTGTTTTCATTAATGAGCATCTGTATTTCTCACTCTGGTAAAGATCAATGTAAGCAAGAGGATACAGATGACTGAATGAAAGCCAAAAATTCAAACTGCACCAAATGTGCAAGTACTCGCGTGTACATATAATATTAATGGTGCAAGCAGGAGGATATGGATGGCTCAACAAGAGCCAAAAATTCAAAGCACTCCGACTGTGTAAGTGTTCACATGTACATATAATTTTATTGGTACCGACAATAACAATCAGTTATTATCTCTAGGGATAAGTTTAGTGCTTAAGGCCAGCAATTACACAAAAATATTTTTACAAAAAAACAGTTCTTTCTAAAAATTATTTGTATTCATCTTGTGGGGATTTTCAGTGTTGCAGATGGAATCACAGCAACAAAAGGAAATGAAGACGGACTAAAAAATCCGGAATTTCATTAATCAGCATATAGTTACATTTCTCATTTTGAAGAAGTTCAGTAAATAGCGTTTTCCCAGGGTATATCGCTATTGAGCCTGTTTTTAAAGGTGTCAAAAACAAACATCCAGAAAACCTCACGTTTTTTTCTTATTTGGGAACCACCTTTTGTATCCGGTGTGTGGATTTTCTCTAATATACGCCATCTAAATTCGTCAGGGCCATGATTGTGTTACATGAAATGTTTTACCATGGGGGCAGTCATTTTTTGCGTGTTTATAGCTGAGCGATGCTCAGTGAGGCGAACTTGGATTGCTCTTGACGTCTCTCCTATGTAACCAAGAGCGCATGGACATTGGATGAAATAAACTACATTAGTAGTTTTACAATTCCATAGTTCTTTTGCTTTAGTAGTATGTCCATTGTGGCTGAACTCTTCCCCTGTAATTATGTTGTTGCATGACTTGCACATGGAACAAGGTATAGTACCTTTGATGGGATGGCTATTCGAGATGGATTTCTGTATGAATTTCTGTTGACGCGAAGGATTACAGAACCTGGAATGCACTAAGTGATCTTTAATGTTCTTATTGCGACGATGCGCAAATAAGGGTTTCACTAGTTTTTGGTCATTAGAGCAGTTGCTGTTAAGAATGTGCCAGCTCGAATTAATTATCTGTTTTTATTTTTGCATTAACTGTAGAATGTTTAATAATGCAAACTACCTGTTTGTTGTCTTTAGCGGGTTTTATTCTCAGCAGACAGTCTCGGTCATAGTACCGAGCTCTTTTGAAAGAGTCCCTCACCAGCCGGTGGGGGTAACCTCTTTCTAGAAATTTGGATCGCATTACATTAGCTTGTTTGTCAAAGTCTGCCAGGGTGGAACAGTTACGTCTGACACGTAAGAATTGGGAAAAAGGAATACTGTTCCTTTGATTACGAGGGTGGAAACTATTATAGTGCAGAAGAGTATTTCGTGCCGTGGGCTTTGTAAATAAGTCAACTTTTAGTTGGTTGTGATCATTCAAAATTAAAATATCTAAAAACTCCACTTTCTCTGCACTAACATGCGCTGTAAATTTCAGGTTTAGATCAGCAGCATTAATCCAAAGCAAGAACTCTGATAGAGAATCTCTCCCACTGGTCCAGACAAAGAAGATGTCATCTATGTATCTGGACCAGTGGGAGACAGACTCGAAAAAGGGGGCAATTTCATTGTAGATGCATCTGTTTTCAAAGGCAGCCATATAAATGTTGGCTACTGAGGGGGCTACTGAAGCCCCCATACTAACCCCCTTTGTTTGTCGATAGAATTGATCACAAAATTGAAAAATATTCTCAGTCAAAACAATTCTCAGGCAGTTGAGAACAAAAGCCTTTGGACATAGTATCTCTTGTTTTTCAATAAACCACTCAGTGGTTTCCATAGCTCCCTGAAGGGGTATATTACTATATAGAGACTCCACGTCTGGAGTAACTAAAAGATCTGTAAGGGGGTTAAAATCAATATTTTCAATTTTAGAGATCATGTGGCCGGTATCTCTTACATAAGACCTGATTTTTGAAATGTGGGGCCGTAAATAATTATCAACATACTTTGACAAAGGTTCTGTCGCTGTACCTATAGTAGAAACGATTGGCCTGAATGGAGGGTCATGTTGATCTTTATGGATCTTAGGTAGTCCATACACACAGGCCACTTTATTTTGGTTAAAATTTAAAAAATCATATTCTTTTTGAGAACTTTCACCATTGTCTAGGGCATGTTTAGTAATGCTACGAATCTTTTTGGCAATACTAATAGTAGAGTGAGAGTTAATT
This sequence comes from Lissotriton helveticus, assembly GCF_964261635.1. Classification (NCBI taxonomy): domain Eukaryota; kingdom Metazoa; phylum Chordata; class Amphibia; order Caudata; family Salamandridae; genus Lissotriton; species Lissotriton helveticus. The sequence goes on along the minus strand of NC_136068.1, from coordinate 815,087,517 downwards.
TTTGTATAGAAGTTTGGGTCATCTAACATTCTGTACATATTCGTCTCATATTTGGTAGAGTCCATTACAACAATTCCACCTCCTTTATCACATCCTTTTATTAAAAGTAAGTGACAGTACTGAGCTAGTTGTTAAACAGCCAGGTTTTAAGAGCCTTGTGAAAGGTAAGCAGATTTATTGTGGTTTTTAGTGTTAGAGGTATCGAATTCCAGAGTTTGGCAGTGGCCACTGCAAAGCTCTTGGCTCCCCAGGTAGCTCTCCTGAATTTAGGTACAACCCAATTAGCCTGGGAGGAGGATCTTAAAGTCCTAGAAAAGGATGTGTTGTTGAAAGAGTTGTTTGGTGGATTCAGGACCCACAAGATGAAGGGCCTTAAAGGCTATGCATAAAGAATTGAACATCACCCGCTTTCTAACCGGGAGCCAGTGAAGTGAGGGGAGAGCCTTGGAGACCGATTGGTATTTCGGTATTCCTAAAAGCAATCTGGCTGCTCCATTTTGGACTATTTAGAGCTTATCTAGAGCTTTCTTATGGCAGTCAAAAAAAAAGCCCATTGCAGTAGTCTATTTCTGATAAACCCAGAGCAGTGATCACTGCTTGTTCCATTCTTGTGGTAGGGTACCTCTACCTAAATCGATACATTTACAGATAGCAGCATGCTGCTTTCACCACTGTTGGGTACACCCAGAGGTCAACGCACAACTTCCATGGCAGAGATGTCTGCCTGGCACGAGGCGGGGCTCCACACTGTGTGAGACCTTCGCGGAGATGGGGTGCTCCCCATCCTTGGCGGAGGATGCAGGCCTGCCCCCTGGACTCTTCATCGTACACAATTGCCTCATTGGGACGTGCATAGGATGTGTGAGAAAGTGCCATCTTTCTTGCATTGGTATGCCCCAACTTTTTTCTGAACTGCTGATGTGCATTGACTGAGTGTGCCCTGGACTCCTGCCAACCAGGTACCCAGGGCCTGTGTTTCTTCCCTAAACCTGTGTTAAAACTAAAACCCAATTGGCATCTCTGGCCACCTGTCAGCCCCTAGTAAATGGTACCCTAGGTACCCAAGGCATGGTGACCAGAGAAGACCCCTAAGGGCTGCAGCACATCCCTGTGTGCCATGCCCACAAACCCACTGCCTTGGCTTCTAGGGGGAGAAGAGCGGAGCACACCCCGTCCGGAGCCTCTTCTGATTTGATTTAAGTCACAAAGCAGAAACAGATGTACCTGCTCGTGATACACACCCAGTGCAGTGCTGGGAGAAAGAAATGGCAGATTCCACCCAGTGACATCCCTGGGTTTGAGGAAGGTAGGGTATTATTTCCGTTTTTTGTTTAATTCCTGATTATAACGGGGCATACAGTTAGGAATGTCGGACATAAAAATGGGAACATTTTCTGGAACAAACGAGTAAGCATGCAACAAAGCGATTTGTAAATGTTGTAATACAATTGGAAGTGGCCAATAGATGTGGCTTTCGTGTTGGACCATATGTAAACACCGGCCTTCACAAACGCAGTTTACATGCGTTCTATTCACAAATTTGGATTACAGTTTTAAAGCTAGTCCCGTCGGCTTTGCCAATGCTGGGAAGAAAGAAGGGAAGGAAAAAATGTTTTCTGTATGGAATGTACATAGGGGATAAAAAACTGAATGTGATAGTGTGATGACTGAGTGTACTATTCAGATGTGAAATAGTCTAGCGCACACTCCAGCGAAAGCACTCCCAGGAAGATGGATTGATAAAGCAACCAGCAAATAGCATGAGGTGAGCATGTACCCTCGGTTTTATCTATCTGTGCGTACTGTTTACTTTGGGCTTTATCTCCCTTTCATTATTCCTATCCCACATCTCTTCTTCTACCTCTCCCTATATTCCTCTTCCACTTTCTCCCATCATCTTGCTCCCTCCCTTGCTCGCTATTTATCTACCCACTCTTTAAATAGGAAATTAACATTCTTGCATTACTGAAAATTAGAGCTATTTATGTTGCATTATTATTTGCAACGCCAAAAGCTCAAACTTTTACTAATGCGAGACCTTTTGCATTGAAAATGCTTGTTTCTCTACCAGCTGCCTCTGTTTAACTATCTTGATAGAAAACGACCAGCAAAGGAGTTGGCCTAACGGCTAGGGCGCTCAACCTCGGACCTGGGGATCTGGGTTCGAGTCTCGGTAACGACGCCAAAAACCTCCTGTGATTCTGGGCAAATCACTTAATCTCCCCGTGCCTAAAATGAATGCGTGTCCTCATGTAACGTAACTGGTGCTATGTAAAGCGCTCTGATACCTGATTCAGTTCGGGTCTAGTTCGCGCTATATAAAACTCTGCAAAAAAAAAAAAAGGTCAGTAAAATACCAGAGTCGCTTTACCCAGGATAATGTGCATTAGTCAGTGCAACGCCCACCGCATTTCATTTTTAACCACGGTGGCCGCGTGCCTTGATTATTTCAAGCAAGTGCCCGCATAATACATGTTAATAAGTCAGCACGACAGTCACCATGCTTTATCTTTAACCCTGGTGGATGCCCACCTTTCTTTTTTTTCTACAAGTGCCACTGTCTATAATCAGTAGAAGGCCCTTTGCCCCCCTTTGCCCCCCCTTTGCCCCCCCAAACTTCCACATGTGAGATTATGTGGGTGTCTGGATTTGTTACACAAGGGTCCTCAAGCTCATGTAATGTGTTGATGCATTGCGGGAGAGGGAATGAGTCAAGACAGATCATGCGATTTGAACTTATTTAATGAAAAAGCAAGCTGTAAAATGACAAAAGTCTTTTACCAACATGGCACTGTGCTAATCCTATGCTGAAAGATTTTACAGTAGAAGTGGGACTACAGAGTGGTGGTGGTGCTGTAGAGCGCTCTGTACAGGAGCTACCCTCCACCTAAACTTGGTAGCTACACCGAGTTCTCTGCTTCTTTTTTGCTTAATATATATAAAATATATATATATTACCTACTGGCAGTCGCCAGTAGGTAGTTATAGTTGGGACCTAATTTCCATAGGAAAAGCATTTGTGACTTGGCTATAACTTTGGCGACCTTTGACCAATCTGCTTGAAAGTTAGCCCAAAAAACTGTCACGGTGGGTACTATTGATTGGGAAAGATTGGGGGTGAGAATTTGGGGCGCGCAATAAGGTTGCGTTTGTACCTTCAGCCACACCACAGCCCAAACAGCTGAAAGGACTTAAACCAAATTTGGTAAGGAGGTAGATGTCGGATAAAAGAAATGTCTTTTCCTTATTTGGTATGAATCCATTCAGTAATTTTTAAGTAATTTAAGCTGAAAATTATAGTGATATCGCTGGCCGCGAAGCCTTCGCGAACAAAGACGAGCTCATGCACTGCTGTAATTGGCTGCCAACACTTCAACCAGGAAGTGTTAACTGCCATCTTGGGACTCGGCTTGAAGTTCCAGAAAAACAAAATCAAATAAAGAAAGGGGGCAGGGTAGGAATACCCTGAGCCCCAGATGTGGTGGAGAGGTCCCACAGGGACCCCACCACGTTTAAAAAACATTTTTTTTTTAAACTTTTGCCGCAGGGTCACGGTGGATCTGCGAATCTGCTGTTTTAAAACCCCCAAATAGGCCAAATTCCGGGGGCATGCAAGGGGGGGCTCATGGCACCCCCATCTTGGGCTTATCAGAAGCCCTGAGTACCACCACCTTCCTATGGCACACTGTATTTTTTTTTGTATGTGGGGGTAGGCCCTATGGCCTCTCCTGGGAATGGCCACCTGCCCGGGGAACTTTTAATAACAAATGTGGGGGAGGGGGCTCGTCCCGGAGACCACCATCTCCCCGGGACTATATACGAGATGGGAGGTGGGCCGCCGGGCTATCTACAAGAAGGGAGCAGTACCATCCTGCCCCACTCCAGGAGTCTTGCATGTCCCTGGGGACCGCAACCCCCCAGAGACTGCTCCAGCAGTGTCCCGCGATGCCCACCCCTGGGACACTGCAGTTTGCTATAGCATGGCGGGAGCACCGCTCCTGCTAGTCCGCTTCATGGAAGTGAGAGCATTTTCAATGCTCTCGCTTCCATGAAGCGGAGCAGAATTGCTTTAGGAGAGAGGGAACTGCATGTCTGCAGCACCCTCTGTCAAAGTAATGCAGAGTCCCGCAGTAGGTGGGGAGCCGGCAGGGACCGCAGGGTTGAAGTCCCCTTGACTGCTGAGGGTACTTAGGGACCAAGAAGACCTCCTGTTACCTCCAGTAAGAACACACAGCGGGATTGCTGAGAGGTGGTCAGAGGCCATGCAGATGCCTCTCTGCCACTGCTGGTGGGGGGATGAGGTCCCCTTGCCTCCCGAGTGCCTCAGGACTAAAGTGGACTTATTCCCCCAAGTAGCAGTGCGCACGGAGGCATGTTTGCAGAGTGGTGGAGAAAGGGGGTGAGGCCTCTGACCACCTCTCGGCAATCCAGTTGTGTGGGCTTTATTGGAGGTAACCGGAGGGCTAGTTGACCTGCAGGGACCCTCAAGAGCCAAGGGGACTTGATCCCCCAAATAGTAGTGCTGCCAGGAGGCGCGTTTGCACAGTGGAGGAGAAAGCGGGCACGGCCACCAAAAACCTTTCAGCAAACCCACTGTGTGGGACTTGCTGGAGGCAACTGGTGGAGTACTTGTCCCCCGAGGACCCTCAAGAGCCAAGGGGAATTCATCGCTCAACCAGTCGTGCACCAGGAGGTGTGTTTGCAGAGTGGTGGAGAAAGGGGGTGTGGCCACCAAAAACAAAAAACCTCTCAGCAAAGCCACTGTGTGGGACTTGCTGGAGGCAACAGGAGGGGTAGTTGGCCCCCAAGGACCCTTAATAGCCAAGAGGACTTTGTCCACCTCCTAGTAGTGCGTAATGAGGTGCGTTTGCAGAGTGGCCTCCTACAATGTGTCAGCAATCTTGCTGTGTCGTACTTACTGGAGGTAACTGGAGGGATAGTTGGGCCCCAAGGACGTCCTTGGGGGCCAACTACCCCTCCAGTTACCTTCAGTAAGTCCCACACTGTGGGATTGGTAAGAAGTGTTTGGAGGACGCACCCCCTTTTTGTACTACTCTTCAGACACAACTCGTGGTGCACTACTGATTGGGGTATGAAGTCCACTTTACTCCTGAGGGACCTTTGGGGCAAAGAATCCCTACTGGTACCTCTTGTAAGTCGTATACAGAGGTGTTCCTAAGAGCTGGTTCGAGGCCCAACCCCCTTTCTTTACCACTCTTAATTTCTCTGGTTTTGTACAAGTTAATGATCACCCTAACTATAACGTCCCTGTAACCTTTGGTTTTTTCACTGATATATATATAAATTACCTACTGGCAGTCACCAGTAGCTAGTTATAGTTAGAACCAAAGATCCCATAGGAAAAGCTTTTTTTGTTTTGCTGATTACTTTGGCCCTGCTTGACGAATCTCCATGAAATTGTCACAAAACCTCCTCTATTTGGTTCAACTGCTGTGTTGAAAGTTTCAGGGTGATCCATCAAGCGAGGGCCGAGAAAAAAGGGAGTCCCAAAATGTGTTTTCCCCGTTTTAAGTCTATAGGGATATTTCTTTTTTGGACATGACTACATGTAGGTATGTATGTATGTTTGGATTTATATAGCGCTTATAACCCAGGGGTCTCTAAGCGCTTTGCCTTGGGAACCCGTCCTGGCTTTTCCCTGTGAGATAGCCCCAACAGGGCATCCCCAAGGTGAAAGCCAGGCATCCCGCCGCAGGGGGCCGTTGTGGAGATTAAGCAAGCTTAATGCCCAGAGTTGCAGAGTGTGAACCCATGATTAGGTCAGGCACCGAAGCGAGAATTATCAAGTCCGTGGACATTTGAGCTCGAGACCCTGCCGCGTCGGGAATTGAACCCTGGTCCCGGGTCTGACCTCTGCTTCAGGGTCTGCCTGCTCTAACCAGTGAGCCACACTTCTACATCCTGAACTGCTGAACGGAATTACACCAAATTTGGTCAAAAGCTAGATTTGCTGCCTCCTCTTCATCCGCCTTCTCCTCCGGCTCCACTGCCTCCTTCTCTGGAGATCTCTACACATTCTTCCTATGGGAATCCTCAGCACATAGTTCCTTATGATGCTCCATATGACCCAGAGCCGCGGGATATCCATGGGCTGATTTTGGGATGTTCCTACATGTGACAAAGACCCCCAGATGTGCCCTGCCAAGCCTTCCCCTCCAGTTAATACCACCTCTCACCATGATTTAATTCACATGGTGGCCATCTTGCAAAAGTTAGACCTACACACCATTGCAGAGGAGGACAACTTCCTGTGAGAAACTCTGTCACACACTCCCTGTTATACACAGTGTTTGGCCCTGCTTAAGGAGATGCTTAAGCTTATGCAGGGGGTGCTCAAATACCCAGTCAATGTTTTTAAAGACCCAGTCAAGGCTAGGATAGTCACCCTGAGGGTTGACCAAAAATACAAGCCCTCCCCCCTCAGACCTACCCTGCATTAGAGGTCAGCTTTCGCCAGACTCGTAGGTAGTGCACGTCTCCCTTAAATAGGCAAACACACAGGGTCCTGGAATGCCCTACCGCAAGACTAAGAAAGCAAGAAAATCGATGCAGTGGGGCAACAAGATGCCACACAATCTGCAACCCATAGCTCAACCACCATATCCATGGGGTTATTATTCAGGTACGACCAAGCCCAGTAGAACGAGTTGGGAGACCTGATTCAGCACCTCCCAGATCAGTACAAACAAAGGACACAGGAGATTATAGCGGAAAGGGAAATAATCTCCAATAGCACTATCTAGTGTGCTTGCGACGCGGCTGGCACTGCCGCCAGAGGTATTAACTCTAGTGTCATGATCTTCAGACATGCTTGACTCCATGTCTCTGACTTCAAGCCAGAAGCGGCATCTGATCAAAATGCCCGCTAATGGGAACACCTCTTTAAACCTCAAGTTGATCAGATGCAGTTAAAAAAATCAAAAAAGACACTGACACAGCTAAAGATATAACCTCTCCAGTCTCCATCACTGTGTGTGACTTCTCAACACTCACAATTATGTTGCGGCACCAAAGTCCCCTCCCCAGAGGCCTGCACTGCTTATCAGAGGCAACAGCACCAGCCACAAGCCTCCCGGGGTGATTCCAGATTTGCCTATAGCGGAAACAATTAAGTGCTGGGGTAGAGGTAGGGTGGCCAAATGAGTCGAACCCACGAAGCAGTGACTTCCTCCCTGTCATGTCCAGCCCCCCCACCGATCACACAACACCTTGTGCAATGGCAAAACCTCCCCTCAGTCCAATGGGTTTATTGTAGAGCAGGCTTACTGCCTGAAACTCACTGCCCAACTGCCAAACATTCTCCTTCTCTCTGCAAACACTCCTTCTCACAAGAACACCTGCACCTACTGAAGAAAGAAGTATATGTAATCGTACTCAAGGGAGTCATAGAGCCTGTGCCGCTAGCCCATCACGGCAAAGGAATATATTCCCTGTACTTTGTAATCCAAAACAAGGACAGATCCCTCAGGCCCACGCTAGACTTCAGGCCCATCAACAAGAACATTCTTTCAAAGTATTTCCACGTGGTCAGGCTCCAGGTTGTCCTTCTAGTATTGCAGCAAGGAAACTTCAGGACCACCCTCGACTTCAAGGATGCTTACTTTCATGCCCCGATCTACCTTGCACATCACTGCTACTTCAGGCTTATGGTAAGTGGACAGCACTTTCAATTGAAAGTACTGCCCTTCCGGGTAACCACCGCCCCCATAGTCTTCACCAAATGTTTTGCAGGGGTAGCCACTTATTTCCGCAGGAGCGGCATCCAAGTCTTCCTGTATCTCATGACTGGTTGATAAGGAGTGCAAGCGAACAGCAATGTTTCGCTAACATGCAGATCACCTTAGATCTCCATGATCTAGGTTTCATCATCAACGTGAGCAAATCCCTCCTCCAACACTTAGAAATGCAGCCCTTCCTAGGGTCACTAATTACCTCCATCACTGGGAAATCTTATGCCAGTCCCACACTGGTCCAAACCTTCCAGCTACAGCTGCCTCTTTTTCTGACAAATTGTCAGCTGACAGTGAGAACAGTAATGTGCCCTCTCTGCATGATAGCCCCTCTGCATAGTCGGCGTTCCGATGCCTGTCGCTCTCTACAGTGGTAGAATAACAGCAGTCTGTTGCCAGCCAGACCTTTCCTCGACCCAGTCCCCCAGTGGACCGTCTCTGTAAATGCCTCTCACAAGCTGGGGGTGCACATCTACAAGACAACTGTTTAGGGTCTCTGGACACCCCTTTCACATCCACTATTTGGAGTTGTTGGCAGTGCAGTTAGCTCTGAAGGCTTTCTTTTGCCATGTACAAAACAATACAGTCCTCATTAAAGCAGACAACACTACTCTTGTGTATTAGTTGCAAAAAAAAGGGGCACGCACTCCCCCCAGCTCTCCGCGTTAGCACAAAGCATTTGGTTTTGGGTGATCCACCACAAAGTCCTCTGCTAACAGAGTGTCTTCCAGGAGCGGACAAAGTCTTCTCAGACATGCTCAGCAGGATGCAGCAACAAGTCCATGAGTGGGAACTCTACCCTCAAGTCCTGTACTTCCAGCGTTGCGAATTTCCCAACCTAAATCTGTTTGCAACTGACCAAACTGCCCAAGCTTTGCCTCCAGTAAATGGGCAGTACACTATGGATGAACTGGTCAGGGATATTTGCCTACACTTGTCCTCCTCTCCCACTCCTTCCAAATATGATTCTGAAGCTTTGGCAGACCTCCCTCAGTGGCTCCTACGTGGGCCAGGCAGCTGTAGTTCACAACCCTCCTCTAGTTGTCTGTAGTCCCTCTATCGAAGCTCCCCAACAGGCGGGACCTTCTCACTTACCACCAGGACACAGTCAGGCTTCCCAGTCCCAGGCAGCTCAACCTGGTGATCTGGCTCTTGTGGTCCTAGAATTTGGTTCCTCAATTTGCCTTCTAAATATATGTCCATCCTCAAAGAGGCTGGTATGCGGGAAATTGGAAGAGATTTGTCCACTAATACCGACCCAAACATATTGATCCACTAAAGCTAATAGTGCAAGATATTGTCAATTACCTGTTTCACATGCAACGCTCATGCCTGGCTTACACATTCACTCATTTACATTTGGCTGCAGTGACAGTGTACCTCCAGAACTGTGAACATTCTACCCTATTCGATGTCCCCATCATTAAAGTATTTATGGAAGGACTTAAGGATGAATATATGATGTCAGACCGCAGACAAACATCCCGCATACCATCATCCCGCAAATATAATACCGCAAGTACTATTAGTCCGCAAAATAAGAGAACGAAAACTTTTAAAACGAATATGCCTTTAGCACACATGCCTTTACAACGAAAATGCATGCATGTTAAAGATATACTCGTTGTAAAAGTTCTAAAGGTAAGTAAGAGTACCCTACCCTACACTACACTCTAATGTAGTACCCCTGCACCACCCACCCGTAACACAGTCCTTTTCCAACATTTACACTACCCAGCACGACCCCCCAACACTACCATAAAGCACTTTACTTCCCTAAACAAACACTGCAACACTACCTTAATACACTACCCCCAGCATGACCCTACACAAACACTACAATACTACCCTAAACCACTACACCCCAGCATGACCCTACAGTACACAAACACTACAACACAACCCTAAAACACTACACCCCAGCATGACCCTACACTACACAAACACTACAACACTACCCTAAACCCTAAAACACTACCCCCAGCATGACCCTACACTACGCAAACACTACAACACTACCCTAAACCCTAAAACACTATCCCCAGCATGACCCTACACTACACAAACACTACAACACTACCCTAAACCCTAACACACTACCTCCAGCATGACCCCACACTACGCAAACACTACAACACTACCCTAAACCCTAAAACACTACCCCCAGCATGACCCTACACTACGCAAACACTACAACACTACCCTAAACCCTAAAACACTACCCCCAGCATGACCCTACACTACGCAAACACTACCCTAAACCCTAAAACACTACCCCCAGCATGACCCTACACTACGCAAACACTACCCTAAACCCTAACACACTACCCCCAGCATGACCCTACACTACACAAACACTACAACACTACCCTAAATCCTATAACACTTCCCCCAGCACGACCTACACTAAACAACCACCACAACTCTACACTACACTAACACAACACTACACTACACAATCACTAACCCAGCACGACGAAAAAATTACCCAAACCCACTTACCTCTCTTGTCATTGTGGTTTTCACAACGCAAATGCATTTACCATACATGCCTTTACAACGTAATTCGTTATAAAGGCATGCGTGATAAATGCACATGCGTTTTTTGAAAAAATGCAGGATGATGGTATGCGAGGTCAATGACCTTGCGGAAAAATGGTATGCGGACTGAAAGTCCGCGGTATAATGGCTGCAAACCCTTAAGGATACCTCCAGTCCCATCGTAGAACCTTAATGTAGTCCTCACTAAGGTCATAGGACCCCCTTGAGAGGCCCTTCATTCTCGTCCTCTCTAGTTTTTGTCTTGGAAAGTAGCATTTCTAGTCACTATCATTGCCCTCAAGTGTGTGAGCGAGATCCAAGCTATTAGGCTGGAGGAGCCCTTTTTCAAGATTCACGTCGATAGGATATTCCTTAAAACTAACCCAAAATTTCTACCCAAAGGTGACATTTCCTTTGCACCTCACCCAGACAGTTGAACTCCCAGTATTATTCCCATTCCCAGACTCACTAGATGTAAGAGGTCCTTCCGGTACTACATTGATAGGGCAACAGTTGTTTGTTGCCTACGCTAAACCACACAAAGGCACTGCCATTTCAAAATCCGAATCATCTCTGATTAGTGAAGTGCATTCAAACCTGCTACTGCAAGGTCAAAAAGCAGCTCTCTGCTCCAGGAAGCCAGCATTCTACCTATAAACAAACAGCCTCTATGGCCTTTCTCTGTAATATTCCAATGTCTGATGGCTGTAAGTCAGCTACGTGATCCACACCACTCATATTCACCCACCACTACTGTTTGGATGCCCTAGCATTAAAACAGGCTCAAGTGGGCCAGGCTGTACTACGTACACTTTTTAAAACTTCTGCAACATACTCTGGTTAGCCACGGCTTTGGGGAGAACTGCTTTACATTCTATTCAGAGCATGAGTATCTACAGCAACACATGCCACAAGCCGAAAATGTTACCCTGTAAGCATCTGTTCATGCAACTAGTGCTGTAGATTCACATGTGCCCACCCTCCTCCCCAGAAGGGTTGTTGCAGATGCCTTTTTTCTTTTACTTTCCTTCTTTCCTACTTTTTTCACACATGGCATTTTCATGCTCCATCTCTATCCTCACCCCGCTATGCATTAAAACAATCAACTAATGCCCATGCACACATTACCAATCATAGAGGAGTCACTATGAAGAAAAACAAGTGGTACATGTCAGAGCCCAACACTAGATGGCAGGAGCATGCAGAGCATATGAATCTGCAGCACTACATGCCACGACAAACTAGTTCTTACAGAGTAGCATTGTCCTTATGTTCATTTGATGGTTTATTTATGTAATTATATACTGCTATAGATCTGAATTCAATAAAAAAAAATGAAATGTTTTCTTGCATATTTTACCAGGTGTCATCTGTGCTTATTTGGGACGTTATAGAAGATCTTAACACTCTAACCCACATATGAAACCTTGTTTTTTTCTAAAGGTGAACGGAGGATACGTGTCCATACCTTGTGTTTACCAGTTGTTTCCTCTCTGGCTGATGTCTATGCAGGAGCTGATGTCCAAGCAATTTCAGGTTTACTTGCCAATATGGGTAAGCATTATCTGTACAATAGTCACAAATTACACTTTGTGGTGCTTTTAATGTATTTGTAATACTTGTTAAGGAAGATAAAAGCCCCACTTACGAACTGTGTCATCTAATATGTTGATAGTATGATTTCCGTACCATAATATAGTTGTATTTGCATGAAACCGCCCATTATCAGTCACCCAGAATTATTGGCCCTCCAATTTACTTGAATGCCTTTCCCCACTTGCCCACACATATTTAGAACTGTTTGGATGAAGAACTGGGCTAGAGATGGTGACAGGACAAGCTGAATGTGCTAGATTCATTTTAACAGCTGCATCATCAAAGCTGGCTGCAATACCACAGGGTGATTAGACCCTGACAGTGTTCCTAAGTGATTGGTGCACACTGGGTGTGGAACCTGGCTGTTACTGAGGGTGACAACAGTGGGATATTCGAAGCAGCCAGAGCAGAGATTGGTGAGCTGAACAGCTGGGCTGCTGTCAGAGCCTCTTTCCTCATGAATGGCTTACTGACCCAGGCTGAAACATGTTTGGAAGTGACTGTGTGGTGGCCCTTGGATATGGAACTCATCGTACAGAAGTAGAGGCGGCACCCAAAGAAGAAACTGGAGCAGCATCTCATTGGAAAGACAGGAGTTTGTGAGTAGTACTGCTGGTGTGGGACCAAATGCGAGTAGAATTTAAGTAACCTGCCCGGTGGAGAGTGCAGAGCCCTAAAGTCCAAACATAATGGAACATAGGCCTTCTGGAGGCTGAAAAGCAAGATTCTCATTCGGTTTGAATACAGAAGGTGACTGGTTACAGTAAGGGAAGACCCGAGCGTCTCTTGCAAGTGCATTGAAGAAGATTAAAAGAAATGGCTGTGGAATATCCCTTAGTGATCAAACGCATTATCCTACTGACACAGACAAGTTTTAATCTGGAGGTGAAACACATTTCTAGATTTGGGAAGTTGTTTGAAATATAGAGATGGGAACTGGTCAGGCCCAGGTTCTCCAGTCAGCCAATGATAAAATGGCTAAGGAAAGTGTGGTGCTTTAACAAACACAACATCAATTCAAAATAAATAGGGTCTAGTATGAAATAAATGTATGTCCCTTGTTTTTTATATAATTTTCAAAATATTCATTGTGTATGTCCCAAAGCAGGTAGGGTAAATCAAGAAACTTCCAAATCTGTGCTTAAACAGTTTTTAGGTTTTTTATTCTCAATATTTGAATGAATGTTTCATGTAATAGGAAATGATCAATGGCATATACAGTATTGTGACTATACATTGAATACTCATTTTTATAATAAAAAAAATTACGGATAGAATGTAAAAATATTTTTATGATGTTAAAATAAATGACTATTATATACATATTTTAATTTGAATATCTGAAATGTTCTGTGGGGGAAACGGCCATTACAACACAACTTTCACAACGCGCTACCATTACAACGAAACTTTTACAACAAATGCCATTACAACGCATGCCATTACAACGTAAGTATGGGTAAGTATTTAATTTAATTTTAACCCCTACACTATCCAACACTTACCCTACTATTACACCCCCTGGAGTTAGAATAGTATTTTTCACCCCTACACTATCCAATACTTACCCTACTATTACACCCCCTTGGAGTTAGAATAGTAATTTTAACCCCTACACTATCCAACATTTACACTACAAATAGATGCATAGCACACACTTGGAAGGTCCCAGTAGACATGGGGTGTAAGCAATAGGTTGAGATGCTAGCTTATTGGGCTGATCTAGAGGGCATGTTCTCTGGGCAGAAGGAGTTAGTCAGGAGCAAGAGGGAGGGTGTTCTAGTATGGAAAGAAATAATGCGAATGTTTGTGAGAAAGTACCATCTTTCTTGCATGGTATGCCCACACTTTTTGCTGAGTTGCTGATGTACTTTGACTTAGTGTGCCCTGGGGCCCTGCCAATCAGGTACCCAGGGTCTGTGTTCCTTCCCTAAAACTGCATTGAAGCCTAAACCCAATTGGCATCTCTGGCCACAGGTCAGTCCCTGGTAAATGGTACCCTAGGCACCCAGGGCACTGTGACCAGAGAAGGCCCCTAAGGGCTGCAGCACTAATTGTGCTACCCTTAGAGGCCCTGTACCCTGACACACACACACACTGCCTTTGCAGGCTGAGTGTCTTGGTGCAGAACTAAACAGAAAGTTGACATGGCACACATCACTGTGTGCCATGTCCACAAACACACTGCCCTGGCATACCTCAGTCACCCCTCTAGCTGGGTGCACTATGCCAGTGGTATGGGCACAGGTGCCTGAGCCCTCTGCCCCTACAGTACCCAGGGCCATTCCTGGGCACTGTAAGTGCAGTGATGCCATTAAGAGTATGTGGTGCTGGGAGGTTGTCATTACGAACTCCACAGCACCATAATGGTTACACTGAAGACTGAGAAGTTTGGTATCACACTTCTCAGCACTTTAAACCAGCACTGATGCCAGTGTGCTATTTAATGCCAAATGCACGACAGAGGGCATCTTCGAGATGCCCCCTGAAACCTAACCAACTCCCAGTGTCCTGACTGCGTGGCTACTGAGGGTGCCTCCACCAGACATGTTTCTGGACCCTTGGGTCGAGAGCCTGCCGCTCTCCGGAGCCTGAAACATTGCACATCCTGGGACGAGGTGCCAAGCCTCCTCCCCCAGGTTGGGCAGGGGGAGCTTCAAAGGCATGCCGCCTTTGTGAGCTTCTCCAGGCCACTTGCTGTACTCAGCAACTGGCCCCCATCGGTTCTGACCCCTACTGTGGCGGGAAGACAGTCGGGGAAACCCTAAGTGAGGAAAGAGGGTGTGCCAGCCTCTGCCAGCCCCACCCCTCAGGTGGGAGAGGCGAGGTGAAGCACAACTCCAGGCTCCCGCCATCTTGAGGATGTGGAGCCCTACCCAATCAGAGACAGGCTCCTGCCCCCCTCCCACAGGAGAGTAGCAGGATAGGGGTGTACTCACCCCAGGGGAGGGACCCATTGGTCCCTGACCTACCTGTAACAACCCTAAATGGTGTATTTAGGGGCACCCTGAACCTTCCTGCCTCGGATCCCGATTTTGAAACCAGAAGAAAGAAGACGTGCCGTGCAGCTGCTAACAGGAGGACACCACCTACTGACTTGGTCCCAGCCCTACAGGCCTGTCGATCCTTGAACCTGCTCCTGCCAAACCCCGGCATCTCCAGTGGACAGCAACTTCGAAAACCCCAGAGGACCTGACTGCCTTGCTCATCTAAAGACTGGGACTCCCACGAGCAGTGGTTCTGCTCAAACAGCAACAACCCCTGGTGCCAGCCAGGAACTGCGAACCCAGCACACTCTGCACCCGCCAAGCCCGGCCTGTGCCTGAGTGAACGAAGACCACGAGGACATCCCCCCCCGCGACTCTCACCCCGAATCCAGCAGCCACGGACCCTCCTCTACGTTCCCGACGACGCCTGCAGCCTCACAACCAGGGACCCCATCAACCGCGACCAGCTGAGGGTAAGCTTTCCGACACCAAAAGACACCCCGGCGCCCTGCGGCCCCCTGTGCCCTCCTTTCTGGGATGCCTACCTAACCTACAGCTTCCTAATTTACCTCTCGAAGTGGTGGTCGCACCTGAAAAATCTCTGTCCATGAGCCTGCAGCGTTTTTTCAACTTCCAGCTTTCCCATTGAATTACATTGGGAGCCGGCGGCCCAAAAGCACCCTGCATCCAGCCGCCTGAGTGCCACTGGGAGTGCGGCATCTTTCTATCTTACTTCTCCACTTGCCCTGTGTAAGTGACCAGGAGCTCAGCTCCCACAGCCGCGTGGCCTGCCTGCTAGCAGCCACCAACCAAACGCCCCCTATCCTCCATAGGATAACATTGGGCCTACTCACTCTGCACCCGGCTGCCCCTGTGACGCTGAGGGTGTAACGACTGTACTTCCCTGACCCTGGGAGACCCCGGAGTCTACCCCCAGAACCTTAACTCTGCCAGCCAAGTACTTACCCAAAGACCGATATCTTGATTTTCTCCATAGGGTAACATTGGCTGGGTTTCACTCAAAATTTCTTCTAAGTGTTGAGTTTTGCTACTTTGAAATATTCCTTAAAAATCATCCGATCAACGAAATCACTCACCTGTGACCAGGAGAGATCCTAGTGCTTGGATCTTTGTGCCCACACTGACTTTCAAAAGTAATTACAGCTGTGATTTATCGATGCCACAATTTCCTCCCATAAGATAAGATTGCCTGGTTTTTGCCAGAATTTCTTCTAAGTGTCGATTTTCAAAACTTACAAATATTCCTTAAAAATCGCCTGTGTAACAAAAACGATTTCTTTCAACTGTTTACAGGAAATGTATCAGGGCTGAATCCAGGATCCAGCCTTGAGTAAGAAAAACATTTGTAAAGTGATTTTATTGTTTTTACTTAACCCTTCCATGCTCGTGAAGGAACCATTCCGTCTTGAGTCACGGTTGGGCTGTGCTGATGACGGAATGGTTCCATCATGACCACTCCTGCGATTGGAATGTCCAGCACACGGCTGGAATTCCTGCCGCACTCAAGCGGTTAAAACTACCCATTGAGCTCAATGATAAATTGTGTTTAACTTGTGTTGCATATTGCAATAAGTGTATCTATTACATTCTAAAGTCTATTGGTATTTAAAAGTATTCAATTGCAACATCTCATTCTGATAAAGTATTTATGATACCTACTTGTGGTTCTAAAATAAACTACTATATATTTTTATATACAAAACAATTGGCCTAGAGTTCAGTTCTACAGTATTTGAGACCATTTGCTGACTGAGTGTGTACAACAAATTCTACACTGTCCTCCGATACTGCCTTCCTGCTCGACCAAGCTACCACTTTAGAGAGTAAGGTTATATCTAACTTTAACCTCTGCCAAACCTCTGGGGACTGTGGACTCAGTGCACACTGTACCTTACTTTGGTGCAGTATATACAGAGCCACTTTCTTACAATGTTAAAAAATATTAATTGCCAAGATAGACATTATTATGAAGTGATGCAGAGACGTGACCTGAGATTTTAATAAGTCACTGTAATCCACAGGTTTCCATGGTTGTGGTGGGTCATGCAACCCCTTGTGCCCTAGGAGCGCCATACAACCCCGATTAATCAGATAATACAAGATGAGATAATAGAGCAGAAATGTAGGTTCACACATGAGACAATAATCCCAAAAACTCTTATGTTCTTAATTCTGTTTGGGGATTGAGTAAATTGAACTTCACTGACTGCATCAGTGACTGTGCACTAGATGATAGTGTACCTGGAAGCCGTACAGACTTTAAAAGTATTGAATGGTGAACGATGATAGTCTATTGTCAATGTTTATTAAAAAGTAATCCGGTTGGGTTAGAAAAAATAAAACATTTGGTGTGGTATGAGGAAGATTCATGAAATGTGGCAGACACTTGGTGCATCCAGCCTATAGTCCCTATCTCTAATATCATTCAGAAGGGGTGAAATATAGTTACATTGGGGAATCTAAAATTGACATTTCCCATTGTAAGTGTCTTATAACTTTTGCTCTGAGTTACAGTATTTACTCAATCGGATTACACCAAACTTGAGCAGTACTCCAAATAGGCCCTGCTGTGGTTTGTTGTTTTTTGAGGTAGATGTATATTTTCACTCCAGCTCAGGAGTGCTTTGAAAGGTTAGTATTTTATAGATCTGCTTTTATGAGTACAATTGGTAATATTTGGATGAGTAATAAACAACTTGCTTATATGTTATAAATTACATGCAGATTGTCAAAGGGAGCATAAGGGGATGGATTTGGCCCATCAAATCCACCTGGATTTTTCTGTTTTTGAAAACTTGGTTGCTGACCTTTTTACTATGAGTGAGCCTCACAATCGTCGTCTCACCGATGGTAAACTCACCGTAAATGGACTGTGTTTACCTTCAGTGTCCTGCCTTTTAAGATAAAGCATCTGCAACACAGCAAGGGTAAAGGGCACTTGGCTGGTTACACGTATGCACACATGGGAGACACCTGTCATGCTCAGCACAATAAATACACACTTGTAGCCCGGCGCAGAGGGGCCCTGCAGGGTTGGATATTGACCTGGGATAGGTCTCATTAAGTTAGTGTACACACATAGGGAAAGTCAGTGTGGTTTACTGTCTGGTCTGCAGTGCCACTCCATTATACACAT
This sequence comes from Lissotriton helveticus, assembly GCF_964261635.1. Taxonomy (NCBI): domain Eukaryota; kingdom Metazoa; phylum Chordata; class Amphibia; order Caudata; family Salamandridae; genus Lissotriton; species Lissotriton helveticus. The sequence goes on along the minus strand of NC_136068.1, from coordinate 815,069,485 downwards.
ATGGGGAAGCCTTGGAGTGTAGTTTTGCTCCGTTTTGGCCTACAGAGGCCGGTGGCATATCAAATTGGGGTGTAACCTGTGCTTGAAAATCCATTTTGAAAGTCCTAAAAAGATATCTGTACAGCTTATGGGTCTTCTAGGATACTCATCTCAGGACCAGAGCCCACTCCTTTTGTAACCCTGCTGTGCCAAGTTAGTTAAAAAAAATTTCAGCAGCAGGAATAAGGGCCACCCTATACAATGGGAGCAATTAAAAGTGCTTCACTCAGCTCCTGAGGATGAGGAAAGGGGTGGGGGGTGAAGGATCTGCATCAGTCAGCTGTCACACTGTACCAGGGATGGGTCAACCCACTGAACAAGGATGGGAGGCCAGACCTCTGGAACAAACACAGCCATTGGCAGTGATGTCAGCGAGGGGTGGAGCTGAGGCCCGCAGAGCAGATGTGACTAGTGACTCCTGGTTGACACCATTTTGAAATGTCCAAGCATGCAGTGCAGGAGGGTTGGGACAGGGGCAGAGAGGTAATGTTGCACCCCTGGATAGGTTAGGGGTGCCTTGCTTCCAGAACCTTCCGCCCCCAATTAAAAGTTCTTCCTAAGGGGGAGATCTCTCTTTTTTTTTTCTTTTCAATTGGACGCTGGGACTGGAGGCGGCAACCATGGTCAAAGGAAGAACTCCCGGATACGCATCTGGGCTAAGGACTCTTTAGTTGACCCCAAGACCCTAGTTGACCCCAAGGCCACAGGGGCTCTCAAGAAGACCAGGGAAGCTGGCCCCCTTAACTCCTCTGAGGACCAGTTGAGTGAAAGACTGTGCTTCTACACTGAAGAGGGAAGCTGAAGAGGAAACCAAAGGCTGGCGCAGGGAGCCAGTGTAACCAGCTTTCTGCAAAGATCGCCAAGAGGCCTCATGAAAGTGCCCCAGGTAGCTAGGGCTTGCTGCCAACTGATCTAAAAAAAAAAAACAAGCAAAGCGACCCAGCAGCGCATGAGATATCTGTTGGAGAAGAATTGACCTTTGACACCCACCATCCTTTTACCACAGCGTGTGGAGCTCCACTGCAGGTGAGGCAAACTCCCCGGGGTGAACCATGCCTTGAGTGTCGCCGCAAAGAATCCTTTTAATTTGTATCTCTGGGAGGGGCGTGTGTGGAGTCCTGGGAATCCCAGCCAGAGAAGAAATTGGTGGAGTGCTATTGATTCGCCGCCCTCCTCCCTCCTGTAAATGGAGGAAGGTCCCAGGACCCCATCCCTTAGCCCCAGCACTGGTGATTGCCGACCCGCCACGCTCCCCGTGTTTCCGAGGAGGGAGCAGGTGTCTGCCACTATTAGCCATGCCCTGCCGCAGGATCCAGCACCTGCAGCAGCACAGATGAGTGGTGCTCGTGCTGAGAGTGGGTAGGGCAACGAGGAGTGGGGATCCCTCGTCTGCCCCCAATGTCTAGAGGCAATGGAGTGCCTGGATAGGACTGGTCACCCCCAAGAAGAAGTAAGATATGCAAGGCCACATGGCAAGTGACGGAAAAAAGAAAAAGGAAGCTCAACAATTATTCAAGCTTCCAAAGTAGCGCCCTGTAATTCCCTGCTGGGCTGAAATTAACCCACACTATTTCTGATGCAGTGGTTACACCACCCCCCGATTTCGCACTCCCCACAGGAGATTTTCATAAGTACTGATCTAAGTTGGATCTAAGGGTCACAGAAATGAAGACCATCCCAGGCTTCATCGTTGCTTCAAGCACTCCTCATGCTGGAGCATGAGCACTACAGCTGGTAGTGCAGCGCCATCTAGGAACTAAGTCTGTGGCTGCAGTTGTGGATTAAAGGTGTCGAAGGAAAGGGGCTAAGTCTCTGGTTAAATATATGATCAAAATGCTGTTTTTATAATTGGGTTTCTAATGGTTAAATTTATATAAAAAGCACATAGACGTATTGTGAGAAGCTGGGTTTCTGTTGCAGTAACCCCCTCCGCCACGCCCCTTTTTTTGCCAGACAACCAATGCACTTTGACGTGATGTGCCCTGGGTCCCTGCCAATCAGGTTCCCAAGCCCTGTGTTATTTCTCCAAAACTAACCTAAACACAATTGGCATCTCTGGCCACAGGTCAGCCACTGGTAAATGGTACCACAGGTACCCAGGGCACTGTAACCAGGGCAGACCTCTAAGGGCTGCATCACTTATTGTGCCACCCTTAGAGACCTTGTACCTTGCAAACACACACTGCCTTTGCAGGCTGCGTGTCTTGGTGCAGAACAAAGTGAAGAGTCGACATGGCACACATCTCTGTGTGCCATGCCTACAACCCACTGCCCAGGCATAGTTCAGTCACCCCTCTAGCTGTGTCCACTATACCAGTAGTGAAGGTACAAGTGCATGTGCTTTGTACCCATACAGTGTCTAAGTCAATTCTTAGACCTTGTAAGTGCAGTACTGCCATTAAGAGTATACAAACTTCTGATGGATACATCTGCCAGTGGATTCCTCACCTTGTGAATACCCCCCTGTGTCAGCAACGTTCGAAAAATTCTTTTGCAGCACGCTGGCGTGGACGACGTCATAGGAGCACGACATCGCGGGCGACTCCGACTGACGTCACTGACTCCTTATTAGGCCTACGTCGGCGTGATGACATCAGTTCCCTTTTTTCCACGTCGTCGACGCTAACGGTTTCGGGAATCTTCTGTTGCGATTCGTGGTAACTTTGTTACTGTTGGATTTCTACTGTATCTCTTTTGGTGTAGCTGTCTTTTCTAGAGATGTCGTCAAAGAAGACAGGTTTTAAGCCCTGTGATGCATGCGGGAAGATGATGTCCATCACGGATCCGCATAGTGACTGCATCTGGTGCCTGAGTTCGGATCACGACGTCCAGAGTTGTCGATCCTGTTTAAAGATGAACCCGAAGACTCTTCGAGAACGTGAGGCCAAACTGCTTGTTGCCAAATTGAAAGGTAGGGAGGCCAGGAAGAGTTCGAGGTCGAAGTCGAGGTGCTCGAAGTCAAGATCAAAATCGAGGTCTCGTTCGAAGTCTGCTTCGGGGCATGTTTCCAGGTCTTCGAAGAAGAAACATAAGAAGAGGAGACATAGTTCCAGGCATCATTCAGGGAAGGATTCAGACTCAAAAGCTAAGTCATCTGGAAGAACGCATCGAAGGGGCATGGTGACTCCCTCACCGGATCGGGATCCTGAAGGTGAGGCCTTGCCTTTTGAATCTCCGGAACATTTACTGGCTTTGGAGTTTAATCCGTCTCCAGTTCCATCGCAATCTCCGGTGCGTGAGGAGGAAGAGGTTCCTGATGCTCAGGGCTCGACGACTCCGATTGGTCAACCCGAGGACAAAGGGGAACAAGAGGTGTCGACTCCGGTGTAGCCTCCTCAGGAGTAGCCGGTGGGTTCGTATCCTCCCTTTCCAGGTCCTGGACAGGACCCCTCGCATTTTTTAAACGCCATGTATTGTGTTGATGCGTGAGCCATGTACCCCTCTGGAGCACCGGCTGGTCCCATGGGTCCATTGGCTTATAATTTGCGTGTGCCTCAAGCCTATGCTCCGGCGCCTTTCCTTTTATGCCAACGCCGACTCCTCCCTGGCATCTCTCGGCGCCGCCGAAGTCATCAACACTGTATGCGGCTTGACCGACGTCAGATAGACCTCGAGATCCGTCTCGAAGCTAGACGCCGGCTCCGCGTTCGACGCCGGCTTCGGAGTCGATACCGGACCCGACGAAGTCGATTCGAAAGGAGAGGTCGAGGCGTGAAGCCCGGCGCCTTTTGGAGGAGCAGAGTTATAGGGAAGCTGAGTTCGAGGAAGGTGAACTTCTTGATCCTGAGGATTATTTTGATGACTTGCGAGAGGCAAGTGGATTAGAGCTGTCCCCTGAGTGGGATTTGGCCTCAGTGTCAGGTGCTCCTTCTAAAGATGTGGCGCCTTATCATGTTGTGATTAAGAAGGCAGCAGACTTGTTGAATTTGACTTTGCCTACAGCTGAATACAAGTCAAATATACTGACTGAAGTACTTCATTCACCATCATCAGTGGTTGAACCCATTCTTCCCTTTACTGACGCCCTTACAGATCCAATACTGGAAGTATGGAGTAGGCCTCTAACGGCTCCTGCAGTGTCTAAGGCCGTGGCTAGGCGTTACAGAGTGGCTCCTGGTGACCCTGACTTTTTGTCCTCATCCCTTACCGGAGAGTTTAAAGTGCAAGCTGCCTGCTCTAAGAGATCTGTAGGCTCTTTTCCACAAGTGCCTGGAGACAAGGAATCAAAGAAGCTGGACCAGATTGCAAAAAAAGTATTTTCATCTGGCAGTATGGCCTTAAAATCAACAAATGCCACTTGTTTGCTAGGAAGGTATATCCATGCTTTGATGGATTCAGTGAAGCAGTTGTCACCTAAGCTTCCTGAAGAGGACAGAAAAAATTTCAACGAGGTGATGTCTGACATGCAAGCTGCTGCTCGGCAGGTCATTCAAAGTGGTATGAACACGGCAGACTCGGTAGCAAGAGTAATGGGATCTTCCATTGCCACTAGAAGAGCGGCTTGGCTAAAGACCTCTGAGTTCTCGGCTGATGTTCAGGCTCCATTAATGGATTTGCCCTTTGATGGCTCAGGCCTTTTTGGGAAGAAGGTTGATGCTGCGTTAGAACGGTTTAAGGACAGCAGGGCAACAGCAAAATCTTTGGGTTTGCAATCCAGAGTCTCTGTGACCAAAAGATATAGGAGATTTGGAAGATCTTCTTTTCGACCCTATAGGCAGACACAGCAGCAGCAGCAAAATCCTTTGTATAGGTCCTACAGAGGCAGACAAAGAGCTCGTCCCCATGGACGTCAGGCCTCCTCCTCCTCCTCTGCTACCCACCCCCCTCCCACAGCAGCAAAGCAGCCCTAGATCCGCCATTCCGGATCATGCGTGTCCTGTAGGGGGTCGGCTTACCTTTTTTCTACGGGATTGGGAATCGGTTAAATCAGATCTTTGGGTTCTCAATCTCGTGGAGAATGGGTATGCTCTTCCCTTTCGGGAATTTCCCCCAAATTACCCTCCTTGCCAAGGTTTTTGCTCGGAGGACCACCTGTTGCTTCTGCAGGAGGAAGTCCTGGCACTGTTTAGAAAAGGTGCGATAGAGGTGGTTCCAGAGCAGGAAAGGGGTCAGGGATGCTACTCCCGGTATTTCCTGATTTCCAAGAAGGATGGCTGGCTTCGTCCAATCCTGGATCTCAGGATCTTGAACCTTTACCTAAAACAGGAGAAGTTCAAGATGCTTACCCTGGCGCAGGTTCTGCAGGCGCTTATGGAAGAAGATTGGATGGTGTCAATAGACTTGCAGGATGCATATTTCCACATCCCTATCCTGCAGTCACACAGGAAGTATCTCCATTTTACGGTGGGATCGCAACATTACCAGTTTGCGGTCCTTCCGTTTGGTCTTACTACTGCGCCTCGAGTCTTCACCAAGGTGATGGCTGTGGTGGCAGCACATCTCAGAAGGTCAGGGATACCAGTGTTTCCTTACCTGGACGATTGGCTGATCAAGGCGGAATCTCCAGAGAAGGTGATCCATCATCTGCCAGTGACAACTCAATTGTTGTACAGGTTGGGTTTTTCGATAAATGTGCCCAAATCTCACCTGGTCCCCTCCCAGCGCAACCTGTTTATAGGGGCAGTACTGGACACAACTGTATTCCCTCCACCTCAAAGGATTCGTGTCATACAGGGGATGATTCCCTTATTTTACAATGGAGCGGTCATTCCAGTCCTGAAGGTCCTTCGCCTGCTCGGTCTGATGGCTTCCTGCATTCTGTTGGTCAACCATGCACGCTGGCACATGAGGGCACTCCAGTGGTTCCTCCGCAGGAAGTGGTATCAGCACAACGGAGATCTCAGGGAGTCTGTGAAGATCTCCAGAGAAACTGCAGCAGATTTGTCTTAGTGGAGTGTGGAGGGCAACGTGTCTCAAGGAAAGCCTTTTCATCTGCCTCCATCGGTGGCCACGGTAATAACGGATGCATCCACTCTAGGGTGGGGTGCTCATCTGGGGTATCTGGAGATCAAGGGTCTTTGGTCTCCAGAGGAAAGGTTGCTTCACATCAACCTTATAGAATTACGAGCGATATGTCTGCCGCCCAAGTCCTTCCTCCCTTCCCTTCGCGGTCGGTCCGTTCAAGTCCTGACGGACAACACCACCACAATGTGGTATGTCAACAAGCAGGGAGGAGTAGGGTTGCAGTGTCTCTGCAGAGAGGCTCTGCGTCTCTGGGCCTGGGTTCAGGACCATCAGATTCGTCTGATGGCGAATCATCTGGCCGGGGTGCTGAACGTGCGTGCGGACAGTCTCAGTCGGCAGTTCTCCGCCGATCACGAGTGGAGGCTCCGTCCAGAGGTAGATCGTCAGGTCTTTTGGACATGGGGAACTCCTCAGGTGGACCTGTTCGCCACTCTCGAACGCTCACTGCCCGTCATTCTGCAGCCTCCAGTATCCGATGCAGGGAGCCTTGAGGGACGTGTTTCAGTTGAGTTGGGACTCACAATTCCTTTACGCGTTTCCTCCCATACCCTGGATTCCTTGGGTTCTGAGGAAGATTCGCCAAGACCGGGCCCAAGTCATATTGATCACCCCGTATTGGCCAAGAAGGGTGTGGTACACAGATCTTCTCCACCTCTCCTCGTGCCCGCCGCTCCGTCTCCCTCTCAGGGCAGTTCTACACCCCCACCTCCAGACCTTACACCTTCATGCCTGGAGATTGAACGGTGCAACCTGAATTCCTTTTCTCTCCCACATGATGTGGTGGATGTCATTCTATCGGCCAGACGTGACTCCACCAAGTCAGTTTATTCTTACAGATGGTCTAAATTTGTTACTTGGTGTTGGGAGAAATCTATTAACCCTTTGAAGGCTCGTTTATCCGATATACTGCCATTTGCTCTTTTTCTAGCTCAGCAAGGGTTTCTGTGGCTACAGTCAAAGGTTATCATTCGGCCTTACCGGCATTTCTTTGTCTGCCGGACCAGCCTTCGTTATTTAAATCTCCAGTTATTTTAAGATTTTTGAAGGGCCTTTCAACTAAATTTCCTCCCACTCTTTTTATTGTGCCTCAATGGGACTTGAATCTGGTACTTACTTTTCTAATGGGTTCCCCTTTCGAACCTTTACATAGTTGTCCCTTGAGGTTTTTGTCTGTTAAGACGGTTTTCCTAGTTGCAATTACCTCGGCAAGGAGGGTAAGTGAGCTTCAAGCTCTTAGTTCAAAGCCCCCATTCATGCTGAAGGAATGGTTCTTAGGACCAGGGCTGCTTTTCTGCCTAAGGTGGTAACTCCATTCCATTTAGGACAGTCCATTACCCTTCCTACCTTCTATCCTCCCCCTCACCCTTCCAAGGAGGAGGAGGAGCGACTTCACCGTCTGGACCCCAAGAGGGCGGTGAGCTTTTATCTTAATAGAACAAAAGACTATCAAGTGGATGACCAGCTCTTTGTTGGATTTGCTGGCTGCAGAAAAGAAAGAGCTGTGCACAAGCGCACTCTCTCAAGATGGATTATACTATGCATCAAGATCTGCTACGCCCTGGCTGGTAGGGAACCTCCATAGGGTATAAGAGCTCACTCTACAAGAGCAAAGTCTTCTACATCTGCTTTGTCTAGAGGTGTACCTGTAGAGGATATTTGTAGAGCGGCAACTTGGGCTTCCCTCCACACTTTCGCGAAGCATTACTGCTTAGATACCGAAGTGAGGAGGGATGGCCACTTTGCGCGTTCTGTCCTCCAGGATTTTCTGGTATAAAAGAGTGGACACCCTCCTCCGGGAGTGGGGACTGCTGTGGGAATCTATTCACAAGGTGAGGAATCCACTGGCAGATGTATCCATCAGAAGAACAAGTTACTTCCCTTCGGTAACGCTTTTTCTGGTGGATACAGTATCTGCCTGTGGATTCCTCACATGCCCACCCGCCTCCCCGTTGTCCACTCTTCTATACCTAAGATTATGGTTATGTTAAATGTGGGTGTATATATAGATATATAGATATATAGATATATAGATATATAGATATATAGATATAGAGATATAGATATAGATATAGATATATATAGATATATATAGATTTTTCATATATTGTGTTTTCATGCTTTACCTTCACACTGTGTTATCTTGAATATTTTGTACTATGTACATTGTATATGTATATATCTATTGTCATTAGTCCGTCTGGGTGCCTCGAAGGCACGTAAAAAAGGGCGGAACTGATGTCATCACGCCGACGTAGGCCTAATAAGGAGTCAGTGACGTCAGTCGGAGTCGCGCGTGATGCCGTGCTCCTTTGACGTCCACGCCGCCGTGCTGCAAAAGAATTTTCCGAACGTTGCTGATGCAGGGGGATATTCATAAGGTGAGGAATCCACAGGCAGATACTGTATCCACCAGAAAAAGCGTTACCGAAGGTAAGTAACTTGTTCTTCACAGCCCCATAATGGCTACACTATAAACTGAGAAGTTTGGTATTAAACTCCTCAGCACATTAAACCCACATTGATGCCAGTGTGGGATTTAATGAAAAATTTACTCAAAGGACATCTTAGAGATGACCCCTGAAAAACGACCTGCCATTGGGGGGTTCCCTCATTGGTGCAGACCAGCCCGCCACCACAAGACATGTTTCTCGACCCCTGGGGTGAGAGCCTTTGCTCCCTGAGTCCCGAAACAAAGTCTTTCCAGGCCAGGAAGAGCCATCTGTGGCAGGGGAGCTTCAAAGGCCTTGCAGCCTTTGTAATGCGACCCCCAGCCTGTCCTGCTATCAGGAGCCGGCCCCCCTTACTGTCTTGCCTCCTTTTAGGCAGGAAGCCCGGAAGGAAAAATTTGCCAGCCCAGAAGGTGTGCCCACCTCTGCAAACCCCACCCCTCAGTTGGGAGAGGCGAGGTGAAGCCTACTATTCAGTGCCTGCCATCTTGCAGATGGCAAGCACTCCCCAATTCGGATTAGGGATTGTGCTCACTCCCCCACATGAGGTGACCACGCTAAGGGTGTAGTCACCCTAAGCTCAGTAGCCCATTGGCTGCCTACCCGGAAACCCCTAAAACGCCCCATAAATATTGTATTTTGGTGGCAGCCCTGAACCAAGAAGGCAGATTTCTACAACCCAAGAAGAAAAAGGAAGAAAGAAGATGCCCAGTAGAGGAGATTACAGAGCACAGCTGACCTGGCCCCAGCCCTACCGGCCCATCTGCCGTTTCCAGAGATCCTGCGCCAAAAATAGTCTTGTCTTGCAGCCAGCGACCTCCAGAACCTCTGGGAGGCCTGACTGCCTTCAACAAAGATCATATCTCCTGTGAACAGCAGCTCTGTTAAGAAGAAACACCAAAGAAAGACCCCGGCCTACTGAGGAAAAAGAAACCCAATGCCACCTGGAATCACCACTGCACCTGTCGCTTACGGCCCGAGTTCGAGTGGCCCACCAGTCCCTGAGTCCGAGTCCACCGTGGGTTGACCCCGCCAGAACTCCCCGACGTCGCCTGCAGCCTCTGCACGGAGACTCCCCTGCCCCAACCGCGGGTGGCCCTGTAAGGTGAAATCTGATCTCAAGACACCCCTGTATCCTGCGCCCTGGAGACAAGAACCTGAGGCGCACCTAAATCCCCGAGCCCTCCAACTTACCTGCCCGGCTGTTGGTTCTTCCCGGAAGTCTTCCTGGACTGGTACTGCAGCTAAAAACCAAAACCGAAAATCCCCGTTGAAAACAACAGGGCACCCGACGCCAAAACAGCACCCTGCACCCAGCTGCCGCTGTGGGTGCACTTTGTGTGCTAAACCGGATCCCCCTTTGCCCTGAGCCTAACACCAGGAGCTTGGCTCCCACAACCTTGTGGCCTGCTCGCCAGCAGCCACGAACCAAAGGCCCCCTATCCCCCATTGGATAACATTGGGCCTTAGCACTCTGCACCTGGCCACCCTTGTGCCGCTGAGGGTGTAACAAGAGTGCATCCTTGACCCTGGGGGACCTCTGAGTCTACCCCCAGAACCTCAACTCCCACTACTGAATACTTGCCCTAAAATCGATAACACTATTTTCCTCTATAACGTGAGAAAGTGGCTCTATATATACTGGACCAAGATATGGTACAGGGTGTATAGAGTCCAGAAACCCCAGAGGTATAACAGAGGTTAAAGCCAGGTGTGACCTTACTCTCTAAAGTGGTAGCTTGGTCGAGCAGTAAGACAGTACCAGAGGACAGTGTAAAGCATTTGTTGCACACACTCAGTCAGCAAAAGGTTTCACACACTCAAAGACTGAACTCCAGGCCAATTGTTTTTATATCAAAGATATAGTTGTTTAATTTTTAGAGCAAACAGGTATCCAAAATATACTGTTGTCAATATGAGAGGTCTCAGATGAGTACTTTGCAGACAGGCATACATTTTATAAACACAATAGGTACAGGGGTTGCAGTAGGCAACACAATTCTAAACACAATTTAGCATTTATTTTGGTTTTTGTAGATAAATACAGCTGATTACTTTGTAGATTACTGTGGTAGTTCCAGGACTGTACCCTAGATTCAGTCCTGGAATCTAAGCTGAAAACAGTTTAGTAAAAACGTTTTTGTCATGGCAGTGATTTTTAAGGAATATAAAGCTATTTTAAAAGTTCACACTTCTAAACTTTGCAATGAAACTGACAATGTTATCCAATGGGAGAAAATTCAGGTTGCAGTTAAAGTATGATCTTGTTACTTTTGTAATCCAGTACTGGGCTCCTAGGTCCAGCACTGTGGTCTCAACTTCAAACAGGTAAGTAATTAAGTTTCAGTATTTGGTACGATTTTTAAAGAATATTTCAAGTTTTCAAAAGTAGACAGAAGAAATTTCACTGAACAGCACACAATGGATTCCTATGGAGAAAATTCAAGTTACTAGTAAACCAGACTAGGATTACTTTTGCGGTTCAGTACTGGGCTGCAAGATGCAGTACTGGCTTCTCTCCTGATCACAGGGGAGTACTTCGGAATTAGTTTGATTTCATGGGAATATTCTAAGTTTTCAAAACTTAAATCTTAGAAGATTTTAGAGTCAAACCAGTCAATGTTATCCAATGGCAGGTAAGTGAGTTACCGATTTCCAGGTGAGTACTCGACTGGGGAAGTTAGGGTTTTGGGCATAGACTCGGAGGTCCCCCAGGGTCAGGTAGGTACGGTTGGTTCACCCTCAGCGGCACAGGAGCGGTCAGGTGCAGAGGTAGTTAGGCCCAATGTTATCCAGTGAGGGGCAGAGGGCCTCCGGTGGGTGGCTGCTGGCTAGCAGGCCAAGCGGCTGTGGGAGCTGGGCTCCTGGTCACTTGCTCAGGGCAAATGGGGAAGTAGGATAGGGCACACGTTGGGCTGCCAGGGGCACTCGGGCAGCTGGGTGCAGGGTGCCTTTGAGCCGTCGGGCGCTCAATGTTATTCAATGGGAAAGGTAAAAAGGGAACAAAGGCTGCAGACTCGGGGACGGTGATTCTTCAGGTGCGACCACCACTTCCAGAGGTAAGTGGGGATCCTGGAAAAGAGGTAGGTACCCCAAAGTGAGGCACAGGGTGTCGCAGGGCACCGGGTGCAGTCGTGTCTTTGGGTGTCAGGAAATCTTAGCCTCGGCTGGTCGCAGTTGGAGGGGTCCCTGGTTCTGAGGCTGCAGGTGTCGTCTGGTTCGTCGAGGAGGGTATTTGGGCACTGGACTTCGGGTCCCAGTTGCCGGGGGGACGTCCTCGTGGTCTTGGATCACTCGGGCCGGGCTCGGCGGGTGCAGAGTGGGCAGGTCTTGAGCTTCCTGGCTGGCACCAGGGCTTGGTTGTTGAAGCAGAGCCTCTGCTTATGGGAGTCCCAGTCTTTAAGAGGGTTAAGGCAGGCAGTTCCTCCGGGTGTCCCAAGGTTGCTGTCCGCAGGAGTCGCCGGGATTAGGCTGGAGCAGGTTCCAGGATCGACAGGCCGGTAGGGCTGGGGCCAAGTCAGAGGGTGTCGTCATGTTATCAGCTGCACAGCTGGTCTTCTTCTTCTTGATCTGCTTTCTTCTTTTCTTATCTGGATCTGAGGAAGGAAGGTTCAGGGTGCCCCTAAATACTAAATTTAGGGGCGTTACAGGTAGGGGAAGGGCAGGGGCCAATAGGTCCCTGTCCTGCGGTGGGTACACCCCCTAGCCGGCTCCTCTCCTGTGGGAGAGGGGCAGGAGCCTAGATGTGATTGGGCAGGGCTCCCCATCTTCAAGATGGCCAGAGCCCGGGGTCGTGCTTCACCTCGCCTCTCCCACCTGAGGGGTAGGGTTGGCACAGGCTGGCCACCCCCCTTCCTGATGTAGGGTTTCCCGCCAGTCTTCCCGCCAGAGTGGGGGTTAGAACTGATGGGGGCAGTTGCTGAGTACAGCAAATGGTCTGGAGAAGCTCACAGAGGCGGCATGCCTTTGAAGCTTCCCCCTGCCCATCCTGGGGGAGGAGACCTAGCACCTCGCCCAGGATGTGCATTGTTGCAGGCCCAGGAGAGCGGGGGCTCTCCACCTAGGGGTCCAGCAACATGTCTGCTGTGTGGCAGCCACTCAGGCCCGACGTGGATTGTAAGTTAGGTTTTCAGGGGGCATCTCTAAAATGCCCTCTGGTGCATTTTACATTAAATCCCACACTGGCATCAGTGCGGGTTTAATGTGCTGAGAAGTTTGGTACCAAACTTGTCAGTCTTCAGTGTAGTCATTATGGTTCTGTGGAGTTCGTAATGACAACCTCCCAGCACCATATACTCTTAATGGCATCACTGCACTTACAGTGCCCAGGAATGGCTCTGGGTACTTTAGGGGCACAGGGCTTGTGCACCTGTGCCCACAACACTGGTATAAGTCACCCAGCTAGAGGGGTGACTGAAGTATGACAGGGCAGTGAGTTCTGTGGGCATGGCACACAGGGATGTGTAGAACCTATCTTAAGAGTCTGAGACCCTTAACCTCAGCGCACTTTACCTGTGCGCGGTTGTCTCTGCGACACTCCGCTTAATTGTTAACACATTCAAAACTAGACTTTAAATTCTTAAAATTCAAATTTTATCATGCTTGTAAACAAAAAATGATTCAAAACATTGTACAAATTTACTCTGACAAAGTATTATTCATTCAATACATGATTTTTCTGACATTTACAAATTCAAAACAAACATATTTCTTTTGCGTAGATGACTTTTTCTTTTGCGCCCAATGCATTTCAAGCTCTTAGAGCTCTTCCTCAGGGGCCTGTGAACTGAATGGTAATTTAATATTACTGCCAACATTGTGTAATAAACACAGAAAACCAAAACATCATTATGTACAGGGAAATATTTCCAAAGACCCTCAAGAAGACATGCTGGAGTGTTTAAAACCACAGATAACCCACACCACTGTGAAATGAAATTTAATCTCCCAAAGTTTCTAATAAAACCAACTCACTGTTGTCACTGTCACCAAATGAATCAATCTAAACCGGAAGTGAACACAAAACATATGGTTTGCACCTCGCAACTACTTTGTACTCGTTGTCCCTGTGTAGGACTCAACTTTCACAGTGTTCACCCTTCGCTTACCGCAAAATCTCTTAGAAGCTCAAAGCGGAATGTTCAACTCAGTGGAGGCTCTTCTGGGTTCTGAAAAATAACGGTGAACAAATCTCTCACTACCGGGTTCACAACCCTCCTCACCAAGGTTTTTCTCACGCGCACTCTGTCTGTCAACCTCTTGCCTCAACTCGGTGTGCTGAAGTTTCTAAATACTGCTCTCTATTCCGTCTCTGTAAACTGTCTGCCGCTCGAAAACTCCGACCAGCTACACTGAACCACCATGACTCACGCTACCTGTATAGCGTGACGGCTATGAATAAACACTGTAAAAGGACTCTAACTGAACTCTATGCTCACAAAGACTGCGGGCGCCATATTGGAGAAGTAAAAAACGGCTTGCTCAACAACACTGACCAACCTAAAGGTCTAATTCCCCAAAGAAAATCTAAATGAGAAATGATAAAAAAGGAACGTAGTGTGATAGGAAAATTATCAATATACAACTTTGTAAAGTGCTCGCATCTTGCTGATGCAGGTTCAGCGGGCAACAAGATTCAAATAAAACACGATAGATCTACTTTTTCATTTAACCCTTTAGGTTCTTGTGTTGACAATTTTCCCTACGTAAATGATGCAACTTGTTGCCAACGATCACATTGGAACAATGCACACAATTCTGGCATTTCTTCATTCCTCTAGAGGAATGAAGAAATGCCAGAATTGTGTGCATTGTTCCAATGTGATCGTTGGCAACAAGTTGCATCATCCACAAACTGGAAAAGAAATTACACTTCATTATAATGGAGACTGCAATTCCAATAACCTAATCTACTACATTAAATGTCCCTGCGGTAAAATTTACGTAGGGAAAACGGAGAGAAAATTTAAAAAAAGAATAACCGAACACAAGAGTACAATAAGGAACAAAAATTTAAAAAGCAATTTGTCAAAACATTGGAATGACAATAACCATAGCATAGCTCAAATCAGGTACTCCATACTGGAAGCTGTTAAGACATACGAGGGGGTTGATCTCACCAGGTCCCTCCTCCAAAGAGAGATACACTGGATCAGATTCTTGTCAACACAAGAACCTAAAGGGTTAAATGAAAAAGTAGATCTATCGTGTTTTATTTGAATCTTGTTGCCCGCTGAACCTGCATCAGCAAGATGCGAGCACTTTACAAAGTTGTATATTGATAATATCAGAAACATGCATGAGTAGGTAAAGGCATGAATTATTGCACAATTTTTCTCATCTATTCTCTTATCTGTCATTTTCCTATCACACTACGTTCCTTTTTTATCATTTCTCATTTAGATTTTCTTTGGGGAATTAGACCTTTAGGTTGGTCAGTGTTGTTGAGCAAGCCGTTTTTTACTTCTCCAATATGGCGCCCGCAGTCTTTGTGAGCATAGAGTTCAGTTAGAGTCCTTTTACAGTGTTTATTCATAGCCGTCACGCTATACAGGTAGCGTGAGTCATGGTGGTTCAGTGTAGCTGGTCGGAGTTTTCGAGCGGCAGACAGTTTAGAGACGGAATAGAGAGCAGTATTTAGAAACTTCAGCACACCGAGTTGAGGCAAGAGGTTGACAGACAGAGTGCGCGTGAGAAAAACCTTGGTGAGGAGGGTTGTGAACCCGGTAGTGAGAGATTTGTTCACCGTTATTTTTCAGAACCCAGAAGAGCCTCCACTGAGTTGAACATTCCGCTTTGAGCTTCTAAGAGATTTTGCGGTAAGCGAAGGGTGAACACTGAAAGTTGAGTCCTACACAGGGACAACGAGTACAAAGTAGTTGCGAGGTGCAAACCATATGTTTTGTGTTCACTTCCGGTTTAGATTGATTCATTTGGTGACAGTGACAACAGTGAGTTGGTTTTATTAGAAACTTTGGGAGATTAAATTTCATTTCACAGTGGTGTGGGTTATCTGTGGTTTTAAACACTCCAGCATGTCTTCTTGAGGGTCTTTGGAAATATTTCCCTGTACATAATGATGTTTTGTTTTTCTGTGTTTATTACACAATGTTGGCAGTAATATTAAATTACCATTCAGTTCACAGGCCCCTGAGGAAGAGCTCTAAGAGCTTGAAATGCATTGGGCGCAAAAGAAAAAGTCATCTACGCAAAAGAAATATGTTTGTTTTGAATTTGTAAATGTCAGAAAAATCATGTATTGAATGAATAATACTTTGTCAGAGTAAATTTGTACAATGTTTTGAATCATTTTTTGTTTACAAGCATGATAAAATTAGAATTTTGAGAATTTAAAGTCTAGTTTTGAATGTGTTAACAATTAAGCGGAGTGTCGCAGAGACAACCGCGCACAGGTAAAGTGCGCTGAGGTTAAGGGTCTCAGACTCTTAAGATAGGTTCTTCAGTTCAGGCGCGTAACAGGACATACGTGCCACCACGGCAGCACGCTGGTAGCTAAAAATTTACAATCTGAAAAATAAGTTTAAATTTATAATTAATTTTGTGAAAAATCTTGAGTGCTCCTCCCATCTATAATACACAGGGATGTGTGCCATGTCGACTCTGTTTAGTGCTGTACCTAATCACTCGGCCTGCAAAGGCAGTGTGTGGGTGTCAGGGCCCCTAAGGGTGGCACAATAAGTGCTGCAGCCCTTAGTGGTCTTCTCTGGTCACCAGGCCCTGGGCACATAGGGTATCATTTACTAGGGGCTAATAGGTGGCCAGAGATGCCAATTGGGTTTTGTTTCAATACAGCTTTAGGGAAGGAGCACAAGCCCTGGGCACCTGGTTGGCAGGAGCCCAGGGCACACTCAGTCAAAGCACATCAGCAGTTCAGCAAAAAGTGGGGGCATACCAATGCAATAAAGATGGCACTTTCTCACACGTAGGATAACATTGACTGTTTTTCTATGAAAAGTTTTCAAGTTTGGAGTTGGAAAACCTAAAGAAATTATTTAAATTGTACTAACTAACAAAAACACTTTTACTTACCTGTTTTGAGGAAATGTCCCAGTGCAGTATCCGGGCATACTGCACTGTGTAAGAAAAGTAATCTCAAAAGTAACGTACCTGTAATTTTACTAAAAATCCTATACAAAGTATATGTACTGCATTCTAAAAAGCATTGCATTATCAGTAACACTACTGTAATCAAAGTGCATTTACAATTGCATTTCAAACTATTTACAAACTGCATTACTACTGTTAATTATTTATTGCATACCTGTGCCAGGCTTGCTTGGTTCTAGAAAATAAAATAACTAAAAGAATATTTTTATACAAAAACAATTAGTCTGAAGTTCAGTCTGTGAGTGTGTGAATTCATTTTCTGATGCGTAGGTACAACAAATGCTTAACACTGTCCTCTTATAAAGCCTTACTGCTCGACCACACTACCACAAATAGAGATTGAGGTGCTATCTACTTTACCTCTTCCTACCTTTGAGGTTGAGCTGGACTCTGTGCACACTATACCTCACTTTGGTATAGTATATACAGAGCCAGCTTCCTACACCTATGGGAAGTTCATATTGTAAATACTTTATTGATACTTTTGACTGACTATTGACCAAAGTACATATGCTTTATTAACATTAATAAGTGTAATCACACATGGTTATTTGTCATTATTGCATTTACTCTTTAAATTATGTTTTGACATGTGGTTTGTTGATTAACATTTGACCAAGTAAATATACCTACTTGATGTGTTTGTATGACCCTTCAGGGGGGTCAAAGGTCTTTACACAATGTCATCAAAGGTATGTCCACCAACCTTACGTATATTTGTAAATTACTGCACAGTATTGCATAGTGGGTGTGAGTGTGAGAAATAAATGTACTTTTCCTTCTTCTGTACAAACAAAACAGACTGGATGATCATTTATTGAGTGTTATGACTGTGGTATTGCTACTCTGAGAGAGTCAAGCGCTACAATGGAGTGGTTCTCAGTGGAGGGCCAATCTGCGCTCATTACTTTCTCAGGCGTCACAACTAATTGCTCATTTCCCAGCATTTCCTTTTTTATGTCACATTGGTATTGTTTTCTACATTACAGCTAAAAGTGCTGAGTGGAAATAGTACAGATTATGGCAGAAGATGCATCTGAACCAGTCAGATTGTCTTTTAGTTTGAATTTGCATTACCTGAACCAGTTTGTAACCCAGTTCTCAAATCTGTTTATCAACTTAACAGTCAAAGTGTATATATAAGATTTATCCTGTTTTGATTTACATATAATATTACGTGGTTTGTGAAACTCAAAACCATAAGCCATTTTTATTTGGATTTTTAAGAATATGGCCAGATATCACTACTTTTTAATGTTTTTAATTTTGATGCTGATTTAACACCAAAATCCACAAAAGCAAAGTTTGGCGTAAACCCGGTAGTTTTCTTCTATGAAAGCAAACATCTGAATGAAATTTCAGATAAAAAAGAGACTTTTTTGCATGTTTGTCAACCAAGAATGCTGTTATTAGCAAAGTCAGTCTCTGCCACACACGTTCACACGTTCTCTTGTGATATTATATTGGTGTACTGTTTATTAGTGGTGATTATTTCCAACAAACATAAACGTGATTATTATATTAGTGAATACTGTTTTGCAGCTTCTTTGATGCATTAATCTTTTCGTTGTAGCTGTTGATCGGACTATCACAGCCAGCTTAAGCGATGCTCGAGATGCCCTAGTCAACGCTGCAGTAGATTCCCTTTCTGCCTATCGCACAGCTGTCCTGACTATTCAACAGCCTGGTCTAATAGCTCCTTACTCTCTGCGACTGTTCCCTCTTTTTGTATTGGCACTGTTGAAACAGGTAAGAACATGGTTAACTCTCTAGGTTCTCATGTGTTAGCGTTCTTCCCAGTTACATTACAATCCTGTAGTCACAGTAATTCCGATGTTTTAATGTTTGTTATAAATGTCATCATGCTGATGAGATTTAAAAAGGTCTTCACTTTTATGCAGACCTTTTCAACTGTTGGTTTTTTCATCAGTATAATTCCTTTCGTACCACCACAGATCAGGCTTCCTGCTTCATATTAATATAGATTTCTTTACTTAAGGTGTTCTAGGTGGTGAATTTATGGTCTCTCATCAATTGATGTTTTATATGATCATGGCCTCTCCAACAAGTAACTCATAATTAATTCCCATATTTTAAAGTTTTTGCAATTTTAAAACTCTAGTCAGTGTAATACACCCCTCTGGTGCACAGCCCACCCCTCATTAAGCCAGAGACTATGAAAATAAGTGAAATGTAAGGGTGTCGTGCCCCTCACCACATTCTACAGGGGCAGGCAATTATTGTGCATTATGCTACTAGAATTCACCCTATGCAAGAGTTTTGTAAGTTGTTTGTAATTGCCTATACAGTTTTTTAGCTTTCTTTTTTGCACTGTTTTCCCAAACTGTCATTAAGTCATATAAGCTCTGCTCTTCCTGTACAGAGGGCATAGCCATGAATACTAAATGTGGCCATTGTAATATGTGCTTGCACTTTCGTCTAATAGGAATTTTTAAAAGCGTTGTTAGTTTAAAGGCAGTGGTCGCTTCAAAGGCCATTGACCAGTTACTGTCATCTTTTAGTACAGTGGTTCTTAACCTTTTAAGTTCTATGGACCCCGGCTTAATCATTACTTGAACCCGGGGACCCACTCTGAATCATTTTTGGAATCCGGGTGCTCCCACCAAGTCATCACTAGAAGCTGAGGAAGCATTTTTAATTTTTTAAACCACAAAAATACAGAAATAAGCTTTCACCAAATACACAAATGATGACATTTTATTTAAGTCACAAACAAATATAAAAAGAAATCAACATTTCAATGTTTATGGGGAAGGTTGGAGCTTTTGTAAATTCATTTAAGACCACTCATTGTCCATACTATAATCTGTTTGATGCACTTGTGCTGCTCCCATGAATCAATCTGAGGATGCTGACAGAATTTTTTGCCTCCAATTTAAAATTCCTTGAAAATTTGCAGGACGTTTTAACATTTTCATCTTTATATTTTGCTTCTTTATTTACATATACTATATCAATCTGTTAATACTATATTAAGTTTTCTGCGCAGTCGGGGCCACCTGAGTACTCTTTGCGGCCCACCATGGGTTTCTGGACCACAGATTAAGAATCACTGTTGTAGTAAATTTACTTGAACACTTATGATTTGTGAAATAATTTCTTTGCTAGTTTGGCTCATGATGCAAGTGTAACTTCTCACTGGTGTTAGGTGAAAGTCCAAAGACCCACACCCTAGCTTTTTGAGCTTTCGGTTATTGTCTAGTGCACCTCAACCACAGATCAGAAGATAATTTAACCTTTGTGTTAAATGTATATTTTTTACCTAATTATGATGAATCAGGAATGTGTGTTCTGGGGAAATCATAACAGTAAGAACTGAATGGGTTTAAAAAAGAATTGCAATTATCAGCTCTCCCATTGTACATATTTATATACCAGAAAATAGAAAGAAAAAAAAGATAAATGATTTAACATTTTGGAACACGTGCGCTGTTCTTTTAAAAATGTGAATGCTAGTAGCATGTACTGATTTTTTTTTTTTTTTTTAATGGAACATACAACAGTGGCACCTCCTGAATTCCTACCAGAAAAGGATTTCGGAAACAAAAAATTGATATATTAAGGCTTCATCTTCGAATCAATCAATAATACTTTTATTTGATTTATAATAAAATCATAAAAGGGTGGAGCTTACCACCATTTGGTCAATATTTACATCTTTAAAACCACACAAAAACAGCTTCAAAGAGAAATAAAATGAAATAGGATAAGAAAAGAAAAAGAATATTAAATTACACGGGCTTTTCAGGAAAGTAGTCTAAGGGGAATAGTAAAACTTAGAGAAGTGTTATGAGTTGGATCAGGGTACACTTTTATGACATGAAATTACACGGACTTTTCAAAAAGTGGTGTAAGGGGGAAAGTAAAACTTGGGGAAGCAATGTAAGTAGGATTGACATGAATTGAAGTGCTAGGGAAAGGGAACAAGAGAGTCCGTTAGGAAAATAAAGGTGAGTCCATGGGCGGCTGTGTCCAGACCTAATTTCCTGAGTCCTCTTTGGTTGCAGCCTTGTTTCCCAGCTCTTGAGCAGCATGCTCCAGAAATTTTATAGTATTGCAAGATAGTTTTATCCAAGACCCCCTGAGGCATATGATGACGGCCGCCCTGCAGGTTCTCACCTGAGCAACTCTCAAGAGTGGTAACAAAAGCACTTTCCTTAGTTTCTGAAGTGCAGGGCATATACAAATGAAATGCAGTAATGACTCTGCGCCGTTGTTGCAAAGGCGGCAGTCGGAAGTTGGCCACGACTGTTGCCATTTGGGGGTGAGATCTTTGCTCACAAAGCAGCCCAACCTTAACAAGCTTAATTTCCTTTGGTAATAGTCCCTGAAGCAGTCTTGCAAATAAGGATGGGGCTTCAAATGGGTGTATGATGGCAGAACAAACCAGGCGTGGCTTTTACCAGCCACTGCAGCTTTGTCCATTAATAGTGACGCTTGTTTGGTTGCATTGTTGGTTCGCAGTTTGAAAGCATTGTAAGTCATGGGTGCATGCCAAGGTTCTTCCAGTTCTAATGATTGAAGCGCTTGCCTGAGGGACTTATATGTAGAATTGGGAAGTCCTGCCTGTTTTTCCACTTCCAGCCAGCACAGATGAGCCAGGGAGTGATCTTCTGCATCCCTCATTCGCCAGTAGTATTTGACTAGGGCTCCTTGCCTTGCCGGGAGCTGATTTGTGAGACCGTATTCCAAGCGTATTTGGGATTGCGAAATATAGCGCGGGATTGAGAAGAGGTTTTTGAAGAGGCTAGATTGGGCAAGGTTTAACGCTGTGGAGTCCCGAGTTGTCTTCAACCCAGAGCCATATGTGAGTGATGGCAAGAATTTAGCAGCTACGATCTTTAAAATATGGGCAGTGGAATTTCCGCATAGATGGTTTTGGACAGTTTTAAAGGCAAATTGGAGCTGTTTAACTTTTGATTTCCCCTGTTCCAAGTGCTGTTTGCATTTTAGTTGATGGTCCAGTAAGATGCCCAGGTATTTGTATTGGTCTACCTGGGTTAGTGCGGTGGAGTTTATCTTCCAGACAAATTTTTGTCTTTTCTTGCGGGAGCCAGAGAAACATAAGACATTTGTTTTTTTGAGATTTATTTATTTATTTATTTATTTATTTTTTTTTATCCTCATTTGCCTGATCCTCCTCTTATTCAGCCTCCAATTGCCAAGCATTTATTACTCAGAGTGCAGGCCTCCTGCTGCCCCTGATAATGCGGTTGGTTGCCCTCGGCAGGGATGGCCTGAAGAGAGGACGGGGTATGACTCCAACCTTGGTGTTACACCAGTTGAACTAGCCTTGGAGCCAACCGAAGGGGGCCTAGTTCTTGGAGTTACTAAGGCATAATCATTGGACCGGGGAAAAAAAAAAAAAAAAAAAAACCCCGGCTATTGCTTCCACTGAACCAAATAGTTCCAAAACGCCCGGTTACGTGAGCCACCTGATCTCAACATGTCAGTCTTAGAGGTTGTATACAAAGATGTTAACCAGTTTGCATGTGTTGGTGGTGTTTTTTCTATCCAAACCTTGCATATCTCTCTTCTTGCAAGTAGTATTGCGTAAAACAGAAATGTCCTTGCATGGCCCTTTATACTGTTGTCCCATCCGAAAATAACCAGGGGGAGTGTTAGAGAAATCGAGATGTTAAGAATCGAATCCAGGGTCGCTTTAACCTCATTCCAGAACTGCAATAGGTTGGGGCAGTCTATAAACATGTGAATGTCTGAAGCTGCGATGTAATTGCATTTATTGCATTTTTTCCCTGGAACGAATTTAGACAGTTTTAAGGGGGTAAAATAGGCTCGATGTATCGTAAAAAAATGGTTGCGCCTAAGCCATGCCGGTTTAACACATTTATATAGCAGGGTGCAGGATTTCTGCCAGATTTCAATACTCTGGGCCCCACATTCTATGCCCCATAGCTGTTCCGGGAGGATAAATTCTCCATCTATCTCTTCTAACAGACTCCAGTACCACTGCGAGACTTCTTTACCCCCTCCTGGTCTTCCTACCAATTTCTCTTCAGTGGAGCTGCACTTCCCAAATGTTACCCCTGACCTGTTCATTGTTTTAAACCAACTGTTTATTTGTAAAAATTTAAACCTCGAAAACTCTGAGCCCAGTTGGTCCCTTAACTCCTCCCAAGGCCTCAATGAATCGCCTACCAACAGATCTCCCCATGTTGCTATTCCTCCTTCTCTCAGCGGAGTTGCCAGCCTGTCTTCCAGACAAAGCGGCAAACCCGGAGATTCCCAAATGGGTGCAAAGTTAGAGTAATATTGCAATCCTAGTTTCCTCCTTATATGAAACCAGGTCTTCGCTTGGGACATAAGAATTTTTAATTTAACTTTTTTGAAATATTTCTGATCGCCGTATTTGAACATATAGCCATTAGTTGGTAAACCGGCTCCGGTCAGCATCGCATTAAACATGAGACCTATAGATGTATTAGTTGGGACTTTTAAGAGCATTCTTGAGTGAGACAATTGGAAAGCCCACGCATAATACTGCAAATCAGGCAGAGACAATCCCCCCTTTTCCCTCCTCCTTCTCAGTTTCTTCCATGCCACTCTTGCCGATTTGTAACACCACACAAAAGAATTAAGCTCTCTTTGGCATTTCTCTAAGGCCACATTATCAAAAGCGAGAGGGATAGTGCTAAAAATAAAAGTGAATTTAGGGAGAATGGACATCTTCATCAGACTTATTCTGCCGAGGACATTCAGTGGAAGACTAGACCAGGATTTTAAAAGTTTCTTGCTTTCATTAGAGACTCTCGCGAGATTAACTTGAGCGATTTTGTCGATGTCGTGGACTATCCGAATACCCAGATATCTCATCGAGTTGGTTACGGTTAACTGTAAGTCAGGAATGTTCCAAGCCATGATATCGGTTTTACTTGGGTTAATCTCATAGCCTGAGATACAACCAAACTCTTTGGCTCTCCTTATTACCTCTGGGAATGTTATCTCTGGATCTGAAGTAAAGATTATGATATCGTCTGCATAAAGAGCTACCCGCTTTTCCCACTCTCCAAACCTAAAAGGTGGAATGAGTACATCTCGTCTTAAGACTTCTGCAAACGGTTCGATGTACAGATTGAAGAGGAGGGGGGAAAGCGGGCAACCCTGCCTAGTGCCTCTCGAAATCCCCAATGCCTCAGACAGTGTGCCATTTATTAAGAGCCGGGCTAATGGTAAGTTGTACATAAGTTTGATAGTACGACAAAATCTCTCCCCGAAGTTGAATTTCTTCAACACGTCATTGAGGTAGGCCCAATTTACCCTATCGAAGGCTTTAGCTGCGTCTAGAGTGAGTGTTGCCAATGGGAGGGAGAAGGCTGAGGCAATGTCAATTGCCCCTACGAGGTCGTACGTTAGATCAGAAAGCTGGCGGCCTTTAATAAATCCCTTCTGGTCCTGGTGAATTATTTCCCCCACTACTGAGCCCACTCTAGATGCTAATATAGACGTGAAGATCTTATAATCACTGTTCAATAGAGATATTGGGCGATATGATCCACATAGGGTTGGGTCTTTGCCGGATTTGGGAATCAATACTATGGTAGTCTCACTCCATGATCGAGGAGGCTCAAAGCCCTCCCTCAAGATATCGTTGAAGAGGACTGTTAAAGTAGGGGTGATTTCGTCAACCAAAACACGGTATAATTCCCCAGGAAGTCCATCGGGGCCTGCAGCTTTACCATGTTTAAGTGACAGAATGACCCTCCTTACTTCTATTTCAGAGATATCCATCTCAATCCCATCACGTTGTATGGGTGACAGGGAAGGTAAAGTAATCTGGTTTAACCATATTTCTCTTAACTGTTGGTTATCAGGGGTATCTTCCCTGTATATTTCCTCAAAGAATTCCTTAAAGGCGATACTGATTTCTTGGTTTGATGTTCTAAGATCATTTTCGCCTTCAGCCTTTATCCCTCTGATATGACTTTTGGCCTGATCTGCTTTAACCCTCCATGCCAAAATCTTGCCCGCTGTTTCCCCGAATTCAAAATTTGAAATTTTGCTAGCCTCCCACCTCTTAGTTACTCTCTCTTGTAATATATTGTCCAGCCGATTTCTCAGATCAGAGAGATTATTTTGATCTTGTATTGTCCCGGATGATGCCACCAGTCTCTGCTCGATTTTCTCTAATTCCATTTCGAGAGTTTGAATTTTCGACAGATAGACTTTCCTCAGATACGAGGCTCTATTTGTGATACACCCTCTCAGGTAGGCTTTTAAAGCTTCCCAGACTGTAACAAGAGAGGCTGAACCTAGGTTTGTTTCAAGGAATGAGCTCGTTTCTATCCTTAAGTATTTCACTTCCTCCGATTCTAGTAGAATGGTGCGATCAAAAGACCAAGAGGGATGTTTGACATGACCTGGGAGTTTTAATGTAAAAGAGAGTGCCGAGTGGTCAGATAAGTGGGAGGGCAGATACTTAATACTGGATATAGAGTTTTGAAGGCTATAACTGAACAAGGCAAAGTCGATTCTTGAGGTATGTTTATATTTTAGGTTCCTAAAAGATACCCCTTGTTTAGAGCCCGCCCTTTCTCTCCATAAATCTGCCAGACCTATTTGCTCCATAATCTCTTTGAGAGACTGCCTGGCTTTGGATGGAGGATGACTTTTATATCTCCCGTGATAGGTGGATTTATCTAGTTTAGGGTTCAATATGACATTGAAATCCCCTGTCCATATTATAGGTTCCGAGGTGGTAATTAAATTGTTCCTGACTATTTCTAAGAAGGATGGGTCGTCTATGTTGGGACCATAGTAACCGACAAGGTTACACACCCATCCATCAATAGACAACTTGACTAACAGCCATCTTCCACTATTGTCCTCGTTGAAGTTAAGAATCTGCACCTTTGCAGCTTTTTTACAAATTAAGAGAATTCCTCTTATATTAGCGTTGTGGTCAGTACTGATGAATTTGTCAATCCACTTCTGTTTTTTCAGTATCTCGCTGGCCTCGCTTTTTAGAAGATGTGATTCTTGGATGACAATGATCTGCGCTGGGGAATCTCGTAGATATTGTAAGATACGTTCTCTTCTCCCTCGAACGCGCAGACCATTGACGTTCCAAGATAAAAACTGAATTGAGGTCATTTGACGCGTCCCTCCCTAGCGTTTGACTCTCTATTGTCGTCATTAAAGTTATTGCCTGTTTGAGCTTTGTTTATCTTGCTTATGGCAATTGAGTTGTTTATTAAAGAGCCTAGTCTTCGAGGACCTGACTTCTGAGGATTATTTTGGATTTTTGTGCCCCCCCCCCACCAGCTTCCAGCTCCCCCCCCCCCCCTTGGAGAACCCTCCCATACCTTCTCCGACCAGATGTCAGGCCGGCTTTGCGCCGACTGCGCCTTCTCCTCCCTCACCACGGAGTGCTCATCCTGCAAAAACTAAAGAAGAATTTACCTGTATATTTTCCTGTACAGGGCCTTATACCTGATGCTTCATTATTTTCTCCTTTAGTTGTGTTTATGTAATAAAAAAAAAAAAAAAAAATAAAAGAAGAAAAGAAAAAATGTTTCCCTTTATGTGATTATTTATTTGTTATTTAATTACTTATTTACCTTTTTATGCTTTTTTTTTATTTTATTCTTTTGTATCTTTTCTTTTTTCCCATTTTTAATTTGGTAGAAGAGATGCCCATATCTGTGCCTTCTCAACCTTCCTTCCTAAACAGACTTCCTGTAGCCCCTATAAGCCTATGTATTGCCCCTTTATAATACAACTGGTGCTAGTGCAATACAATGCAGTAGAGAAAAGGGGCTTACTGGTTCTGGTCACAGTTTACCCTGAGAGTGGTTACGAATAGTTTCCAAAAGTTCTTCCGCCTCGAAGGAGGATCTAACATTATGCGTCTTGTTATTATACATAACACGTAAGAACGCCGGGAACCTCATTTGAACTGTTGCACCAGCCGCTCTAAATTTGTCCATCATTTGGCCCAGCTCCCACTGCCTGTCCAGCGTGGTTTTAGACAGATCAGAGCGGACTTCAAAAGGGAAATCAGGGCCTTTTACAGTTTTAAGACTGAGTGCCACATTCAGAATTTTTTCCTTCAAGGCGTAAGTCAGGAAATTTATAAGAACTTTCCTGGGTTTAGTTCTACCAGCGTTCAAACGGAAAGGATCTCGATGGATTCTCTGTATATCTTTGTCCAACTCCTCTACTGTCTCCTCGAGGTTTAGGGATTCCTTCAGGAGTTTAACTATAAATCCCTTGAGATCTCCACCTTCCTTCCCCTCCGGAATTTTCAAGAGGCGCAAGTTGTTTCTGCGTGAATAATTCTCTAATGATTCCAGTCTGTCTTTCATTGCGTCCCCTTCTCTCCGTAGAGATTGGATCTTAGACTCAGCTGCATCTAAGTTAGCTTTCATTACTCCGGCTGAGCTCTCAAGTGCCTCTGTTCTTTCTCCCAGACCATCTACTTTCCGCTCTAGTGCCTCACATGATGCCCGAATATCGTTCTGGTTGGCTTTGGAGACCAAAAAGTCGTTGCGAATCTCGACTCTCATTGAGGCAATCGAGGCAACCAGGGCCTTCAATGCAGACTCGGTGTTGGTTAAGTTAATAGGGCTGTCTCGCTTTTCTTCCTGATCTGTTAAACTTCGTAAATCGCCTGTGAGGGTCGAAGCTTGCCCCTCTCCGTCGTTTTCCAGAGTGTCTACTAATGTACTAGATGGTGACGGGGACAGTAGACTAGCCATTACCGTGACTAAAGTGGGTAAACCAGGGACCCTGGTGGGGCTATAGATGTTCGAGTCAGTGTTGTTTACTGGCAAAATACCAGATGGGGCACCTATGTCGACACTCTCAACACTCTCAACCAGATTATTAACAGGTACCAAATCTAGAACCTGAGGCAATACTTTAAAAAAAGAGCGCAAAGAGGGAGTTACTTTCCCAGCGTTGCATGCTGAGCTCGAAGCTTTCGTGCCCCCCTGAGGACCAGAATTACTGTGTTTTTTATTTCTTTTCCCTTTGGGTTTTGATTTGGATTTCTGATTTGACTTCTCCTTCTCCTTCCCCTTTACTAAATTCTTGAGAGTAGAAGTAGAAGTTAAGGGCTCGGTTGCTGTCAGAGTGGATGTAGAGGGATCAATTGCTGCTGCTGCCCCTAAAACAGGGGATTCTGGGATTTGTAGTAGCCTTCTACTGACCCCTTGTATCCTCTCCAGGTTCCCTATTACCGAGCTAAAATTTTTGGCACAACCCCCTCTCTGGGCGATTTCCTTGTCTGTCTTGTCTTTCTCACTCCTCTGGTTCACCAAAGCGCCCGGGCTAACATTAACCCCCTCCCGACTCTTTTCTCTAATTATTGAGACTAAGTCTCCTCCAGTCGTTGTCTCCTGCTCCCGTCTAGTTTGAACAGGGAAAGCAGCTTCACAACCTTGTTTCTGAAGTAGCTGAACCTCCGCTCCCCCTGAGCCTGCACAGCCCAGCCTACCTCTCTGCTGTCCCCTCGCCGAGCGCCCCCGACGTAGCTCCACGGCTGCCCTGTGCCACAAGCCCTGGAGGGGCGGAGAGCTGCTGGGAGTAGATCGTGAAGCGTGACACATCCGTGAAGTGAAGGAACACCAAGCCAACACTGGCCCCCGCAGGCTGCAGACAAACGTGCAGGCAAGCGCTCCGGAGACACGGTGATTACACCAAGACACACACTGCATACAGCACCTTGGTTACATGCCCGGACCCCCAGCAGGTAAGGACGGCGTGGATTCCGTCATGTCAGGGCTTCAGAAGAGATGAAGCAGGAAGAGCAGCTCCGTGGTGCGGAGCTCGGCGTTCAGCGCGCGCACCGCACTAGCCTGCGGCCGCCATGTTCTCCTCCTCGCCCTAGATTAGGCTTTTTGTGAAAGGAGTCCAGTCTCTTGTGCAGGTCTTTCTGGACCGTTTTTTTTTTTTTTGAGATTTATTGTCAGTTGTGCGTTCGAGAGGTATGACGCTAGCTTAGAGATCATACGTTGTAGGCCGAGAGGAGTTTGTGACAAAAGCACTATGTTGTCTGCGTATTGTAGACTCATTATGGGTAAATTACCTAATTTTGGTGGCTCTCCCTGAATAGAGCGTAAATCGCTTTCTAGGTCCGCAGTATAAATGTTGAAAAGGCAGGGGGCCAATACGCAGCCTTGTTTTAAGCCGTTAGTGTGCGGAATTTCTTCGTCAAACATCGGCCGTCTCCTTTTTTCACTTGGACCCAGGTTTGTGAATACAGTTCTATGATTGCTACCATTAGCTTTGGCGGCGCGCCCCAGGCTTTCATTTTGGCCCAGAGTTTGGATCTTGGCACTTTATCAAAGGCCGCTTTTAAGTCCAAAAAACAGGTATAAAGCGAGTTAGAGTTATCAATTGCCCTTTTTTCTAGTAGGGTTATTGCAGTTAAGTTGGTGAGGGTACCCATTCCTGGGCGAAAACCTGTTTGAGTCAGAGGGATTAGCCCTATGCTGCTTACCCAAGCCTCCAGTTCTACCAGTAAATTTGACGCATAGATCTTTGCCTCCACTTCTATTAGGGCTATTAGCCTGTAGTTGTTGGGGTCTGAGCGAGACCCAGATTTGTGTATTGGGTGTAAAAGGCTGCCCCTCCACGATTCGGGAATATTCCCGGTCTTTACACTATGACAAAATAAAGGGAGTAATTGACTGGCCCAAAACGTGGGGTCTTTCCTGAATAGGGCATTGGGGAGACCATTTGGTCCGGGAGCTCCGTCTGCTCTCAATGATTTTATGGTGTTAGAGACCTGCGTTAGTGTCATCAGGTCAGTGTCACCTGTATGCTTTGTTGTTGGCGGTTCGCAAGTAGCGTTGGGGTCAGCGGGCTTTGAGTCTGTCGTTGTTCTCAGGCTTGACAGGGCGCTCTCCGGGTGTGGCGCAGCTTTATTTTCCGATGATATATCAAGTGTGGAGTTATATAGTAAGTCGATGTGGCTACACCAAAGCTGGTCAGTCTTTTCTCAGTTGAACTGCCGATGTTTACCGTTGAGCATGAAGTTTATTTTTGCCCAAAAGTCTTTTGAGTTCTGCAGCTTACTAGCATGGAGTATAGTGCACGCTATTTTTTCCCTGTGCATTCTCTTGTCCAGATTGGTCTCTCTTTTTAGCTCTTTTTTTAAGGCTACAATTATTTTCAGAGTTTGTTGTGAGAAGTGAGAGTCCTTTTTTCGTTCAGCCCTGAGAAATGCATTCATTTGCCTTTTTAGTTGTCGCAGCTTTGGAGTGAACCATTTCCCTCCTCTGTTTCTTATGGCTTTTTGTCCTCTGTGGTTAGATTGGAATTTCTTATTTAGGTCCACTACAAAGGATTCCCAGATCCTTATTATGTCCTTTGATGTATCAGATAGTGAAGGCAATGAATGGCATAACGCCATTAGATTGGAAAGGTTTTCTTCTTTCCAATTTAGCCGTTGTAAGTTGAAGATTTGGGTGTTCAAGGATAGAGGCAACGCTTGCTCAGACTTTTTTGCTTCAATAGACAAGGTGAAGGGCTGTGGGAAATGATCACTTTCCCCACATTCCTGGATAAGGAAGTCTCTGATGTAAAGGAATAGGTCGGGGTCAGCCAGAGTATAGTCTATGGTTGATCCTGAATTTTTAGAAACCCTCGTTAGGGCAGCCGGTGAATCCAGATGACCCCTTCCATTTAAGGTGTACAATTGGAGGGCTTCCAACTCCATTGCGCATTTCCTTCCTATTGCACTTTGTCTGCAATGGTTGCCCTGCCGAGGGGCTATATGGATAGGGAGGCTTCCCTCCTGACTTTGAATTAGATTCATATTAAAATCTCCGGTTATAAGCATGTTTTCGCTTGGATAGGTGGACTTTAGCGTGTTAATTGCAGTAACTAGTTGTTTTATCCTCTTCCCCTTATGTTTTCCACAGGGGTGCATGTAGAGGTTCACGATCAAGAGGCCCATATTTGGGGAAATTTAAATTTTAACGCATTGCATCCATGTAGAATCTAGGTCAATATGACTGAGTTGCCATAGAAGGTCCTTCGATATGAAAATGGATAGGCCTCCTTTTGCCCTGCCGGAGCAGTCCTCCTTATGTGCTGGTGTAAAGAATTCTTTGTATCCCACGAGAGGCGTGTTTTTAGTCTGCAAAGTTTCCTGGAGCATTAGTATTTTAAATTGAGTAATAAACTCCATAAAGTCTTCTTCCTTCAACTTCGCTTTTAAACCATTGACGTTCCATGAACAGAACGTGCAGCCCTGCTCTTTCCCAACCATTGGTCTGCTGTTGGTTCAGTCTGTTTTCCTATGGATTGGTGCCAGAGGGGCCTGTTGGTACCTTTCGGGCAGGTCATTCATCTGACGGGCAATCGTGATTGTAATTTGCCTGAGTTGGTGGCCTTCTTCTATGCTGCCTCTTGACTCTGGTCCTTTAGCGTTTTTTAGGAGGCCTCGTTTTGGATTTTGTTTCCGCAACGGACTGGGATATCGAGCTGGCTCCTCTTTTTTTTTTTTTTTTTTTTTTTTTTTTTTTTTTTTTTTTTTTTTTTTTAGATCAATACCCCATGAGGCGAAATCCTCCCAATGGGTCAGGATTAGTTCTGTGACGATGTGATCAGTCCAGGTTGTTATCGTGGAATTAGAGCCTGGTTGGAAAGGGTTTGGTTTGAACTCAACTGACACCAAATCGCATAATTTTAAATGACTCAGGCCTGGTAATTCCTCTAGGAGTCTTAAAATTGCCCCTCTGTTCAAGATGTCATGGGTCCCTCTTGAGCAGTATTTCGGAATTAGCTCAATTTTATTGCTTAAAATATGCCGCTTTTGAGTTTTTGGTCGTCTGCACACTTTAATGAATGGGGGAGACATTCCTTCCCGGTCCGTCATTGGCTCTAAGGAGTGCTGAATAACTGGCTGTGCACTGCTTATGATTGCTTGTTCGTTAAGGACTAGGACTTGTGGAGCTTGTGTTTCTCCCTCCTGCTGGTCTCGTGGATTTGGTTCCTTGATCTTTGCGGGTTTGTCTATGCCAACTTGTCTTTTGTTTTCTGTTACTTGAATGGATAAGATGGTGTCCTTTGAACTTTTTCTTCGCTTGGTTTTTGTGTTAATGACTTGCTCGTCAATTGATGACTTGCGATTTGGCTTTTCTCCGGGTGGGTTGAAGATACTGAACGTTTTTATTGCGTTCTGAATTGGATTTGAGCAGTTTATGGCTCTTTTTAGGGGGGTTATATCCTTGTCAAGGGGTAAGCCTTTTAGGGTATGCCCTTGTTCTGGAGTTGTTCTAATTTGAGGTGGGGCACCCTCTAACCGCTCTTTTTCTTCGCTGTTGCTGAGGTCGATGTTGTTTTTTTGGGGGGCTTTGATGATGCTCCTCGCCTGTGTGCTTTTGCTTTTCTAGCTTTCCTTTGGCGCTTCCTTTCCCTTTTAATAAGCGCATGTACCTGAACAGTAAGATTGGGACTGAATACCGCAATTTGTGGGGACGCTTGAGTTGGATATGCTTCCTCTCCCTGGTCAGCTAGAGTATGTTTGTGTGCACTTGCTGGCGTCGTGATGTCATTAGAGGTGGACGGATATGATTGGTCTTGGATTTCCAAGTTTGGTTCGCCGCTGCTAACCTCAGGCGTCCTACCTGGATCCTCTTTAGCATGCTGTTGGCTGGTTGCTTGTCTTATGGTTGTAGTTGTTGCCATAGGTGAGTCCGTTGAGGATTCCGTGACGGCCCCCAATATCTGCGTCATCAGGCTTGGTACTGTGGCCAGTTTGTCTATTATGTCTGAACAGTGGCAAGTGTAGAAGGTGGAGTCCTTGTTGAGTTGCACCTTCGTGATCATATTGTTTAAGTCTTTTAAGTTTGAATCAATGCCCTGAACTTGAAAGGCCAAGCGGTTAAGCAGGTCGACGTGCGTGTCCAATTTGTCCGCATGGTAGGACATGGAGACGCCTATGGTTTCCATTGTCTTTAATAGTTGCGGCCAAATGGAGGCCGTTTGCGTGCTCTCTAGTGTTTCCTCCTGTATGTGGGTAAGCTTGGGTGGGGTAAAAGGATGCGCAGAAGGGTCTAATTGATTGCGATGCTCGCACAGTTGCGCACTCCTTAATGATGACCTTTTGACATTGCCTTCCTCCTTGCCAGGCGTTTGGGCATATTGAGCTGCGAACTCACGCATACTCCGTTCCAAATCTGCGATTTCACTTGCGGTTACGTTTTCTTCCTGTGGGTTCGATGTCTCACTGTGTTTGATGGCTTCAGTATCTTCCATTACTAACCCGACGGATGGAAGATGATGCTCTTTATCTAGATCCGATATGACCTGGCAGCTCGATTTGCTGGGAGAGTTTGACGATGGCAGCGAGTTTTGAATGCAGTTTACTGTTTGTATTTGTGAAGGGCATTCCTTGGTTGTTATCAGGGTCGTTTTCTGGATGGCTTGTGGGCTTTGCTCTAAAGACCGAGTCATTGCTTGCGTCCGGAGTCCAATGGATTAAGGCACGAGCCGGTGATATATGAGCTGTTTGTTGAGGCTTGGGAATTGGGTCCCCCCTGGTTTGGTCAGAGCCATTGGCTAGTTGTCGGGTAAATTTGGTCATGCGACCCAGGAGGGCCAGATCCCCCACTCCCAGAGATCCTTCTTTTTTTGGTTTTAAAGGCATTGCGAGGTTCGCTATAACACTTTATGTGAAGTGATGGTGATGGTGATATGACGCCTTTGTTCGAGCCCTCCTTGAGCGCTTTGTGCTGAGTACTATTAAATTTCGAGCTAACATTGTGTGGAGGAAGTTCCGTTCCGTTCCCAGTGGAGAGTCTTTGACAGACTTTAAGAAAGTCTTTAATCAATGCCCGTTTGCTTGATTGGAGTGTGCGGCTTGAGCTTGAGCTTTATGGTTCAGTAATGGCGTGGCGTCGTGATCCGATAATTCCTTACTCTTGGGTATGGGGCTACAGACTTTGCTGACCTTGTGGAGCCCCTTGGCTCCCGCGTCAGGGCTCTGCAATCAGGATTTATCACGCTGGAGTATCGAGCCGGTTGGGGGGGGGGGGGATTTTGCGAGGGCTGTTGAACTGATGCCTTGTCCCTCCGGGACTGACTTATTTATTTATTTATTTATTTGCACACTTGTACCGCGCTGGGAATCGACTCCCTAAGGAGTATCTCCGCGCCTTTGGCAGTATCAGAAAGCAAGTAGCTCTGTCATGTATTGTTTAAAAGCTCAACCAGAATTAATAATTAAACAGGAAAGTCTTTAATTTTTTTCTGAAGGGAAAGTGTTCCCTACATGATCTAATATCAAGTGGAAGTTCATTCCAAAGCTTCGGGCCCGCTACTGACAAAGCCTTTCCTCCTTGTCGTGTCTTCCAGAATCTGGGGACGCACAGTAATTCACGGTCTCCAGATCTCAGAGATCTTGCGGGTATGTATGGGATAAATTTCTTAGTTAGATAATCCGGGCCATTACCGGACAGGCATTTGTGAATGATACAACAAGTTTTGAACATCACTCTTTGTTTTACCGTAAGCCAGTGAAGTTTATTAAGTAGGGGCTTAGAAGGGGTCCGAGCCGGGGCATTAAGAACAAGGCGAGCAGCCGTGTTCTGCACAACTTGAAGTCTGGCCGTGATCCCCTCATTAGCGGCTAGCAGCAAACCATTACAGTAATCCAGTCTGCTCAGCACGAGCGACTGAACTAAAGTTTTCCTGGTGGTATCAGGTAGCAGGGGGAATACCCTTCGGAGAAGCCCAATAACATGGAAACAGGAGCCCACTACTTGAGTGGCGTGATGTTTAAGAGTAAGCTCCTGATCCAGTTTAACTCCTAGATCTTTCACTACCACTTTAGGTTCAGGGACTGGGCCTAGGTCTTGAGGCCACCAGTCAGGAGTCCACAAACATTTGGCTTCCCCAAAGAGCATCACCTCCGTCTTAGAGACGTTACACTGAAGGAAGTTTGCTGCCATCCAATGTGTTCTTGGGGCTCTTACCCCCGCCTGCGGCGGACCCGTCCTCTACCTCATTGATGGTGCCCGGAGGGTCACCCTTGACCTTTTTTGTCTTTGCCTGTAGTTTTTCAGCTGGATTTTCCTCGCCTCGTATCTTCCCAGATCTCATGGTTAAGATACTTTCAAATTTGAGCTGTGTAATTGTTCCTTTCGTTTGAGGGGCAACCTGGGCTGAGTGTTCCCTCGGGTTCCGTCGGTGTGCTGTCGATGAGTCTGAACTATCCTTCTTTTTGTCTCTTATCTTTTGTAATGGTTAGTTTTGCAAGTTGGTTTACGAGCTGGATTGCTGGTTAGGGTTTTGTGACTGTGGTGGTAAACGATGGTGATGGGCGGGCGGATGGCAAAACCGATGAATCAATGTGCGTCTGCTGTTCCCCGCGGGGTTCGATTTTGCACCTGCCCTTGGCGTTTGTATTGTTAGCTTGTTGGCTTGTTAGCTGGGCAGCTTTGATTACGAAGCGAGATGCAGGCTTGGTCCGTTTTAGTCCGTGCAGGGGGGGGGGGGCAACAAGCGAAGCGCACACGGGGACCGCAGGCTGAAAAAACCTAGTAAGACAGCCTCCCTCGATCTACTCCCCGGGCTCTTACTTAGCTACCGCCTCTAACGGCGGCAGCACTTGTGTGCCTCCTCCTCTTACCTCAACGCTGAGCCGCCGAATGCCGCGGGGGTGAAGCTCCTGTGCACCTGTGCTCAATCCTTCAGCCGGCAAAGAGGAGACCATGTAGCGAGGGAGCTTAGAGCTGGGCCGCTTCACACTTCACGGCTCTCTGGCTCCGGCTCCGGTGATGCGGAAAGAAGGGACGGGAGCGGCAGAGTGCAGCAGGAAGCAGCAGGAACCCGCGAACGCTGACTTTTGCCCCCTTCTCTTGTGGCTTCTCTGCTACCTGCTGCCGTGCTCCTCTGCCGCTGACTCCTCTGACCACCATGCTCAGTCAAGCAAACCGACCGCCATCTTCGAGGCCAACTCCCAGGCCAACTCCCAACAAAAGATCAGAAAAATATTAAAGTTTAAAAAAATATATATATCTTATAGAGACATCTATCTGTAGACTCCTTACTTAGAATCCTCCCCATGCGCCAGACTGGATCCAGACACTTTTTTCTCCAGTACGTCAGCGCGCCGTTAGAGGGCGTCTAGCACCTCTGCAGTGACATCGTCCCCGGATGTGACATCAGTGGAGTCCAAATAACCCCTCCACCGACTCGCCAATACCAGTTCCTTATTTTCCACGCTTACAACATGGATCCGGAGCAGAATTTGTGCCGTTATTGGGCCCTTCCTCTATCTTTTTGTCGAACAGTATGCCAACGCAATGTTGTTTGGGTTTAAAGCCTGTCATTCTTGTGAAAGGCAGATGTCGATCATAGATTCATATACTGTCAGCTTGTGGTGTCTGGGTGAACACCACGACTCCGCAGACTGCGGCTCCTATCAGCATCTCTGGCCGAAGGCGTTGAAGGAACTCTGCATGAAACTCCTTGCGGCACGAGTGTCAAATGAATCACAGCGTTATTAGTCTTCCCCAAGGCCTTGAAAAAGGTCAAGGAGTCGCTCAAGCGAGGAGCCATCACCCTCCCAAAAGGCGCCGAAGACCCAGCGTTCACCGTGTAAGTTGGGCGGTGTCCCACACCTTTCGGTCACAGAGGCCTCTCAAGCAACTCCGTGCCTCCCTGAATACCCTGGAGCCAGGGAAATCTTGGAGCAGATGAAAGAATATTTTTTTTCTTCAGCGGGTGTTCGCTCCATCGACTCTCTCTGGTGCAGTTTACAACCCCAAAGATGTGAGTAGTACCCCGGCAATCTCTTTGCTGACTGCTTTGGCCTCGGCCACAGTGGGGTCCTCTGAATCTGTTAGTGAATTCGACATGGCGCCGGTGCACAGCCCTCCGAGGTCCTCACCTTCGGCGTCTGTGTCTCTCCCGTCTGCGACGTCGGCAGTGGCACTCGATGCGGACGCCATTGATATTTCCGACATTGAGTGAACGCCACAATGGTGCCGGACGGCGTCGGCTGCGCCACTCATTGTAGATCCATCTACTTAGGATTTTATTCAACCTCTAATTGGGTTCCCTGTGGGAAATCCTCATTATGCAGTAGGAGAGGAGGGTCTGTGGCAGACTGCACTCAGTGCTCTTGCCCCACCACCCTTGGAAGAAAACTGGCTCACTCATCGGGGGGATGCTAACGGCCTGCTGTCTTCCTCAGACTTGCTCTCTCCTCCAGGCATTGCAACAGAGGGAAGTTCCTCATTGTCAGAGGTTTTGAGAAGAGCAGCTTAAATTTTGCATTGCCAATTTTTATTCTGTACAACTAACCACACACCCCACTGGTGCAGGTTCTCCACCAAGGTGGCACATGAGTGGTCCTGTTACTCCCCTACAATGCGTCCCTTTTCGACATACTGTTGGGGACTTTGGCACAACCCATCACGAGTCAGCCTGTTGACCGGGCAGTGGGCCATAGGCATTGCCCTGCGCCAGTAGATCCCTCCCCCTTGCCTGTTACGCGATCCCACTACT
Organism: Lissotriton helveticus; assembly: GCF_964261635.1. Classification (NCBI taxonomy): domain Eukaryota; kingdom Metazoa; phylum Chordata; class Amphibia; order Caudata; family Salamandridae; genus Lissotriton; species Lissotriton helveticus. Next base: position 815,032,400 of record NC_136068.1, on the reverse strand, counting down.
GGGGTTTTGGTGAAACAGGCTGCTACAGTGTCGGCAGACTCTTCTGACCTTCAAGTGGTTCCTTCTGGCAAGGATGCCAGATGGCTAGATAATTGTGGTCGGGGTCTCTTCTCTTCTGCCAGTGCAGCCTTACGTTCTTTAAATAATGGCTGTGTTTTAGGCAGAATGTCTCATGCTCTATGGGACTCTGTCGCACAACGCTTTGCCTCGGTGTCGGAGGAAGCTAAATAGGAGCTCCTCCAAGCATTACAGGATGGTCGGGAAGCAACCAAGTTTGTTATTTGCTGTAGTATGGACACCACCGATCTGTCTGTAGAGGTATGACTCAGGCTGTGGCGCTGCGCAGGAAAAATATGCCTTTTGATGGTATTTATCTCTTTGTAGAGCAGGCTGATTCAAGTCTACTTCGGTTCAAGGCTAACCGACCTGATAAGTCAACCTCATAGGTTAGTAGTTATATTTTTTGTTTGTCTTCACAGCGGTATCATACAAATCTGAGTTCAGACTATTTTGGTTAGGTGTCCCCAACACCTTTTCGAGGTAACAGAATGGCTTTGTTATCCTGCACTCCCTTAAGGAGCACGATTAGTGACGTATTCCTTTCTCTGTTAGGTGCAGAATAGGCCTTGTACTATGTGCAGCGGGTTTAGCTGCTTCATTCATAAGGGTTTTCTTACGGCTTATTGAGTTGCACTATACCCTGTGTGGGGTATCAATAGTAAGCTTTCATCAAGAGTTTGTTTCTATCCATATACCTTTTGTATATGCATGTCTATTTCCTGTATCTCTCCATGGTTTCTTCACCTTGCGTAGGCGTGATGTATGTTTACTCAGCTTCTTCAGATATTGTTTGTAATTATATCTTATGGATAACTGTCCATTGCTTGACGTATCCGAATATATCTTCATGTATTTAGCCCTTTGGGCTTTCCTGAGGTGATGTTTCTGGGCTCCTTCATCACACTTTATCCCAACGATTGCCTTTGTACCTCTGTTGATACTGGCCTCTTTCTACTCAGATGGCCTAATGAGACCATCTACCCCTTTGTAGGCAGTATCTGCCTCTTGTAGATGGCACATAACCTACTGCCTATCAGGCTTCGATGAGTCCTCCTGGTACTGGGGGTTCGACATTATAGATCAGAACACCCTTTAGTTGGGTTTCTTGGTTCCATTATCCTGGTTGCCTCATGCCGGGCTGTAACCTTACACTACCTTTGCATGCGCTTTTGCCTTTGGAGTGATACAACGCTATGCGTTACTTTTTCCGCTCCCTTTGCAGGAGCATTAGTTCCTCTATTGGGATTCCTATGTGGCTATGCTGGTTTCCTCACCATTATCCTGTCAGGGGACTGCTTTTTATGTGCGTTCGCCTTGGAGTGGCATGACGTTCTGCGTTGCTAAGCTTTCCTTCCCCTTTCAAGAGTGTTAATTCCTCTATTAAGAATTTTTCTGGCTATGATGGTCCATTGTCCATCAGCGTTAGAGGCGCTAGCCTCCTGGTTCTACTGCTGGTTACGTCTTCCTCTTCTTCTCTTTTCTTATTCAGGCTCTCGTCCTTCAGGGGACGATCCCTTTCTTTTCTGTCCTCTATTGCAGATAGTTGGGACTTAATTATTTTGTTATGGTCCCTATTTGCCTATATATGGTAGGGTTAGGTATCTTGTTTGGCTACCTTGTATTACATACCTGCTACTTTCTTCCTTACGATTCATTTCTACAAATTCATCTATTTCTTCTGAGGTGTGTAGACCATTTTCTACGTCATCTGGTGGTTCTATTCGCAACATTTTTGATCAAGTTAGACTACACTTGAGGTCCGGCACTGCATTGTGCTATGAAGGTTTCCTTCGGTTGCATCCCTATTCCTTATTATATTACCTCCTTTTATGGTGGGTACCATGCACCCTTCTCTCCCCTTCGTGGCGGACATAGTTTTCTACACACTGCACTACTCCATTGCTATGTTGTCATATCGGTGTGTCATGCCATTATACCTGCCATTCTTCCATATTGTTGATATATCTTCCCTTGAGGTAGAGTAGCATTCTCGTGCACTCTTCCCTTTGTTTCCAAGGGTATATACGCATATAGCTAGATACCCTTTGTGTATCTTAGTAAGATCCTATGTCTGTATATTTCCAGAAATATGGACAGTTCAAGGAATTGTCTAGAACTCTTTATTATATTTATGGCCACTTCTTGCTTATGGTTATTGCAATTGTTCTCCATCAATATTACTCAGTGATGTTAGGAGATTGTTCAGTAGCTTTTCAGAGGTTCTGTGTTCCACATATCCCATTCAGTGTCCTAGATTCATCCTATGATCGCCATTGCCTTATTAGGTCCATTACTGTCATTTTTTCTTGCCATGGATAATTTCCCTTAACACTGTTGGTGTTATCTTGTCTACCTGTGGTTGTTTCAGTTGTGGTCACCTGATATATCTGGGTTTGATGCTGTCGAGGTCGAAACTTCTTGCTTTTCCCTGTTGTATTTCAGTTGGCTTGCTGTGACAGGCCAACAGGCATTCTGTTCCCATGGATTTCGATATACAATTCTTCGACATCTGGTCCCTTTTCGGGGCTTGTGAATAAGTTACTGTGTTGGACTTTTGACTTAGTATGATATTCTCCTCAGTAGTCCTTCTTCCCCGGTCTTTTGTTTTCTGACTGGGTTCATATTACTTATACATTCTTTGTAGTCCTAGTTCGCAGAGCCTCCTCCTGGGATGGTATGGCTTGAGTATCTGATTCTAAGTAAGGAATCTGCGGCTATTTGTCCATCAGATGAGCAAGTTACTTACCTTCGGTAACGGTGTAGCTGGTAGAGACAATATCTAACCTTATATTCCTTACGCATGTGCGGTGAGTCCGGTCTGAGGGCAGGTATTGGCATGGACTTGATGCCTTGTACACCATGAGTTTGCCCACATGGGGAGAATTGTTTTATTTCGAACATTTAGCGGCACCCACATGGGTTTCATTTCAAAGTGGACTACGAGGACCATGATGCACTCGCACACACGCCCACTGGGGCGGGACATTTAATTGTGTGCAGGTGGTCTGCTTGCTGTCGAGTGTTCTGGGGCTAGTGAACAAGGGCGTGAGCCCGAAACGCGTTTGGCTGAACATTGGAGCTCTTGTGTGCCTGACAGATGGTCCGTGTACCCTCAGAATTAAAGGGTTTGCTCACCGGGAGTGGTCTCTTCAAGTTTGTGGCAAATCGTTTCTTCAGTTTAAGCGGCCCGTCCAGGTCGCGAAGAGCCCCACTGCAGACTTTGCGGGACAGCAGCGTCAGAAACAAAGAGACGCTGCATGTGCGGTGAGTCCGGTCTGAGGGCAGGTATTGGCATGGACTTGATGCCTTGTACACCATGAGCTTGCTCACATGGGCAGAATTGTTTTATTTCGAACATTTAGCGGCACCCACATGGGTTTCATTTCAAAGTGGACTACGAGGACCATGATGCACTCGCACACACGCCCACTGGGGCGGGACATTTAATTGTGTGCAGGTGGTCCGCTTGCTGTCGAGTGTTCTGGGGCCAGTGAACAAGGGCGTGAGCCCGAAACGCGTTTGGCTGTACATTGGAACTCTTGTGTGCCTGACAGATGGTCCGTGTACCCTCAGAATTAAAGGGTTTGCTCACCGGGAGTGGTCGCTTCAAGTTTGTGGCAAATCGTTTCTTCAGTTTAAGCGGCCCGTCCAGGTAGCAAAGAGCCCCACTGCAGACTTTGCGGGACAGCAGCGTCAGAAACAAAGAGACGCTGCATGTGCGGTGAGTCCGGTCTGAGGGCAGGTATTGGCATGGACTTGATGCCTTGTACACCATGAGCTTGCCCACATGGGGAGAATTGTTTTATTTCGAACATTTAGCGGCACCCACATGGGCCAAAAACAGTTGCATTTACCAGGAGGCCATGCAGTGAGCCACGCCCACTGAAGCCGGTTTGAGTTGAAAAGGTGCCGCCAAACCATGCCAAGCTGTTCGCTCCCACCCAACTCCCCTGATGAAATCAATAGATGAAACGCGTCGGGAAGGGACTGAAATGCAATGGACTCATTGTGCGGTGTTGCTGCTGCTTCTTTGAATAAATATCTTGGGCTGATACCTACCCGTGGTGAAGTCTTCTTCCACAGCAGGCAACTGTTTTTGGCTTGATTTATAGCGGCCTGCCTGGGCCGCGGAAGATGACCCGACGCTGGCAACAGTGTCCCAGTGAGTCCGTCAAGCGGTGGATTGACCTTTGGCACGGGTGCCTTTCTTCAAAGGAAATGTAAGCGGTGCCTCCACTGAACAATGTATGCCACGATCCACTTGGATTTAAATATTGACAATTTTGAGTTAACAGCAGGCGAATCACTGGATATTACTGGTTGGGACCGCATTTACCAGGAGGCCATGCAGTGAGCCACGCCCACTGAAGCCGGTTTGAATTGAAAAGGTGCCGCCAAACCATGCCGAGCTGTTCGCTCCCACCCAACTCCCCTGATGAAATCAATAGATGAAACGCGTCGGGAAGGGACTGAAATGCAGTGGACTCATTGTGGGGGTTGCTGCTGCTTCTTTGAATAAATATCTTGGGCTGATACCTACCCGTGGTGAAGTCTTCTTCCACAGCAGGCAACTGGTTTTGGCTTGATATATATAGATATATAGATATATATATATATATATATATATATATATATATCATTTTACACTTTTCCGTGTGCCCAGGGATATCTACTTCTTTGACCATGAAACTAGATTTACAAGCCCGGCAATGACCACAAGGGTAAAATCCTTTAAGACCCTGTACATGCTGTCTTTTGTTATCCGATAGATCACCTTTGACCAAGATATCTCTGAGGTTTCTCCCTCTCCTGTAAGTAATTTGAGGTCTTCTGTTAAGTTAGGGCCTATTATATTGTCTACCTGTAAGATATTCCAGTTATCCACCAGGATTTTCGGATCTCTGGTGGAAGGTAGTAATGATTCTGGTCGTGGTTGTCTCACCTTCGATGTTAGGTTTGGGTTTAAGAGTCTCTGATCTTTCTACTTCTGCTGCTTTTTTGGATGCCTTGGTCAGCACCCATTCGGGATAACCCCTCTCCCGGAATCTTGACAGCATGAGTTCTTGTTATAGAGCAAACCCTTCTTTATCACTACAATTTCTTTTGGCTCCGAGTCGCTCCCCGTAGAGGATGCTCCATTTGAGGGGGTCTGGATGGGCACTAAGAGCATGCAGGAGGCTGTTCCCGGCCATCTCTTTTCGATGTAATTTAGAGATGAGGCTACCATTTATCACCTCAATCTCCGTATCAAGAAATTCAACGTGATCTTTGCTTATCGTGTAGGTGAGATGTATGTCGTATATGTTACTATTCAGTTTCTCAACGAAACTACACGCTTCCTTCTTTGTACCACTCCACACGATAAAGAGATCATCGATGTATCTCATCCAGGTTTGCACTTTTGCAAAGTCTTCTGCCGAACTGTCCTCACTTCTGAGCTCCTCCTCCCATTTGCCCAAAAAAAGGTTAGCGAAGCTCGGCGCGAAGTCTGAACCCATAACCGCGCCGCGGGTTTGTTTGTATATTGCCCCATCGAACATGAAAATATTGTTTTTTAAACACAATTTCATCATTTGCACTAGCATGCAGGTATGGTCACGAAAGCTTATCTCCCTCCTCTTAAGGAAGTGGTAGCTAGCTTCCATCCCTTGGACGTGGTCGATGATTGTATAAAGAGCACTCACGTCCATGGTAATGAGCAGAGAGCCCTCTGTCCATTGGATATTTTCTATTTTATTCAAGAAGTCAGTGGTATCGTTTGTGTAGGAGGGTAACTGGCAGACAAATTCTCTAAGGAAATGATCAATGTATTTTTATATTCAAAGTCTGTTTTTATTTCACCCCCCAAGAGGGAGTACGCATAAAAAAGAAGGTGACATGTACACAGCGATAAGCCTGCAACCCCCAAGGGGCCGGCCGCGTCAGAAGAAATGCAATAACATACTGCGCCTACATGGCCTGAGTTCTCATCAATCTTATACACAGCGTTCCGCCTACAACCCAATAGGGCCGGCCGCGTCAGAGAGCAGAGATAGCTTTCCACCATGTCTAATAGTCACCGCCAATGGAGCCGAGCCCTTGGGGCCGGGCGTAGACCAGGGGTCAGAACCAAGAAAACTACCGGACCATAGCGGTCCAACTTTTTTTTTTTTTTTTTTTTTTTTTTTTGTCCTCATATTGCGAATTTTTATATGAATGGACCTTTAGGTTTCTGCCTCTGATCGTGATTTTCCGGAGCGGCCCTTTGATCTTTCGTATTTGGGAAGTTGTTCAGAGCAGTATCCTCAGTCCATTATATATTTGGAAATCTGGTTTGCGAATGAGGTAAGAGCTAGCCACCTTGACTACTCGACAAGTACTTTACTTGTCCACCAGATGTCATTTCGCATTAATCATAGGACTGTTTGTGCCAACCCTATATTGGAATTTAGATGATTTTCCAAAATTTCCCAAAATTTAAATTTTTTAGAGATTGTCCCTTTTCTATCTAATTTATTAACCCTTATGACAGAATTCATCCATGCCCCATGCGTTGGAGGTGATAAATTCAGCCAGTTAACACAGATCTCTCTTCTTGCTAGTACTATTAGCACAAAAAAGAAGGTTCTCATGATATTTAGATAGTATCAATCCATCATTAGTGTCTTCTAACCCAAAAAGAATTAAGGTTGTACTTACAATTAGTTGTTTCTGCATAATCATACTCGCGGTCTTACAGACTTCCTCCCAGTAACCTTCCAAAGATGGGCAGTTTTTAAACATATGGATGTCATCTGCCTTTTCTTCCCCACATTTCGGGCATTTTTTAACGCCAGCATTCTTGAATTTGGAAAGCTTTTTCGGAGTCCAATATGCACGGTGTATTGTGTATAAATGATTTCTTTTTAGCGCCGCTGACTTTAAGGTTGACCAACATTTCCAAACCGATTTTTCCCATATGTTATCCAAGTTATCTATTTGTAAGTCTCTCCCCCAGATTTCATCCTCAATCCGTGTATCTTTATTTGCTGCTTCAATAAGGGTCCAATACCATTTTGCAATCTCTTTTTTGGTTTGTGAGTCTCTTGCCATGTCTTTTTCCAAATTTCCGGTATCTTGATTATTTCTAAGGATGTTTCTTGCCCAACTTGACATTTGATAATATTTAAATTTAGCTATTGAGTCGTTGGTGATACTTTGTAATTCTTCCCAAGTGACCAGAGAGGATCCTTTTAATAGTTGGCCCCAGTAATTAATATTGGCTAGTTTCAAGGGGTTTGCCAATGAGTCTTTTAGAAATTCTGGGGTTCCTGGTGATTCCCATATAGGGGCCAATATGCTGTAGTATGAGATATCCAGAGCTATTCTAATTTGTGTCCACAGCTTCGCTGCCTCTCTTAAAGTCTTTAATTTTATTTTTTTTAAGTATTTTGGGTGCCCAAATTTGAATAAAAAATGGTCTACTGAATCTGTCAGTACTTGCAAGTGTTTTGGATAATAATAATGGGTTTTTAGTATTCGTATATTTTTAAATTGAAACGCCTTGTAATATTCCGTCAGGTCTGGGCTTGCTAATCCTCCGTCTTGTTTACTTCTTCTAAGTTTTCTCCAGGATATCCTCATTCCCTTTGAGGCCCATATAAAGCTGGCAATTTCTCCCTGTGGTTTTTTTAGGAGGCATTTTCCAAATTCCAGGGGAATGGTGTTAAAAAGATAGGTGTACTTAGGCAAAATTGACATTTTAATGATATTTGATCTTCCAATAATACTAAGTGGGAGACAGGACCATACTTTGAGTAATTTTCTCACTTCTCCTGCCACTTTGTTTAAGTTACGTTGTGGGATTTTCTCAAGATCGTGATTTATTAAGATTCCTAGGTATTTTATTTCCTTTTTGATGTTTAGGTTTTTGAAATGCGTATTCCAGGTCATTATTTCAGTTTTAGAGTGATTTACTAGATAGCCTGAAATCTTTCCAAACGTACTTAAGAGCGGTCCAACTTACAACCAGGAGCCTAAAGAGAGGCATCAGAACAACAAGGATAGCGGAAGGAGAAATAGAGAGAGTCAGAGAGGAAAGAATCAGGAAAGGGGGAGAGGAAGGACCCAGAGGAGCACCAGCAGGGGTAACCGTCACTAGTCACAGTGTGGGCTCTAGATCTATCACACTATGAGCCTGCATGAAGTAAAGGGGAGCACAGCATCATCTACTAAACGCAGCGCCCTCAGTCTAGGGGGATGTTTCTCGCATGTTCGGTTTTGCACAGATAGGTCACCAGGGGCTGCCACACCTCTTTAAAGCGTGTATTGCGAGACTGCAGTCTCGCGGAGAGCAACTCCATAGTGATGACATGCCAGAGTCTCCCAAACCAAACCATGCAGCAATAGGGGCAATAAGTTGTCTGGCAGCGCCCAGCATTTGTAGCGATATAGTCCAATCACTTCGGGTCAGAGCTAGCAGATTCGCAGGTTTGATTCCCAGCAGCAATGTGCTAGCGGCATCGGGCAAAGGAAACCCCAGGACTCCTCTTATGTGGCTCAGGACCTCCTTCCAGAAGACAGTGATCAAGGGGCAGGTCCACCAAATGTGTAGGAAATCCCCAGGCGCATCATGGCACCTCCAGCAATCGGGAGAGGAGGTTGGAAACATTTTATGTAAGCGCTGAGGCGTGTAATACCACTGAGTCATCACTTTATACGCGTTTTCTTGTTGTGATATACAGCGATATACTTTAGGGATATCTCTCCACAAACTAAGCCACTGCGTTGGTGTGACATCGGCCCCCAACATCGCATGCCACCGTTGCTGATATGTCTGCGAAGGTGGCGCCTGAGGGTGTTGCAGTATCTGGTATCTCTTGGAAATCAAGCCCTTCGTGTCGGCACAAGAACGGACCAGGCGTTCGTACGGGGTAAAGTCTCGGGTAGCCCCAGGGTATGTTGCGTCCGTCAAGGCCCTGTGGCGCAGCTGAAGATATTACAGCTCAGCCTCAGGCGGAAGCCGAAATTCCTCCCTACAGTGGGCAAAAGATTTAAGGGTGCCCCCATCGAAGAGATCCGTAAGGACTCTGCAGTCGCCCTGAGACCATCTACGAAAGGCTCTAGTACGATAAGCCGGCGGGAACCACGGATTGCCCTCAATAGGGGTGTGCGGGGAGGGAAAAGTCGTGAGACCTCTACGTACTGCTATTCCGTCCCATATTTCCAATACTGTCTTTGTGGGCACCGCCAGATAGGCGCTCGGGGACCGCCCTGCTTTATGATTCCACGCCAGATCCCAGACGGTGTGACCAGTTACAGCTCTGTCCATGTGTAGCCACCCCTTTTCCCTCTCTCTGGTGCCCCACTCAACCACGAATCGCAGATGAGCAGCCCAATAATAGTCCACCAAATTGGGACACGCTAGCCCTCCACGATCTCTCGGAGCCATAAGGAGTGCTTGGGAGAAGCGGGGCCTCTTTCCCCCCCAGATGAAGTTGGTGCAGTCCTTCTGCAAGGCTCGAATATTTTGTAAGGGGATAGGCGTAGGAAGACACTGAAACAGGTAAAGGAGTTTGGGTAGGATAGACATTTTTATTGCGTTGAGTCTTCCCAACCATGAAGGAATAAGTGACTTCCATCGCCGTAGATCGTCAAGGACCGATCTGCGACAATCTTTCCAATTAAGTGGCAACGAGCCATCTAACGAGGGGGTGAGGTGTAGGCCAAGGTATCGAATGTGGCGATCAGTCCACTGGTATGGACATAACTGTTCCAGTGGGGGAACGTCAGATGGAGGGATGGTAAGGTTGAGTACCCAGGACTTACTGTGGTTAATTTTCAGACCAGAGACACTTTCGAAGGTGCAGAGCGTGGTGTGGAGCGCTGGCAAAGACTGTCGGGGCTCACTGAGGGTGAGGATGAGATCGTCTGCGTAGAGCGCCACTTTATGGTCCTGTCCACCCATCGGGATGCCATGAATGGCCGGATCACGACGACTCATATCCGCCAGAGGCTCTATCGCTATGGCAAACAGTAAGGGCGAGAGAGGGCAGCCCTGCCTAGTCCCTCTCCCTATGTGGATCGGGTCCGTTAACTGTCCATTCACGCGGACCCTGGCCCTTGGTGTAGCGTAAGGCGCCATGATTCTGGTGATCATCTTCGGACCAAGCCCCATCTTGCAGAGGACCGCCCGGAGGAATGACCAGTCAACCCGGTCAAACGCTTTTTCAGCGTCTAACGATAGGAGGCAGGCCGGGATCTGCCAGTGATGTACCTTCCCCACCAGGTGTGCAATCCTTCGCACGTTATCAGCCCCTTGGCGGCCGCGGATAAAGCCCACCTGGTCCGGGTCGACCAGGTCAGGCATATGGGGGTCCAACCGCTTCGCCAGCACCTTGGTGTAAATTTTAGTCAGTATTCAGTAGCGCTATCGGGCGATACGACGAGCAAAGTGTGGGGTCTTTCCCAGGCTTTGGAATTAAGGCTATTTCCGCCATTCCCATATCCGGAGAGGGGCCTTGGTCGTCAGTGAAAGAGTTAAAAAGCCGAAGAAGGTAAGGACCCAGCTGAGGTTGAAACATGCGATAGAAGGAGAGCGGCAGTCCATCGGGACCCGGCGTCTTTCCCAGACTGAGCTCACTAAGAGGCGAGGCTATCTCTTCTTGCATTATCGACTCCTCCTGGAGCCCAGCCGAGAGGGGGCTCAACGTCGCCCCACTGTACTGCTCTAGGACTTCCTCCACCAGGGCAGGAGTCGGCGGCTCCGCAGTGTAGAGCGAAGCATAGTAATCCCGGAACGCCTGTAGTTTATCCCTAGCAGCCGCCGCCTTGGACCCATTAGGGAGCACCACATTCGCTATATGGGACTTGGCTGCTCTGACCCTCAGTCTCCTCGCTAAGAGCTTCCCAACCTTATCCCCTCCATCAAAATGTAGCTGTTTCAAAGCCAAAAGGGAGCCTTCAGCCCTATTCGTACGCAGTAGCCGTAATTGGCCCCGAAGATTCGCCAGGGGGCGTCTCGTCTTTAAGGTAGAGCCGTCTCGATCCTGTGCCTCCGCTACCTTGAGGTCCCTCACCAGGCCGTCCTCCACTGATCTCCCTTCTCGCGCCCTCGCGATCACAAGAGACGTAATATGACCCCGTATTGTGGCCTTAAAGGCATGCCAGACCACCGGAAAAGGCGTCTCGTGCAAGTCGTTGTTCTCAAAGTAGGAGGTAATGGCCTCACGAATGTCCTCAACATTCGCTGCATCTCGAAGGATGTGTGGCGGTAGATACCATTTCCGCTCCCGGGGGGGGGGGGCAGTCCCGCGGGTCCCGAAGGAGCAGTTCTACATGAGCATGGTCCGAGATTGATATGTCGGACATCTCCACTTCCACTATATCCCGGAGAAGGTAATGAGACAGGAACATATAATCGATGCGAGAATAAGAGCGGTGAGCGCTCGAAGAAAATGAGTACTCCCGTTTGTCCGGGGAAAAATACCGACACGCATCAAACGGTCCTAGGTCGCCGATCTGTTTGCGAAGCGCCAGGGACATTGCCCCAGCCCCACTAAAGGAGCCCTCGCTCCGGTCTATCTTTGGACACCATACCACATTCAAATCACCCCCAAGAATTAGCGAGGGGCTACCCTGTGGTATCTGATCCCGCAAGAGGTCACGGAGGAAGCGATCCTGCGTCTGATTGAGGGCATACACATTGCACAATGTTAAACGGCGACGTCCCACCTCAACAGTCACCTTGAGAAAGCGGCCATCGCCACTCCGGAAGGGCCTACCTTCCCCCCGCCTGATGCCAGCCTTGCACATAATCGCCACCCCTGCAGTTTTCGTATCTGCCGCCGCCCAGTACTGGAGAGGGTATCTAGGGTGAGCCATGCGCCTGGTGTCAGCCTGTAGAAGGTGGGTCTCCTGCATGAAAACAATGTCTGGCTTATGTTGCAGAAGGTAGTGCCAGATCTGCCTGCGCTTATTGGGCGAGTTAAGGCCCTTAACATTAAGGGACAGAATCTTTAGGGGGCCATTCATACTACTAGCCATGGCAGGGACCAGCAGAAGTCGCTATCGGAACCATCCTCACTAATCTACACACCATCCACACACCCCAGACAAAAATCCAATCTCCACCTCTCCTACCCGCCACCCTCCGCTCCCTCCCAGGTCCCACATAGAAGAAAAGAGAAGCAAGAAGGAAGAAAGAAAGAAAGGAAGAGAGGAATAGCGAAGAACAGAAAACAAAAACCAGTCAGCCGGACTGGCTGTATGAACCAAATAAACACGGCCAACAGGGCCAGAGTTCTCTGTCCCCAGGATAGAGCATCCTACACCCGCAGGTTCGAACGCTCTTCGGGATGTCACTCCCCAGGGGGCAGTTCAAGGGGGACATGGCGATCAGAACGCACCAGGAAGCACGGAGCTCCCACCGCCCCAAGCCCAGTGTACAGGATCCCCTCCCCGCCACCCGACCCCGGGTCAGTAAAAGGAGACATGGGAACAGTACATCAGAAGGAATGCGGCATGAGTAGATCCGTCATCAGGGCGCATGAAGGCATGCCATGGGAGAATGCCCTCCGGATTCAGTCTTGTCCTCCTCAAGAGCTCGAATGTGGGCAATAACGTCCTGTTTAGCCTGAATGTGAGTGGGCTCCGCAGCAGGAGGAGTGCGCCGTCGTCTCGGTACCGTGGTCCAGTCAGGTCCAGTCGGCGTCCTCTTACGGGAAGGAGGTCGAGAAGGGCTCTCCGGGGGAGAAGTCAAAATGCGGAGAAGCCGCGCCGCCTCATTGTAGGATCTCAAAGCTCTGCGTTTACCCTCCCAACGGAAAATGAGCGGGAAGGGGTGACCCCACTGGTAGGGAATGTTCATGCTCTGCAGCTTTTCCGTCACCGGGCGGAATGCGCGTCTGCGTTTCAACGTGTTAGGCGCCAAATCCTAGAAGATTTGAATTTTGTGGCCCTTGTATTGGAGGTCAGGCTTGTCTCGCGCACGTTTCCAAATCTCCTCTTTCTCCACAAAAAAGTGCACCCTAGTTAGGATGTCCGGTAAAAGGCCCGACTTCCCCGCAGGGGCCGCCACTCGATGCGCCCGATCAAGAGTGGGGGGCGACACGTCCTCATCTCCTCGGACCTCATGAAGGAGCTGCGCCACGTAATCCATCACGTCTTCCCCCTCTTCACCGAGCGGCACGCCACGGATACGGAGGTTGTTGCGCCGACCTCTGTTCTCCAAATCTTCCTGCTTGATCTGGAGCTCAATGTTCTGTTCCTCAAGGGCTATCAGGCGCTGCCACAGATGTTCCTGGTCTTCCGTGCGTGTGTCCATGGTTCTCTCCAGGCCATCAACACGGTCCCCTAACTCTGTAACCTCCTTCTTGAGCTCAGCGACGCAGGAGTGCACCTCAGATCTCAGGGATCCTATCTCTGCCTTAAGGTCAGTCATAAAGGCGGCCATAAATGCCTGGGTAACCGGCAGGGAGTCCGCAGCCACCCGTGATGGGCCCTCCCCGGCCGCCGGCGCCCCCGTCTTGCCCCACATGGCTACTACAGTGTTGTCTTTAGGGGCCGCCGCCGGGTCGGCTCTGGCGCCTTTATTAGTGCGCGTCATCGTCTCTCGTGACCGGAGGGACCACCTGCAGGCCAAGGTCCGCCGCTCCTCTGTGTTCACACAGCGTCAAACGGCAAGCAATAGCAATAACAGGGGGGGGGGGGGGGGCAGGCCCACCGGGATAGCGCACTAGCTAGTAGTATAGGGAGCAGGCCTACACCCCGGCCACCTGAAGGCCCCGAGTCCAGATCACCCAGCTCCCGCAGCAGCAGGACAACAGTGGGCCCCCACACCCCCTCCAAAGCCTCCGGGTAGCTCACCTTAGGTATGCAGTCTAGACCCACTGAGCAAGGGCACCCGGAGACGGTCTGTCCAGTTACAGGGCGCCCCCTCCTCACTGTTCTCGCGGACATCGCTCACTTCGAGGGCCACCTCTTCAATATCACCACATACCGCAGCTTCACCTCATCAGCAGAGCAGTGGACGCCTCTCACCGCCGGGTCTTAGCACTCCGTCGCCGTGTTCGCCGTCGGGAGACTCCCGCTAAGGCCAGGTCAGCGCCGATGCAGGCAGTCACCCACCGGCAGTGCAACAGAGGGGCACCAGGTTGCAGCCAGGACGATCCACAAGCAGCCACTCCGCCGCCGTGTCACTGCACTCTCACCAGGATGCCAAGATGGTGGGCGCCATCCGCTCACACCAGTGCCCCCAGGGCACCGCACACAGCAGGTCGCCGTCGGACACCCAGCCACGGCGTGTCCACCTCTCACCAGCGCACAGCGGAGCGGGGGTGGGATCACCCGGCGTTCGGCCCACCGCTCGGTCGGCAATCCGCGAACCTCCGCTTCAGGGATGCAAGTTGTCGGGCTCCGGTCTCGCTGGGCACCCGTCCGGTCATGAAAGCACGGCCAGGACTCCTCCGCCTCAGGCTGACCCGCGGGCACACAATCAAGGTACGTCCACCACTTTGCGGGGGTCAGGGGAGCGACTAGATGTCCGTCTGCGCCCACCGCACCTCTATCTCAACAGTTAGCGAGCCGCCGCTGCAGGGCATCAAAATGGCGGAATGGCGGGCTCTGTTCGCGCCGAGTCGTCCGCCCGCACTGAATGTCTCTCAGGGCACCACTGCTCCGACTCAGCCTGCGGACCCACGATCTCAGCTGTCCACCTCTCAGGGGCACGAAGGGGAGAGGTCAGGCACCCCAGGAACCGCAATAATAGCGTATGAATAGGCCAGCAGCAGCGGGAGCTCCGCAAGAGCACGTCCGCTCACATCGCCGCTCAAGCCACGCCCCCATGATCAATGTATTTTGATACATTCTCATTGATGCTTCCAATAGATGAGATTATGGGCCTGCCCGGAGGTTCCCTAGGGTTCTTATGGACCTTCGGTAGAAGGTAAAAAATGGGTGATTTAGGGTAGTCTCTTTTGAGGAAACGAAATTCGTGCCAAGAAAGTAGCCCCTCGGTGCGCCATTCGTTAAGTTGTTCCCATGTTTCTGTGATACTTGTGTTATATTCACTCATGTTACTTTTGCAATAGAAATTACCACCCTCTAGTTGATACAGAGCTTCTTTCACATACATTTCTCTACCCCACAGGACAATGTTTCTCCTTTATCTGAGGGTCTTAAAATGACGTTTTTATGCTCAGCTATAGAGAAGATAAATTCCATCTGTTCTTTAGTGAGGTTAATGTCTCCCTTCCTAACTTCGGGACGAGTATGTTTAAGTTTAGTTAATTCTCTGGTCACTACTTCGTGGAAGGTATCTATCGAATCGTGGGGCATGGTAGGATAGAACACAGATTTAGGTTTAAAAGATGTGTTTACGCCCCATCTGTTCTTGTCTCTCTTACACCTACGACCTGTGGGTCTTGTTCATTATCGGATGAAAGACCTCCTAGGGAGTAAACAGTTTGGAGCATATCTACATCCCCCACTGTGAGTTCAGGTGCACTTTCAGCCCCTTCTGGATCTAGTCCTGGTTTCTTTTTCGCCAAAGAGTGCAATTTGGACAATTTCAGCTTCCTAATGAATTTTAAAATGTCTACCCTTGTCTCCGCATAGTCAAAGAGTTCAGTAGGACAGAAGGTGAGTCCTAGACAGAGAGTTTGTTTTTCTTTCAAAGTTAGTGTTCTGGATGAGAGATTAATTATCGTTCTGTTTACCGTTTGTTCATCCATCTTTATTTTATTTTCTTGTAACCACCTCGTTTGGTTCCCATTGGTTTTATGTTGTTCTTTTCTTCTCCTCTGCTTGAGTCGTCTGTTGCGATCTCCCCTGCCTCTTGCTCTTCCCCTTGGACGTTCTCGTGCTGGATTTCGTTTGAATACTGGTGGTTGTAGCATTTCTGCTTCCTTCTTGCGGCGTGTCCTTAGAAACCGGAATTCCTCTAAAAAACTTGCCGGTCTTTTAGTTATTTGGACTTCAGAAACTGTGCTTGTTTGTCTCGATGCATCAGTATCAGAATCACTTGTTACATTGGCTACTATTTGTTTGCCTTCTGTGTTGGTCTGGTTCTGTGTCTTGTTTGTTGAACCTTGTTGGTTGTATAAATAGTCATATTTTGGACTATGTGTGAGAATACACCCACTGTCGTAGTCTCCGCAATCACAATGTAATTTCCTTTGTTTTCGGTATTTAATGACATGCTCTTTGCTCAAAAACAACTAAGAATGGAGGAATTGGCATATTTACACCCATGATATACAGAGCCATCCTGGTCACTCTCACTAGTTCATCTCTTTTCATGCTTTCATTCATTAATGTATGCTCAGACATCTGGATCCATCATACATTTATTGTAGTGTCAACTTTTTGCTCACACACCACTAGCATGTGCCATAAATTTGTAGTTCATAAAATAGTTATTGACTAGTAACAGAAGTAAACGGTTATCCCTACCGGTGCCGTTAACCCCTTAGCTGCGTGGTGTTACCCCCCGTCCCCCCCCCGCTGAGCGGGGGGAGGGGGGCCGCGCGCAGCGCCCGCTGTGCGGGTGACTAGCTTGGCTCGTTATGAGGCACAGTGGAGCTGCCCTCATGACGAGCTGAGCTCGTCACGACCACACCTGTTTTGGAGCGTTCAGCACAGTGGGGAAATTATCTCCGCGTGCAAACGTTCCAACGGCTGTGACGAGCTCAGCTCGTCATGAGGGCAGCTCAACCGTCCCTCATGACGAGCTGAGCTCGTCACTAGCACACAAGGGGTTAATATCACCATAACCAATTGCTAGTGTATATCGTCTTGTAGCATGTTGCCATCTGGGTGACAGCCTTCTATAATCTGGTAATGTTGATAATTTTGCATAGATATTTCTAGCTGCACATTCACCACCTTTTGAATATTCCCCAGGCATCAAAATGAATCAGGAAACATTTTAAGCAGTACCCCTGTGCACCAGTAGGTGGTGTCATGTGGCTCCGCGCCAATGTTGTTCTACTCCAGAAGTGAAGCGCGGAGCAGAATATAGGCACCACTCAGGCGTGCTGATGTTAGTTGTTTCTTTCCAAGCCACAAGGCTCCAGGGCTACTCCTCGTCTCTTCAAAAGACTTTAAGCTCCAAAATTGTTTAAAAAATCCAGTATTTCCAAAATTGTTTCAGATATCCAGTGTGTAATGGAAAATGTCACCTCCCAAGACTACAGAGTTGATACCTTGGAGGGACTTATGCAAACAAGTGTCTGTGACATACTCGCATCCGATATGCCTTTGGTGCCTCGGGTTGGAACACAACTTCAAGGTATGCAGCTCCTTGATGAATCCTAAGGCCATCTGGGACATGAGGCGAAACCCTACATTGCCAGGCACTGGAAGACTCCTCGTCATGACCGGTCGAAGGGTATGTCTCGTTCCTGCTCCCGAAGTCCTTCCAGTGGCTAATCTTTATCGCCATTGAAGTCATCAGGTAAGTCAAAACAGAAGCAGAAATTGTCGAAGTGGGACCGTGCCCCTTCCTTCCACCCTTGAACTCCAGAGATGGTAAGAAGGCATCAATGTGCCTCCCAGTCTTGCTCCCAAAGCTGTTCCTCACCAGAGCAGATTCCGACTGTTTTCCAGAGGTAACCCGAAGTTTCTGGGATGTCTGCAATGCCGAAGCAAACTGCAGAATTCCGTGAAGCCTTGCTCTGGTTCTTTACACGTTACTGGCCCCCTCTAGCGCACCTCCTTGCCCCAAGTAACCCAGGGGGCTCCACTTGGGTCTCTGCTGTCAGGTCCACCCTCAGTGCAAGCTCCACACTAGATACATTGCCAACCCTGATTCTGGGGCCACAACTTACGCCAGACCATGACCAAGGAGCCTCTGATGCCAGGCGACGAAGTGCAACCATTTGAGGTTTTCGCTACTTCATCAAGGCTGCTCCCTGATCCACCTGGGCTGCAGCCTTTGGACAACCCATCAAATTCCAATACCTTTCACCTATCTTAAGAAAGAGCCCAAGGGGCGTGGCCGGGCCGAGCACCAAGATGGCCGCTCGACCATGAAGCTCCAGAGCAGCCAGCACATAAATGAAGCCTTGCGTCTCTGTACAGACTTCCTCGCGACGGTGACTGGGGTGGAGACGCCCCTTGGTTTGCGGCGCTGCCCAGGCTGCTCAGGTCAGTTAAAACCTGTGAGCGAGACGTCGTGGCCTGCACTGCTCGTGGCCTGACGTGGCCCTCGAAGGCCACACGTCAACAGGGTCCGCCGGAGAGCCTGAGGGCATGGTCACGTGCGTGCAGGGCTGTGGCTCTACTAAAATTGAGACCGGGGACTTCTAATGGACATTGTACCTGCTTGGAGTGGAGAGCTCCCCACTAAGGCCGAAGCACATGCCCTACGCTGTATAGTTTACCTGCAACAGGCTGCGGTGGTTGAGTGCTCGTTTTCAGCTACAGCGCTACTCCCCCCCCCCCTCCCACCCCCTTTTGGTCTTCCCATGACCAGTGCTTCACCTGAGCCGACGGGTGTCATGTGCTAGTGCAGCATTACATGACGGGCATTAAGCGCCAGGTTTGAGGGGCCCCCTTCTCCCCGTTTCAGGTGATTGGCGAGGACTGCTGGAGTTGTGTTCTGGGCGCTAGGTGGATGACTACATGTTGGTGACTGCCTGGTGGTTTACTGCTTACAGACATAGCGCTGCTGCATTCTGCACCTTGCTGTACTTTCTCAAACAGCTCTTGCAGCGAGCTGAAGTGTGCCAGTAACTCTTTCTTTCAGAGAGTTTGAAGACTTGGGGGCTAGTAGCTACCGAGGGTTGCCTTATAGTCACGACCTTTTATCCCATCGCCTACATTATAGTGTCATTTTGCCACACGATTGGGTGCAGCAACCCCAAACAGTGCCAACTTTTGTGTGATGCAGCCAAAACCCCTTGCTGCAAGAAGAATGATGAACCACCTGGGGCAGGGGCTCCTTCTTTAGATGGGGCTGCAGCAATAGTGGCAGAACTGGCTTTAAATCTATCCATGCGCGGCTCAACACATTGACGGCCCAGTTGGATGATATGCATGGCCGTATTGAACAACATGGGACCCGCATATATGCCGCTGAACAGCGAATATCAGACCTAGAGGAGGCTCAGCCTGCCACCATCAAGAAAATAAGCCGAACGTCTCCTTAAGGCGGTTGCTTCCATGGTGGAAGATTTGGAGATGCCATCGCACCGGAATAATAGTTGTATAACCGGTGTGGCAGAATCTATGAATACTGGCCCCATGAATACCTATGTTGAGCAGTTCCTTGCGGATCTTTATGGCTGGTTGGCTTTTTCCTCGACCTTCGCAGTGGAGAGAGCCCACTGATCACTTGCCCTGAGGCTAGCACCTGGCACACCTCCGCGATTCATTATCGCTAAGCTCCTCAACTTCTATGACCTAAACACAGCTCTTCGAGTAGTCCGTGACACGGGGACTATTCAACATCAGGCATGGCACTTTACTTCATCCTGGACTTTACACCTATGGTCCTGGAGGCACTCTGTAAATTTTTAGACATTAAAAGCACGCTTCAGAAAGCAAATATATGCCATGCTGTACCTGGCATGAGTTTCCATCCATATAAATGGCAAACCCATGTTTCTGATTCACCAGCAGAAGCTGCTAGTTTTTGGAAACAACATCTAGTGGAACCTGCTCTCAATACAACTGATGGAGCTGTCGCATCCTCTCAATCGTAATCGGCAGTCTCTTGAGGATCTTCTCGAACTGTTGCCCCCTATGCTGTACACTCGGTCCCCCTGCTGTCCTTCGCTGGTCTGGTGTCGGGTTCCTGGGCTGTGGCATGCTGGACCTTTGGGTGTGCACCCTTGGCACCATACTTCTGTTGGCTGCACTATGATTTATCAAGACATATAAACTTTTTTGGGCGGTCTCCAATGGGTGTTGCCTCCCCCTAGGAGTTCTCCTACAGTTTGAATTATCAGTTTCTTAATCGGGGAATGAAGGGATTCTCCGGATATTGGTTGTTTATTATCTAATGTGGGTCCTGGTTTGGAGCTTAGGGTTATTTAGTGTTGTTTACTTTGATTTTTCTACAGGAAATTAATTACGCTGTTGACCATGCATGTGCATATCCTACACATCCCCACACATACACACCTCTTAACCGTTTAAATGACCCCATCAGTTGAAGGATCTGGGACACTACTGTTGAAATGTATTACATGGAATGTCACAAGAATCTCCAATTCACGAAAAGGGCGACCAGTCCTATCTTACCTTGCCAAGCACTCTGTTCAGGTGGTGTTTCTACAGAAAACTCATTACACTCCACATTCTACCAACCGCTTTCCATCACAGTGGGGAGATAACCTGTTTTTGCTAGTTATAGTATCTTCTCTAGGGGGGTATGTATCCTGATCCACAAATCAATTTCTTTCAGGGTACGAGAAGTAGTTGCTGATCCTGAAAGTCGAGACCGCTTAGTTGCTGTAATGATGTGGACTGAGACCCTCCTACTGGTTAAGGTGTATGCCCCAAATGTTGATTCACCTGAGTTTTTTCCTAACATATCTGCACACAATTCCGCTATCCGCAGACACTATATTAATGGGAGGCGATTTTAATCTTACACTTGACCCTTTTGTCAGACACGACTGGTACTGAACAGATAACTAAGCTTCATTCAGTGCAGGCATTCGCCTCCCTATTGCAGACCTTCCTCCTAGCAGATGCTTGGCGAGCCCGAAATCCCACCAATAGGGAATAATCATTTTACTCCGCTCCTCACGACGGAACCTGGTCACGCATAGACCATCGGTATCTTTCTCCCAAGCTTATGCTAGCTGTTAAAGTAATTGAACACTTCCCGGTCACGCTATCATATCACTCACCAGTATTTCTGACCCTCCGCAACCCCACTGTTGTGCGCCTTCGCGCTCCCTGGCACATCCCCCGCTGAGGCAGTAAATGACGAAGTTTTTCGCGGCGAGATGCCATAGAAGAATATTTTCAGTTAAATACTGGCCTAGTGGAGCTGCAGGCTACCCTTTGGGAAGCTGTTAAAGTGTACATTAGAGGACTCTGTATCACCAAACATGCGGGAAGACATTACATTTGCTTTTCTCTCCTGTTACACCTTTTTATATACCTCGCGGTCACCCCCTGTGGGTCGCACTCACCGACTACCTAACCGAGGTGGCTATGGTTTGCCTCTACAATGGGCAGCATCAGTTCCTGGCCTCGCCTATCACTGCTGATGAAATCTTGCAGGCCAGTGACGACTTACAAGGTGCCAATGCCCCTAGCACTGATGGATTGACGGGCGTATTCTATAAAAACTACAAGACCCTATTGGTTCCCCATTTCATGAAAGGCCATGTGCCTTTCCTTATTGGTAGATAAGATAATTTGCCCATTCCAAACTGTTTTTGTCCCAAACCGATCCACATCGGCTAAGCTCCGCACAGTGTTTGTGGTTCTTACCCAAATCAGTCCTGAACTTTCCGCCGCTGCAATAATGTTAGACACCGAAAAAGCCTTTAGCTCACTGGAATGGTCCTTTCTGCACACCACATTCCGGAAATTAGGAGTCCCTATGGGCTTCTCGGCTCTTATCCGACCCCTGTACCCACGCCTGCTGGCCCAGCTTCGAGTAAATGGCGACCTAACCGATCAATTTGCTCTATTGTGTGGCACCAGACAAGGGTGCCCTCTATCGCCCCTCTTGTTTTCTTTGCCATGGACCAACTTGTGCGGCATCTGCAGGAGCTACATCAACAGTGCGGGTTGACTTCATTCTATGCTGATGATGAGATGCTATTCGTTCGAGACCCCAACACTAATCTCCCTCCCTTGCTTTAAGAAATCGTGCGCTTTGGAGTTTACTCTGGCCTCGCCATGAATTGGCAGAAATAGGAGATTTTCCCACTGACAGATGCCACTACACCTTTTACGCTGGTGCTCTGCCTACCCCGTGCTCCCCCCACCCCCTCCTCCGATACCTGGCCATCTTCTTGCGTCTGAGTGCTCCAGAGGTTATCTGTCTCAACTACGGACCTGAAGTCGATAGACAGGAGAAACCAATTGATCGTTTGATCAAACTTCCGCTCTCGATTGCTGATAGAATTGGCATCATTAAAATGATGGTGCTGCCCTGGTTTCTCTTCTTGTTCCCAAATGTTACCATAGCCCTTACAGCCACATTTTTTATATGCTTTGAGGTATGCTAATTAGATTAGAATCAGTTGGTGTACTTTGACTATGCCATACCAGCTCAGAGGATTTGTGTCCCTGCTTTTTATTTATATGACTTGGTTGCGCAAGTACATTATGAGTACAATTGGTACCACCCTGACACTAGACTGCAATATTTGAAACCGGAGTGGTCACAAGCCTGCTCTTGCTCTTTTTCCTCTATTATACCTCGAGGCCTTCCCAGGCCACCGTCCGAGGTGCAAACATTGCATACCACATACTGGACTTGGGTTAGGTTACAACACTATTTGAATGCTGACCTCCTCTATTCCCCGCACATACCATTGCAGAATAATCCCTGGCTGCCTCTGTTAAAGGGTACCTGTTTTGTTTATGTATTTTTTGTCGTTTTTGCAGTAAGGTAAGAGAAACTTGGCTGGATCCTAAAATGGCTCTTAGCTTTAACATTGACTAACAGGGAACCTCATGTGGAAGATCAGCTCTTTTGGGGATTTGCTAGAGCACAGAAGGCAGGAGAGGACCATCTCCCAATGGATTGTGCTCTGCATTAAAGTATGCTACACATTGGCTCAGAAGCAGTCCCTTGAAGGTTTGCGGGCTTATTCCACCAGAGCCAAGGCTGCATACAGGGTGCCTCACTCCTTATGAAGCATTACACTCTAAACAGCTAGGTCTGTTGAGATTGGCATTTTTACTGCTTGGTCTTGTAAGCCCATTTGGTTTTAGCCAGATCAGATGCACCACCTGGGAGATACTGCTTTGATGCACTGATTCACTTGACTTGTATGTGCAGACACTGTTGTCTCAATACTTAGTTCATTGCCTGCTCTCACCGTACTCTCAGCCACCGTCATATTCTGGCTCATTTCTATATTTATTATACCTGACTAACTTTCCCTTAAGATCTAGGGATATTGACAATGCACCAAACATGTGATAACATGGCCACCACTAGCCTCTCTAACAGCACGTACATCGGACTCACTCCCCTCTATGTCCGGTGTTCATGACACCTATACCGCTGATAACGATACCGTGCGACCACAACGCAGTACCTGTTTACAACCACCGCTATGGGGAGGTGAAGAGCCAATATCAGCGTTTTGTAAATAACTAATCCCTTCCCAAGCCTCAAGTTATCCTATAGCTTGTACTATCATTGGTTATAGTTATAGCGTTCGAATACAGGACAGGACTCATTTGTGAGGCCCTAATAGTTTCACACTCCCTATAGACTTCAGCATTATATAGGGATCGTTCTCATACCTAAGATGGCCGCCGCATTGGCACTGTTGAGACTTCGGCTCGCACGGGGGCAGTGAATGCATACCTTTTCCAGCAATGCGCATGCGCGGGAACGAGCCGTGTGACCACGGCCCCCGCAGATCCCACTGGTCGTGAACGCGATGGTTACAAGAAGGAGGATGTTTGTTCGGACTCTCTACCAGTCGCTCCAGGTACCGACAGGATACCGCGTGGGGGTAGGTGTTGCAGGCAGAGACCGCACACCACTTGGTTAAGTTTTCATGCTCCAACTCGGTGTTTGATGCCATGTCCGATTTCGCCATTGTGACGGTCCGGGCTAAATGTGACGCTCCGGGCTCAATGTGCCGGTTCTCGATTGTGTAGCCTAGCCGCCGCTTCCCAGTTGCTGCGGGGGCTGCCTTGCACTTGCAGTCTAGATAGGGCACATCGGTCCCCACCTGGTTGCTTTCTGTCAGGCTGGCGCGACCGTGTCGGCCCCGGCTCTCTCCCTCCGCTAGCTACTGTGTGTGGAGTGGGGGGGGGGGGGGGGCTGATCTCGTTTTGTCAAGCATTTAGTCTTTGACTTCCTTGTGGAGGGGGGAGTCAGTTGCCCTCACCGCCGCTGTGTAAATGCTCAGGCTGCCAGCCATACCGCTCCGAGTAGGGAGAAAGGTATACATGAGTGACGGCTCCATCCCCGAGCCCCGCCCATCGAGCCAAGTGACGCCTTAACTACGACTGATTACTGGCTCCCACTAAGGTTCCCTCTCCCCTCTGTTTCCTCCCTTAGGTACCTTACTCAAAGGTGCAGGTCCCACAGGAGCAGATTGCGGGTCACCTTAGGGAAATTCTTACGGTAAGCTTTACACTATACACTGTATTACCCGTATCCTATCATTTGCAGTCTCACTTGAGATTTTTAAGTACCACTACGGGTGTTCTTTGTCTAAACAACACCCACTGTTTTTAATTCTTGTCACTAGTGTGTCTTCAATTGCGTAGAGAACTATGTACCTAGTTAATAATGGAGTACCACACTGACTGCCTTCACTGCTGTGTGCTCTCCCTTCCCTTCTAGGTTGCATCACTATAAGCAGGTCCAGCCGGCCTGCTTGTTTACTGACCTCAAGATATAAGGTTGTAATTTAATATTCACTGTGTAGTACTGAGCACTTAGGTCCTGAAGAATTGCAATGATTGCAAGAAACATGTCGACCTGATCAGAGGGTTGTAGATATTTTGCTGTGAACCTTCCCAGCACGTATCTCCCCTCCCACCGTTTTAACTAAGGGAGTCAGCCACGCTAATAAAGTTCCCTGTGGGCTGACCCACCTTTTTTAACTCACCACCACTTCATGACTACACTTTCACTTGCCCTCTCACACGCTTGCACCATATGGCTGGAACAAAAGATCTCCAATAAAGAGCCCCTTTACGGGTGCCCGTCAGACATTGCAGCGCCAGTCTGACGAGGAGCAGAACCCATATGATGAAGCATGACACCTAGCTTGCTGGGTGTGTGAGGGTTTTAGTTCCAAAAAGAGAATTCCCCCTCCCTTTTTACTGTCCTCTACGCTACACGCACACTCCTAATTTCACAGTCCCATCGGGGAACTTTATACCCTTCTTGTGTTACTAGATACTGCTTTGATATCTGTTCAAAAGGTGAGGAATCTGTCCTTGCAAGTATCAGAAGAACAAGTTATTTGCTTCTGTAACACACTTTATGGTAGATGCTCTTTCTAACCATGGATTCCTCACTAATCCTTCCCATTCTGTGGACTGGGCTTTTCTCCGCCTGAAAAGTTCCCAAATGTAGAGATCTGCACACCTTATCAAAGCCAATTTGATGGCTCTGCAGCTGGTGGCACGGACAGCTTTGAAAGAAACTGCATCAGTGTGCATGTGTGGCGCCTATATGTGCTTCGACACAGCATTTCCGTAGTGAAACATCTATGCAGAGCTGCACAGAGCCAGCTACTAGAGCGCACGAGTACTGCTTAAACTGTTTCCAGGTCCAGTCTGACACCAGGGGAATACTCAAAAGGTTGGAATCTGCACTGAGCCACAGTATGTAGCAGAAAGAACATTACTGAATGTAAGTAACTTGTTCGTTCTTGCCGAGGTATTTGGTTACTTGGACAGTTGGTTTTAAAGGGTTATTGTATTTGAGGCAGAGCTACAGTGATAACTGTGTTTTGATTTGGAGCCACATCCGGATATGGTCTCAAGAGTTTAGTACATACCTTTAGCAATCTTCTGTCCAAATCCATGTGTTAGAGCAGATGCCGATTACTGCCAGGCACTTTTCCTGAAATGTCTTGTTCTAACATCCAGGCTCTGACGTGGCCGATGTTGTCATGGGGTTTACCCTGATGCCATGGCCATTGAAGTTTGAAAAATGTAATTAATAGAGTATCGCCAGAATTAGCTCCCTTTCAGTAGTTCTCTGTACAACCAACCTTGTGTCTCCCAGTACTCTTGAGTTAGATTTGCTTATAACCAGGTTAAATCATTTGTAATCTATAGTGTCTGGTGCTCGTCAAATTCATAGATTCCCCTTCTTTACAGATCATGGTTTTACTTCTCAGTCTTTTATAAAAAGAAAAGTTGTCTGAGTCTAGCCAGGAAAATGCAGAGTTAATGTGAGTGAATAGTAATTTGCTTATTCTTTCCAAGAATAGTTGTAATGCACAACTATGAGAAAGATGTTAAGACGAAGAGGAAGTAAACACCTATTTTTGGCTGGTAAACCTTGGTATTTCTGGGAAAGGAAATAGGCATGGAGTTTGATAATAGGGTTGCTTTAGGTAGAAGGCCATGGTTAATCCACTCTTAATCACTGTCAAAAGTTTGAAGGTTATACCATTTTTTCTAAATGTTGTTTAAGATATTAATTTAAAAAGTGCATTGTTCGCTTCCCCAATCTTCCTTCACCCCCTGTGCCCCTCCCCCATTCAAACCCTAGTTCTCATAAGTTTCCCTTTTCATATTCAAAATTGTACCTGTGTGCTGTGCTGCTTGCACTTGTGAGAAATGCATGCTTAGAAATGGGAGATAAACATATGATGTTAAATTCCTTATTGACTTGCGGGCACTCGTTTCCTTAATGTCATTTTATTCTTTTCTTTCAGAAAGCCTTCCAGACAGGAACAAACACACGTTTGGATGAGCGTACCTTTGCTATGTGTCAAATAAAGAACCAGCCCCTTGTATTCTTCATGCTAATGACCCATCCCAATTTATACAGAGTTGACAATTTGACTGATGAGGTATGTAAGATGTGTTGCCTTCCTTTCACCTACTGCTACTGCCTCCTTAATTTCAACTTACAAAGGTGTGAATTTTCTACTAAATATCATAAAATATTGCCGAAGAGAAAAGCCGGTTGTATATGTACATCCGCCCACAAAGTGAATTCTGGTGATCCCCAATATAAACCCTCCTATGCGTATCTCCAAAACACTCACCATGATAACAAACGTTATAATGGCTTATAGAGACTTTTTTCTGCATTCCCTAAGATGTTTACCTCTTAGTAGGATTTTGTCAGAATTATTTTTTGGGGGGGGGGAACATTGAATAATTGAGTTGGGGTGTAATAGATTACGAGAAAGCAGTTTGACATTCCCTCTGAGTCTCCACCACTTACGCTAACATGTTTAACAGACTGTACTATCCTAATAGTCCCTTTTTCGCCGTGAATTCTCTTAAAATAGCTGTAGAAATAAAGGCAGTCCACCTGAGAGCCCCAACCAAAAAGTGTGTGTGTGTGTGTGTGTGTGTGTGTGTGTGTGTGTGTGTGTGTGTGTGTGTGTGTGTGTGTGTGTGTGTGTGTGTGTGTGTGTGTGTGTGTGTGTGTGTGTGTGTGTGTGTGTGTGTGTGTGTGTGTGTGTGTGTGTGTGTGTGTGTGTGTGTGTGAGAGAGTGTGTGAGAGTGTGAGAGTGTGAGAGTGTGTGAGTGTGTGAGTGTGTGAGTGTGTGAGTGTGAGATGGATGGATGGATGGATGGAGATATGCGTGCTGCTCAGGTTAAAAAGAATATGTAGCTGTGAGGAAGAAGAACTTAAAAAGGCCCAATTTAACTCTAAACTAAGATTCCTTGCCTGTGGTTACTCTGCCCAAATTATTCATCCAGCTATCTCAAAAACAGAAAAATAAATAGGGTCAATATATTTAACAGACAATCAAACATGGACACCAAACAATGCGACCCAAAAACCGTAGATCGACTAATCATGACATATAGCAAACGAGCGGCAACTAAGAACTATAGTAAGGAAACAGTGGCTATTCATTTTAAGCTATCCTATCATTGGCACGCTGCTCCCAAAGAGACCGGTCATCACCTTTAAAAGATCACTTTCAATGAGCAATGCCCTTGTCAGCAGTAGTCCAGAACTGTTGTATGTCTGCAATTGCCTTTCCTCTCAAAAACATTTTTTAGATGCAATGCTTGCTCGGCATGCCACTTTGGTGTAAATACATCACAATATGATACTCCGTTTCATAAAAAGCCTGTAAAATAGACAAACTCCTTACCGGCAGAATTGGTTTTGATGTGTATTTACTTGCATGTATATATTAATTAAACTATATAGTGAGTATGAAATTGTAGTTGCATAAACGCATTTTGCAACATATCCGAGCAATAACTAACATGGATCCCTTATATCCAGTGGCTCATCAATTCAAGAAGACACATAAAAATAATGTGAGTTACAGTAAATATTTTGTAATTGACACAGTACCTAATTTGAGGCGAGGAGGCAATCGAGAAGCAATATTGTGTAGACTGGAAACAAGAAATATTTTAGATTTAGAGGAAAAATCCTAATGGGCTCAGTGCTAGTGAAGAGATATATATATATATATATATATCTGTAGTAACTGGCTTTTGAGCTTTTTCTTTTCTGTTCCTTCCCCTATATGGATATCTTTAAGCAATGCCCTTAACAAAAAGAATTGGTCTTGCTATTCCAAGGGGTTTTACATGTTGATTATGATATGCATTATATAATTTTTTTAAGTGAAACATGAGGGGATTTCTGTAAGAAAGTGTATTTAAATAGGCAGCAAACATGTTAAGTTTATATTGTACAATAATAGGCACATTGTTGGCCTTTTAAAAGCACTTAGTCTCTTTAAGGGATATAAGTTTGGCTGGTATACTTTGCCCACAAGGGCGGTATTGAGGCAAGAGATAGTTCACAAAAATGGAGCTCTTTAAAGGATTGAGTGGTTATAGAAGATCATAAAACCACAAGATACACTAAGACCACATCGATCAAAAAATAACATAGTAAAGGAATCATTGTGGAGATTGTTTTGATAATGAATAAACAAATGGCATTTAATCAAAACGTACAACATGCATTATGCACTTTTTATTGCAGATTTTGCCCCAGTGTACTATTTGGTTATATGAATTATATGAAATTATGGCAATCTGCCATTTTTTAATTGAATAATTGCCTACATTGTAAAAATACGTAATTTTGCATAGGTGTTCTAATAATTAGTATTTTAATATAGGGATTGGCCACTATGCACATATAGACCTTATGTATGGTTTAAACTCAATAACAATGTCTTTTATCTTGTGCAAACAAAAAGAAAAAATTAAGAATAATATACTTGACCATTTGTTCACAGTATCCGTGATATGTTTACAGCCAAGAAATGTCGAGGGGTAGATTTTGTTTGAGTATTTAGAAGTATTTTGTCTATCATAGAATCAACTAACACTATGTCACTCTAAAAGGGTGTAAACTTTACAGGATGTCATGTGATCAAGGCCAGGTATGCCTAAATGCATCATGGCGGATGTGAGAACACTAGCAAAGTGCTCATTGGTTTTGTTTTTCATTAAACAGTTGCTGTATTTCATTAAACAGCAACACCCAACATGGAACGCCAACGCGTTTTGGCTTACACCTTCAACCAGGCAACCCCATGACCCACAACCACCATATATTTCTTTTTAAACTGTGTTATGTTCTTCATTAATTTCCTGTCAACAGCATCTGGACCACCTACTTCTCCATCATGTCTCACAGTTTCAGCCACATTGGAGTTACTTCTGATTGCACGCCGTGCCATAAATCCCAAATTCGCACTACATGTAAAATTTTAGTTTTTAGAGGTATGATGATCACTTTATGTGTGGACCAGAAATTGAAATTCTACAACTGAAAATTCATTATTAAATGATAATGCTCAACCAATTAAATACCTGCCATACTGCACAGGTTTACAACTGTTGTAAATTGCATATTTAATGGAGTGTCATGTTTCTTCAATACAGCCCAATGGCATATATATTGTTGTTAAACCACAGTATTAAATTGCTAATGCCTATATATAATTTCCTATTTTTCTATTGTGAATATCCTATGCATCTATTATTATTTCAAGATAAAGTATAAGTGCAACCAATATGTATAAATTTTTTTATTGGATCACCTACTATTATGGTTGTGTCCCAATATTGTTGCACAAACCACATAAAGTGCAAATGCATACTTCTCAACAATTTCCCACAGGGATCAGCCACACCCCAACTAAAGTGGAAGTTATTTCTATAAACTATTCTTGTGCTCTCATCGCTGTCACCTAAAGTGCTGATGCATAGACATAAGCACCAACTCGAAAGTAACAGGTATATCCAGTATAAAATGCAAATACTGTTTCTAAACAAGTCGCGCTACCTATTCTGCCAAAATGCCTCTAAAGTGCAAGTGCATATTGGTAAAAACTCAACTCAAATCCTAAAATGCAAATGTTGCTTATAGGAGTATGCATATATGATATTATCACTCTATATATGCTAATAAAGTGCAACTGCATAAACAATATTGTTGCACAAACCACATAAAGTGCAAATGCATACTTCTCAACAATTTCCCACAGGGATCAGCCACACCCCAACTAAAGTGGAAGTTATTTCTATAAACTATTCTTGTGCTCTCATCGCTGTCACCTAAAGTGCTGATGCATAGACATAAGCACCAACTCGAAAGTAACAGGTATATCCAGTATAAAATGCAAATACTGTTTCTAAACAAGTCGCGCTACCTATTCTGCCAAAATGCCTCTAAAGTGCAAGTGCATATTGGTAAAAACTCAACTCAAATCCTAAAATGCAATTGTTGCTTATAGGAGTATGCATATATGATATTATCACTCTATATATATATATTTATATATATATATACTTATAAAGTGCAACTGCATAAACATGAACGGTTATGCAAATTAAAGTGCTGGTGCTATATATAAACAATTACCACTATGGTTCAACTTCCATTGCGATCCATTCCCTTTTATTGAACCATATGTTCTTTGGTGATCATATGAGGGTCAATGAATCCTCATAAATCACTCTGCATGCAGCTTTACACTGTGGTACGACCACTTGTGACTAATCTGATTCTTTAACGTACTGTGAAAAAGCCTGCTACAAGTCCCTTTCAACATTCTCTAAAGTACAAGTGATGTACAGTGCATCACATAATATTTGAATCAAAAACATTTCCTATTCAGCATATATATCAGTTCAGTTCTCAGATTCTGGAGGTAATGTGTGCCACTTGGTGTGGTTGTGGATTTAGCCTGAGTATTCGAGAACAGCAGTAGCTCCCTGTTTTTAGTCAAGACCCTCGGTTTGGCTTCCCTGAGAAGTTTTATGGATATCCTCTCTCGGAGAACGATGCAATCATCAACCTGGCTTATGTTTCAAATAATTTATCAGTTGAACAGATACTACGTGCCCTTAATATCTGACTTTAGGGTATACTCCATTTCAATGAGCGTGGGTGACCACTATTGCCATGTAGAATAGAATTACAGGCACACATTGGTTTGGATGGAATTCCTTACCACTTGTAACTTTACATCCAAAAAAACTCAATTTCTGACATGCTCCATTTTATAGTCAGCTGTATATTGTAGGGATTGGTGTTCAAATTTGCAACATACTCACTCAATTCCTCATCTCCATCCCACAGGATAAACAAATAGTCAATGAGGCGCACCCATGATGAAACCTTACTAGTGTGGTGTGCATTACACTCAGCCCATGCAACTTCTTTCTTCCACCAGCCTATATAGATGTTGGCATACATGAGGGCAAGTGCTGCCCCCATCGCTTTGCTTTGTTTCTGGAGATATCTTTTTTTTTTAAGAAAGATGTTAGGCAAAGAGAGAGCATCGTAATATGTTGCGCAAGTGCCCGTGTTCTTGATCTTAAAAAATAGCAGCAAGCCTCTATACCATAGTCATTGGAAATAGATATATACAGAGAACAGACATTCATAGTTACCATAATATATCTACTACCCCAAGGGGTGTTATTGATCTTGCATTAAAAATCATTCGTATCCTGTATATACAATGCAAGACATGTGACTTAATTTCATAAAAATAAATCTAAAAACCTGGAGAAGTTCTCTAGTAAAGACCCCATCATACTAACAATTGGTCTCCCTGGAGGGTTTCGAAGATCCTTGTGCACCTTAGGGAAACAATAGATGGCCGGTGTCTTGGGGTGTTCAATCTTTACGTACAATTGTTCCTCAAGTGACAGCCGCCCCTGTTCAGCCCATCCCTTGAGCATAGTATGATACTCCCTTTGATGGTTATGAATAGGGTTACTTTTCAATTTGTGGTAGTGTTCTTTTACCTTCAACTGTCTGCTCATTTCCCTGTTATATTGACAGGTGTTCATAATGACGTTGCCGCTTTTATTTGAGGATAATAGGTCTATTATTCCTCACCATAAACTTATGGCTTTTCTGACGTTCAGCCGCCCTCAGTTTATTGATGTCATCCGTTAATAGTTCATAGAACACATCAATCAAGTTACCACTTGGTAATTGCGGTATGAATCTACTTCCAGGTTTCAATCTGCTGTCAGTGGTATGATCTGTTGAGAATCCTATTTGATTGAGTAAGAGGATTTTGATTTCATTTGATGCCGATATGGGCCCACTTGTCTCCTCACTATCTAGGCTGTTCATTTCTAATATGTCCGGAATATCACCAATGGAGAATTGCACAGCATTTGTGTCAGGATGACTGATACTGGTGGCCTTTCTGGGGTTCTTCACAGCAAAATGCTTATACAGTTTTCATTTTCTTACAAATTTGTAGGCCTCTATCCTAAAATTGACAAAGTCCGGTCCTACCGAGGGGCAAAAGCTTAGGCCATAATTCAAAATCTTTAGCCAGCCTGGTGTGAGGGGGACACCCAAGGTGTTAATCACAGTATTGTCCGCATCCCCTTCCATTACATTAAAATGTTAATCCTGTGGTTCTTTTGTCGCTCTCCCCTTTCCTTTTCCCCCTCCTAGTTTTACATTGCCTTGCCCTAGGCCTCTGCTCTGCCCCCTGCCTTATTGGGGCAACACCATCCTCTGCAGCTGCATCTCTTCCTGAAAATCCAATTTTTCTCTGGATCCTTCATCTGCAGAGGACCCTGGTTCGGAACTTCCTTCTGTGTCATTGCACTGCCCATTATATTCAACTTCTCCTTGGCTCTAAAAGGCTCATATTTCTTGCCAAATGTATAGATCTTCCCAAATTAATAGTCCAATTTGTCTCTGTTGAATTTGTGAGCCTGGCATTCCTCCATTTTCTTGAGGAGTGCTTTCACTTCCTCCTTCTCTTTGACTATCTCAACGTCCTTTAAGAGTAGATCTAGAAATGCTGTTTGCTCTTCAATGCGTTGCCTCGCATGGGTAATGAGTGTTTCCATTAGCCAAAAGGAGCAACCTTCTGTATTTGATCTCCATTCCTCAAATAAATCTACATCCATATACTCAAACATGGGCATCACAAAAATGTGCACCCGGCGTGTTATCCTTTTGCACTCAATGTATCTGGTCAGTGACATCGCCCACCATTTTTTGGATTCTGCAATTCGTGCTTACTCCAATTCTCTGATCATCACCAGTGGTGTTCTTGCAGCCCCCATTCTTTATCGGCATGTTGCTGTTGTTGTTGTGCGACTAAATACATCCTGGGCCACTTTCTCCCACTGAACTCTTTGTGCTGTCATCTTAAAAAATATATATATTCGATTAATATCACGGTTCTGTACAGGCTCTCTGTTCCTCTGATACTGCACTCAAAATCTCACTTAATTCAAAGCCATTCGAGACCAGAAAATAGCCTAACAATATGTAGCTGTAGTCAGATGTTGCTAAATTGAGATATATATATATATATATATATATATATATATATATATATATATATATATATATATATATATATATACACACAAACACACATATACATTTACATACACATACATACACAGCTCGACCAGGTACTTGCCAAACTCGCAGGCCGGTGCTCTGCTCGTGAAGGTGGAACTGCTGTACACATCTGTTTCAACACTTCCAAGGAAGAACTTTTTTTCCTCAAAGTGTTTTTTTGCTATGGCGGGTCCCTCTAGGATCTCAGAAGCGGAGCTAAAGGGGTCAGGGTAGTCCTACCATGCGTCCTTTTCTTTCTTTTTTTAAAATGTTTTTCTTTGAGACTCGGCTGAAGCAGAGTCTCAAGATGGCTGCCAACACTTCCCGGTGAAAGTGCTGGCAGCCAATCAGATTTCAGCACACGGACTGTCGATTCCTCAGAAGATCCGCGCCGCTAGATATACAAATTTGGTATTCATTTAATACCTCTAAAGCTAAGGAATGGATTTACACTAAATCATAAAAATGCTTCTTCCTGGACCAACATCTATCTTTTTGGTAAATTTGGTGTAATTGGTCCAGTGGTTCGGGCTGTAGTCCTCTTCAAATCCTTATGGGAATTAACATGGGTAAAATTATTTTCAGGGCGACTTCTTGCAGCGTGCTGTTGGTGATTTGGACAAGGAAATTGACTTGACAACTCGTAGTCTCCCTCGATCCCCTGTGCTATTTCCTTCCCAAAATGCCCCTGTGCTTTCATGTCCAGTTACTCCAGAAAAATCTCCCACTCGCGAACTTGTGATCATGGACCAGAACAAATATGGGGCTGTTGTCCATTCCTCACTCATCGGGGTGGTGTGTGTCCATTGGACATCCAAATATAGCTAGCAGCTTCAAATGTGGGCCCTGGAAGGGAGCAAGAGCAAAGGAGGAATGGCCCCTCGATCGGGAATTTGCCAAGCGCAGGAAGAGCATTGGTTCGCAGCCCAGCCCTGCAGATTCTACAGCTGTGCTCAGCCCGGACCTTGTTTGACACTTTTAAGGCATTGTTGTTAGCAGCACTGGATTGTAAATTAAACCCTATCCTTCATTGCCTATTAGCTATTGAAAAGGACCTGAATAAAAGGATTTTTTTTTTCTCACGAGATGATCCCACAGTGTTGACAGCTGTTTCTCTGGGCCTAAATGCACCACGGGCCAGCACAAGGTATGGCGCACAGAATTTTGGCACAACACGTGGAGCACCCTAATCCTTTTCCAAGTTGATACCTGATTGCTTACCTGGCCAGAGATGTGACTGGTTTGCATGTTATCGGACCAGACAATGAATAACAATACGCCAGTCATTGGCGACAAGGTCCATAGATGGTGCTTCTTCACAGCACAGGTTGAACCTGATATCAGGACCTGTAGCAAGTATGTTCTCTATCCCAGGCACTGTAGCAAGTATGCACTCTATGCCAGGAACGGTTTCAAGTATGTCGAATGGAACCAGAGATAACTGTTCAGGGGCATCCAGTAACTTTACCCAGAGTGAGGTACTTTACATCTGCCACCTGATTCAACCCCATTTGTAGTGATTTTAGCAAATATACCTAGTCTTCCTCCTGGCGCAAAGGAAGACCTCAACTCAAGAACAAAGTTGTGTATTGTTTGAATTCTAACATTGCAACAGGTTTGCAGGTGGAAACCCACGTTATCATTTTACATAGGACATCTTGGATGGGCGGAATTAAGAAGAATTGTGACAGGGATTGTATCACCATCAATTTTAACAGCCCCTAAGTTGTGGATAGGATTTTAAATTTGGCTTCCTGTTTTAATCCTCTGGGTTCAAACTCTGCTCTTGTGGCCCTCCCTCTTGGTTATTTTTATAGACCCCAGATTAACCCATTGTTTCCATCTAGAAGTTTGCAGATGTGGGTCAGGGGAGCCAGCGTGAGGTAATCCCAGGAATAGTCACATCCAACCGATTTGTGCCATTGAGTTCACTAGACTACTGTGATTGACTTTGAGCGTAGCTCCTCTCAGGCCCAATATTCTTCCAACACAGCGCCCTGTTGGTCTCTTGGAATTGGCCTGATCAGTTCATAAGGGGTGCAACTTTATTTCCTGGAATATCACAGGCTTGGCAATTAAGTTTAATGATCCAGAATGGGTACTTTTAAAAATAAAAAAGGTTTGATGTGATCTACCTTCAGGAGAAGTGGGCTACAGAAAATTGTTATTGTTTGAAAGAATATCTATCAATCAATCAATCAAGGAATTTGTAGAGCGCACTACTCACCCGTGAGGGTCTCCAGGCGCTGGGGGGTGGCGCTGCTACTGCTCCAACAGCCAGGTCTTGAGAAGCCTCCTGAAGGTTAGTAGTTCTTGGGTCTGCCTTAGGAGGATGGGGGAGGGTGTTCCAGGTCTTGGTGGCGAGGTAGGAGAATGATCTGCCACCGGATGTCGCTCTTGGGATGCAGGGGGTGGTGGCGAGGGAGCGTTCGGCGGAGCGGAACTGGCGGTGCGGGGTGAGTTGTCTGTTGAGGTATGCTGGTCCGGTGTCGTGGAGTGCCTTGTGTGCGTGGGTGAGGAGCTTGTTGATGGGCAACCAGTGCAGGTCTCTCAGGTGGGGTGTGATGTGGCTGTGTCGAGGGATGTCGAGGATCAAGCAGGCCTAGGCGCTCTGTATGCATTGCAGTAGTTTCAGTAGTTTGGCTGGGGTTCCCGCGTAGAGGGTGTTTCCGTCGTCCAGCCTTCTGCTGACTAGAGCCTGGGTGACCATTTTTCTTGTGTCGGTGGGGATCCACCTGTAGATCTTGCGGAGGGTGTTGAAGCAGGAGGATGAGACGGCTTCTACGGGAAGAGCCAAAGGGGGCTTGGTTACTTTCATTTCTTTAGCAGTTCAAGCCAGTCCTGTCATGTTGTCATCAGACTGTCCCACTCTACAGGCATTGTTGCTAGCTAGCGGTGCAAATAAGTTAATGTTTTTAATTTTTTATAACTCATTAGTAAGCTTGCCTGAAGTATGTAATATATCATAGTTGGGTTCTTTTTTGAGAAATGTGACTCGGGACAAAGTGTACTGCTCCAGTGTCCTCATAGCAGGAAATTTTTAATGTCCATCTGTGTGGGGACCCTGGGCTTGAAGGGGGTCAAAGATGTAGGTTCTCCACACCATTCAGGCCTGCACATGGAACATACCTACTATGGCTGCCTATTTAATGCTATTATGAATGAGTTTGACTTAACCTCGGCTATGAACAAATTGCCCCCAGATAAGAAGGATTTTGCGCTCACCTTCATCGGGAGAGGGTGTGAGCCCTCCATCAATTTCATTTTAGTCTATGCACCCTTTTTTCTTACATAAGGGACTTCACCGTCCAGGAGAGCTTCTCTAGTGACCACAACCCGGTGTGTGTATGTGTGTGTTAACTGGTTGCCCTGTGCATCACAACGATTAAGAACATAGTCAAGGTGTCCCTGTTATCTGTGGAAGGGTGGAGGAGACTAAAGTGGGCTCAGATCATTCCTGATCAGTATCAGATATCCTGGAGGCTTTTGATAGTGTGACAGGAGCTATAGCTAATATATTACATGCGCAGGTAAGCGTTTATCTCATATAGGCCCTAGATAGTTTGATTCTGAGTGTTCATGTGCCACTAGGAGGTTGAAGAAAGCACTGAATATCAGACCAAGAGATTCCATGTCGGTCAAGGAGTATCGTAGACAATATAAAGCCGCCCTGGCAAAGCACAAGTCTGCTTTAAAACAGGAGGCCTGGTTAGATTTGATATAGTCCAACACCCTGAAGAATAGTGTGAGACGTTGGCCTGGCATATGCTGCCCACTAGTTATAGTGGGCACCTTGCACCAGTCTAAACAACCCTTATTGATGATAGGTTTACGACAACCTTTATTGAAAGCTATCCTAGTGGCAACAGTAAATAGCACTATATACAATGGGCCCCAGGGGGAGACCAAACCATATATTAAGAAAGTGGAATAAGAGCCACGACTTGACACAGTGCATAGAGCACGTAGCATCGCTAGGACTCCAAGGAACCACCCAAGGTAGTGACACAGGGGACCCACCGGGAACGTGTGCAGTGTGAGAACACAGCTGCGAGCTCCATACAATCCTGTGGGAAAGTCGTGGTTAGAATTTTAAAGATTAAGGACACTTCGGATAGGACTTGGAGCAAACCCTTTTAGACTTAGAAGGTTCTAAGGCCAGCACGAATGTGAGCACCGGAGTACTCGTGTTACCTCACCCAGGGAAGCCAAGTGCATAGGTGCCAAATGGTGTCGGGACTAGTCGCTGTTTTCAATGGGGAGTTGCTGCAAAGTGCTGCTGCCGTGGGCAGGAAAAGTGTCCGGTGCGATCCAAGCCTGGATCGGAGATGTGAAGAACCTGAAAGCAGAGGGGACAGAGTCTGGGTCACTTCAGGGTGACCAGGGGCACGGTAGACCAATGCCCACCAATGTCCGGTGGTTCAGGTGCGATGAGGTGAAGCTTGACTCTGCTGCCACGGGGACCAGGAGACGTCGACGATGACCAGAGTCCGTATGGGATGTGTCCCACGAAGGATGTAGAGTGCTGGGGGGGTTCGGTGTCCGGATCAGAGACCAACAAGCCTTGGCAACAGCAACCCAAGCGGTGAGAGTAAAAAGGCTTCGGGATGGACCAACAAGATCCTGGTGGTTCCCCAAGAGATGGAGAGCAAGGGCACGTCTGGAGCAACTAGGTAAACCTGTTCAAAGTTACAGTACCCTTCTCGGGGGGACACAAGTCGACGGACAAGGGATCGCGAAGGGACCTCGAGAGGAATCACTAAATACCAGCCCCACGGGTCACTCGTGGAATGTAGGCCAGTAATCTTCGGTGGAATCACTGCTTGGGGTCTGGACTACAAGTAGCCCAAAGCACAGCCTCAGGGATCGCCAAGAAGCATATGCAGCTGCAAATGTGCACGGTTTTCAAGGGTTCTGGTTTCACGGTCCCCACGAGGGCTTTGAACCTCAAGTTTGCTGAGAGCACGGACCAGCCTCAGGGAAGCTTGGAAACCCACCTCCTGTATTGCAAAGTCTTTGGAGTCCTTCAAGAGCTGCGTAGTTGCAAACCGGACAGATACGTCTTTGGTGCCTGCCTTGTAGGGGAGTAACTCCTTTACTCTAAGGGAGATTCTTCAGTCATCCAACGAAGTGTAGATAGTTGAAGTTCTGGGATTCTGTAGCAGAGTTTCGTCTAGGTAAATCTAAAGTCCTGTAGTCAGGGGTTCCTACTTTACACCCAAGAAAGGGGTGGGACAAACTCTGGGGACCCACCTATGGGAAGATCAGGACAGAGGGGTGGTTACACCCATGTCCTTTGTCCAGTTTCGCTGGTAGGCCGGCAACCGGTTTGAACTGGGCTATGCACAGGGACACCAAATGTGCCCCCAGTGCAGACATCAAAGCACTCTTGGAGTGCACCCACCCAGCCCCAATACACTAAAGCCTGTCTGGGAGGTGGTTACACCTCCCTGTGACTGGAAACCTATTGTCCAGCCTCTCCTGCTGGAGTTTCATCCAACAGCAGGAGGGCAGAAGCGTGTATGTAGCATCCATCTTGTGATGCCAAAGTTCTGTTAAGCTGGTACCGGGTATACCCGTGTAGTCATATTTCTCCCTCTAGGATGGTGGAATCATACCTCCCCTGCCAGGACTGGCGGGGAGGTATGATTCCAAGGTTTTTGACACCAAACACGACATGTGTCCTTGCAGCCATTCCAAAGTTAGCATTTACAGTGAGGTTATAATGCGCGTAAGAGTATATGGTATGGCTGCATCACAGAACAACCCCAGAGAATAGATCCCGAAGGCTGCACAGGGGCCCTGCTCATGCATGGGCACCCTCTCACACAAAACCAAGCACCCTGCCTTCAGGATTGATAAGGCCTGCCATAGAGGTGACTGAAGGTTTATATGTGTAGTGATATAAGGTAGATATAGGAAACCTACACCACCTTACACAGGCTGCTGTAGCAGACCTGTTGTGTCATTTTGAGTGGTCTCATGGGTGGCATAATACATGCTGCAGCCCCTGAGAGTCCTCTGGGGTACCTATGCCCTGGGTATATAGGATACCATATACTAGGGACTGATAAGGGTACCCCAGAATCCAATCTATGGTGTGCCTAAAGTACATGCTATCAGGAAGCAGCTAGGCTGGGGCCCTGGATAGCAGGGTCCCACCAGACTAAAGTCGAAAAACAGTGAAACATCAGCAAAAAGTGGGGGTAACTATAAGAAGCAGATCCAACTCTCCTACACATAGCTCCAAGTTTTGGAGCATTATCAATAATCCGTTCCTGGCAGAAGACTGTGCCAATTTACTGGATGCTCATATCAAAGAGGAAGAGTGGGTTAGCCATTTTGAGGGTATGTTTCAGACAGACCTTAGTTCTAGGGAAGCCCATGATATCGTAGAGCAGAGGTCTTCAAACTTTTTCCCCCTGAGGCCCCCCAAAGCAAAATATTTTCAAGTTGTGCCCCCCCTTCAGAACTCTATGGCAATGACTGACGAGTGGAGGGGCAGGAATGAGCGCAGGGGGTCGGGCTTATGAGATAACTTCATGGATACATTTTCAGTAGGTCATAATCCACAATAAATCCGAAACCTACAAAGCGCAAATTCATCAAACAAAAACAGAAATTGGCTTAAAAAAATGTGCTCCCCATAATCAGTGTGTTGTGTTCAGCTTGCACATCTAGCGCCAATGCAACTACACCTGTTGCACTAGTGATAGATACCAGTGGCCATGAGTAAAAGGATATCTCCTCTGTCTCTTTCACCAGTCTCCCATCAATGCCTAATAATCACTACAGTCTTGAAACAGGCTCTGTACTGTTTATTGTTGGGGTGTTCTATTCAGCACAAACTCGGCCCAAGGTCATTGCAGTGCTCCTTTACATGAGCACCAGTTACATTACGCAGGGTCAGATTTTTTGTTTTGTTTTTAAGGCACATGGAGATTAAGTGATTTGCCAATGGGATGTTGAGTCCACATCGGGAGCCAACAAAGGCTTGAACTAATGAAGCCACTTGTAGCTCCAGGAATGTTTCTTATTATTGAGAGGTAATGTGAGAAAAGTTTCAGCTCTCTGTCTATCATTTTATTGTCTTTGCCTTGTTTGCCCTTAATTGGCAGGGGATGCCCAGACGTGGGTCCTTTGCTCACTTTGCCA
This sequence comes from Lissotriton helveticus, assembly GCF_964261635.1. Classification (NCBI taxonomy): domain Eukaryota; kingdom Metazoa; phylum Chordata; class Amphibia; order Caudata; family Salamandridae; genus Lissotriton; species Lissotriton helveticus. The sequence goes on along the minus strand of NC_136068.1, from coordinate 814,991,536 downwards.
CTGGAGTAAAGCTAGCCTGGTTAATGAAGGGTGTTACCCCGAAACTGGTCCCAGGATGTTTGTTTGCGGTCTAGGGAAGACCTGGCTTGGCAATTCAGGCTGGACTGTTCCCATGGGGAGCAGGGTCAAGACTGATTTGCATACAACGTAATGTTAACAAAGAAATATGTTCCTAGCTCAAACAAATGAAAAGATATTAAAAATGTAGTGACATGTTGCCACGCAGTGGACAGCGATTCGCAAAAGGTGATTAGGCACCTTTCAGTTGCTCGTTGGTGTATTTCGGGGTAAACTGTTAATAATAAAGTTAAATCTTTGCCCAGACAGTATTCACAAGTGTACAAATGGAAACATATTGAAATACTATCATAAAATGTGCCACATTAAGTCGTATTATTTGCATTTTCTTAAAACGCAATTTATTTAAGTCTGCCGCATTACTTTGGTCCTTTCCTACTGCCTACTTCTATTGGTGCTGCTTTCTGGCCACAAACAGACATTTACCTTGATCGCATTAGGCAACTAAGGTTTTGTAGTAAATTGATTAGTTTAACATGCGTTTATATTCCATTTAAAGTGTGCCCATATTTTTGTATGCAGTTACCGGAAGGTTAGAAAAATAAACCTGTTACAGAATATATAGCTCTTTGTTGCCACATCCTTGACCCTGCCACACCACTCACTGACCTTTCCCCAACATCCCGTCTCAGGGCATCCCGGATCACAGTTTATACTCCGGTAAAGCCCTTCAGCTGCTGTATGCAAATGAAGATTGCCTGGAAACGAGTCACAGGCAAGTGAATAAATTCGCTCTTCCAGGCCTTATTTGCAAGTACTTAAAGAGTCCTTTGCTCCCTCCCCTGGGAATGCAGCCACGGCCCCCCAGGGGACGAGCCCCACAGCTTGAAGAACTCTGTCGTAGAGGGTCAATCCGAGATAGTTTTTATAGAGCAGGAAGTAAGAACAGGCATATCTTGGTTGACTAAAAACAAGGCCCCAGGACTGACTGGATCCCCCCAGACCTTCATATTTCGAAGTTGGACACATGGGTTTCTTCCTTCACTTCAGTTAAAAATGCTGCGGTTATGATAGGCTGCCCGAAATCCTGGGCACTATCCACCATCGTCTGTTTTCAAAAAGGGAAATCTGGATAGCACTCATTGCTATACTTTCATCCCCTTTTGGATTCAGTGGTTAAGGTGGTGGTACATATGGTACTAGACAGGCTTTCAAGCTGGGCAAATGACAACAGTATTCACGCCGACGTCCAATATGGTTTTCGCCCTGGTTGTTCCACGATGGACCAGAGTTTAAATCTTTACATGATTGTTAACAAGTATACTGTCGCTTGCTCTGGTACCATCTACCTTGCCTTCAAGCTCTTGTCGTCCGTGTTTGACCGTGTCAATAGATCTAAGCTCTGGCAGATGATGCTCTCCATTGGCATCGATAAAGACATCGTCCAGTTTTTAAGGAAACTTCATAAAGACGCAAAAGCAATAGTTCGGTATTCGAAAGTTCTCGAAGTTACCCGTGAGTTGTAGATTTAGAAAGGGGTTCATCAAGGGTGCATTTTGGCCCCTTTTCTATTTAACTTGTGCATCAGTAATATGGAGCCGGCACTCCTGACCTCAATGCCGGACTGTCCCCAGGTAGGAAAGCGAAGTTTACCCGTCCTACTGTATGCAGAGGTCACTGTCCTTATGGCAAGGACAGCAAGGGGTCTACAATCTTTGTTGTACCCCTTTGTCTTATGAAGGATTTGAACTTACTGGTCAATAAGAGTAAATCATTTATATTGCAGTTGGGTCCTCGCCCAGCAAAACCTTCCACATTTTTGGTAGGGGTCATGCCGGTCCCTAGGACCGATGTTTTTTCCTACCTGCGGGTAGTGTTTGATGCAGCTTTGAACTGTGGCCCTCTGTTAAGTCGTTAGAAAGGCGGCTTTGTTCGGGACATTGCTGCTGTTTTTAACTTTGCCTCTAGACTGGGTAGTAGACTCAGAGGGGCCCTTTTGCAGAATTATAAGGCTAAATGTATCTCCAAGGTTATGTACGGAAGTGAGATCTGGGGTTACATTAAGCATGATGCATTGCAAGTTGTTGAAAATACCTTTTTAGGACAGATACTCTGCTTACCACAGGGTACATCATCCTTTGTAGCCCATGAAAAATTAGGCATGGCCTTCCTCTTAGACATGTTGGCTTTTCGTCCTTTATTGTTGTGGTTGAAATATGGCTCTAGAAGGAAACTGCCCTAAGCAAGGACATTCTAAGTGATTGTCTTTCTCTTGATTATTCTAACCGCATTTGCTGGCTCAAGTACGTCTGAGAAAGTCTTACAGCCTGATTCATCAAGCGAAATGCGCTCGCAAAAGGGCCAGATTCTGAGAATTTGGCCCTTTGCGAGTGCAATTTTTGCATTTGGGATTCATCATCCCAAATTCAACAAGCATTGAAAATGCAATAGGTCTCGCAATAGAAGAGTTTGACATTTTTCGTTTTGCATATGGATGAGTGGCGTTGCGTGGATGAGTGGCGTTGCGTGGGTGAGTGGCGTTGCGTGGGTGAGTGGCGTTGCGTGGGTGAGTGGCGTTGCGTGGGTGAGTGGCGTTGCGTGGGTGAGTGGCGTTGCGTGGGTGAGCGGCGTTGCGTGGATGAGCGGCGTTGCGTGGATGAGCGGCGTTGCGTGGCTGAGCGGCGTTGCGTGGCTGAGTGGCGTTGCGTGGCTGAGTGGCGTTGCGTGGGTGAGTGGCGTTGCGTGGGTGAGTGGCGTTGCGTGTGTGTGTGTGGCGTTGCGTGTGTGTGTGGCGTTGCGTGTGTGTGTGGCGTTGCGTGTGTGTGTGGCGTTGCGTGTGTGTGTGGCGTTGCGTGTGTGTGTGGCGTTGCGTGTGTGTGTGGCGTTGCGTGTGTGTGTGGCGTTGCGTGGGTGTGTGGCGTTGCGTGGGTGAGTGGCGTTGCGTGGGTGAGTGGCGTTGCGTGGGTGAGTGGCGTTGCGTGGGTGAGTGGCGTTGCGTGGGTGAGTGGCGTTGCGTGGGTGAGTGGCGTTGCGTGGGTGAGTGGCGTTGCGTGGGTGAGTGGCGTTGCGTGTGTGAGTGGCGTTGCGTGTGTGAGTGGCGTTGCGTGTGTGAGTGGCGTTGCGTGTGAGAGTGGCGTTGCGTGTGTGTGTGGCGTTGCGTGTGTGTGTGGCGTTGCGTGTGTGTGTGGCGTTGCGTGGCTGAGTGGCGTTGCGTGGGTGAGTGGCGTTGCGTGGGTGAGTGGCGTTGCGTGGGTGAGTGGCGTTGCGTGGGTGAGTGGCGTTGCGTGGGTGAGTGGCGTTGCGTGGGTGAGTGGCGTTGCGTGGTTGAGTGGCGTTGCATGTGTGAGTGGCGTTGCATGTGTGAGTGGCGTTGCATGTGTGAGTGGCGTTGCATGTGTGAGTGGCGTTGCGTGTGTGAGTGGCGTTGCGTGTGTGTGTGGCGTTGCGTGTGTGAGTGGCGTTGCGTGTGTGAGTGGCGTTGCGTGGCTGAGTGGCGTTGCGTGGCTGAGTGGCGTTGCGTGGCTGAGTGGCGTTGCGTGGCTGAGTGGCGTTGCGTGGGTGAGTGGCGTTGCGTGGGTGAGTGGCGTTGCGTGGTTGAGTGGCGTTGCGTGGTTGAGTGGCGTTGCGTGGTTGAGTGGCGTTGCATGTGTGAGTGGCGTTGCATGTGTGAGTGGCGTTGCATGTGTGAGTGGCGTTGCGTGTGTGAGTGGCGTTGCGTGTGTGTGTGGCGTTGCGTGTGTGTGTGGCGTTGCGTGTGTGTGTGGCGTTGCGTGTGTGAGTGGCGTTGCGTGTGTGAGTGGCGTTGCGTGTGTGAGTGGCGTTGCGTGGCTGAGTTGCGTTGCGTGGCTGAGTGGCGTTGCGTGGCTGAGTGGCGTTGCGTGGCTGAGTGGCGTTGCGTGGGTGAGTGGCGTTGCGTGTGTGAGTGGCGTTGCGTGGTTGAGTGGCGTTGCATGTGTGAGTGGCGTTGCATGTGTGAGTGGCGTTGCATGTGTGAGTGGCGTTGCGTGTGTGTGTGGCGTTGCGTGTGTGAGTGGTGTTGCGTGGGTGAGTGGCGTTGCGTGGGTGAGTGGCGTTGCGTGGGTGAGTGGCGTTGCGTGGGTGAGTGGCGTTGCGTGGGTGAGTGGCGTTGCATGGGTGAGTGAATGGTTAGCTGTTGCTTATGCGACGTATAGCACTTAATACTAAAGTAGGCAGACCTTCTTAGCCTTTGTGAGAATAATAGCAAAATAAAAATAAAAACCAGATCAAGTCAAGGACGCAAACGGCACCATGCTATTGTTTATTTACTCAGATGATATGCATAAAAATGTAACTTGTGAGCACGTTTCTCTAACTCTCCAATAATCCCATTACAACACTTTGTACAAATGAGATTGGGACTCATCCTTCCGAAGTCGAGAAAAATGTGCAACGCTGTGTTGAAGTTAATTTTTTTAATTAACAAAATGCAAATAATGTGGAGAGATTTCAAGTGATTCAGGAATGGGGGCCCTTGTAAAGAGAAAGTACGGCCGGCCTGGGCAGTGATAGGGGAGGAGGGAGGAGAAATGCGAGTCACGGCAGCAGCAGCCTTTGATGTGCCTGCCGGCCGGCCGTGAATAATTAGGGGGTGAGAAATGCGCTCGGAGGGCTGCCTTTGATGTGGTAATGCGAGGCAGGCAGGCAGGCGGCTGGTGGCATTGTGCACGCGCTTTTTAGGGCTTGCGCAAGCGCAATGACCTAAAAAGCACATGCACTTGAAGGAATCGCCAGTGGAATCGCCAGTGGATAAACACTGGATAAGCCCCTATAGAGCTTCGCCAGCTATGCGCTGAAGCGCATCAGCAGGCGAGCCCTAAAAATCGCTAATAAAGAATTCGCTAAATGTAGGCCCATAGGAATGCATGGGGAGTTATTCCTTATTTGCGATTAGCAATTTGCTAATCGCAAATAAGGAATGTGTAGGAATCGCATTTCTTCATGCAATTTCTACATGAATCCCGTTTTGCAAGTCCTTAATAGCGATTCCTTATGAATCGCTATTAGGGGCTCGCAAAACGGGAGAATGATGAATCAGGCTGTTTGTAGCATGGGAAAGTTAGACCTATTTGAGAACCCAGAGAAAATCTGCAGGAGGGATCTGCGTTGGGTGAAGGATAACTTTTTTTAAAAGTGCACTTGGGACAGGGAAGAAGTAGTCCTGAGGAAGCCCAGTGTCCGAGTGTATTCCTTATTGAAAACAGTGCCCTCTACAGAGCCCTCTCTTTTAAGGTCTAAAAGCACTCCTAACTGCTTTTTATTGACCAGATTTAGTTTGAACCTCTTTCACTACCTTCTTGTCCACCCTCGTGGGCCACATAAAGGGCAGCACCTCTCACTGTGTGGCTGCGACGGGAAGTCTCCACAGGACATGATGCACTTTTTAATGTTCTGTAGTTCTTATTAGGTACTAAAAGTATTTTATTATTCCTGTTCTTCAAAAAGCTAATTTTAGGCAGGTCAGACCCTCTTTCATTTTTTTACAATCACTGTCGGATAATACTGTATTATATGTTCTTATTTCTCTAAGGGCCGCATTTGTTTCGCAGATTGATCTGCAGATGTAAAGTGTCTGTGCCCTTAAAAGACGCCTTTCCTAATGACCTCGGTCCGTAATGAGAAAGAAAGTGCAATTGCTTATATATTACTAAAACTAATTATGCTAGGATAAAACTTTTTTTGCATCAACTAGTAAAAGAAAATTATCTTCAATTAAATGTTAAGTACTTAAAAAGATATCTTTATCGTCTATGCAGTACTGATGCGATTTATTAATATCTAGTTAATGCTTGACCCACTTTTAGAGCCCAATCTAGATGGTAACATTGTTTACACATCCCACCATACACTTCATTATACATGCTAAATCATAACTGGAGTAGTGTAAAAATCCTCCAGCACAAACCCCATAAGACTTCTCTTTTGAGAGGATCCCAAAACAATCTGATCTCCATATATCCCTCACAGTTTCAGCGATTAGTCTAAAGATGCACATGTAGTTCTGCATCTAGATTTAGACCCCCTGGTTTTTCCGTTCCCATCGGTATAATCTATCTTGATTCTCTTCTCTGCAGATGCTGTTTTCTATCCCCACCTCTGGGTTTCTTGTGGATGTTCTGAATTCCATAGTAGTGCAAGTTTTTTAAACCTCCATCATGTGCGTCTCATAGATCAGCGGTTCCCATGTTTTTGACTTCTGGGGCCCCTCACTTAATCATTACTGGAATCCGGGGACCCCCACTGAATCATTATTGGAATCCTGGGAACCCACTCCAATAAGTCATTACTGGAAGTGGGGGACACCAGCCTAAGCACTGACGATGATTTGAACCACAAAACAATGCACAAAAAATACAGCAAAAAACATTCATCAAATAAATACACAAATGTTGACCCATTTAATTTAATTTGCAAACGCATATAATTTAAAAAATTTAATTTTAATAGAAAGGATGGAGCTTTTCTAAAATCAATTGAGGTTTGACGCACCTGCACTGCTCCCACGAATCAATCTGAGATACTAATTTAATTTTTAGCCTCCAATTTCAAATTCCTTCACATTTACAGTACGTTTTAAAATGTTCAATTGTACTTTTAGCTTCTTTATTTATATACTCCTTATTATCCGTATTTCTCTTTCTTCAATTAGTCTAGTTGCTCTTGTGTGTAAATAGAAATATTGCCAAACTGAATCATCAACTGAATAATAGACCACCTTGAAGGAAATTTGTGATTCTTGGGAAACTGTGCTAATACCAAATTGAACTCCCCTTTTGTTTTGGCTAGTACTAGATAGCGTGGAAGTTGCCTAAATAGTACCTGTAGGCATGATAAATCTCATGACCCTCTGTAAATGGTGTAATATTGACAATATTACAACTGTACTGTCAATGCTATTGTTGAGGATCACTAAAAACAAAAATCAACGAGATCAGTGGATATTTTTGTTAAACTTTAGGTCTGTAGGAATTATTTTGCAATTTACATAGAAAATCAATGAGGACTTTTGAGGTCAAAAATGGGGCATGGCAGGTGGAGGAGGGATGAATTAACCCCTTCTGTGCTCATGACGGAGTGGTTCCGTCATGAGCGCCGGTTGAGCTGTGCTAATGACGGAACCACTCCGTCATGGCCCCGCCCGCTCAATAGAACCTTCAGCACAGTGCGAAAATTCGCGCCGCGCTGAAGAGGTTAAATGTCCACTGTGTGGGAAAATAGTTAATGTTTTTATCTTGAAAAATATATTTCCCACAAAAGAAACAGCAGCTGAATATGAATAAATTTGCCAACAGATTGCCCACTGAATTGCCATGTGGTGTCCTACAGTCCATTCTAGCATTATTAGTCTTTCAATCATAAGTTCAACAGTTGAAACTCTTTAAGTCCTTATCAGCAGTATATGAACAGAGAAGTGGTGATGTATACTAAGTGTTGTAATGCTTGATCAAAGTGGAAGAAACTTGGTCCTACAGTGACTTCTGATTGTTTAAATGTATATGCTTAGCTATTATTTATCGTCCATTAACGATAGTTTCACATGTACATTTCTAGTTGTATGAACTTGTTCAGGCAATTATATTTTTACATTTTGTTATTATGATTTGAGAAGTGCTGTTTTCTGTGTTGTTCTACTTAAATATTAACAACAATTCCTGGGTTTCTCTAGGGAGCACTTAACATCAATGACCGGACAATACCTCAGCCTCCTATTCTTCAGTTGTCTGTTGAAAAATTGAGTAGAGATGGTGCTTTTCTGATGGATGCTGGATCTGTAAGTAAAACACATTTTAAAGTGCTTTAGTTAATTTCCTGTTATTCTTTTTCTTCTACACTCCCTTTGTCGTCTTCTGGTTTCACTTACTTGTTGCTTCTTTTTTAAGTTGAATTCTTAGCACCTGCAGTGCGTCAGTTATATGGCTTAATTTTTCCAACACATACGGAACTGGAGAGAGGTACAACTCCTTTTCCATCCTCCTTACTTATGAACACTTCTACCCACGAACAGAGGAAAAGGAGGAAATATGAGTGTTCTTTATTAGCAGACACAAGACTTAAAAAAAAAAATGCAAGGTTTCTTTAAAAAGCTCTCAACCACCAGTGGTGCCTGGTGACATTTGAAAGTGATGGGGCATAAAACTATTGCTGTACTGCACTGTGGCGAGCGAGGGGAATTCTCCCCCCAAGAAAAATTTGACAAAAGAGTGCTCAAATGGTGCATTTTTAAGCAAACTTGAGAAAGCAGGAAGGTTATTAAAGCAATTGTGGACGTGCAGTTATTACACTAATAAAGAGATGTCATACAATATAGGTAACTACTTATTCAGTATAACCAAGCATTCGTGCTCGTGTTTCTAAAACTAAAATTCTGTAAAATGTGTGTGTGACATGCAAAAAAATTTTAAAAAGTGTGCATCACCATATTTCTTTCACATCCTCCAGGTTTATCTTTCAAGCCCAATTCCATTGCACACTGCTCACTCACTCAACAAATTACGATGCAAAATGGTTTCCTATTGAAGTAAACATTAGCTCACCTTGCAGGGGCTAATTTTTACAGCGATTTAAACATTTTGTTTCTTGCTTTCCCTATATGCCTGTGACATCTACATGCCTGAGCAGACTCAATTAGCTGCTAAAGCTGATGCCTGGGTCTGGCTGTGTTAACAAGACTGGGCCTGGTCCCATATACTGTAACAGAAGAGCCTGCAGTACTGCTGATGCATTTCTGGGGTACAAACATTCGTCATTCACCGCAGTAAGCTCATTTCAGGAATTTCAAAACGTATTCTGTATTTATTTCAGCAAGGCACGCATTACAAGATGGACACATGTTTTTATGTTCTAAATAGAATCAACCTGTTTAATTTGGCAGCGCCTAAACTGTTATGCATGAATGACACAAGCCACCACTGTGATTTAATTTGCAATACACGTGGATGCACTCAAGACTGCCTGGTATATGTATTTAGTTGCCAATATAGCTAGGGGAAGATAAGCTTAATGGTCGCCTAGCAGCAGGGTTCGACTTCAGGAGTACCGTTTGCTTCTGTAGTAGCAGGGGATCTCTGTGTATAGTCCTAATCTAGTGAATAGTCCCGCCCATGTGCGGGGACCCCGGAGCAATCAAAAAATAATCTCTTAAGCTGTCTTCTTTGCATTCCTGCATGGACACTTAAGAGAAAATCAAAGACAAATAATGCAACCTATAACCACAAGGCTACACTGGCCAGCACTTCAACTTAAAGTGAAAAGGATAGCCAAATAAAACCAAATTTTACGTATATTACCAAGTTTCACTCATAGAGAAACTTCCCTTCACCAAAATCCTTGAAATGATAGAGAGGAAGGGTTGGACAGACAAGCCCACATAGGCTGCCATTATGTGTCTGGGAAAGGGATACCGTGCCTTTAAGGAACTCTCTAGAGACCCTCGTATCCCAGGATGCACAGCCAAAGTCCTTTTCCTTTCAGTTCTTGTTTCCGGCTCCTGCTAGCAGGACCCTGGAGTATTGAGCTCTACCTTTTTGGGTATTACTTCAATTTTTGTCACTTTTCCAGTGTTTTGAGTGTTCCACTCGACGTCTGGGGTCTCCCTCTTCCAGTTGCTGTGCTTTTTAGCCAGTTTTGCCACCTTTTTCTGTCGAATATGCCATCTTTATTCGACAAGTGCCCTGAGTGTGGCGGGAAGAAGGCTAAATCTGACCCCCACAGAGTATATATACTCTGCCTCCCTTCCTCCCATGTCCCGGACTCCTGTGATATCAGTCACTCTTGCTCCAGGAGGACCCTGCGTGACAGGGAGAAGATTCGTCTCCAAGGCCTGGAGCAGAGGAGACAACAGCCAGGTGGGACTTCTGGGCATGAAGGGACTCTATCTCCATCCTCTGCCCGTGCGTTGGCCTCTGGGGGGCTTCCCAGTCAAGAAAAGGCCCAGAAAAAGCACCGGTCCCGGTCGACGTTGATGGCTTCGGCGTCGAAAGGATGACTACCATATGCTCCCCATCAACCCAGGGCTCTGGTTCGAAGCGGCGTCGCCGGGGAAGGACGTCGAGACCTCGGACGAGGTCGACGTCTAGGACTTCACCGGTGTCAACACACCATAGACGTCGTGATGTGTCCCGTAGGCGAAGGCGCTCGCCGTCGAGGCGACACCACCGTTTGCCGTCAAGGAGAGGCAGGTCGACGTCGAGGAGGCGACAATTGACGTCGAAGAGTTCGTCGACGTCTGGAACATCGACGTCGAGACAAGGTAAAGTCGACGTTGAGGAGACGCTCCAGGCCTAGGACGGTGTCTAGTGCTTTGGTGGTTCGTCCTTCATCTTCATCGGAGAGTTCCCGGTCGCGCCGGCGCTCATCCGCAGAGAGGTCTGTGTCCAGACCATCCTCCCAGAGGCCTGCTCAGAAGAAGAGGAGGTTGCATAGGTTGCCTCACTCTGAGTATTCCCGGACCTATTCGCCCTCAAGGTCCAGGACGCCTACACCTCCTTCACTACTGCCTTATGCCTACAACAAGAGGATCACGTTCAGGCTCCTCACCCACGCACACAAGTCTCTCCACGACCTGGGCCCCAAGTACCTCAACGACCGCCTGACCTTCTACACGCCCACCCGCCAGCTACGGTCTACCAGCCTCGCCGCCGTACCACGCATCCGAAGAGCCACCGCCGGAGGCAGATCCTTCTCCTACCTGGCGGCCAAGACATGGAACTCCCCCCCCATCCACCTTCGGCTGACCCAGGACCACCTCGCCTTCAGGAGACAACTCAAGACCTGGCTGTTCGAGCAGTTGCGGACACCTTCCCCCAAGCGCCTTGAGACCCCTCCGGGTGAGTAGTGCGCTATACAAATACTATGATTGATTGATTGATTGAACAATACCTCCTCCTCCTCTGCCTCCACCTCCATCTCGGCCTCCACCACCCCTGCCTCCTCTTCCACCGCTTCCCCGGCCACCACAGCCTGGGGTTCCAGTTCACACTCCTCCATTGCCACCGCCTCCAAAGCCGGCGGTTCCTGCGAGGCCTCGGAGGTCAAGGTCCAGGTCCAGAGGGAGTCATCGCTCTCGCAGGGAGCGTTGTTCCTCGACGAGGTCTCGTCACTGTCGAGGGAGGGAGAGGTCACGGTCCCGGTATAGGGGTTCTTCTAGTGACAGGAGGTATTCTCCCACACTGTCTGACTCTCCACCTACGAGAGTGTCGCCTGTGGACGACATCGTGACATTTCAAGATGTGTTGCTGGGGGGAGCAGCGAAGTTGGGGATCATGCTGACGGTGCCCACACCTTCAACCTCCTTGTTTTGTTAGACTTTGCACAAGAGGCATCTATCTCGCCCATTGCTGCCTTTGGTACCAGGACTGGAGGAACCGGCCATGGAGCTGTTTCTGACTCCGGCATCGGTGAAGTCAGCGCCATCTCGGCTTCAGAAGTACCACCGGCCACTGGATTCTGATCCGGCGTTCCTGCGGTCAGATCCTGTCCGGATTCTGTGATCGTGACAGCGGCCAAAAAGCAGCATTCCACTGCCCCGTCATCAACGGTCCCTCCGGACAAGGAGAGCCGTCAAATGGACTCTCTGGACGGAAAGTCTGTGGTACAGCTGCCACAGCTATGAAGGCAGCGAGTGCTTCAGCGCTCTTGGGACGCTATGACCGCTCCTTGTGGGAGTCCTTGCAACAGTTTATCGAACTCCTCCCTAGGGATAGAAGAGAGGACTTTCAGGAGATACTGAATGGGGTCATGATGGTCTCCAACCAAGTCATCAGCTCGGCTGCAGACTCCTCTCTCCTGGCCGCTCATGGGTATTGCCATGGCATCAACCTGAGGCACCATTCCTGGTTGCGCCTTACCTCTCTTAAGCCGGAGGCGCAGCAGAGGGTCGCGAACTTGCCATTTTCAGGGTCGACCCTCTTCGGGAAACATGCGGATGAGGAAATGGCCCGCATGAAGGCAGAAGTAGAGACTCTGAAGGCTGTTGGTTTGGAGCAACCAAAGGAGCAGAAGAAGTCCTTCCGGCCTTGCCAGAGGAGATATGGTTCCCCGAGGCGAGGTCAAGGCAGTCAAGCTGGCCAGCAGCAACAACAGCATCAGCAGTATCAGCGGCAGCCCTTCCAGAAACATCAGAGGGGCAGAGGCGGCCAGCAGTCCTCGGCGAACAAGGGCCCGGCCGGGTCTAAGCCCTATGGGGCTACTTCCCCCTCGTCCGTTACCCGCACTGGTGGGGGGAAGGATACAAAATTACCTGGCAGAGTGAAAAAAAATTACTCCGGACAAGTGGGTGCTGAATATTGTTTCCAATTGATACAGTCTTCGTTTTGTCAGCCCGCCTCCAGCAATTCCACCGGTTCGCTCGCAGTTCCAGCTGCGCGAGCTCCAAGCGGAGGCCGATACCCTGTTAAGAAAAAGGGCGATAGAAGACGTCCCTTTGTCTTCCTGGTATCTTAGTACTGGTACTTAGCAAAGCCGTTGTCGCAACGGCTTTGCTACGTAATGTTCCCATTGCAGATATCTGCAGGGCTGCCACTTGGAAGTCGGTCCATTCCTTTGCTAAGCACTACTGTCTGGACTCTGATGCCAGGGCAGATGCTCAGGTTGGGCAGGCTTCGTTGAGAAATCTGTTTGCACAGTAGGGGTGTTGTCTTTTTCCTCCACCGCCGGATTGGTTGTTGGGATGGGCTTGCCATTCTATTAACTAGATTATGACTGTACACAGAGATCCCCTACTACAGAAGGAGTAGTTTCTTACCTGTAACTCCAGTTCTGTAGTAGGGGTATCTCTGTTATAGTCATAAGCGCCAACCCTCCTCCCCGGTGGGAAAATGATAATGTACTGTATGCTACAGGCCTTGCTTTATACACCGTCAAAAAGAACTGAAAGTAAAAGCTCTTTGGCTGTGCATCCTGGGATACCGAGGGTCTCTGGAGAGTTCCTTAAATGCACGGTATCCCTTTTCCAGACACACAATGGCAGCCTATGGGGACTTGTCTGTCCAACCCTTCCTCTCTATCATTTCAAGGATTTTGGTGAAGGGAAGTTTCTCTATGAGTGAAACTTGGTAATATACGTAAAATTTGGTTTTATTTGGCTATCCTTTTCACTTTAAGTTGAATTGCTGGCCAGTGTAGCCTTGTGGTTATAGGCTGCATTATTTGTCTTTGATTTTCTCTTAATTGTCTATGCAGGACTGCAAAGAAGACAGTTTAAGAGATTATTTTTTGATTGCTCCGGGTCCCCTCACATGGGCGGGACTATTCACTAGATTGACTATAACAGAGATACCCCTACTACAGAACTGGAGTTACAGGTAAGAAACTACGCCTTCTATTTTGCCTTTGTTTGGAGATCAGAAGTTAGGACAGAGTAGCACAGCTGTTTTATATTTCAGATGTAGCAGTGGCACGAGGGAGCAGAGTACAGCAGACTTCCTGCTATCAGTACTGGACGCCTCGCCAAAAGCTGTGTTCTCCTGAGGGTTTAAAAAATAGTGTTCGGGGGAGCAGTCGGGGCCAAAGGCTGCACGTTTTGAAAATAATCGAATGTCAGAAATAAGAATATGCAAAAAAATAAGGAAATGTTATACCATTTTTTAATTGGTAGTCACGTTATGACCAACTAAAACTAGTTATTTATGAAAACGTTTTATGCCACTAAAAACAGTCTGAAATATGGTGTATAGAATAGACGTCATCAATGCAATAACAACCAATATTTCGGAACCATATTCAAGTCACACATGGAAACTGTGTGCTAAATTGTTTTCTCCCAACTTCGCCTGTTTGTCACAAACACTATAAAAAAACTATGTGAAGGTCAAGAAGTTGTATACAAATGTGTAAGTATTTTGTACGCAGGTGTAATTTTAATGTACCTTGCGTCATCAGTGTAAAGCCACCCACGAGTAAAAGCTAAGTTATGCACTTGTGTACAAAATGCTTGAGTGTTGCCAGTGCAGCAGGGCTTCATAGAACTAGCCAGGAAACGATTAACAAGGTAGGTATTTCGCACCCAACACACTCACGGGTTACAACACTGTTTCACAGCACTGGCGAGAATAAACTATGCAAGCTAGGGCTTATGGTACAAAATGCTCGCAAATTCCATGCACTAATTAATACTTTAAATTGAAAAAATACACGCATTGTCGGCACTCCGTTACAGCTACAACAAAGATAAAAGAATGCAGAAAGAATTAAGGCGTGCCCTAATTTAGAAACCAAGCTGTACTCGCATCATGTTTGGAGTCAGAAAGGAAGTCTAGTCACGGTGTTGCAGTAGACGGAGACGCTGCACACCAACAGTCCACGGCAGCTCTTTCAACGAGGCCCAGCTGCAGGTCATAAAATCACCTCTCAGGCCCTCTCTGCTGGCGCTGTAATGCTCTAAACAGAATACACGAGGCGCAGAAGCATGCGCCGTGTATCTGTTTAGAACAGGTGAGAGGGCAGCCAACCCCTCCCTTTCCATGTCGTCACTGTGACAACATGGCAAAGGGAGCAGTGCTGAAAGGCAACCTATGATAGACAAGCAGCCCCGGGAGTACAGGGCTGAAACTGTAAACGCCCGGGGCTGCTTTAGAATATGTCGTTTTTAAAACGTCATTTCTGGGTGGGTCCTGTGGACCCTATTTATTGCAGAATCGGGTTGGCAGCATGTCAGCCCGTACTGCTTAACTTGTAATGCTTCAGTGCTTGTTCTGGCGCTAGACAAATGCACGCTGGCGCAGTTGCCTAAATTAAAAGTGCCTGACGTCCGTTTTGTAGAACGGACTCGGCAGGCCAAGGCAGTGAATTCTGCAGCTTAAGGATAGTTAAAAAGCATGGGAATTGCTTTTAGCAATTTCAATCTATGTAACATTTAATAGGAACTGCTAATGCCATGCTTCATCATAGGGCTGCTACAACATCCCTGTGTAGGCAAACGCCTGGGAAGAAGCAAAGAAAAGGTGAAAGACAATACAAACAAAAATATTTGGATCCATGTAGCAGAACTGCAAAAGTAGAATATTAAAACTATCTCAAGGATGCCCTAAACTAGTCTTCATTCTTTAACTTCTCGGATAGTATTAAAATGGAAAAAAGGGGATAACCCAGAGGGTAATTAGTGCCCCTTCATCCCTCTACAATGCTCATTTTTTGGTTGACCTGTTTCAGCCGTTATTCATCACCCTCAAGGGGTCGTTCGGCCTTCCTCAGGACAAGCAATCCGACTTATTTCATTCCCCTTAATGAATAAAGGAAGTTTTTAGGATATATTTATCCAAGTATAGTGGCCTGATGTGTTACTTTCTATGTACACACTTTCGGATTTCCTGAAATGGCAAACAACACAATGCATTTTTTGTCACATAGGTGGGATATTTCCCCACTGAACAATGCCTGCTTCCTGTCCATACTCTGTGCAGGTATTCATTCCGTAAATGGGATCCATGTATTGCATGTATGATCACACTCGTAGCCCATATTTGTTCATCTTAATGGCCAAACCACCACCATTAATAAACCACACATAAAGGTTCAGTGCAAATAAGAGAGATGGGACACGTAAAACGTCTTACTAAGTTTCACCATGTGTCTCATTGAAACTGGAGTACAAGCGGAAGCGTCTCCCTGTAGTCACGCTCTGTAGCGTAGTATAAAAACACACACATATGCGCATTGATATATTCCCTTGCTCTACAGGCATATCAAGCTGTTCTGCTCCGAGCTCATACTTTGTAAATATTAAAGTCTCACAGACATGCCCCCCTGCTCACGTTCTATCAATTGTTCTTTGCAAGCTGAGACTAGCCTGACTAACATGCAGTACACAAGTTGTCAAAGGTAGAATGCCACTCAGTAGTGCCTCTTGCTGCTTCGTCCAGGTGCTGGTGCCTGTCTTCCTTCTCGTTAAATGTGTCTGACTCAGGTGGGCCATGTCCCCCTTCCGGTGACACACACGTCCAGTCATATGATCAGACCGCCACTGGAATGCTAACTTTGTTAGTATTCTTGTTACTGGCATACTTGCCATGTTATAGGTGGGCACCCGGCCAAATGTAAATATTAAAATTTAAAACCTCAATGCAGTAATAAACCCACCCATGGTCCCTCCCTCAATTTAACTATTGCGAACTTCTGTAATGTGCCTGGCGTGACTGTCACCAGTTGGTGGCTGCTGCGGTGCGTCACTGCTGACTGGTGGTGTCGCCTCATGGGCAGACATCGAAGCCCCGCTCCTGAAAGAATTACAGCGGAGCCACAACTCCCCTTCATTATATTGTGTATTGTGATGCACACATAAAGGACAAAACCTATCCCAATTACAGCCATAGAAGTAGAATTGTTCTACCCCTCCCATAAGTGAGTTGGTGCTTAGTGGAACACCACTGTGTGGAGAGAGCCTTGAAGTAGTCTAATAGTGACATAGCAAATATGCTTTTATCACTGTTATTCCAGCACTTATTTTTTAGTCTAGCATTTTATAGTCAACTCTGTACATCTGAAAACAAATGTCCACTCTATCACCTTACTGGCACTGCATTTGTTTAAACAGCATAAAGCCATCAGAGGTTGTTCAATTGATGCCACTGAATGTCATCCATAAGACCGACCTCATGGCTTCGGATTCGATAAATCCATTTCTGCTACCTCTTAACCAGAAAGATCTTTATGCCTTTGGTGTTATGGGGAATTGTATGTTTGTCTAATAGAGTCCAATGGATATCTTCTGCTGTATGGTTCATTTCAGCGAAGTGTGTTGAGGTTTGTCATGGTTTTTTTGCACTTCATATTACTTTTATGTTCCATTATTCTGACCTTCACCTTGCTAGTCATCATCCCTGGTGCTCAACTTGTCCAATCCTCCCTGAGCTCCCCGTGCCGTTGTCTGCCCCACAGCAGATCGAGACCATGTTGTTATCGTTCAATGTGCTTCTAGTCCCTCTGGCATGCCTTCAGGTCCATGGAATCATATGGGTCTCTAGTCAGGTTACTACCAGTGACTCCCTCTGTGGCACTGTCTGTCCCCTTGGAACATGTTACTGGGCTTGCACCAACTCAGTTACAGACTTCTATTCTGACCCCATGATCCATGCCGGTTCCAGCGGCCCTGAGGCCAATCATGCAAAAGGATGATCTGGTGCCAATACACATGTTAAATCTAGAACCAACGTCAGTCTAAGCTCAACCACTGTGGTACAAGATTTCTAAAACATGAGTTGCCATTCAGCCTAACTCTAAACCTGTACATCTAATGTGTTGCAACTATTAATGGATGCAAACGTCAGATGCAGACGCGAAGGAGAAACGCTAAAGCAAGGGAGAACGGTGAAATCTTTTCAACCCGCAGACTGTTTGGAAATTAGAAAAAAGGCAATACTAGTATTTCATTACTTTACGTACTAGCTGTCCACAGCTCTTGGAAGTATAGATACCTACATATTTGCGCCATCTTTAGAACATGCAATAAAATACATTGCGACGGATCCTTGAAAGCCCTAGTTCTGATGAGGCCCATAAATTACAGGGCTGAAACGCGTCAACATTTGTTTTGAAGACACCATCAAAGAATTAAAAACATTAAAATTGAATTCGAAGGAGTACATAATAACATGTTTTAATAATATACCTCCCAGGCTCCGATAATTTTGGGTGATCTCGTTTCAAAGGAATGCCTTTTATAATTTTTAGAAGCATCCTTCTTTTGAAAAATAAGGGCTACGATACATAAAGGTCCAAAATATGTTAGTTTGTGAACAATGTAAATAGAGTGTATATATATTTTTGTGTTTGTATTGAGTATATATGTTGTGTGTGTGTATATATATATATATATATATATATATATATATATATATATATATATATATATATATACATATATTTGTTGTGTGTATATATATATATATGTTTTGAAAAAGAAGAAAAATTGACTTCTATTCATTTTTGAAGAAAATTACTAAAATAAATAAAATAGCTTGTTTTTGTAACTATCACTGGGTTGACTTTGGCTGCAGATAAATATAAGACACAAAGTTGTGACCAAAACACAGACCCCTTATGGGAGAAGCTATTGGATGCCCTTTTATTTGTTTTGTCCCTACCCTATCAATACCTTGCAGTGGCTATCCACGACGCCTGATCTCTCAAGCAAGGAAACGAGCCTGGTATTGCCACAGGGACACGCTCCTTTTACCACAACCCAAGATTCAAAAGATTCAAAATTACTTTATTCGGTTAAAAAAGCAAGATAACCATGAAAGTAGCATGACAAATACAGTTTACAAGAGGTGAAGTAAGCTTATTTTAAAAACACAAAAGGAAAAGAAAACATCAAAGTATAATTCATATATACAATAAAAAACGATCAGTCCGTTTGAATTAATTTACGGCACTTAAAAACCAGTTTTAAAAATTCTGCAATTGAGGCAACCATAAAAACAGTTTCCATTTTCTGGCACTCTGTAAACGCTAGGCGGCATCTATATACATTTAAATCCTTGAGGATAGGGATGATAAGATTCTTTCGAGGAAGAGTGTAAAATTTACAAAAAAATAATATGTGTATATCTGATTGATGGGATACTTCATCACATGGACAAAGACATAGATCCTTCGACCAACAATTCATCAAGGGGAACGATAATGTCCTAAAAACAATATTCAGTCTAAAACGGGTCAAGAGGTAACGTTCATGGTTGGACATGTACAATGAGAGATATGGCTGCAATTTCTCTCCACATAGAATGTCCTGGTGGGCAGAAACAGTCTTTTTTCTCGCCTCTTCTATATATCTCATTTCCTTGAGGTACACCATACATAGATTTTTCAAATCCCTTCTAGATATATATTCCATGGATTGTGGGTCCTCAAAGTATTGGGGGCAATTTATTTTCCCAAGAAATTTTTTGACGAAGCCTATCCATTTAAAGTTGCTAATATTGTCCAATGCCATGATGTCCTTTAAAATGACCCGATTGACAGCACATTCCTCGTTTGTCCAAACCCTATGCCAAAGAAGAACTGGCTGAATTTTAATAGTATCTGTAATATAGGGTATACCATATTCAGCATGGCATATCATCGTTGCAGTACTTTGGGGTACGGACAAAATGTGACATAAGAACTTGTTTTCCATGGTTTGAATCACGCTAACATTTGAATACCCCCATAATCCGGTACCATAAGTGGCTACAGATATACAGGTTGCATTATAAACAGTTAAAATCTCCTTTATGGGTTTTTTACCTAATTTTTTCATAAAGCATTTTAGGGCCATAATGGTCTTAGAAAATAACAGAGATCTCGCATGAATTGCTGTAGTCCATGAGCCACCTTCATGGAACAATATCCCCAGATACGGGAAGGTAGGGGTCCTTTCTAAGGGATTGGTATTTATAAAGATTGGCTTCAAATGCTTGCTTGTTCTGGACCCACAGAACATAGATAAAGTTTTAGAACAATTAATTTTCAAATCTAAACCAAGCATGAAGGTGTTAAAGGCTGTAACCAAAGTTTGTAAAGCCATTGGTGTGCGTGCCATCAGAACGGCATCATCAGCGTACATCAGTGCAGGGACAGGCCTACCTCTCACCATAGGCATGTCTCTGCCCTCCTGCACGAGATGCTTCTCCATTCCATTTATATATAACAGGAATAAAAAGGGGGCTAGAACGCACCCTTGGCGCACACCCCGACCAATCCCAAATTGTCTACTGCATTCACCATTATTTCCGTATCTGACACTAGCAGTGGCCCCAGAATAAAGCTCTCTCAGAAAACATATAATGGCATTGTCTGCCCCCAATTCGGCCATAATTGACCATAATTTGGTGTGTGACACACAGTCGAAAGCTGATGTTAAATCAACAAAAGTGAGGTATAGACGTTGTTTTTTAACCTTTATATATTTCTGTTGCAAGGTGAAAAGATTCAGACCTTGCTCTATGGTCCCCAAACCCTTTTGGAACCCAAATTGGAAATCACTTAACACCCCATTATCCTCAGCCCAGCTCTGTAGTTTTGCTAAAATCACTCTCCCCAAAATTTTTATAGAGGAGTCCAATAATGAAATTGGCCTATAGCAAGTACAGCTTAGCCTGTCCCCTTTCTTAAAAATTGGGACTATTACTGATGTAAACCAGGTAGGAATTGGGCTATTTACCAAGGCGGCATTAAAAAGCTGAACCAGCAGTGGCCCCCATAATTCGATGTTAGCTTTATAGAGGTCAGCTGGTATGCCGTCTGGCCCTGCTGCCTTGCCCCCCTTAGTCGCCTTCAAACTTGATATAACTTCTGGAAGGGTTACAGTCAAAGTTCTGGTAGTGTCTAACTTTAACATCCCCGCATCCTGGCCTGTGTCAGGGGTTGGTTCCACAGCCTTATAAAGGGAAGAAAAATGAGCCACCCACTCATCTTCTGTGATAGCAATTTCTAAGCGTGCTTTTTGTTCATATAAAAGGGGGGTATTAATAACCCTCCAAAAAGCAGCCGGATCCTTTGATTTTGAGGCAGCGCATAGATTGTCCCAAGCCTCCCTTTTTATCGAGGCCTTCCTGTCCTTCAGTGCTAAGTTGTAGTCCTTCCTAGCAATTCTAATTGGGATTACATCCCGTGGTCTTTTATGAATTGCAAGTCTAAGCTTTGTTAAGGCTCTAGTGCAGTTCCTATCGAACCATTTCCTATTGGACTTTAAAAAGTTTTTCCTTTCAACCCACAAAGCTTCCTTAATTGTACTAGAGATGGTATTAAAATGGGTTATTATATCACAGTGCTCTGCGTATTCATCTAAACAAACCGAGAAACTACTCATGCATTTACTCAATATTTTATACAGAAAATCATCCGGGACCAATCTGCTCCATTTAAGGTTGTAACCATTTTGAGCACCCAACCTCACGTCCTGGACCATTTGGTCCGGACCTTCTCTAGTATCAGCTGCAACAAATAGGTTCTCCATTTTTAATACCTGTGGCAGGTGATCACTCAATGGTAAATCCATGACATTTGCTTTGATCAATCTGCTCGCAGAGCTAAGTGTACATAAATTAAAATCAATAGTAGATGAGGCACCCCGCCCCACAAATGTTGGGGCAAATGGCGTTGTATAATGTGCTAACTCATTTGAAAACCCAAAATTGAAGTTAAAAATCATCTCATTTAGTGAGTCGCCTAGTAGGGTATGTTCAAAATGCGTCAGGTTTACATCTTGTTCCAGCATTAAGCCACAAATACCCTTTTGGCCCTTTTTGCAGAGAGTACAATTAAAATCACCCCCCCATAATAACATAACTTCAGCCCTCTTGCTCTTATCGAGTTCATTTTGCATTTCTGTAGTTAATGTGTCAAGTACATCCTTAATCATGCTATCTGGACAATTATTATAAAAATTAAGAAGGACCATCTTTGGACCCTTCCTTGTGTAGATTACTATTTTTTGATAGTAGCTGGATCCAGGGGAGAAAGAAATTTTATCGTATACTAGGCGATTAGATATGTATACAATCAACCCCCCCTTAGGTCTCCCATGTATACCACCCACCGCCGGGGTGAAGTGTGTTTTATAGCCATTAAGATGTATCGGGGTGGTAGCCCAAGTTTCTTGGAGGGCTAATATTCCCACGTCGGTAATGGCCTCATCCCAGGTTGGATTAGTAATCTTTTGTTTTAACCCAGCCACGTTCCAAAAAAACACCTTACAGTAATCTTTTTCTGCAGGTGAAATATCTACACTGTCCCCTAGTCTATTGACCAGGTTCCCATGTATAGACTGATCCCCCACCTGTATTTCTAAGGTTTCCTCAGACCCTAGACAGCTTATAGAACCCAAGCCCAAAGCGTTGTTAGGCAACAAGTCATCTTCCTTGGTCTCGGGGAGTCAATCCACTCCTTCTAAGCAATCATACCGGTTGTAACACGGGAAAAACGAAGGGAATTGCGGGATGCCTTTGCACCCTAGATCATAACCTTGAGGATAAGAGTAAGGGGGCCTCCCTTTATATTTCACCGTGTTCCAACCATCTTCATGCCTCCCAGTCCACTGTGTGTTGTGGTAGTTATTGTCAAAAGCCTGACCGGTATTACCACCATGGTATCGTTTGTCCCTGGTCCAGCTCCACCTATTATCCGGTTGTTCACCCTCAGGGTAAAAGTAAGATAATGACCTAGCCACAATAGACAAACCATAATTTCTTGGGGGCCTCGATGTAATGAATTCAGCGGTGCGGGGATTCTCAAATGTTATCACCACGCAATCACCGTGTGTCCTTTTTTTATTATTATTATTATAGCCCACCCAAGGAGCCCTTTCAACCATAAGGATATTGCTTTTAAAGGCTGGTGGCAAAGGGTAATTATCGTTTAGCCAGTGTATTGTTTTATTTATAAGTCCCCCATTATTTTCATGTGATTGATTATCAGGTTGTGGGACTCCAGTAAGGACCACCACGTATGGAGATGCTTCTGGTGGTAGATGTATGTTTCTACGTATCTCCCTTTTTTCAACATTAGTTTTATCCTTGGGAGTTTGCGTGGGTGGCGCTACTTTATCAGTTGTGGTTGAATTTTTAGGTATAGGTGTAGGTTTTGGAAGTGGATTATTGGTGGGTTTTGGAGGTGGATTGGTGGTAGGTTTTGATGGTAGATTGATAGTAACGTCATTTTTTGCAACTGTGGGTGGTCTATTCATAGTTGCTTTTTTTTGTGGAACTTTATTGTTCGCATTAAAGCTAGGGGCACTAATATCTTTATGGATGTTAGTCAATATTGTTTCCAGACATCGTAGCCTAACCTCAATAGGTTCTAAAAGAATTTTTAGCATTGCAAAGATGTTATTAGCCATGCTTAGGCTACTACTGTCCTCTCCCCCTCCCGCTTGGTTCTCAACTACCCCACTTAGTTCCAAGATTCCCTCCAAACTACTATCCAGGATGGTTTCATCTGGCAGGCTTAATGTTATGCCCACGCTTACCCGAGGTCCCCCTACGGTGTCATTAATATTGGAGACAGCATCTAAGTTGGTGTTCACATTCGACAATATTGGATCCAGCTGAATTGGGTCGTGGATTTTGATAGTCTGAGGTTTTTTCCCTTTTCGAGTGGTCGTCTTAGTGGACTTTTGTTTAATGCTCTTTTGTTTAGGGATTGCCCCCTCCTTCCTCCCCCTTTCAATTAGGGTACTAGCTGAAATATCATTTTCAAATGCCGCTGGGCCATTTTCCAGCAACAAGGAGAGATTTGGGGTTGCCTCCAGGCCTTCCTGCGAGGCTGGTAAATCAAAACCCTGATCCTTATGTACCATTACTAGTGTTTTTGAAGCGGATACATTATTAGGTGTGCAAGCTTGAGCAATATGGCCCAGAGAGGAACGTTTTGCCATGGCTAAGTCTTGGGACACCCTTCTGTCCATCAGTATGATCCCTTCATCAATGAGGGCGTGTGTGCGTACTATAAAGTCATCTAGGGTACCTGTTAATTTCTTTGCCCCAGCGGCTGCCATGCTTCTGGTCTCTGGGTGATTCATGGCGAGCCCAACAAATGTCCCACTATACAGCAGGAAAG
This sequence comes from Lissotriton helveticus, assembly GCF_964261635.1. Lineage (NCBI taxonomy): Eukaryota > Metazoa > Chordata > Amphibia > Caudata > Salamandridae > Lissotriton > Lissotriton helveticus. The sequence continues at coordinate 814,967,968 of NC_136068.1, read as the reverse complement.
AATTATGGCCAAAGACCAGTACCTATTTCAGTACAACAGGTTCTCAGGTACTCACACTAATATATGGCAGCAAGTTTTAGCCAACTTACAGTTTTGCAGTCTCGATGTCCTTTGGCTATTTACAAACGGGCAGGGTATCTGGCCCAGGCCAGGCTCTGAGGGCCTCTGAGGGCCTAAGAGGGCCCGCCCTTTGCCCGGGCTTAGCCCGGCGCCTGCCCGCGCGCGTCCCGCGACGCGGGAAGGGATGCCCCTTTTTGTGCGCCTCCTGGCGCGCTCAGCCTCGACGCGACTTCCGTCCAGGTCGCGGAGGCTTCTGGGGCTTGTGGTCTTCAACTCCCCCGCTCGGCGGCAGCACTGGTGGTCAGAGGCTGCAGCGGGGGGAGGAGACCAGCGATGTTAGGGGAGCGCGCTAGGCGCCACAAGCAGGTCCCGCGGTGGTGAGGAAGAGCCCAACGGACAACAGCAACGGAGAGCCAGGGAACTCCGGACAGCAGCAACAGCAGGTACCCGGAAAGAAACACGCCCACTCCCCAGCAAGGGATGCCCCTTTTTGTGCGCCTCCTGGCGCGCTCAGCCTCGACGCGACTTCCGTCCAGGTCGCGGAGGCTTCTGGGGCTTGTGGTCTTCAACTCCCCCGCTCAGCGGCAGCACTGGTGGTCAGAGGCTGCAGCGGGGGGAGGAGACCAGCGATGTTAGGGGAGCGCGCTAGGCGCCACAAGCAGGTCCCGCGGTGGTGAGGAAGAGCCCAACGGACAACCGCAACGGAGAGCCAGGGAACTCTGGACAGCAGCAACAGCAGGTACCCGGAAAGAAACACGCCCACTCCCCAGCAAGGGATGCCCCTTTTTGTGCGCCTCCTGGCGCGCTCAGCCTCGACGCGACTTCCGTCCAAGTCGCGGAGGCTTCTGGGGCTTGTGGTCTTCAACTCCCCCGCTCGGCGGCAGCACTGGTGGTCAGAGGCTGCAGCGGGGGGAGGAGACCAGCGATGTTAGGGGAGCGCGCTAGGCGCCACAAGCAGGTCCCGCGGTGGTGAGGAAGAGCCCAACGGACAACAGCAACGGAGAGCCAGGGAACTCCGGACAGCAGCAACAGCAGGTACCCGGAAAGAAACACGCCACAACCCAAAAAGTCTTTGACTAGGATTCCCTTTGTGTCCAAATTCTGCCCACGTAGTAATGAAGTAAGCAAAATCATCAAAAAAACTGCCCAATACTCAGGGCACATGAACCTTTCACTGAACCGCCTCTTTTCTCATATCAACGAGGCAGAAACATCGCCAGCCATGTAGTACATGCCATCACTTGGCCACAACAAGTCAGTGAGAAACACACCATTACATCGGCAAGGGGACTAGATCCAGTGATCGCACACTATAGATGCCAAAACTGTAGTGTCTGTGAACTGACACAAAACACCAAGGTGTTCCTTTATCAGGAACAAACCTACAAACTGAAAAGCCATACCAATTGCAGAACGCATAATGTTATCTATGCCATTACCTGCCGCTGCAAATTAATCTACATAGGGCAAACCATGCAAATGGTAAAACAGAGGGTCATCCAACATAAAAGTAGGATTAACTGTAAAGTACTCACTGCCCCGTTGGTTCCACACTTCCTTGAGCAAGGCCACCAAGATATTGACCTAAGATGGCAGGTGATTGAAAAACTCTCTCTCCCTGTCCGTGGAGGAGACATCAAGACTTTACTAAATGGAGCAGAATGTAAGTGGGTGTCCTTATGTAATTCTGTGGCCGCTGGGCTAAATAGCCTTGACAAATGGAATAACACTATTAGTTTATGAACACTGCTGTGATCTAGTATACTCTGATTACATCTATAGATGTCTCCGTAATTTTTACATATATGTCTTGACACAAATGTGCCTTTGCATTTATGCGCTTCTGATGCCTCACTGATACGCTGGATTGTTCTAACTATTCTCTTAATATGAATGCGCTTCCCCGTCTTTATCAAAGTCTACCTGCATGTTACATTTCCTGTACAATAATTAAGACACACAAGGTTTTGCTGTGATTGTGTGTACGTAACGCTTGTCTCAATCCACAATAATTGTCATATGTTATACCTTATCTAAATGTCTTAGTGATCTAGTGCTATGTGACCAACTGTTCTCTATGTCTACCCTGAACACACAGAGTTAACTTTTACATTCATGCCATCACTTCCGTCCCGCCCCTCGGTCCCGTTCACGTGACCCCCCATTCCCTTTTACTTCCGTATTCCCCGGCGCTTTCCCCTAAGGATATGCTGTGAAGCACTCGCCCGGATCGTGTATAAGCGATGTTAGACCTCATTAACTGGGTCTAGTGTGTTTTTTCACCCTAAAACACAGGTATGTTTTAACATTATCCAGCCGCTACCTCATCCAAATTTGTTAGGTTAAACGGGTCCTGATTATCGTTCCTGTTTGTTTCTAACTATCGCAGGAGCCTGGCCACCGAGAGGGATTCGCCAATACTGCCGCTTCCTCGATAATTCGCCCGGAGTGAACTTTTTAATTAAAAGGTATTTCCCTTAGCTGTAGTTTCCTATGCAATCCCGGCAAGCTGCAATACAACTAGACTGACGACCCGCTTTTATTACAGGTCCCCGGGCATCCAGTACTCCTAGCCTTCCAATCCCCCAGACGAAAGTAGAGGGGAACTATTTATTACAGGTACCCATGTGACTGACCTTTTTGTATCTCATACGCAGTGGTTCAACTAACATCGGCCTGTCCCTCACTACCATGCCTGTTTTACAGGTGATTGCACCATTATTTGAATTCCTGAGACGCCGATCCCAACAGATGTAGGATTCAGGTACTCTCCTTCCCACTTTTTATCTAATGGGGATTGTTCCAACTAGTACCCAATATAGTTACCCCCCGTTTCTCTTTGAATTCCAGTCCCTGGGCGATCAGATATAACGTGCCGGCTCTATTCAATCCCGGCCGTGATCCTCTGCGCGCAGGTGAGACCATCCACAGTGGCTTTCGTACTCCGCTGCCCTCTCCCTTGATTTTAATTGTACATTAATCTTGTAGTGTACTGTCCCTTATCTGCCTACCTCCCCCTCCCTACTCCCCCTCCCACATCTGATCCAACTAGCTGAATGCCCCGCTATTCCTACCCATTCCCCTACCACTGTTTCTTCTAGTGGTCTAAAATTAATTTCTCTACCCACAGCAACCCCAATCGAGACAACCCTGTCCTGAAGATGGTCCACATTGACTAAGGACCGAAACGTCGTCGACTCTCCAGCGCAAATTTCAGGCGCATATTATTGTGACCCCAATTGTTTTTCTTGCAATTTCAGACTGCATTGTAAATTGTCACTGATTTTATGTCACTACTGAGCCACTTATTGTATATACTGCACTTTGCTCACTTTGCGCCGTCCGCCGCTGCACACGCTTGCACTTGAGTCGCCACCCTTCACTTGTACATACCGGGCACCAAGTCTCTCTTAGGGTTGTCACCCTGAAGTATGGTATATGTGCTGTAGATTACTTTTTTTCTCAAAAAATTGCTGCTTCAATATAAAACAACTAAAAAGTATTTTTTCCAAAAACTATCTGAATAGGTGTCTCCTTTCAATAAGTTATGTAATGTTTTTTGCATACTGTGAAAATTGTCTTGAAATTTATACCATCTGGGATATTGTTCTACCTTTGCATGTCAGCTAATGCCACACACCCACACATATTGCAACCTACTCGCATTCAAATTAAAAACATATGACCTGACATATGTCTCGTAGTAGTATCCCGGCCACCAGACCCGGTCACAACTCACCGAGTTCATTAGATAGTCGAACTCTAACTGGCGGAGTGCCAGGGAGACCCCCTGTAAACACAATCTGTGGCAATTGGAAAGAAGGAACAGCTTGAAAAACCTGTCCAGCCATCCCAACTAATAAAGACAGCGCTCCCAACACGGGCCCTCCCAAGAAACCTCCTTACTATTCCAAGGGAGGTGCTCCTCCTGTAGCTCGCCTCTCACCGCTGTGTAGTTCGGGTAAAGTTTGAGCCGGGAGCATTATATTTCCTGTTGACGCGTTCCACGTCCTGATCACGTGGGGCGCGTCTGCATCATACCTGACGTTGCCAAACCGGGCGGAGTCTCCCTCTCTACGTAACCTCACATTACTCCAGTATTGGAAATTTCATAGATTCACATGCCTGAATTATTCCCTGTTGTCGAGACTGGAGTCTCCGGTACATAAAAAAGCAATGCTTAGCAGTATAGCAAACTGAAAAGAGGCCTAGGCCCATTTCCCTTTTGCAACCCATAGCCTTTGTTATGTAAAAAGGCCCAAACTTTTCCCTGAACCAATCAGCTCTCCTCACCCTCTAGAACACTCCTGAGAGAACCTCTTGCCTCTCAGATTGTCTACCGCACGTTGTGCTAGGGAGTCTCTTTTGAGCTCTGCTCAAAATCTTCATTATCTAATCACTTTGGCTGGGATTTGAGGTTATCTTTTTCCAGATTGAGTTATTGGAAGCTTCTCTCTTTCTTCTACCATGGCAGACAAGGAGAAGAAAAGTTTATTTAGAGCTTGTGCCACCTGCTCTAAGAAAAGGCTTTATACAGATGATCCCCATGAAGACTATATATTGTCTTTACCCAGATCATTAAGCGAAGGATTGTAAGATTTGTCGCACTTTCTCCAATAAGACCTTTAGGGATTGTGAAGGAAGGCTTCTACTCTGGCTCCAGAAGGTGAAGGCCAGGAAGTAGATCCTCTCAAGTGACAGTGAGGAGTCTGCCTCATCCAGGAGATCTCAAAAAAGGAGCATATCTCCGCAGGCTCATACCTCAGGTGAGAGACCGGAGAAGACCCCTAAAACGACCACACCAGGGTCTTGGGCCGCAGTCCCTCAAAATCTCCTTCAGGTAAAGCTAAGGAGAAGAAGGGTCATGCTTCAGGGGAGAAACAGGTAAAGGAAACTACCTCAGAGCCTTCAAAATCTCCTCCCAGGGTCAAAATTACCATAAAAAATCATCTTCTACACCTTCTGAGGTAAAAAAATTTGCGTCGACGAAGAAAGCATAGTCGTCGACGAAACCTGAGGTAAAGGCTGAGTTTAAAGCTGTATCGCCGTCAGCTCTTACACCGTCGACGACGATATCGACAACGAGTCCTTCGTCGACGAAGGCATTGACGACCATGACTACGCTCACGTCGTCGACTACGGCATCGACCGTGATTCCGACGACAACGTCGACGGTTATGATTTCGTCGACCAGGGAAAAGACCCTGGAGAAGCGTTTTTTGGCTTGGAAAAGAACAATAACGCCAGAAGTTACGTCTCCAAGTAAGGTGTCGCCATTGGTTCCTTCTCACCTTCTGGAGGAGAAAAATTCGGAGGAAGATGATGGTGGCACTTTTGGATATGCTAGTAGCCCATCGCAACTGAGGGTGAAGTACCAAGAGGAGGACTCACAAGATGAGTATGAGGATTTTCAGAATCATCCCCAACAGCACCACCAGCAGGAACAACGCGAAGAGATGACAAGTGGGCCATCTTCTTTATTGAGGGATCTTCAATCCATGCTGGAGGATTATAGAAAAAGATATCCTGCACCGCAAGCCGCTAAGGAAATTCCTGACGTTACACCTAAACCACGCTCTGTACCTGGTACGCCGGTGTGTAGGTGAGAGATATTACCAGAGCCTCTGCCTAATTCTCTGCCACCAAGACCTCAGCGGGATCCTGACACTACTGATGATGAACATGAGGATGGGGAGATTACGAATCCTAGCAAGGAGTGGGACGATTACCTCATTCCTTCCCCTTCGTCCCCTTCACCGAAACCTGTAGATTCCCAACCAGAGGATATTGGGGGGTTTAATAACCTGATGGAAAGGGCCACTAAAAGATTCGCACTTTCCATGACGGAGGATAAGGCTGAATGTTTCTTATATAACTTTAAAGAAACCGATCGGAGATCTGTTCGGTCTTTGCCGATTGAAAGTCATATTTGGGAGGAAGGCTTAAAGGTTATGGAATCACCAGCTACAGTGACTCCAGTACTCGCAAGACTGGATAAAAAGTATAAAGTGCCTGCAGATGCTCCGGCCTGTCTTTTGGGTCACCCCAAACCGGACTCTGTGATTACACAAGCGGCGCAGCAAAAGTCAAGAAACCAGTCGGCTCCAATTACGACACCCCCGGACAGAGAAGGAAGAAGGCTGGACAACGCAGGAAAGAGATTTTCCTCGATGTCAGCTCTGTTGGTAAAGGCTGCTAATGCTCTGGCCATCCTGGGAATGTACGACAGGCGAATGTGGTGTGACCTGTCACCATATATTGATCGTGTGCCGGAAGCGGAAAGGCAAGGAGCCAGAAAGATTCTTCAGGAGGGGGAGAGGACTTCGGCTGAAGTCATAGACTGCACTATGGATATGGCGACTACTGCTTTCAGATCTCTAGGAGAAGCGGCGGTGCTACGTAGGCAAGGATGGTTACGAGCAATGGCATTTAGACCGGAGGTCCAGAATAAGATCTTGGATCTTCCTTTCAACGGCGAAGACTTATTTGGCAAGCCTATTGATGACGCTCTGCAGAGTATCAAGAAGGGCACTGATACTGTGAAAGCTTTAGGAACTCTGCAATACGGGAGGGTTCCTTTTCGAGGCTCTAAGGGTAGAGGACAATCTTCTTACAGAGGAGGATATCAACAAGGGAGATATTCATCTTATCCCACCACTTCTCAGCCCTACCGTCAGCAGTATACACAAAGACAGTCAGGAGGTTTTACCAAATCTACTCCAAGAGGTAAAGGAGGTCATCAGGGGAAAGACAATGCCCGACGACAATGACAGCCTTCGAATGCTGACCACACCGGATATACTGAGATCGTATGTTCCCCTGGGTGGAAAGATTGCTCGGTTTCTTCAAAATTGGCAAGTAATAACCACGGACCGATGGGTCCTCAACATTATTCAATTCGACCACACTCTAGAATTTCTTCAACACCCCCTTGTACGCCACCGATGCATCACAAGGTCAATCATCTGCATCAAATCCGGAAGGAAATTCCGACAATGCTCCAAAAGGGAACAATAGAACCAGTGCCGAATAAAAAAAAAAAAAAGGAGAAGGATTTTACTCCCGATTTTTTCTAGCCAGAAAGAACATTCTCCAATGGCGTCCCATTCTGGATCTCAGATCCCTAAACACCTATCTCAAACAGCAGTCTTTCCGGATGATTTCTCTGCAGGACATCTTTCTACTTTTAAACCCGGGGGATCATATGACCACCTTAGACCTACAGGATGCGTACTTTCACGTCCCCATCCATCCTTCACACAGGCAGTACCTTCGGTTCATGGCGGCCGGAGAACATTACCAATTCAAGGTACTGCCATTTGGCCTCAAATCAGCTCCAGAGTGTTCACAAAATGCCTGGCTCCAGTGGCGGCTGTTTTAAGGAAACAAAAACATCAGGTATTTCCTTACCTAGACGACTGGTTAGTCAAGGCATCAACAGAAGCACTAGCCAGAGCGTTAACGAGAACTTGCATAGACTTGTTCACCAAGCTGGGGTTGACTCTACACGAGGAAAAATCGTCCCTTCAACCAAGGAAATGGATCACTTTTCCCGGAGCAATCTTAGACACAGAGAGAAACAAAGCGTTTCCCTCCAAAGAAAGACCGCTAAAGATGGTGTCTCACTTCCAGAAGTTTCTAAAAAGAAAGTATCTTTCAGTACGCAGATACAAGTCATTGCTGGGAATAATGTCATCTTGCATCCTCCTCGTGCCTCACTGCAGATTAAGGATGCGACCATTGCAAGAGCAGCTCCACCTACAATGGCGTCAAGCAGAGGGATCCTTCGAAGATGTGGTCCAAGTAACACCGGACATGCTGCAGGCGGCGGCATGGTGGACACAAAGACAAAATGTCTCTCAAGGACTCTCATTCCTCACAGCTTCAGCCCCATTGGTAGTGACAACAGATGCGTCTCTAGAAGGGTGGGGAGCATTTCTGCAAGACCTTCAGGTCAGGGGTCGACGGAAGTTTCACGAGCAGCTGTTGCACATAAACTTGCTGGAACTCAGGGCAGTGCGCCTCGCGTTGCTGGCTTTCCTACCAAGGATCAGAGGTTTGTCAGTGTTGATAAGGACAGACAACACAACTGCGATGCACTACCTAAACAAACAGGGAGGAACAAGATCTCTCTCCCTCTCTCAGGAAGCACAGACAATATGGGAATGGGCTCTACGACAAAGAATATCCATTTCAGCAGAACATCTACCAGGGGATCAGAACACCAAAGCAGATACTCTCAGCAGGCTCAAATCTTCCTGCCACGAGTGGGAGTTGGACCAGGGAGTCCTGGACAACATTTTCTAAACATGGGAAAAACAAACGGTGGACCTCTTCGCCACAAGGGGGAACAAGAAATGCCGCTTCTTCGCAAGCTGGCTTCCCCAGTGGGGATCCTGGGGGAATGCGTTTTCGATGGCATGATCCGACATCTTTGCCTACGCTTTTCCTCCGATTCCCCTCCTGCCGCGGGTGCTGAGGAAGATAAAGAAAGAACCGTGCAGGTTGATCCTGATAGCCCCATGGTGGCCCAGGCAACACTGGTTCGCGGAACTTTCTACTGATGTCGGAGGCTCGACCGATTCGCCTCCAACTGATGCCATCTCTTCTGTCAATGTCCCAGGGACAAGTGCTCCATCCGGACCCGAAATCCTTGCACTTAGCAGCCTTTCTCCTGAGCACTGTGAATTCCAGCATCTGAATATTTCAACATAGTGTAGAAACATCCTAACAAAGGCTAGGGCAGAGAGCACAAACAAAACCTATAAGATGAAGTGGAAGAGGTTTTGTCTCTGGTGTCCACGGAATAAAACCCATTCACTGACGGCGGCACTTCATGAAATCTTACCATACATCTTGCTGTTAGCCAAGTCTGGATTAGCTCACGCTTCTCTAAAGGTGCATTTAGCCGCAATATCCCAATACAGGAGATCTGCCTCAGGCCCTTCCTTATGGTCGGCTAGTATCATCAAACAATTTATGACGGGATTATTCAGAGTTTTCCCTCCAATAAAACCTCCACCACCGCTCTGGAATCTCAACATAGTACTGTCACAATTGATGAAGCAACCTTTCGAGCCCATACACAGGGCGGACCTTAAATTCTTTTCTTGCAAGGTGGCGCTTCTCCTCACCCTAACTTCAGCTAGGAGGGTAGGAGAACTACAAGCTCTCACAATTAGAGTCCCTTTCTTGCAGTTCAAGGAGGACAGAATGATTCTTAGGACTAATCCGAGATTTATTCCTAAAGTGCCGACTGACTTTCATTTGAATGAACCATTGGTGTTGAAACGTTTCTTTTCTCAACCGACAACAGGGGCGGAAAGAGTTTTGCATTCACTGTACGTTCAAAGATGTCTCAAACTCTAATCTAAAAGAGACCAGAGGTTTTCGCAAATCTTCACAACTCTTTGTTGCTTTCAGTGCACCCAGGAAAGGTTTTCCTTTATCAAAATGTGGGATTGCCAGATGGATTTCCAGTGCAATTGTCGATCAACAGGCTGCTGGGAAACCTCCAAAAGCACGAGTTATTGCTCATTCGACGAGAGCAGTGTCCACGTTGTTATTTGCAGGAGTGCCTATTCAGGATATCTGCAGAGCAGCGACCTGGGCATCTACGCACTCATTCACCAGGCACTACTGCTTGGAAGCAGCCACAGAGACTGATGCGGCAGTGGGAGAAGCAGTGCTGAGAAATATCATCCAGTAATGGTGAGCCTTTTTTGCATCCCTCCATCCTTTTCTCTTATTTACAAAGACACATTTATGGTATGGTACTAAGCTTGATAATGTACATGCTGTATTACAGGATGATGAAATGTAAGAAACAAATGTGCTTTGTAATGTCACTGCTCACTATTCTAATTCAGGCATGTGAATCTATGAAAGTTCCAATACTGGAGTAAGAAAACAAGTTACTTACCTGTAACTGTAGTTCTCCAGTATTGGAAGCTTTCATAGATTCACATGCACCCACCCTCCTCCCCTGAGAGGCTCACCTTGGATTTGGCACGAAAAGGGTTTGGTATGCACAAGTGTGCGAAAATCTGAGGGGCAAGAGGTTCTCTCAGGAGTGTTCTAGAGGGTGAGGAGAGCTGATTGGTTCAGGGTAAAGTTTGGGCCTTTTTTACATAACAAAGGCTATGGGTTGCATAAGGGAAATGGGCCTAGGCCTCTTTTCAGTTTGCTATACTGCTAAGCATTGTTTTTTTTATGTACAGGAGACTCCCGTCTCGACGACTGGGAATAATTCAGGCATGTGAATCTATGAAAGCTTCCAATACTGAAAAACTACAGTTACAGGTAAGTAACTTGTTTTCTTACCCGCCGACTATTCTCAGATTTTGCAATCCTGCACAGTGTGTAACGGGATAATGGTTGCACCCATCAAGTCAAATGTGCAATCACAGAAAATAACATTGTCAAACAGATGCGGTACCCATCAGTCGAGTGTAGCATTTTAGATAGTAGAAGTGCAAACACTGGGCTCAAATCGAAGAACAGTTACAAAAGAATACGAGCAATACTAGAACCTGATTACAAGTAAGATGCCCCACCCCTTAGATCTCTAACTGGCCAAGCAACGTGTTTCATACATAGTCCACCTCTGGGGAGTCAGAAACTAGCCTCCCTCAAGGGCTAAATGTGAAATAACAAATAGCTCATTCCTTCTCAATCAGAACATTGACTCATAATTTGCCTCCTTTACATTCGCTTATTGTTTATTCTCTCTCTCAGATGAATGGGCCCACAGGCCAAACAAATGACCTTACTCCTGTTTCCTTTATTCAAAGCAAAAATACTAAGTGTTGACATTCAGTATGTTTGTGTGCAAATTTGCTGCTTTTAATGTAATCAGTACCTCCGAAGATACAAGTCTACAGGGGTAGAGGCTTGTATTTGTTGAAGATGTGCATTCATAATACTAACATAAAACAGAAAATGCTGCGCCTTGGTAATTTAAGTGTGATATTGCAGCATGTGGACTTTTTATTAATAGAAATTTTCTTTTGACTTTCAGATCATGTTTCTGTGGGTTGGAAAGAACTGCGGACTGAGCTTTTTCACTCGGGTTCTCGGGGTACCAAATTATTCATCAATACCACAAACAATGGTAAGATTTGTATTTGATATTTCTGGAGCTATCCTGTAATTCAGGACCGTAGAGGGTTCAACTGGTGCTTGTATTGAAGTCATAGATGGCCGCAGCTGGTGGTCCCTCTCCATCCAGCAGAATACTGACCACAGAGAACACCCAACTGTGTCGCTAGAACATATGTGATACAGCATTCTAGGTTTAAAGGAACAAGTGCCCTAAGCACATTAATGCAAAGACTCCATATATTTTATTCATTTACCAAAATACAACAAGATACTTAATTCCGGTATTTGCCAAACGTAAAAGAAATACATTTAGATGGTTCCTGTTTTTTTTTTTTTTTAAATGTCTTTCATTAGTAATACTGTAAATGTTCTCAAAGCATGCTGCCCCTGGTAACAACAAGGTTAAAAAGTCTTTAATTTCTAGGATGTTAAGTGTTTCAGTCCTTGATCTTTTTGGACATTTTGTGTTTTACATCAAGTATTGAATTTGAGAAATGAGACTCACCGCTGACCTGCCCATCATCCTCTGGCGAGTTGTTTCACTGCCCTAAAGTCCCAGGGAGGCAGAAATCAGATGTAAAGCGTCTGGTGAGCGCGGCATTCAAACGGGCCTGCACCTGTAACTCGTGTGACATCCAGATGGTTGCAACTGCCCTTGTATATGATATTAGGGCAGGTGGAGGTAGAATTATTCTTGTACTGTCCCATTCTCCGTCTGCCACTCATGTTACCCAAGGGCACTGACTAGCTGAGTGTGGGTAGAGTAGGCTGGCAGGAGCTGCACCTGTCTGGTGAACATAGGCCACTGGCATCCCTGCTCGACTCACCCTACATGAAGTGCTTTCACCACTCATCAGGCTCGCTCCTCAGGTCCTGGGTGAGTGTAGCACATGTTGTTTTTCTTTTAAATGGCCGAGTGAACTAATACATTCACTGCACAGATGCTTGATCTCCTGGTCACAGGTTTGAACCCCAGCAGTTCCACTCAGCATGAGCACCACTGAGTGAGGTAACATCTCGCCAAATAGTATATGGGTGAATGTCCCCTATACAAAAGACACTATGTTACTATGTCTGCCAGCAGCAAGGATATCATATAAAATCTACATTTCTGTTTTGTTGCAGGCTCATCTTCCTGAACTTGATACAGCAGAATCAGCCAGGATGATAGCTTTCGTGTCCTGGCTGAGAGAACAAAGGCCATTCTTCCCGACATTGCACATAATACGGTGAGCGGAGTATTTCATAGGTTCATGCTTTTCATAGGCTCGGTCATAAAACAGTGAACTTGAAAACTGCCTAATGCTATATTGATGGGTACGTGTTATACATTCATCGTCCTGCAGTCACAGCTCCCTTTCAGGTCTGTCACGATCCTCAAATGTATGTTTTAGAGAAATAAATGTGACTTGTTTATCATAGGACATCTTTCTGGCTGTATCACTGACAGCGGGAATTAATTCAGTCCGGCCCGAAGGAGTCTACATTTTAATTTCTTCCTAAGCTTGCTCAGGGCAGGACAGAGATAACTGAGCACTTAATTGATTACTTTTTATTTACATGAGCCTATTTTTCCCCCAGAAACCTAACTGTGACAGTGCTGTCACCCCACTACCTGCATTTCCATCATTGCCAAATTGACTTGGACTTATCTGACTTCACCAAGTGACCCACACCCCAGCCTTCTACCATCCCCATTAGGGCCTACCCATCGGTTGAGGAAAACCACCTGATCTACATCGTATTAATATATATGTTAATTTAACCGAACTTTATAACAAACAAACTTTTAGATTTGCTATTGCACTGCGCCACAAAATTAGGCCAGTTTACAAAAGTTGCAACTGTATTCATAAACAATTTGAGAAAGACGATGGCTCTCATTTGGGGTACGTTGATGTCACACTCGTCGGTACTTCCGTTGAGATGAAATTAAACTGATGTCATTCTTCTTAACCCTGTATTAAAATTGCCTTTTTGTGTTTTGAAAGGGATGAGAGTTCGCTGAAACCAAGCTTCCTTCAGAACATGATCGAAGACCGGACGGAGTCTGCCTTATCATACTACGAGTTCCTGCTCCATATCCAGCAGCAAGTGAATAAGTAAACCACTCGAGGGGCTGCTTGGCCCTTCTCTGGACTGGAAGCGACTGCAGTACAGACGAACTCTTCCTTTTGTATTGTCAGCTTTGTGGGCCTCGTGCTATTAATACGATATTTTTCACTGTGATTTCAACAAATTGAAGCAAATAAAGGACCGCGTGAGGACTGAAACAAGTGACTGCACAATATGGTGACTTTTTAAATCAAGGCATAGTGGAACAAGCTGGTTACCTTTATCTTGCTGCAAAATATATTTTGATAAAGTTGCTGTATGAATCACGGAAAAAATGTCTACTGTAGAGGCGAAATACATTTTGTAAAATAAAGCTCGATCTTTGTTGTTCAAAATGTATATTTTTCTCTTTTTATTTCATTTCCTTTTTGTAATATTATTTGGCTGCTAGAAATAACTTTCAGACCTATGTAGGTTGCAAATGTTGCAGAGCAATTATAGGCCTACTGATTACCGACGGAACACTTTCAAGTGAAATCAACGCGACAGGCTAGCAGACTTCAAAGGTAATAAATTAACTATTGGAATCTGAAAATATAGAAGTGCATCAAATTTATGTTTCAAGGACCTTTTTTGCTTCTCTGCACAACTTTTTGTTTGAACAATGTTTTCTTGTTATCATGTGCTCAGAATTTAAGAGGGTTTTTGTTCTGAAAACAGGCCTGGATTTTGATATGCAGGAGACATTAGACTTCTCAGTCGTTTTAGGAGCTATTGAACGTTGCACTATTCTTAGTGCATTCTGAAAATTATGCAGAAGACGAGGTGTCTCTTGCAGAATTTTACGGAGACTGTTGTTGCATTTTATTTTGCTGCAAAGGTGTACTGTGAATTGTGTTCTTGCACCCTCGTTTAGTGAAATAAGCAGACGATCTTTTTTATTAAAAAGTAGGGACAATTCCACAGATGTAAATTACAAAACTGCCCTCTTAATTTCCTTTAATTAAACTTGTGGTAGGCTCCATGACCGTACTTCAGAACCTGCTTCAGTTTTGTGAGCTCTTGGTTGAGCTGTAAAAGGCCAGACAACTTTCAAGGATACTGTGGTCAGTGTGCATCTAATGCAAAGGCACAGATGACTTGAGTTGAATGAGTTGAGTAATGATTTCTTTGCTGTCTTAAAAATGAGTGCAAACCAAATCAATCATTGCAAAAGTGATGGCTAATTTTCATGGTTTTTGGAAAGGGCATATTATTTGCATTATTAGCTGTTTTATTATTGGGGGGAAAAGCCCTGCTTCCAATGACTCCACACTCTGTATGCTTTCGTGAAGCATTTATATTTTCCATTCTTTTATTATGACCCTCTGGAATTTCGTACCTATGCCCAAGCACACTGCCTTTTGTCCTCCACTACACCCCCAACCCCCACAAGCAAACATACATGAATGTGGTGACCTCTGGTTGCCTCTTATCAAAATTGCACATCTTCGCACTTGCCGTTGAAGTAGTTTGTATAAATTGGGTCAAAGCGGTCTGAGTCGAAGTGGGACATTTTGTTTTTGTTGGTAGAAATAAAAGAACGTGGTAAAAAAAAATTCCATAAGCAGATGAACCCTTTTCGGGTAGACGGCTTTTGGATTGTTTGTTATATTAGAGCAATCATAATATGGAGTTTTCAAATATTTAGTAGTGTTGTCTCACCCTTCCACCTTGTGTGGTTGGTTTGAATGAACTACATGGTACATGACCCCTGTTTTCTACAAACCATCTTCAACATCATTTCAATCACGATTTTACACCTGCCTTAAGCTAGGTTAATCCGTCTTGGGTTTCAGATGGTCTTGCTTGAACAAGTGTGCTTCACTAGTCAACTTTTTTTTTTAAATGTCAAGACCTGTTTTGTTATCAACTATATTGTTGGGCTTGGCTCACCATTTACCTTTGTTTGTTTTCATTACAATGTCATATTTTGAATTACTGTTTAATGCTCTCTCCCAGGTTTGCAGTACTACTACAGTGTAAATTGGATCACCATCTTATAATTTTTCATTAGTTTTATTATAACGAATTTATAATAATGGGGGGACCATCAAATGTGATTCATAATTTTATCTTCATTATCACAGTTGTAATCTACACAAGAACAATTTAATTTTGTAAAGTAGTGTATAATATTGTAACATTAAATTCTTGTTCTGATAAATCTCTAAGAATACATATAAACCTTTAATGTGATGATAAAACTCCTGCCCATTTTAATCTCTGGAGGCAAGATTTACTTGTCTTTCTTTTTACAGTTTGTAATATTTTTTTCCTGTTATATTCCTGTAAAGAAAGTCATTTGTAACACATGCAAATGCTTATTTTATCTGTGCTAATTTATCAAATTTGGCTACTCAATAAAATAAATTGAAAGCGCTTGCACATGTGAAAGTCTTATTCTGTATTGAAACCTGCATGGCAATGCAGATTAAGTTAATTGTGGAATTGTTTACGGGTGCACAATGTGATTTTCTTGCAGAAATGTCAATGTAATTGTTTCAGCACTTAAAAGCTAAATCGTTTTAACGTGTATTTTTGTTGTCATTTGTCGTATTTGAGGCAGCACCAAATCTCTCCAGTTTAGTCTACTTGATCTTATAGGCCTTTTAATACACAGTCTGTTTTCATGCAAAGTGTCTAACAACAGGAAGGCAAGCCACACCATTTTCCTGGTCAAATAGGTTTTGTGAATCAGAATATATATCTCAGCTGTAATTTCAATGGAACACGCATATATTTAGCCTTCCTAATAGCTTGACATTACTACTTCGAATTCCCCATACTGTTCTCCATTGATTCTTTTTGTTTTGTGCATTAAAGAACGGCAAAATGTATCGGTTATCATTTCTACTAGTCGCTAGTCTGGGGCTTCTAAAAGCATTAAAACTGCGTACGATTATTATATATGTTTTTTGAAACATATAACACACTTTTTCCTTAATATAAATTTGGTATTTGCAAACCTTTACTGTGTTTGCTCGACTTAACATAAAGTTGGTTATTTCCTTACTGTGGAAATGTACAACCGAGTTGAATCCCACCCGTTTTTCAAGTCATTAAGGGAGCATTCATAAGCTTTGTTTGCAACTAATATACAGTCAAACTCCTTAGAGGAACTTCATTGTCCACTGTTCAAAGCCCCGGAGGTAATAGCAGTCCAGTGTTATATTTGGTACAGTTGTCTCCAAACAGAAGAGTAACAATGAAAAGGGCATTTACTCCTTCTGATAAAATCAGTGAAAAAAAATCAGGGCCTTGAGACCAATCATATGGCTGTATTTCTGCCAGATAAAAGGAGTAAATTAAAGAACAAGTGTGATCACAACAGTCAAACTTAAAGTAGCGAATACTGCTGCCAAATGTGTCTGTATATGAGGATCTGGTTCTACCTGAATGAGTCGGTCCCAAGATTGATAGGCTGCCTGTCAAATTATTCAGTACTTTAGACCATCTTAAGATGTTCAAGGTTTCATGGTTACACCTTGGAATGCTTATGATGGTGTGTTAGCAGCGTGATCTTGCTCCACATTCACATGCTGTGCATTTTTCTGCCATATGGTGGGTGGGTCTGGAAATTAAATAAGATGTTTTATTTCGGGCATCAGCCTTTGAAGGAGTCCGTATAATTCACTGTGATGTTTGCCATAAGTCCACAATTTTCAAGTACGCCACCACTGTCTTTAGAGTTATGTTCCACTATTGGGTTTGGGAGTGTGGAGTAAAACTGCTCGAAAATATTTCATTTAAGCTTTACAGAATAAATTTTGGTTGCTTGAGAACATCATAAGTTGGCTTTTGGAACAGCCTAACTTGACACTAAAGACATGAGAAAACATAGCTTAATTGCTACCGAACAGAACATCATTAGACTACGCGTTTGCCGTGGAGGTACCCGTGGGTAGCTAAAACTATTGCCCAAACCTGTACTGGTAAATTGCTTTCATGCCAATCCTTGATGGCACAGGATGTAAATACTGTTAAAAATTTAGAAAAACATTTCTGAAAACAAGAAAGGAAAGGTGTTGTGCCACCAGATATACAAATCCAGTTTAATGGAGGCTTCCGAGCCAAGGGTATTGAATTTGGGTTTCAGCTCAGAGATTGATAGTTCAGATTATTAATTTGAAGCTTTATTCTACTGTTCCGTTCTTTTAGACACAGATTAGAACAGAAAGCTTACTACTGCGATTCACTACTGAGACCGCCACGACACAGGGCCTGCTATAGGAAGCCCTGAAGCATCTACTCGTCGTTTTCTCCTTTGATAATGTACAGCTGGTGATGGAATGGACACCATTTAAACACTACCCTGCTGTAACATACAATTCCCCTGGTCTGACCGCAACCAGATGTTTAATTTATATTTGTCACCTCAGCACAACACCAGGTATGAGCCCTGCCTCCCTGTTTTTACATCTAAAAACACTTCATCACGGAAGGAACAGGAGCTGTGCACATTATAAGATGTACAGAAAGTCCACAGAGGGTTCCCCAGACATCTTTAGGGAAGAAAACCCCCCCACACCAAAGAGGAAGTTAGCCCTTCAGGCGTTCTGGTCCAACCGTTTTCTGAGTCGCTTTTCTCCTCCAGTTCGGACGAATAGTAGGAATAATCCCAGCTCAATGTTGAGGTAACAGGACCATGCACACAAACTCGGGCTGTGAGTATGGCAGACTCTCATACCAACTACCAATATTCTAGCCTCCACATTGACGATGCCCATACCAGCATCAAAAACACCAATGGGCCCTAGAATGCTGCCTGTGCTGAAACACTGGGACCCGAGATGTAGCTCAGCGCGGAGACCAGCCAACCTCGAGGGAGTCACTTCAAAAGCGTATCCCTTTGTCGCAGATCACCAGCTCCGAAAGCCTTGATAACTCTGAGCAACCAATCCTCCAGCGACAACAAGTGGAGCTCAGTGCCTGGAAAAACCGAATGTACATCCATCTTCAGACATGAAAGATTATCACCAAGCCACCGTACTAGGTGGTCAACACCCTTCGACCTAAGAGAAAGCAGACTTTTGATGAGGACTTCACTTCAGCGCCAGAACTGGCTCCTAAGCACAAAAGGGCATCCTTTCTATCCATTTTGCCCCTACCACTCCTCCACCTCCTCTTCCTTCTCCACATCTCCTCCTCCCAATCTCCTCTCCCACCACCTTAGATACATTGCCAATATCCATCACAGGTCTCTGGGTTTACCACATTTCTTGGCGGGATCACTCAACCCCAACCCCGAGGATGCGGCGAGGGGAGACGCCTTGGATGATTATTTTGCTGCCTGTCATCTGTGTCTGCTAACAATGGGTATATAGGCACTGCGAGACCGTTCTTGGTTATAGAGTACTCAGTTTTTATGTGCCAAATAATGTTTGTACAGCTTTAGTCTCTAGAGTGAACATTCTTTTTCCTTTCTCGGTTGTCCATATCCCATGTCAGGAGTCCTCCCGCCGGTGGAACAATGCAGGTAAGTCATCTGTTTCAATATGGTTTGAATCCTCCACCAGTTTATAAAACCAAGAGTGCAAAGGTATGGGGAATTAGTGCTCAAAGCACACACAAGGCTTATCTGGAAGGAGAACGTCCTTCTCTTTGTCCTTTTAAGGAAGCACCCCAGTTGGTAGTGTATATGGTTCACCCCTTTTCGGGTCTTTAGTTGTGCCCCGTACCATTTCCTCCCTCCAAGCCTGGAGTCTCACACGCACCTGCATTAGCCACGCACCTCCAGGAGCATGGCTGGGACCGGTAGCACAGTGGTGGGAACACTCAGTTTCCTGACTCCTCTGCTTGCTTCTTCGGGTTTAGATTGATGGCACTTGCACGTCGGACGAGCCTGGTGGCATCGTCTGATCAGCTCCAGAATGCCCTGGTACTTATTCCTTCTGCAGCGTTTTTGGTATCTTCTTCTGGGAATTCCTCACGGAGTGTCTCCTCTTTGTTCCTCTCCTGCCGATTGTCCATCTTCCAGGTTGCCGTGCATAGTCACATAAGTCCCTCCTCAGGCCAAGGGTTGACTCCTGCCCCCTCAGCATTCGTGGAATGCAGCTTAAAGTCACAGTATTCCTTCCTGGCCTGTGGAAGAAGAAAATGTGCGTTGTTTTATGTAGTGGGAGACAGCCAGGGCAGAGAATCATGCAAGTCCCCAATGTACCCACAAACCACCCTAGGGGAAAAGGAGAAAGCAGCCCTGAAGTCTATACAAAAGCGTCCACTGCCGGCAAGCTTTGGTACATTTGGGAAACACCAATTAGGGATAGAATGGACTGCAAGAGTGGTTCTTCCTGGTTATTTCCGAGAAAATGTTTGAAAATAGCATTGACATCAAGCAGGTCTCTCTTCTCTGGAAAGAGCCTTATTAATATCAGTTTCCCCTATGGTATGCCCAACTTGCCTAAAGATATCAGTCTGTACTGCTCTAGGGGGCGGAAACCACCACTTTTTTTTTTTGGTTTAAATTTGTTTTATTGGTGTCAGACAAATCATACAAAGCAGAAAGCACAGTGCTATGTCGCGGCGACAGATATAAACAGCCAATCTGGAAAAGGACCCACACCATAGGACCCAACATGCATCGCATGTAATGCTGAACAGTCCGAGGCGTTCCCCCGGCTATGACAGTCCCTTGAGTCGCTGTAATGTCCAATAGCTTTCTGCGCATTGTGTTTAGCACACACATAAAATAGAAGAAAAAGAACAACCCTCCCCCCAAATCTCGGAACTCCCCCCACCCCCCAACCAGTGTGCCTCATCGTGCATGGATAGGCAGCATTAGAGAAGGCGACTCACCGAGTGTTCGTGTCAGCCTGAGTGGTCGCATCTAGGCGTTCTGTCAGGCGTAGTAAGCGGAGGTACTTAGGGCAGGTGATTTCATGAAATTCTTGGGACAGAAGTGTAACCAGCGGCTTCCATAGCTCGTGAAATGTAGCTGTTGTGTGGGTGAGTGTGGCCTGAATACATTCCATCCCCAATGTAAACCAAAGCTTGTGTAGCCATCCCGTATGTTTTGGCCGTGTGCTGGACCCCCAAAGGGAGAGTATATGCTGAGTGGCAGCCTGCATCGCGATTCCCATTTGGCGCCCCCTGATGGATTTCAAAGGGAAAGTGAGTGCATTCGGGAGGCCGAGGACGGTGTAGGCGGGGAACCGTGGGATTTCAGTGTCCCAAGTGCTATCAATGTCATCGAGGACCGAGGTACAGTACTCCTTGACTGCCGAGCAGTCCCATAGGAGATGTGTCAGTGTGCCTGTTTCCCCACACCTCCTCCAACATGACTCACTCCTGGCCGGATTGCCCCTGTGAAGCCTCGCCGGGGTAAGATACCAATAAGTGGCTATTTTAACCACCGACTCCCTGCCCGCTGTATTCCTCGCCGTGTGGTTGGCCCTGTAGTAGATCGATTGCCACTCTTAAGCAGTTAGGATCCTCCCCAGCGCCTGTTCCCAACGTCTTTGCCCAGCAGTGTGTTGTATCTCGGGGTCCGGGGTGAGCAGCTTATATAGGTCGGTAATGAGAACTCGGTCTGAATCTTTTGTTGCCGGCCATTTCTCGAATGCGGTCAGGCGTCTACTGACAGAAGGGTGTACGTCGGGTTGCATAAGCCAACCTTGGAATAGAGAAGTAAAAAATGCAGACGGGCGGAAAAGATATGGAGGAAATTGAAAACTGAGGAGAATAAGAAAATATTTCAAGAGGCCCAGGCAACCTACTATAAAAATATAAAACATGCCAGGAAGAACAGTCTCACCCAACAACTCACGGAGGCGGGTAACTGCCCAAGGGAGTTGTTCAAAATATTACAGAGTTTCGTAAAGCCTACAGCTTGTGAGAGCCCCGATGAATTCTCTCAGATCCTCTGTGATGAGATTTCAGTGTTCTTTGAAAACAAAATAAATCTTATTTATGATAAAATAATGGCCTCTAGTAGTGTTGGGAACAAGGACTTGCCCCCATCTAATTCATCCATACAAAACGAAAACCAACTGTTATCCTTCCCGGCAATCTGTGACATAGAGCTTCCCCTTCTTATCAGCCCCATAAAATCTGGATCCCCAATGACTTCCTTCCTGCTAAAATGGTTGCCCCTCTGATCACCCTTTTAGGACCTCCTATTCAGTCTGTGATATCTCACTTAGAGAAGGACAGGTCCCTATGGAATGGAAGAAAGCGGTGGTGAACCCAATAAGGAAAAAAGCGGCATTCCCATGGACCGATCTTTCGAATCTTCGGCCCATCTCCCTCCTGCCATACATCGGTAAAATGACCGAGAAGCACGTGAACACCTACCTATCCAAACATATCGAAGCAACGGGGGGCCTGGACTATTCACAATCTGGGTTCAGGCCCAATCACAGCACCGAATCAGCCCTCCTAACAGTGACCGACAACATCAGGATGACGCTGGATGGAGGGGGGTCCATGATTCTGGTGCTGTTGGATCTATCCGCTCCTTTCGATACGGTGTCACATGAGGTGCTTCTCGGTCGTCTGAGGGAGGTGGGACTGGGGGGTGTGGCCCTGTCCTGGATGGAGAGCTTTCTCTCAGGCCGCTCTCAAGAAGTCAGGTTGGGCCCCTATAAATCCATCTCTAGGGAGCTCACCAAGGGAGTGCCACAGGGCTCATGACTAAGCCCCACATTATTTAATGTGTATGTGGCCCCCTTGGCTGACTTAGTAGTATCTTTTGGGTTCACCCCGGTGTCGTATGCTGACGACACACAACTTCTGTTCCCTTTTAAGACCTTTACGCCTGCACTAAAAAAATCATTTGCAGACGGAATGAGGGCAGTATCAGAATGGATGGCTATGAACTGCCTACAATGCAATGTAGGAAAAACTGAAGTTGTGTTGTTTGGGGAAGCAACGATACTGTGGTCCCCTGAGTGGTGGCCTCTGGAACTGGGGCCTGTCCCCAGCCCTAAACGGACCGTTAAAAACTTGGGGGTGCTATTAGATCAAGCACTAACATTTAAAGATCATGTGGACCAAGTGGCCGACACCTGCTTTCGTGTCATTGGTTTGCTGAGAAGGGTCTTTCCATACCTACTCGACAGCCATAGGAAGACACTGGTCCAGGCGTTAGTCATCAGTAGATTGGACTATTGCAACGGTCTTCTCTTGTCAGCGAATGAAGAACATCTTAACAAATTGCAGATAGTCCAAAATACTGTGGCGAGGCTTGTCCTGAATGCTCCACCTAGGACTCCCTCCCGCCCTTTGCTGACTAGACTTCACTGGCTCCCAGTGCGGCAACGCATTAAGTTTAAAATCCTAACTACAATTCACAAATGTCTGTCAGGTACGGGTCCCAAGTATCTGGAAAAAACTTCTTACCCTATGTTCCTGGACGTTCTTTATGTTCCAGCAATTTGCAGTTAATACAGGTACCCAGAATTAAAAGATCTAGACAGGGAGGTTGTGCCCTCGCCCATATGGGACCTGTCCTCTGGAACTCACTGCCTCATATGCTGAGACAAATCACTAATCATTTAACCTTCCGAAAGTTCCTTAAAACCCATCTATTCACAAACATGTAACTAACTTAAATCAGAAGTCTATTAAATCTCTCTGACCATGGACCAGTATAAGCTATATTCTTCTAAAGGCACAAGCGCGGAGATACCCCTTCGGGGGTCGAGTCAGGCGCTATATAAGAATGTAAATTAAATAAATAAATAAATGTCGTAATTGAAAGTATTGGAAAAGTCGTGGCGAAGAGAGATCGTATCCCTGAGATAAATCAGAGAGCGGCATCAAGCCCTCTAAATCCAATAGATGACCTGCGGATCTGCAGATGGGCCCGCGCCATTGCTGGTAACCCTGAGGGTCCATGCCCGGGGGGAACTGGGGGTTGTCTAGCAGGGGTGTGAGAGGTGAGGGAAAAGTCGTAAGCTGGTGTTTGGTAGCTACTGAGTCCCAGACTTTTAAGACTGTATGCGTGATGGGTGTGTTTCGGAGGTATCGTGGTCTGTGTGGGCGGCGCAGGAAGGGCACCTTCCACAGAGACGTCTGAGCCATAGCTCTGTCTTGGAAGAGCCATCTCTTCTCGGATTCGGGCCTGAACCATTCTACAAGATAGCGCAGCTGCGCAGCTTGAAAATATCGTTGCCGATTGGGGATTCCCAGTTCACTCTCATCTAACCCCCGGTATGCCAGTACTTTATGCATGCGCTGCCTTTTCCCTCCCCAGATAAAGTGCTGAAGCGCCGATTGCAGCTGCGTGGATGTACCTGCCGGCGGGGGCACAGGAATTGTTTGAAGATGTAAAGAATCTTGGGAAGTGCTGACATTTTTATCGCTGCCACCCGTCCCAGTAGAGATAGCGACTATTTCGCCCATCGTTCTAGGTCCTTGCGGATCTGTGTCGTGAGGCGTAGTTCGAGGTACCCGTCCTCTCTATAGAGGAGGTGAGGGTAATGTCAAGGTATGGGATTTGCGGCTGGGACGCTAGCCCCCAGGCGGAGGTAGGAGAATCTCGGCTGGGGTGAACGTTCCGGCCCAGTGGTAGGAGCAACAACTTCCCTCTATTCACTCGAAAGCGCGAAGCAGCGCCGAAGAGCTCGATTTCATCTAAAAAGGCTGTCACAGAGCTGGCTGGGTTATCTAGGGCCGCCAAAATGTAATTCGCATACAAGCCGATGGGATGCGGTTCCCCGCCGAAGTGTACCCCGTGTATACCGGGGTGATCCCGGATGCGTTGTGCGAGCGGCTCCACGTATAGCGCAAATAGGAGGAGGGAGAGGGGGCATCCCTGCCGTGTCCCACGTTGGATCTCAAATGGGGGAGAGCAAAGGCCGTTGAGGCGGACCTGCGCTCGGGGTTCGTGGTAGCAGCTCGCAACCCAGGCTTGAAAGCGATCCCCCACACCAATGCGAGCCAAGACCCTCTGTAAGAAGCTCCAGTCAACCCGATCGAACGTCTTTTCGGCATCGATAGATAGAAGGACCGAATCGGATTGTTGGAAGTGGGCCTTGTCAGTTAGATGGAGAAAGCGGTTGGTGTTATCGCTGCATTGTCTGCCCGGGATGAAGCCGGACTGGTCCGGTTCTATAATACCCGGGAGACATGGTCCAAGCCGCGCAGCCAACACTCCTGTGAAGAGCTTAAGGTCAATGTTAAGCAGAGAGATCGGTCGGAATGCGGAGCATTGCGTGGCATCCTTACCTGGCTTAGGCAAAACTATCACATCTGCTTCTAGCATATCTGGCGGGATGGAGCCGGGGCCGTGGAATGAGTTAAAAAGTTTCGTAAGAAGCGGGTCGATCAGTGGACAGAAGGTTTTATAAAAACCGGCGGAGAAGCTGTCGGGGCCCGGTGACTTCAAGGGCTTGAGACGCGAGATGGCGCTGATCACCTCTTCGATCCGAATAGGTGCGTCCAGGGCGCTGGCGGAGGTGGGGCTCAGAGTAGTGATAGCCGCGTCGCGAAGATAGTTCTCTGCGTCGGCCGCAGAGGGGTGCTTTGCCGCATAGAGTGCTGCGTAGTAGTCGCTAAAGGCCTTTGCTATCCGCCCCTCGTCTCGTAGTTCGTCCCCGTTCTCGGTGCGTAAGAGCGCGATTTTGGAACGTTGGATTTTGGCCCGGAGTGCGCTCGCAAGGAGGCGACCCGTTCTGTTCCCCCCGACAAAATAAGTGTGGCGCAGGCGAAGGGCTGCATATTCGGCCCTATCCACATCTAGGCTCGCCAGTTGGGTCCTGGCCACTTTGAGTTATTTCCAGACTCTAGGTGCGCCCGTGCGGCTGTGAACCCGCTCCAATTCGACAACCTTGGTCGTGAGGTCTGCTCGCTTATCCCTGCGTTCTATGGCCTCGGCCGCCGCCACGGCAATGAACTCGCCTCAAATTACCGCTTTGAGCGCCCCCCAGACCGCTGTCAAGGGCGTATCAGGGTGGTCGTTATCTGCTAGGTAATCCGTGATACACTTGCGGAGCTGTCGCACCACGTCCTCCCGTTGCAGGAGGGATTCCCTAAGCCGCCACCTACCAGGGGGTCTCTTGATAGCTAGGACTTGAATCAGAAGTTCCACGGCCTCATGGTCCGAGATAGCCGCCGGAACAATATCTACGTCCGCCACTCGAGCCAGCAGCTCCGAGGAGCCAATGAAATGATCCAATCTGGCATAAGTGTGGTGCACGTGCGAATAGAAGGTGTATTGCAATGCACCCGGGTGTTTAGCCCTCCACAAGTCCTCCAGCCCTCTCTCTCAGCCAGTCTCTACCTGGGTCTGAAAGAGCCCCCGTAGCGGTGGCCAGACCTGTCCCTATCCTTGTCCATTACAATGTTTAGGTCCCCTCCTAGGAGCAGTTAGGGATCTGAGGAATGCAGGGCCTCGGAGAGGGCGGTCCATAGGAAAGGGTCCTGCCCGGAGTTTGAGTTGCGTCGCCCCCACCCTGAAACTGTGGGCTAAAAGTCTCCCCTTGATCTCGCCTACTTTATCTCCGACCCGACCTGAGAAATGCCTGGCAACCAAGATCACGACGCCTGCCTTTTTATCATGAGTGGAGGAGAAGAACTGCTGTGGAAAGACTCGGGATTTCAGCCTGTGACAATCTTTAAGGAAGCAGGTGGGTTTCCTGGAGTAAGCATATTGCCGCACCTGAGTGTTCTAAGTAGGATAGTACAGCACGTCTCTTGATG
The DNA here is from genome assembly GCF_964261635.1 of Lissotriton helveticus. Taxonomy (NCBI): domain Eukaryota; kingdom Metazoa; phylum Chordata; class Amphibia; order Caudata; family Salamandridae; genus Lissotriton; species Lissotriton helveticus. The sequence continues at coordinate 814,942,066 of NC_136068.1, read as the reverse complement.
GGATTATTGAGGCCTTTCACATTCAGCGTAAGGATCTTTACCCTGTCAGTGACCATGGTTCCAGACTTGGGTGAAGTGCGTCATCCGTGCACATTCTCGCTGCCATGCAACCTGCGCCTCAACCTCCGACCCCGGTAGCACACTGGTTCCCACCCTCCCCCCGCCCACCTTAAAGTGTACCCCCAAAGTCCCTCCCATTCCCACCCTAACCCCAACAGAGAACTCCTCCCCCCGACCACAACCTCGAACCCCCCCTGAACCCCAGCCCCCTCCCTAGCCCCAACCAGAAACCCCCAGAGAAATGTCATAGTCCCAGGCCTATCAGTACACAGTTCAGGCCCATGGTATTGTTACGTGAAGGAGTGTGTGGCGACCTCTTCGGCCCCCCAGACCCGCTTGTTCGAAGTGCAAAGAAAACCCCCTTGCGGTTGCAGCCCTATTCCTGTGTCGTGTCTTTGTGCACCTCCTGGATGGCCGATGCCTGTTCCTGCGCCATTGTCTCTGGGTCAGGTTTGAGAAAAGCTTTGGGCGAGCGTCTGCTACCCACTCGTTGCCAGCCACCCCTCGAGGTTCTCGGTAATTTCTCCTGTGATGGCCCTAGGGGTGCATCGTCCTTCCCGGAATCGTCATCTAGGTTAATGCCCAGTAGGCTACACGTGTCCCGCAGGGATCTGAGCTGCTGCAGAGCCCCGTTCCATTTGAAGATGAGCCGGAAAGGGTGACCCCAGGAGTACGGAATCCCTTTATCGCGCAGGAACGTTGTGGCTATTCGGAATGCCTTTCTCTTCTGCAGGGTGATGGCTGAGAGGTCTTGGTACAGCGCCACCGGGTAGCCCTGGTAATTGAGGGGCTGTTTCCGACGCGCTTCCTGTAGGATCCGCTCCCTCAATGGAAAGTCAGGCAGGAAGGCCAGGATGTCTGGAGGGGGAGCAGGTGCACGACGCGCCAGGCCCACCCGGTGCACCCTGTCGATGCATAAGTCTGCAGATTCTCCTAGGATCTCCCGAAACAGGCCCTGCAAGAATTGTGTGACATGGTTCCCTTCCGTTGTGGGTGCGATGCTCTGGAACCGTATGTTGTTTCTTCGAGAGCGGTTCTCGAGGTCCTCTGCATGCACCTGGAGGTCGACTTGTTGCTCGCGAAGGCAGATGACCTCTTGTTGTAGCTGTTCCACCTCCTCGCTCCTAGTCTGGTCTGCTTCCTCCACCGCCGCCGTGCGTTCCCCCAGGCCGGTCACATCACGGCGCAGTTCACGGTACTCCCCATCCATGTCTTGCTTTAGTGTCTGGAAGTCTTCCCTCAGGGAGTTGAATAGGGTCTCTAAAAACGATTTGGTAATGGGGGCCCCGCCGTCCTCCTGCCCCGTGCTGTCGTTCACTGCTGCTGGGGGTGAATGGCTCTACTCCCCCTTGGGGGCACCCTTTGTCAGCATATCCGTGATGGTACGTCCGCCCCTTCGTGCCCCTGCAGCCATGGCGTGCCCGGCTCCGCGCTCCTGGGGGGGTCTCAAAGGCCCGGATGTTGGGTGGTGGCCTGCTCTTGCGGGTGCAAACTCTCTGGGCGGGTGTGCCGACCGTCGCTGCGCCCTGGGATCTCTGGAGGGCAAGCACTGCTGGCGTGTAGCGCAGGTGCCTGAAGCGATTCGCCCCCTCGCTGAGCTCACCTTGGCCTCCTCCAGCTCAGGTACCAACGTCGTCCACTCTGCCCAGCCGCAACCCCGGCGGGACCCTGTGGGCTCCGGGCCCCCGGGTGCAGTCTTCTCTCTTTTGGGGGCAGCCCCCCCCCCCACGCCTCCACTCACTCGGCAGCGCCCCAAAGAGTCTAGGGCGGCGGCGCTGCCCTAGGTGCGCATGTACGGATAGGCCCAAAAGCCTGGGGCTGTATTTGCGTGGTAACCCCCTGGCACAGGTCAGTCTTGGGGCGACTTGTCCCCTAGGTGCTCGCTGCAGGCCCTCTCGGCACGCTGTCCCCCGTATGTGGCTGGGGGCTCGGGCCGCTCTCGGCGCTCCCCTGCGCCCGCTCTCCTGATGCAGGCCCCGGATACCGGGGCTTGATTTTCGCGCCACCCACGGTGGCGCAGCCTCAGCCCTCCGCCACCCGCCTCACTTCTGGGCGCACTCACCGGACATCCTGGCCATCAGCTGCCTCTCCTGCGTGGCACGCCGGTCGCCGACAGCCCCCCGGTGAGCAGCAGCCGTCGGATGCTCTCTCACGGCCAGCCGATGACGCGGGTCACTCCAGAGTGCTGGCCGCCATTACGTGGAGGTGGTTGGCGGGCTCCGATCCGGCCGAGGAGACGGCGCAGTGTAGGGGCACGTTCGCTGCTTCACGTTGCCCAAAAGTGCAGATAGTAGGTGTCCCTGCTCTACTGGGCACAAGGCGCTCGTGCTTGGGGGTTTAAGGGCGAAAAAGGGTCGAGAACGGGGACTCGGGCCGGGAGCCTCACAGACCTGCGGCTGCCTCGGTCGCCATCTTGGCCACGCCCCTCAACCACCACTTTTTAAAGAGAGATTGACATGGTATGTTTGTTATTTTGCGGAAGAAAGCTGTAACTGGTAGGCAACACAGCCTATCTTTTTAGAGCTTTTATAGGGACCTTGTGTGAGAAAGTGAGTTTCTGTTGCAGTCCCCCCCCCCACTTTTTGCCTGATACCTGATGCACTTTTTCTTGGTGTGCCCTGGCTCCCTGCCAGTCAGGTACCCATGGTCATTGTTCCTTCCCTAAAAACTGTACTAAAGCCTAAACCCAATTGGCATCTCTGGCCACATGTCAGCCCCTAGTAAATGGTACCCAGGTCATTGTGACCAGAGAAGACCCCTAAGGGCTGCAGCACTTATTGTGCCACCCTTAGGGGCCCTGTACCCTGACACACGCACACACACACACACACGCACGCACACACACACACACACACACACGCGCACACACACACACACACGCACACACGCACACACACACGCTTTGCGGGCTGAGTGTCCTGGTGCAGAACTAAACAAAGAGTCGACATGGCACACATCCCTTTGTGCCATGCCCACAAACCCAGCCAGCCCTCTAGCTGGGTGCCCTATGACAGTGGTGTGGGCACAGGTGCCTGAGCCCTGTGCCCCTACAGTACCCAGGGCCATTCCTGCAGTGATGCCATTAAGAGTATATGGTGCTGGGAGGTTGTCATTACGAATTCCACAACACCATAAGGGCTACTCTAAAGGCTGACAAGTTTGATATCATACTTCTCAGCACATTAAACCCACACTGATGCCAGTGTGGGATTTAATGTAAAAACCTAACCTACAATCCACTTCTTGTCTGAGAGGCTGCCACACAGCAGACATGTTGCTAGACCCCTGGGTGGAGATCTCCCGCTCTCCTGGGCCTGCAACAATGCACATCCTGGGACGAGGTGCCAAGCCTCCTCCCCCAGGATGGACAGGGGACGCTTCAAAGGCATTCCACCTTTGTGAGCTTCTCCAGACCACTTGCTTTACTCTGCAACGGGCCCCCACCAGTTCTGACCCCCATTCTGGCAGGAAGGCTGGCGGGAAACCCTACATTAGAAAGGGGGGTGTGCCAGCCTGTGCCAACTCCACCCCTCAGGTGGGAGAGGCGAGGTGATGCACGACCCCGGGCTCCAGCCATCTTGAAGATGGGGAGCCCTGCCCAATCACAGCTAGGCTCCTGCCCCCCTCCCACAGGAGAGGAGTAGGTTAGGGGGTGTACCCACCCCAGGATAGGGATCCATTGGACCCTGCCCTTGCCCTATCTGTAACGCCCCTAAATTTAGTATTGAGGGGCACCCTGAACCTTTTTCCGGAGATCCAGATTACGAAACAAGAAAGAAGAACATGGAACAAGACCTGCCGTGCAGCTGCTAAAAAGAGGAAGACACCAACTGATTTGTCCCCAACCCTACAGGCCTGTCGACCCTCTAACCTTCTCCTGCAAAACCCCGGCGTCTCCAGTGGTCAGCAGCCTCAAAAACCCCGGAGGACCTGACTGCCCTGTGACTCTGACTACCTGGGTCTCCCACGAGCAGTGGTACTGCTTAAAGCAAGGACCAGCCCTGGCATCAGCCCGGAACCCCGAACACTGCACACTCTGCACCCGCCAAGCCTGGCCTGTGCTGGAGTGAATCAAGACCACGAGGATGTCCCCCCGGCGATTCAGACATGCAATCCAGTGCCCAAGGACCCTCCTCGACGACCCAGACGACGCCTGCAGCCTCGGAACAAAGGATCCCTCCAACCGTGACCAGCAGGGGGTAAGATTTCCTGACCTCAAAAGACACCCCGGCGCCCCAAGGCCCCCTGTGCCCAACACCTGGGTGCCTACCTATCCTCCAAGATCCCAACTTACCCCTCGAAATGTTGGTCGCTCCAGAAGATCCTCCGTCCCCGAGCCTGCAACCTTTGTTCCCTTTCCAAGATCTCCATTGAATAACATTGAGCGCCCGACGGCTCAAAAGCACTCTGCACCCAGCCACCCGAGTGCCTCTGGCAGTGCAACCTTTGTCCTGTTCTACTTCCCCATTTGCCCTGAGCAAGTGACCAGGAGCCCAGCTCCCACAGCCGTGTGGCCAGCTAGCCAGCAGCCACCAACCAAAGGCCCCCTGCCTCTCATTGGATATGGGCCTAACTACCTCTGCACCAGGCTGCCCCTGTGCTGCTGAAGATGTACCAACTGTCCCTACCTGACCCTGGGGGACCCCTGAGTCTATGCCCAGAACCTTAACTTCACCAGTCGAGTACTCGCCTGGAAAGCAATAACTCACTTTCCTTCCATAGGATAACATTGACTGGTTTGACTCGAAAAATCTTATAAATTTGCAGTTTTGAAACTTTAAAATATTCATCTAAAATCAGCCGAATAACGAATTCCGAAGTACTCACCTGTGGTCAGGAGAGAAGCCAGTATTGTACCTTTTAGCCCAGTACTGAACCGCAAAAGTAATCCTAACTGTGTTTACTAATAACCTGAATTTTCTTCCATAGGAAACCATTGACTTTTTTTTCTCTGAAATTTCTTCTGTCTACTTTTGAAAATTACAAATATTCCTTCAAAATCGTACCAAATATTGAAACGTAATTACTTACCTGTCATAGGTGGAGACCCCAGTACTGAACCTAGGAGTCAAGTCCTGGATTACAAAAGTAACGAGAACCTACTTTACCTGTGACTTAAATTTCCTTCCATTGGATAACATTGCTAGTTTTTCTCTAAAAAGTTTCTAAGTGTCAACTTTTAAAATACCTTTATATTCTTTAAAAAATATTGCAATAATTAGAACGTTTTTACTAGACTGTTTCCAGCTTAGACCCCAGGACTGAATCCCGGATCCAGTCCTAGAGTTACAAAGGTAATCTATAAAGTAATCAGCTGCATTTATGTAGAACAACCCATTGAGCTCAATGTTAGATTGTGTTTAGAATTGGGTTCCCTACTGCAACCACTGTACCTATTGTGTTTACAAAAGTTTATTGCCTCTTTGCAAAGTAATTCCCTGAGAGTGCTCATATTGAGAAAAGTATATTTTGATAGCTGTTGGTTCTAAAAATAAAACAACTATATATTTTGATATAAAAACATTTGACCTAGAGTTCAGTTCTTGAGTGTGTGAAACCTTTTGCTGACTGAGTGTGTACAACAAATACTTTACACTGTCCTCTGGTACTGCCTTACTGCTCGACCAAGTTACCACTTTAGAGAGTAAGGTCACACCTGACTTTAACCTCTTATACCTCTGGGGATTGTGGACTCTATATATACTGGACCAAAGTAAGGTAAAGTGTGTATAGAGCCACTTTCTCACACCTTGCCATTCTGCTTTCATCTTAGCAGTAGAGGTGGGTAGAACCCAGCCCCCTGCAGCATATTCTCTCTCCTTTTTTCCCTTATCATAAAAATGCTTTTCTCCAGATTACCATGAGCCAAAGCCATCAGTTTCCCCATGCGAGACTTGAGCTGATGGGTATAATCCTCCCTTTCAGGTCTTTATTGGTGCCTCATGCCGGTCCCTCCTTCCAATCCCTCCTTCCAATCCCTCCTTCCAATCCCTCCTTCCAATCCCTCCTTCCAAGCCCTCCTTCCAAGCCCGGAGTCTCGCACACACCTGCGTTAGCCACGCACTTCCAGGAGCTTGGCTCGGACTGGTAGCACGCCGACGTTCACTCCCTTTCCCAAGTCCTCTGCTTCTCCTGGTTCAGACTCACGGCTCCTGCGCATCAAACAAGCCAAGTGGCGTCCTCTGATCGGCCCCAGAATTGTCCTCTGATAGGCTCCGGAATGCCACTGGTACTTCCTCCTCCTGCAGCATTTTGGTGTCTTCTGGGAATCTCCTAGTTGTTCCTCTCCTGCGGATTGACCTTCTTCCACGTTGAGGCGCATAGTCAAATACAGAGTTCCTACTCTCAGGCCAAGGGTGGAATCCACCCCCTCAGCATCTGTGGAATGCGGCTTAAAGTCACAGTATTCTTTTCTGGTCTGTAGAAAAACGAAATGTGTTGTTTGCTGAATGTCAGTGGGAGAGAGCCAGAGCAGAGCATCATGCTAGTCCTCCTGAACGCCACTCAGCCGCTTCTGGGTAATTCAACCCACATCTGTATCCCTCCCCCCTCTCCTACCATGAGGGTAATATAATGAGCGGCCAGATACCATAAAGTGGACCTCCATGTAGTTCAGAAGGATGACTACTTCTTGGTTGAGAATCTAAAACAGACCTATCTGATAGAGACTACTAGTCGCAGATTCCTTAACGTAGAATTATCCCCAGGCGTGAGACTGGATCCGGAAAACTTTTCTGCCACAGCACCCTGCGCGCCGGTGGGATGGCACCACGTGACTCCGCCCTGACGTCGGCGTTCATGACAGCGAGGATACATAAGTCCCACCCCGGCGCGCCTACTTCAGTTTTTTCTCTTTTCGGCGTGCAACGCGGTTCCGGATTGTGTCCTGTCCGGTTTTCAAGCCTTTTCTTCTTTTTTACGCTTTGGTGATAGTGGAACAGTGTGCGAATGCCTTCGGGCTTCAAGACGTGTGTAGGAGAGTAGAGTCTGCTTCCTATGGTTACCCCCACTTTTTGCTGTGTTTAACTGGTTTTTTGACTTTAGTCTGGCTATGGCCTTGCTAATCAAGACCACAGCCTAGCTGTTCTTCTCTAAATTGATTCCATGTACATTAGGTACATACCAGATTGGTTACTGAGTTACCTTGTGAGCCCCTAGTATATGGTACCTTAGGTACCAAGGGCATAGGTACCCCAGAGGCCTACCAGGGGCTGAAGCATGTATTATGCCACCCCTGGGAAGCCTTCCATGATTGGCACCACAGGTCTGCTCTTGCAGCCTGGGTAAGGTGGTGTAAGCACCCCTTACTTAGATATAGTATACCTATATCTACCTATACATATAGACACATATTAACTTATAAGTCACTCCTATGGCAGGCCTTGACAATCCTGAAGGCAGAGTGCTTGGTTTTGTGTGAGAGGGTGTCCTAGCATAAGCTGAGCCCCTTGCAGCTTTCGAAATTCTTCCTTGTAGCTGTTCTATGATATAGCCATACCATAAACTCTTAGGTGCATTATAGTCCGCACTGTTAATGCTAATTTTGGTTTGGCGTTATCAAAACATGTTGTGTTTGGTGTCAAACACTTTGGAATACTACCCCCCTCACCAGTTCTGGTGGAGGGGGTAGCATTCCACCCTTCTAGAGGGGGAAGACATGTACACACTGGTATACCCGGTTAAAGTTAAACAGAGCCTCAGCATCACAAAATGGATGCTGCTGCCACAGACACAAGTCTGACCTCCTGCTGCTGGACGAACCTCTGGCAGGGGAGGCCTATAAATAGGTTTCCTGTCCAGGGAGGTGTCAGCACCTCCCCAGGCAGGCTTAAGTGTATTGGGGCAGGGTGGTTTGCATTCAGTGAATGCTTTTCGAACACTGCCTGGGACACACAAGGTGCTCCATGCATTTCCCAGTTCAAACCGTTTGCTGAGGCACTCTGCCCCAGCTCTGGCGCGAAACTGGACAAAGGGGAACGGGTGTAACCACCCCCTCCCCAGGTCCTCCCATAGGTGGGACCTTAGAGTTAGTCCATCCCCTAAACTTGTTATAAGTATAGGAACCCAGTCACTAGGACTTTAGATTACCCTGGACGAAACTCTGAAGATGAAATCTTGGACCTTCGACATTCCATATCGACTGGAAGATGGAAGAAATCTCCCTTGGGGTCAAGGAGAGACCCCCCTGTTCAAACAGGCACTTAAGAGCATCTTGCCGGTCTGCATTTTCGAGGCTCCCGCCGGATCCCGAAGAATCTGCGACACAGGACACGGACTTCCAGACATCTCTGAGGCCAACACGAGATCCCAGCAAAGCTGAGACCAGCAGCCATCACGAGAGACGTGGGACCGTAACTCCTGGACATCCTGCAATTTTGCAACTGCACCTACTTCCCAAAGTTGTGCATTGGGCTATTTGTTGCCCTTGCCCCAGAGCCCTTTTTGCACTGAAGCTGAGAGGCCAGCACTCCACAAGTGACCCGTGAGTCTCCTCTCTTCACCGCAACTCGAGGTTCCTTCGTAATCTCTAGTCCGTTGGCTAGTGGGTCCCCACGAAAGACAATCCTTTGTTTCTTGGGCATCCCTGGTTGCTCCAGACGTACCCTGACTCCCCTCCAAAGGGTGAGTACCTCAGACCTTACTGGTCTGCACCTAAGCCAATCTTGTCTTTTGCGTGGGTTACTGTTGCCAATGATTGTTGGGTCCAATCCGGATTCCGACGCCGCAGCACTCTATATCCTTCGTAGGGCAGCTCGAATCCAGCTCCTGGTTGTTGACGCCTCCTGGTCCTCGTGGCTGAGGAGTCCAGCTTAACCTACTTCACCTGAAAACACCCGACATTAGCTGGCATCTTCCTGTCGCCATCCTGGTCACTGGCTAGTGACCCAGACTCTGTCCCCTCTGCTTTCAGGTTCTTCAGATCTCTGATCCACCCAGACACTTTTCATCTGGTCGCCTGGAGCACTTCTTCACAGATCGCCATTGAAATCGATGACGAAACCCGACACCAAAAGACACATATGCACCCGGCTTCCCTGGGTGAGGTAACACGAGTACTCCGGTGCTCCTGTGGGTCTTGACTCTCGAAGTGTCTAAGTCTAAAAGGGTTCCATCGTAGTTCACCCCGAAGTGTCCTTAATCTTTAAAATTGTAACTTGTAATTATTCCATAGAAGTCAATAGGTTATCCGCGGCTGTGTTTAGACACTGCACGCGTTCCCCATGGGCCTCCTGCGTCCCTACCTTGGGTGCTTCCTGGTTGTCCCAGCGGTTCTACATGCCATAGGCCTAGCTTCTATCCCTCATGTCGTTCTTAAACCACTATTTTAGTATATGGTTTGTGAGGCCCCCTAGGGCATAACGTATACGGAGCTATTTACTGTGTGATATTTAAAGTCCTTGTATTGTACTTTTGCCTCTAGCCTCATAAAGAGACTAGGGGGGTTGTGTTTAGAATAAATACATATATATTTGATATACACCTTGTGTTGTGTACTTTCCTTTGATGATTCGAGAGATTATAGACTGGTAAAACAAGCTGCTTTACATTCCGTCAAAACTTAACCTGAAGGCTGCTCTCCACAGCTACCACTAGGATAGCTTTCTATAAAGGTTGTCTAAACCTACCATCAATAAGGGTCATTTGGACTGGTGCAAGGTGCCCACTAGAATAGTGGACATCATATGCCAGGCTAACTTCTCACAACATGTACCTCCTGTGCACATCCCATGTCGGCGATGGACCCTCATCTGATTTGCATGTGGTTCATAGGTAGGTGAGCACCATGACTCTGAGAGCTGCGACGCCTGCCAGCACCTTAAGCCGAAATCGCGTCGGGAGCGCCGGATCAGTTGCTGTCGGCGCATTTGTCCAGGTCATCCAAGCGTCCGTCCCCTACCTCGGAGGCGAGGAGCCGCTGGTTTCGTCTGCGACATACTCGTGCCACGGCCCCAAGGGCGTGGCTCACCGGCGGGTAGGTCCTTCAGTTTGTCTCCGAGGCCCTGTCCTCCTTCCGCGGTGGGTGTCGGCTCCCCCTGGGTCATGCGCCTGCCTGTCGCCTTCCTACCCGCCGTTTCCCGGCGGGGAGGCGACTAGGGCCCAAATGACAGACTACACGGCAGCTCTGCACGCTTCTTTGACCCTTCCTCCACCTCCTGAGGCGTCCGCGGATCCCTTGCCTTGCGCGGGGACTTCCGTGGAGTTGCCAGCGGCTCCGGCGCCAAAGGTTTCGGCTTCAGGTCGTAGGAGGGTGGTGTCGTCAAGGTATGGTCCTTCGGCGTTTCCCTCTTCGGCACCTGGCGTCCCTGCCTCACCGCAAATCCCTACGGGGCTCCCTGTGGCGTCGCAGGAGATCGCCGGGACTCCGGGCTTGCCCCCAAGTTCCCCTTGGCCCTCTGAGCAGGTGGCTCTGGTGGAGTCGTGGGTGGAGGCCAGGACCTGTCTGAGGCCGAGTCGGCGCCGTTCCGGCATCGACTCCACCCCATTCTCCAGAAAAGCATGTGGTGGCAGAAATCGACCCAGCACCATGTATGCCCACTTCGGCGCCTGTCAACGTCTATCAGGCGCCGGTGGTGGACTCCACGGAGCTGCGCCGGTGTCGGGTTCTTGATTAGTCCCCTGAGGTTTCTTCCTCTCCAGAGGTTTGTCATCTGTTGGTGTGTTCCTTCCCGTATACTGGGTGCCGTATTGTTGCCTTTTCAACAGCATCTTCCCGGGAAGGTTCCTCGCCGTCCCCACGGCCTAAATCCTCGAGCCCTTCTTTCTGTGGCTCGCAGCTGGCTTTTCCACCGGCCTCTCCACCTTCCCCTGAGGCCCCCCAGGTTCCCCATTCGTCTGTGGATCCTCCTCCATTCAGGGGCAGGCCGCACCCCCTGGTCTTCGGGATGGAAGGCTCAGTCAGCAGCCTTCGCCCACAGAAGAATTACTTTCTCCTACGCGACGCCCTACAGAGGCGAGTGTGTCCTTTGTTCGGGCTATTTCCAAAGCCGCTGGTATTCTGCAAATGGGCGAACCTGTCACTCCGTTTCCTACGGACAACCTTTTGGAAGTTCTCCACAAGGGCTCTGGTGGACAGGAGTCGTTTCTTCCTTTTGAAGCGTCACTCCACAATTCTCTTATAGGGGCTTGGGGGTGCCCTGCCACGGGCGATCCGGTGCCTCAGGCGCTTCTGCATTGCCACCACCCTGCTCCGCAAGACCCGGTCTGTCTTTTTTTCCACCCTTCTATTCAAGGCTCTCTTCTGAGGAATGCCTTTCAGTGTTTGCCTGTAGTGTTGTTTCCTCCATCTCGGTAGGGCCGGTGGTTGGATTCATGGGGGTGTAATGTCTTCGCTTCTTCCAGCGCTGCCTTGCGGGCTCTTAATGCTTTGTGTGTTGACCAGGGCTACTTCCAGTCTGTGGGACTCTGTTGAGTCTCTTCTTTCTCATGTCTCCCATGAAGGTGCCCATGCTGATCTGCGGGGCCATCTGTTGGATGGTAGGGAGTTGGCCGCGTTTATTCTTCGTGCGGGCTTGGATGTTGCCGATGCTCTTGGCTGTGCTATGGCCACCTCTGTGGCTCTCTGTTTCCATGCTTGGCTGCGTGTTACGTTCTTTCCTGAAAATATCAGAGAGTGTCTGGTTGATCTGCCCTTTGACGGGGTCCTTCTGTTTAATACTCATTCAGACTCCGACATTCAGCGTCTTCTTGCGGTCCTCCGTCCTCCTCCTCCTCCACCTCCTCCTCAGTAGGTTGGTTTGTTGATTCTCCAGGTCTTCGTGGGGGATGTTATCCCACTTGCTCCTGGAATCTGGGGTTGGAGTGTCCTTTACACTTTGTGTGGTTTGCTGTGCCCTTGGGTCTCTTGGTTGGTCCGCCTCTTCTGTTGGCTGCTGTTTCAGCCCCCCTCCTTTTTTGGCAAGAGTGTACTTTTTGGCTGCATACTAAGCCTTCTGTGGTTTCTGCCACAGGTTTATAGTTTTGTTCTCTGATACGGGTTTTCTTCTGTAAGAGTGGTTCCCATAACTTTATTGGGACGTGTCATACCCCATGTGGGGTACTTGTAGCTATTGTATAGCTCTGTCTTTCGCTGGGAGGGTGTGGACTCTCCTTGCGGGTTCTTGTCTTTCCTGGTGTCGGTGTATTCCGTTGGTGCGGTTTCTTGGTCATTACCTGGGCGTAGCTGGCGCTAGCTTCAGTGTGTCTTTCTGGGTATTTGATGCTTCGATTGACTGGCTTGGTTTGCTGTCTTCGGCGTTGTGCTGCGGTGTTTTCACCCTTCGGTCCGCCATTTCGGCCTGGTCCTCTGTCTGGTGTCCCAGGGGAGATGCTTTACTGTGTTGACGGCTGGGCCCGTCTTACTTGTTTCTCCTCTTCTCTTCCGGCTGGTCACTTGTTGCCGCCCAGCTGCGTCCACATGGACGATGTGGTCTGGATGTTTAGTTTTGTGGTTCTTGTCAGCGTGCAGCTGCAACCGCCTGCTCTTTGGTCTATGGCCAGGGGCCTTGGAGTGAGGTCTAGCGCCTCTACTTCTTGTTTTGCGGGAGCCTTGTGGGACTATGTTTTTTCTTTTCCCACCTGCCTTATTGCTGAGGCGTTGTTCTGTCTGGTCTGTTGACTTCCAACTGTGATTGATTCGGATGCCCTCTTCACTGGGTGTTTTCCTGGTGGAGGGCTCTTGTCTTCGTTTCTACCCCTTCTCCTTGGAGTCTCTGGGTTGCTCTTCTTCCTCGGTACTCCTCTGCGTTGCCTGTAGCTCTGGGGCTTCCGGTGGAGGTCCCTGGTACATTGACTGCTGGTCTCCTTTCAGATTGCCCTTGCTTTCTCATACTTGCTGAGGGCTGGGCTGCCTCTTTTGTCAGTATAACTCATCCCTTTGGGGGACGGTGCTGAGATGCTGAGGTTCTCTTCTGCTTGGGGAGCGGGGGGACTGGGCTCTTGCCCCTGTCCCTGTGACTCGTCCCCTGTTGGGGAGGGCTGGGCTATTTTCCCTGTCCCTGTGACTTGTTCCCTGTTTGGGTCTTATGTTCCCCCTTGGGTATTGCTAGGGTATCTATTCTATGTTAAGGAATCTGTGGCTAGTAGTCTCTATCAGATGTACGAGTAACTTACCTTTGGTAATGATGTATCTGGTAGAGACGATTCTAGCCACAGATACCTTCTCGACTCACCCTTCGTCCCCATTCTGCGAGGGCCCTTCCTTTGTCTTCTGCACTCGCCTGCCTCCTGGTGATTGTCTTCTGCGAGTGCCTTTTCTTACTCCCTCCCTAGGGGGATGCTAGCCTTGTTGTTTGCTCCATTTCTTCCCTTCTGAGGATTGGTTGATGGTTTCATGGGTGCTTCTGTGCCCCTGTACCTGGTTTCCAGTGTGGGGTCTGTTCGTGCTCTTCTTCCTTTCGTTGATTGCACTTATGACTCCTCTGCAGTCCTTGGCTTTGAGGTCTCCTGGCTGGGTCTCGACCCTTCGCATTTTTCAGGAGATGTCTCTCCCTGCTGGTGTTGTCTGGGGGTGAATTGTTGTTCCTCTTCCGTTTGGGCATGGATGCCTTTCTCCATTCTAGGGTGTGGTTGCAGACTTCTTGTCTGCTGTGCGTTTATTCACATGCCTTCTGCCCCGAGGCTGTCGTCTTTGTTTGCAGGCTTGCTTGCAGTAGCTGTGCTTGTTCTTTCCTTCCATGGCTTTGGTGCCATGGAACCTGGCTCTTTCTGGATGGTGCTGTTCCTCACCATTCGTTTCTTCCCTTTCTGTTTAGCTGATTTTTTTCGCACACTGTTCCTGTATTCTCACAGTTTTTTGTTTGTGATGGCTCCGGGTTGTGGCGCAGAAAAGTTCTCCGAAGAAAACTATTGTAGGGGCACCGGGGTGGGACTTAAGTATCCTCGCTGACGTCACAAAAGCGGACGACATTAGGGTGGAGTCACGTAGTGCTGTCCCTCCGGCGCACAGGGATGCTGTGGCAGAAAAGTTTTCCGGATACAGTCTCACGCCTGGGGATAATTCTACGTTATGGAATCTGCCGCTAGAATCGTCTCTACCAGATACATCATTACGGTAGGTAAGTAACTCGTACTACTGTCCGTTTTTTACCCAGGTTAAAGGACATGCTCAAGCCATCTACAGAGCCCTTTAAGGACCCAGTCAAAGCCTTGATGTGGGTACCTTGCTCACTTTGCCACGGGATTCAAGCTAGCCTGGCTGATGAGGGGTGTTACCCCAAAACCGGTCCCAGGATGCTTGTTTCCGGTTCTGGGAAGACCTGGCTTGGCAGTTCGGGCTGGACTGTTCCCATGATCACAGGATCAAGACTGATTTGCATTTAACTGGGTCTGAATGGAGATGGCGAAGTGAGCTAAAGAACAATGATGGATTCAACCCAGATCTGTGACTGGGGGTGATTGTCTGAAAAGTTTCAGCACTCCGTCCATCATCTCCTTGTATTTGCTTTGTTATAAGTGACCAGCATTACCAATTCAAGCTTTTGCCATTTAGCATAGCCACTGCTTTATCTGTCTTTACCAAATGCCTAGCTGTGGTTGCAGCACATTTCAGACAATGGGGCATTCAGACCATTGGCTGATCAAGAACTCAAATCGCAAACTGATATTTCTGCTACACACAAGGCTTTTACCATCAACATCACCAAGTCACATCTTGTCCCTCTGTAGATTCAACCCTTTTTTAGGGTCAACTCTCAATTTGTTAACCAGCAAAGCCTACCCCAGCCAACAAAGAGTCATGGCTTTTCACCAGCTAGTCCCTCTTTTTCAGCCAAAGTGCCATCTACCAGACAGAACAGTTATAAGACTTCTCAGAATGATGGCTTCATGTATCGCCATAGTTCCCAATGCCAGATTGCCTATGTATCTGCTTCAACAGAGTGTTCAGCACAATAGTCCCAATCGGAAGGTCAAATGGAGGATCTAGTTTCGGTTAAGACCAGTGTTTATCTCTCCCTTCAGTGGTGGAGCAGCAACAACCTGTTGCAGGAATTGCCTTTCAAGGCCCCTTTACCACAAGTCCCCATCAACACAGGCGCATCACAAGGAAGATGGGGGCCTCATCTCAGTCTAAGCAGTACAAGCATTGTGGACCCTGCAACAGAGAGGCTACCACATCAACTATCTCAAACTTATAGCGATTAAACTGCTTCTCAAACCTTCCTCCCTCAGAAACAGGGTAAGGTAGGACTAGTCTGATTGGATAAAATGACCGAGATGTACTACCTACAGAAGCAATGCAGTACCTACTCTCTGCCTTTCCCTTCTAGCTCAAGCAATCTGAGTTTGGGCTATTCATCACCGCATCCAGTTGTTAGTGGAGTATCTTACGGCGTCTGGAATTAAAATAGCAGACCTGCTCGGAATGTCACAACAAGAGATCCACAAATGGTAACTTAATCGCCAAGTATTAAACAACTACTTCAAACACTGGGGAACTCCAAAGATAGACAAGTTTGCCACCCCAGAAAACGCTAAATGCCCAAACTTCGCCTCCAGGTTCCCAGAGTTCTTGTCAGTGAGCATTGCACCATGGATGAACTGGTCATGGAACCTGTTCTTTTCTGCCTCTATCACACATTCCACTGGTGGTGTGGAAGATGGGACAAACGTCCCAGATACTCAGTCTTGTGGCTGCTACCTGGGCAAGAGAGCCCTGGTTGTCCTCTCTACTAGAAATGCCCATGTCCTGATGAAAAGCTTCCCAACAGAGCAGACCGTCTCACCAAAAACTTGGGACAGCTCAGACATTCAGACCCCAAATAAGTCAACCTAGTGATCTGGCACCTGAGGGCCTAGAGTTTGGCTACCTGCGCCTCCCACAGGAGTGTATGAACCTGCTCAAATAAGCAAGAGAACTAACTACTTGAGCTTGCTTTTCAGCAAAATGGAAAAGGTTTGTCTGCTACTGAATTCAAAAACATACAGATTCACTGAACATTGGTGTTCAGGACATCATATGCTACCTCCTTTACCTACAACAATCAAAGTTAGCATGCACATCCATTAGACGTTATCTAGCTTCTATAGACTATTACATTCAGAATGAACAGCACTCATCCTTATTCCCTGTACCGGTCATCATGGCTTTCATGGATGACCTCAAAAGAGTCATTCCCCCAAGGGTGCCAACAGACCCTCAATGGAATCTGAACATAGTCTTCAAGATTCATGTGTCCCCCTTTTGAGCCAATCAATTCCTGTCCCCTGCAGTTCCTCTCGTGAAAGGTGTAAGCTTTCAGATTGCAGGAACCTTACATTCATGTCTGCAACTCCCGAGTAGCAATATGGTAAAATCCAAAGTTTCTGGCCAGGGTTATTTCACCCTTTCATCTCCACCATATCATAGAACTTCCGGTCTTCTTTTTACAACCAGTCAGTGATTTTGAGACCACTACACACTTTAGAGGTCAAGAGGACTCTTGTACTATATTAATAGGACAAAGTCCTTTTTTTAAGGTAGACCAGCCTTTTGTAGATTTTAGCAACCCCCAATAAGGTCCTCCTATTTCAAAAACACAAATTGCTAGATGGATAGTCAGGTGTATTCAAACCTGCTACTTTAAACCCAAGAGAGATCCCCCTGAGTCTCTCCCCCAACCCTCTTTCCAGGCCATACTCCACACGGCAAAAGGCAGCTTCCATGGCTTTTCTAGGAAACATCCCATTCGCTGATATTTGTAAAGCAGCAACTTGGTCTTGCTAAACAACAACTCTAGTTGTCCAGATGGGCTTAAGGACCAAATTTCAGATATCTTTTCTGTCCATACACTAGCCACGCTTAAAAGGAGGGACTGCTTCACAGTCTATGAAGAAAACGTCTATCTACAGCAACACATGCTACAAATGTAAAATGTTACCCTGTAGGCATCTGTTCGTAGCGAGTAGCTCTGCAGATTCACATGAGCCTACCCTCTTTCTCAAAAGCATGTGGCTCTCGGTGCAGAACTCTTCCTTCCTCTTATATACTTACTTATCAAAGCTCATGTACATCACATTCCTCTACCACTCCATACCAGTCTCACCAGCTGGACAAAAAAAATATCAAAAATAGTTGGTCTAGAGAGGCTTGGATTTCCCAGATATCAGTCACGGATCAAACTACTGTACACTAATCCAATGGCTAGGGTGCGAGTGAATGGCTCGGCTCCCCACCTTTTGCCTTGCATAGAGGAACGAGGCAGGGATGCCCTCTGTCCCCCATGTTATTTGCGTTGGCACTGAAGCCGCTAGCTGCCTGGGTTTGAGCTCACTCTTTAGTGTCGGGGATAGTGGGAGACTGGAACTGGGAGGAACGTATATCCTTGTATGCAATGAAGTCCTACTCTATGCCACTAGGCCCCGCTTTACAATAGACAGATTGCTGAAGATATTCCAACTATTCAGAAGCTATTAAGACAACCAAATTAACTGGGACAAGACCCTCCTCTTTGGCCTTACGGACGGAGCTCTGCCCCCTCCGACCAGGGAGATCATACTCCTAAACAAAGACACATTTAAATACTTAGGCATCACTATCACGAAGTCTAAAACAGACTTTTTGGGAGTAAACTTGACGCCCCAACTACAACGGCTGAAAAAAGATGTGGCACATTGGAGGACCCCTCCGATCTCATTGATGGGGAGAGCATTGCTTTTTAAAATGGTGTCACTGCCACGCATGCTATATGTCCTGCAAAACCCTCCATACAAGATAGCTGACAGGTACTTTGGTGACGTGGACAGTGAATTGAGAAAATTCCTTTGGGAGGGGGTGGCTCGAGGATAGCGCTGGCCAAACTCCAAAGAGGTGTGTACGAAGGAGGTCTAGCAATTCCAGACATCAAAAAATACTACTGGCATTGCAGATGGTAACAATCAATGACTGGCTGTTTACAGACGGAGACGAGCCGGCATACAGGGTGGATCACCTGGCGATGGGGCAGAGGGGCTACCCAGGAATGCTATACCGGAAAAACACCAGAAAATAAATGCCACCGCACATTCAGGCAGTGATAAGCGCATGGGACAGGGCCACCCAGTTCCTAGGGTGGGCAAACGACTGAAAGAACGTATCCCACTTTGGGATAGTGACATGTTAAAAGAAAGCGGGTAAACTACAGGTATTTAGTAAATGGGAATTACTAGTCATAGTGCACCTGGGTGATGTATGGAGAGGCTTGGCCATAATTTCATTCGAAGACCTACAGGAGGAATACCAGCTAGCAGATGCAGACATATATAGATATATTCAACTAGGGGACTCACTCCGGCGACATAGAGAAGGGGAGTAGCTGCCAGAACACAACCCCCTAGAGAACAGGTTATTAGTGGACCCGATCTGCGATAAGGCTATATCCTTAATTTACAAGAAAATAATTAATAATTCACCCGACCCACTGAAGGAAGCCTGGGAGACAGATATCGGACTGTTGGAGGACAAAGACTGGACTGAAGCAATACAGAGTCCAAGCGAGGTAGAGGTTAGACCAAGGTTTCGACTGGTCCAGTTAAGGGTCCCGCAAAGGTCTTGCGTGACAGGGACACTAATGTACAAGTTGGGACGTAGTCCCTCAGACCTGTGTGCAAGGGGTTGTGGGATGTCTGGTTATACAGAAATACTGGGAAAGGGTGGTACGAATCATGTCCGAGGTCTTGGGATTGGGAATCTCCCTGGGGCTAGAGGGCACATTCTGTGCGTGACGGGCAAGTAGGCATGGCAAAATATCAGCAGCTGTGGCTAATGGTGGCAGCAATGGTCGCCAGGGCATGGGGGCGAGTCTTCGAGGGTACAGCAGTGAAAGTCTGACCTAGATTGGTGCAACGCAACAGAAATGGTGGTTTATGAAAGTAGAGGCTGTCCCCGGAAATGGGGGAAAATATGGAACAGATGGGTGGAATATATGGGGGTAGAGAGAGGTAGGACATACATGGAAACCGTAAGTGAAGTAAGGCTGATACAAACCACCTCCGCGCCTCTCGCTCGCTAGTAATAGCAGGGGCACTGTATGAGGCTGGAGCTGCAGCAAAGACCATCCCTCCCGCCATGCCTGCCATAAAGCACAGCCCGCCCTGTACCAGGAGGTGAAGCCAGGGCCCTACTACAGCTGGAATGTCTTTTATTAGTCAAAGCAGAAATTCCCCTTTGGGTGAACTTGCAATAACATCAACATTTATACCCACAGCGTTCAAAACAACAAGGAGCAAGGAGTAAAATACAAAAGTAATAATAATAAATTCATAAAAAGTATACAGTTTATTTCAGTATAATAAAAAAACACAATGTACAATGTTGATCAAAAATTAATACAGTTATCCACATTAAATTTTTTTACACAAAGTGAGAAACAAAGATAAGGAAAATAGTTCCAATTAAAATGAGGCAAGTACACTAGTCCAAAACGCAATAAAACTCCAAAACATGGAGTGCTATTGTAATTGGAGTAGTTGTTTCACAGACTTAACTTATTGTGACTCATATTTTGCATCGACGCGTTTCGGTGGGCACGTATTTAGAAAGCCAGCACCTTCTTCAGGATTAAAAATCTGAATCCCGGGGCGTGTCTAGCAGCCAATGCTAATTACCCTCGGGCATCCCAGCGCTTGTCCAAGGCTCCGGAGGCTAATAATAGAAAGAAAAACATTAAGCGGGTAACAGGTGGGTCTTGAGTAGTTTCCGGAACCACATAGTACAGGTCTCAGAACGTAGATTCAAAGGAAGCGCATTCCACAAATTGGCCGCGTTCACTGAGAATCCCGGGGGGACTACGAGGGTTGCCGCCTCTACGGACCTTGTACCCAGACAAGCAAGTACTATGGTTTGGGTTGGGGAGAAGCACTCTAAGTTGGGGTGGCGGGCGGTTCTAAGTCCGTTGAGCAGGTAGGCAGGGAGGGGAGAGGGGAGGGTTAGTTTTGGTTTGGTTAATCTAAGTTTCAATATTGTGGCAGGAATTGAAGACAGGCACACACTAAGAACACGGAAAGGGAGCAGTTGCATCATGACTGAGATGGCCGGGAAACACATGACGGGTCCGCGACTACACCACAGACGCTTTGATGTCAACACACGACAGCAAATCCACAGCGTCCGATAGGCCTTCCCTGACGCGCAGTCCACAGAGTAGCGTCCGTTACGACACGACACAAGAGTCCCCCGTACCGCCCCTGAGAATACTGACATGGAATGTGAGAGGTTTGGGTGACAAAATAAAGAGGGGTCTGGTCTGGTCTGGGCTTTGAAAAGGCATAACCCAACAATAGTCCTTCTGCAAGAGACTCATCTCACGGGGAAGGCTTGCCAAGCGTTAGACAGACGAGGGTACAAGATGGCGGCGCACGCTGAGTTCAGGCTCGAGAGGGACGGGTATCCTCCTCAAAAAGACCTCATCGTTTATACTATTACAGACCAAGACTGATGACCAGGGTCGCTTCGCAGCGATTCAAGGCCAATGGGAGAGGGGAAACTTCTCAACATAGTCTCCGTGTACGTGCCCCCGGCACTGCAATCGGTGGCACTGCCTGCACTAGGAGCGTTCCTCTTGACCCTACCAGAAGGGGACCTCGTTCTGGGCGGTGACTTTAACACTACCATAAACGCAACAATAGACAGATTTCCAGCACAGCTACAGGCGTCGGGTTGCTCCCGATTCCAGGGCTTTATAGAAGCAATGGGATTAATAGACGTCTGGCGGCATACGCACCCAGCAGCAACCCAATACCAATATCACTCCACAGTATACAAAAGTATCTCACGGATAGACTACTTTCTAATGGTGGGATCGAGGCTACAAAATGTCGAAGATATAGAAATCAAACCCAGGGGCATCTCCGACCATTCGCCTGTGTTGTTGACTCTCTCTTGCAGGGAGAAATCGCGCAGGAGAATTTACCCCATCTACCCTAATTATCTGAAAATCCCCGGCATACGGAAAGAACTCAAAAACACTACTAGGCATTTCTTTGATGAAAATACCACCTCAGTAACATCACCGTCCACACTTTGGGAGGCTTATAAGACGGTCCTCCGAGGGCAGGCTATAGCCTCCATCACGGGGCATAAACGATCACAACAAAAAGAACTGACTGAGTTAGAGATCGCCTTGCACACTGCACACATAGCACACATGGCAGATCCCTCCTTGAACTCGGCCCATGACTTACAGCTGCAACAGCAGCGATACAGGGACCACTTAAAACACCGGACCGTAAATTACATCACTGCGATGGCACACAAAGTTTACGACGTAGGGGATAAAGCAGGGAAAATGTTGGCATGGCTGGATAACAAAAAAGGAGGGCCCAGTGGGATACCACAGTTGTACTCAAAGGCAGGTAACATACTGGTACATCCGGAGGAGATAGTACGTGCCCTAGCGGAACACTTCGAGGAAGTCTACACCCCAGATCGGGAAGTACTGGAGACCGAGGCGCTCACCTCGCTTAGCAATATAGACACCTGCACCCTCTCGCCCCGGGCGGTCACAGAACTAGAGGCAGACCTCATGACCGACGAACTGCAGTCTGCTATAGGAACTATACAAT
The DNA here is from genome assembly GCF_964261635.1 of Lissotriton helveticus. Classification (NCBI taxonomy): domain Eukaryota; kingdom Metazoa; phylum Chordata; class Amphibia; order Caudata; family Salamandridae; genus Lissotriton; species Lissotriton helveticus. The sequence goes on along the minus strand of NC_136068.1, from coordinate 814,920,511 downwards.
CGGGGAAAGCGATGGGCCCCAACGGGATCCCCATAGAATGTATAAGCTCATGTCCGACACGCTTAGCACGCCGCTGCTGACAATGTATAACGATAGCCTGGCGACAGCTATACTCCCGCTAGATCAACGCACGGCAACAATAGTGGCGATTCCCAAGACAGGTAAACCCCCAACAGAATGCACCTCATACCGCCCGATATCACTCCTTAATGCAGAAGCCAAAATCTTGGCGAAACTACTAGCGAATCGACTGATGCCCCACCTCCCTCAGCTGATCCACCCGGATCAATCAGGCTTCATGCCACACCGCAACACTGCTCTTAACCTCAGGAGGGTACACAGGATACTAGCACGGGCTCCGGCACTTTCAGAGCCAACAGTGATAATGTCATTGGACGCTAAAATGGCTTTTGACTTGTTGGAATGGCAGCACCTCTTCGCAGTCCTAAGCCGTATGGGCTTTGGCCCTAAATTCCAGGCCTGGGTACGACTCCTATACGCTGAACCAGTGGCCCAGGTAACCGCCAACGGCCACATATCGCATACTATACGGCTTGCAAGAGGAACGCGCCAGGGCTGTCTGCTGTCGCCGTTGTTATTTGCATTAGCATTGGAGCCATTGGCGACCTTAATTAGGGCAACCCCGTTGCTAAAAGGCATTAGCTGGACGGCGGGATGGGAGGATCGTATCTCCCTCTACGCCGACGACATGCTGCTATACCTGACGGATCCTGAACATAGTATACCTGAGCTTCTTGAAATTTGTCATACACACGGGCAAACGTCAGGTTACAAGATAAACTGGTCCAAATCGGTTCTATACATTTTAAAAGGGCCGGATCTGCTGCTCCCCGCCGACTGCCCAATCGTAGTAACCAGAGACTCCTTTAAATACTTAGGCATATATATCACTATAGATGCAGCAGACTTTTTTAGTAAAAACCTTGCTCCCCCTCTAGAGCACCTGAAGCGCGACGTCAAACACTGGACGTCTCTGCCCCTAACATTACTGGATAGAGCAGCCCTTTATATAATGATGGCTTTGCCGAGGTTTCTCTACGCTCTCGACAATACACCATACCCGATACCGCCACGATACTTTAAGCAAGCTGCGGCGCGGGTCTCGGCCCTTTTGTGGGGCAACTTACTGGCGCACATAGCCCAAATTAAACTAAATAGGAGCTGGTATGATGGCGGAATTGCACTACCGAACCTACAATTATATTACTGGGCGGCACAACTCAAAACCATCAATCACTGGATTCATGCACCCCAAGACGACCCGGCATACCGAGCAGACAGAGTGCAATTGGGCACGAACAACATGCTGGCGGTGCTCTATAATAGAGGTCAGGCCACGAAACTAATAGGACCCACAAAACAGACGGTTGCGTTGTGGTATACGGCACAGGCGAAATTAAGATGGAAAGGAACCATCACCAAACTCACCCCACTCTGGGACACCAAAGCATTGGGGCAGTTAAGAAATAGCAAAGGCTTCACGCAATGGGATAGTATTGGAATTTCCACGGTAGGGGACATGTGGGATAAGGGGACGGTGGTTACTTTTGCGCAGCTCCAACAACAATATGATTTGGGTCCAGCTGAAACGTATAGAGATGTGCAAATCAGGCATGCTTTACTAACAGCAATCCCAGTAGGCACGGACGTCCCAGAGGCCTCGCCATTGGAAGACCGTCTACTCACAGATTTCATGCAGCAGCGAGCAACGTCCCTCACCTATCGGAAGATCCTTAATAATATGCCCGAACCTACACTTAAACTCCGGGACCAATGGGTGACGGATGTGGGAGACATGGACGACTCGGAGTGGTTGGAAGCCCTGGCATCCCCTAGGGAGGTGGGCATATCGGCCAAGTTCCGGCTGGTGCAACTAAAAATAATACATTGTGTGTACTACACCAGAACCACCTTATACAAGATAAACCGCGCGGTACACCCGTTCTGCCTCAGGGGGTGTGGGGAGGAAGGCACACTTTACCATACCCTATGGGACTGTCCTATTATAGTAGAGTACTGGCGACAGGTCCTGCGCACTATTTCACAGACGCTAGAAATTTCCCTTCTGCCCGAGCCACGAAAATGTCTTCTAAATGTATGGGACCCCACTGACCTCACTCGACACGGTCAAACCTGGGCTACACTCGGCTTCATGGTAGCAAAGAGAGACATAGCACAGAGATGGGGCGCGGCAGACCCCCCCACATTGGCATTGTGGTGTAGGAATATGGACTTAATCATGGTAACGGAGCGCACAGTATATGAAACCAGGGGAGGTCCGCGTAAATGGAATAAAATTTGGACACCCTGGAACACTTTCAGAGGGGACTTATGTGAACTGCTATCAGAGGAGGATCTAGATAGTTCAGATGACGACGGCGAAGAGATTTAGAGAGGCGATGCACTCAAGGAAGTGCCTGGCTAGACGTGAATCATGCGATGTAACGACTGTCTTGAGAATTAATGCACTGCCTAAGTCTTTCGTGTTCACCTGTACGTGCTGAATTGCGAACTATTTGATTGCCAACTTCTTCCTGGTCAAATGTAACGTGATTATGTGCTTACTGTCGTGATTGCTGATGTTATATTCTATAAACACTTTAATAAAACTGTTTTATAAAAAATACAAAAAATAAAAATAAATAAAATCTGAATCCCACATACAAATTACATATTTGAAGGGATCAGTTTCTGTCAGCTACTGCCGCCAGCAAAGGACCACAATTCCTTGCTGCCAAGTGGCTATTATGCCGCCAACGTCTTGGGGACGTGCCTGGAGGCGCTTAGAAGCCCGCCGGGTGGGAGCCATTTTTAAAAAAAAAAAAGCTGGGGGAAACGTACAAGGGAACAGTGAGGCAATGGCGACACTCAACAAGATAGACCACCCGTGAAATGTGAGTCCAGACCACACCAGGACGAGATATGAAGGAAGGTAGCCGCAGAAGTTGAGGGGGAATGAATCTATGAACCTGCAGGGGTACTTTGAATTCCTTGCTTAAAAATGGCACCGCATTCAGTCAGTAACCTTGAATTTCTAAAAATAGAGTGTCTGCTCGCAATTTCTCACGCCTTAGTCACCTCGTTTTCTTTCTCAAGTCTGAAGCAGCCTCTCAGTCAAGTTGTCACTTTATTTAGCCAAAGGAGATTCTTCCCATGGCATATTTCTAGAATTAATAACAGCCTCTCGTGGTAGCAACTCCACTCGCTGGCTCATACTGAATGTCAGACGGTTAGTGTTTTTTATTAGGCCAAAGATAGCAATGACATTTCACAATACCACACTGCACACTCAAATCACGGAGAGGCAGGAAAAGCCCCGCCCCTGTTCTTCCTCCTGAGCCGCGACAGTGTAATCACAGAGCGAAAGGTGTTGGAGCGCTTTGTTAGTGCTTATAGCTCGGATCATATGTAACTCTCACATCACACTTTGTGTTTGTGTAATTTACAACACTTACACATCTCCTTCACTGCACTATTCATCACTACTTTGAAGACGTCGGAGGCCCGTCTCTTCCTCTGATATTTACAATCTAAATAGCGGTTGTGAAGGTCCTTTATTGCAATGCAATAGTTCTCACGTTTGCCAGAGTTTAGGCTATTAGTACTGTAAACGACGATGGCTTTTATTTATGTTTTAAAACCCAAAACATAAATAAAAGGCAGTCATTTACAATGCCAATAGATCAAACTCAGTTGAATGCGAGACCTATTGCATTGCAAATACTTGTTTATTGTGTTCTGAAAACCACGCTTCCATGATATGTTTGTAATTGGTCTTGAATAGTATTTGGGTAGGTCCGATTGCACATGTGCTTGGTAAACAGCCACATTGGTGTGTTTCTATTGACAGCCTATGTCTTCAGCTCAGGGTTAGAGGGCGAGTCTCAAGGCCATATGAACCCATCTCCTGGGCCAGTCGAAAGGGATACTCAGTGCGCAGGATGAGCCATATATCAGCCTGTCCCACTTTATGCCCAGTTCAATATTTGATTCTGATGAGGTGCGTTTTCAGTAAGCATGCGATCTGCATAGCGTCCTGCTTGAGATATTGCACTATCCCGTCTCTCACTTTTCTTGTTTATATTATGGAGATTCATTGGTATACATTTTAATTCTGTGTATGTATAATCTTTATTTTGAACTTATATTTGAACCAGAGAGTAGATTTATGAGAAATTCCCTGTGTGCACACCATCACCTGTGTTCCACGGAGACTACTTCTTAACCATGCCTGCAACAACGTTCCCAACCACAATTAAAGAATTTATCCCACTTAAAATAAACATTGAATACAAATTTAAAAAACTCTAGTCTGTCTCCCAAGTCGATGAAGAGATCCCACCGACTCATGGGCTGTTGTCAGTCTGAGCTCCATGGGCTGTTGTCAGTCTGAGCTCCATGGGCTGTTGTCAGTCTGAGCTCCATGGGCTGTTGTCAGTCTGAGCTCCATGGGCTGTTGTCAGTCTGAGCTCCATGCCTGTTGTCAGTCTAAGCTCCATGGCGTGTTGTCAGTCTGAGTTCCATGGGCCTGTTGTCAGTCTGAGCTCCATGGCGTGTTGTCAGTCTGAGTTCCATGGCCTGTTGTCAGTCTAAGCTCCATGGGCTGTTGTCAGTCTGAGCTCCATGGGCTGTTGTCAGTCTGAGCTCCATGGGCTGTTGTCAGTCTGAGCTCCATGGCCTGTTGTCAGTCTGAGCTCCATGGCGTGTTGTCAGTCTGAGTTCCATGGGCCTGTTGTCAGTCTGAGTTCCATGGGCCTGTTGTCAGTCTGAGCTCCATGGCGTGTTGTCAGTCTGAGCTCCATGGGCCTGTTGTCAGTCTGAGCTCCATGGCGTGTTGTCAGTCTGAGTTCCATGGGCCTGTTGTCAGTCTGAGTTCCATGGCCTGTTGTCAGTCTGAGCTCCATGGACTGTTGTCAGTCTGAGCTCCATGGCCTGTTGTCAGTCTGAGTTCCATGGGCTGTTGTCAGTCTGAGCTCCATGGCGTGTTGTCAGTCTGAGCTCCATGGGCTATTGTCAGTCTGAGCTCCATGGGCTGTTGTCAGTCTGAGCTCCATGGCGTGTTGTCAGTCTAAGTTCCATGGGCCTGTTGTCAGTCTGAGTTCCATGGGCCTGTTGTCAGTCTGAGTTCCATGGGCCTGTTGTCAGTCTGAGTTCCATGGCCTGTTGTCAGTCTGAGCTCCATGGACTGTTGTCAGTCTGAGCTCCATGGCCTGTTGTCAGTCTGAGCTCCATGGCCTGTTGTCAGTCTGAGCTCCATGGCCTGTTGTCAGTCTGAGCTCCATGGCCTGTTGTCAGTCTGAGCTCCATGGCTGTTGTCAGTCTGAGTTCCATGGCTGTTGTCAGTCTGAGTTCCATGGCTGTTGTCAGTCTGAGCTCCATGGCCTGTTGTCAGTCTGAGCTCCATGGCTGTTGTCAGTCTGAGTTCCATGCCTGTTGTCAGTCTGAGCTCCATGGCCTGTTGACAGTCTGAGCTCCATGGCCTGTTGACAGTCTGAGCTCCATGGGCTGTTGTCAGTCTGAGCTCCATGGCCTGTTGTCAGTCTGAGCTCCATGGCCTGTTGTCAGTCTGAGCTCCATGGCTGTTGTCAGTCTGAGTTCCATGCCTGTTGTCAGTCTGAGCTCCATGGCCTGTTGACAGTCTGAGCTCCATGGGCTGTTGTCAGTCTGAGCTCCATGGCTGTTGTCAGTATGAGCTCCTTGGCCTGTTGTCAGTCTGAGCTCCATGGACTGTTGTCAGTCTGAGCTCCATGGACTGTTGTCAGTCTGAGCTCCATGGCCTGTTGTCAGTCTGAGCTCCATGGCCTGTTGTCAGTCTGAGCTCCATGGCCTGTTGTCAGTCTGAGCTCCATGGCCTGTTGTCAGTCTGAGCTCCATGGCTGTTGTCAGTCTGAGTTCCATGGCTGTTGTCAGTCTGAGCTCCATGGCCTGTTGTCAGTCTGAGCTCCATGGCTGTTGTCAGTCTGAGTTCCATGCCTGTTGTCAGTCTGAGCTCCATGCCTGTTGTCAGTCTGAGCTCCATGGCCTGTTGACAGTCTGAGCTCCATGGGCTGTTGTCAGTCTGAGCTCCATGGCTGTTGTCAGTATGAGCTCCTTGGCCTGTTGTCAGTCTGAGCTCCATGGCCTGTTGTCAGTCTGAGCTCCATGGCTGTTGTCAGTCTGAGTTCCATGCCTGTTGTCAGTCTGAGCTCCATGGCCTGTTGACAGTCTGAGCTCCATGGGCTGTTGTCAGTCTGAGCTCCATGGCTGTTGTCAGTATGAGCTCCTTGCCCTGTTGTCAGTCTGAGCTCCATGGACTGTTGTCAGTCTGAGCTTAGGGCCCTCATACTCATTCTTGGGATATACAGGTAGGGTTCCTTATCCGAGGAAGCAGAGGCTGCACCCCTCCACCATGAATTGCACCGAAGCCGCCTCCTTCACACATCCATGTCCAGCAGCAGGCTATCGTGTTTGACTATGTTATGTAGTAAGGACATTAGAACGCTTATCTTGGTGGGCGGGGTGATGGCTTCTTCCAGTCATAGTAATTCATGTGCCATCAGACAGAAGAATAACAACTAATCCTTTCAGCATGTGACCATGGTTTATATAAAGGACGCTGGATTTGTACGTGCTGGCATGGAGTTGCATCTTACCTGCTGGTGTGCATTGATCATATTTTACTTATATGTACATCAGCAGGACATAGTTAAACTTTATGCCTTCAAAATCAATGCCCAAGCTCCAGACAAATGGGCAAATATGGAGGAAGATGCAAGGGACTGGTGCCTGGAGCTGGAATACCCACGAGGAACACAGAACATTCAAAATACTCAAAATTCCTGATGTATATTTCTAGCCATTTGTCGACACACCACAAACACCAAAGGACAAAAAAGCAAAGTTGATGCCTCTGGGGCATTGTTCTGTATTCTAAAATCAAGTCTGCCATTTTCTTGTCCAACTTGTAAGTGCCCTTTGGGTATTAATGTACAAAGAACGTAGATGTGTGCACCCCTAAGCAAAGGTACTTCGATAAAAACAATTTAAAAAAATCACAAATTGCATTAAAGGGAACGATTATTTCAAGGGGACATTAAGCCATGCAAAGTGTAGTGGCGCGCACCAGTCTATGCACGTCACGTAGTTACGTGACGTGCGGCGGCCACGTTGGGGGCGGACTGCGCGCGCAGGCAGTCAGAGGTGCGGCAGCCGCGAGAGAGCAGCGCTGGCTCGGCGCTCTTTAGGGAATAGTTATAATTAATAAAGTGCACAATTTATAAGTAATCTGAGTCAGCGACTTCATTGAGATTACCATCGTTACAGTGGCGACGAGGTCGGGACTCGACCAGCACACCCAGGAAAAAAAAAAAACGGAAGGCAGCTCGCCCACCACGTGGCAGAGGGAGACACTGCAGAGCTCCACCCAAGCAGACACAAGGTGCCAGCAGAGCTCCTAACAACAAAAAAAACGGAAGGCAGCTCACTCACCACGTGGCAGAGGGAGACACTGCAGAGCTCCACCCAAGCAGACCCAAAGTGCCAGCAGAGCTCCAAGCAACCAGTGGCATCCAGTGGGAGTGGAACTGGCACAGCTGAGCAGAAATCTTGGGCAGAGCAACTGGGAACCACCAGGACTGCAAGCACCACATGAGGTACCGTACCCTAAAGAGCGCGGCAGAGCCAGTACCACCCACGCAATAGGAAAGTGGCATAGAGACCCCATAGCGGCCAGACAGCGCGTCGCATCCAACCCACGCTATCCACAAGGAGGTCAGACCTGGCTACCGTAAAGGAGGGTGAGGGGGCTGACACGGAGGGTCCCCAAGAACACGCCAAGAGAGAGGAGACGGACAGCACCCCAGGTAGCCCCGCAGGGAAAGGAAGCAGAGCGTCGACGGTCAAGGAGGAAAAAATGAGCGCACCAGCAGGCTACGCTATTGCACCAGTCCAGTTCCTCCCGAAGCCAGGGGAACCACTGATGAAGTGGGAGGACTGGCGCGAATATATAAACAACTTCATAGAGGTCTTAGAGGACGAGAATGAAGAGACATTCAAACCCAACAGGAAAAAACGCATATTGCTACTCAATTTGGGGCCAGAAGGACTCAGAATATACAAAAGCCTGGTGCCCAAACAGAGAGATGGCTCAGACGATGATGTGTACGCCCATGCTATCGATGACCTAAACGAACATTATAGGCCTACGGTATGTGTGTCGGTCGATAGATTCAACTTCCAGCAGAGAAAACAACGGGCGGGAGAGTCGATTGAGGAATATGTAGCGGCTCTGAAGAAGCTAGCGGCCACGTGCAGGTATGCCCTGTGGGAGGAAGAGTTTATCAAGGACCAAATAGTAATGCACACAACCAGCACGAATGTCCAGGACAAGCTATGGGCGAGTGGAGACACCACACTCAAGGACGTAATGGTCATAGTCAAGAGGGCAGAACTCGCACGGAGGTGCGCCGACGCAACCAAGAAAGAACCGCCGACCGCAGCCATGGTGAACAAGATACAGGAAGAAGAACCTCGCAAAGATCTGAGGTACAGGGGCGCTACGCCGAAGAGATCAAACAAATGGCAGAGCAGCACGGGATCGCAGAAGAGACAGGAAGGCGGTGGCAACAAGAAATCGTGCTACAGGTGTGGGAGTTGGTCTCATGAGGCTCACGACAGAAGATGCCCAGCGTTCAGGGCCAAGTGCTTACACTGTGGTATCATCGGACATTATGAGAAAGTGTGCCGGAAGAAATTGTCCAAGGGTATGGTAAAATACGTAGACCAGGAAGACGAGGTTCAGGAAGAGACGGAGGAGGAAGAGGTCATCACTGTCCTGTGCATATACGACCAAATAATGTGTATAGATGGAAAAAGGACAAACAAACCTGTGTTGGAAATGAAGATGGGAGGAGTAACCATCAGTGTAGTGGCGGATACAGGTTCCCCCTACACGATAATACAAAGAGCAGTGTGGGAGGAAACATTCAGACCGAAGATAGGACCGGAGTTGGAGAAGTTGGACATCCGACCGGTCACATATAACGGCGATCGCATCCCTATGGTGGGGTATAGACTCTTGAAGTTTGAGTTCAGAGGCAGATCAGCGTTATGCAAGCTGTACATCTCAGAGAGAGGACCGTCCGTCTTAGGGTGGCTGGACCAGGTGACCTGGGAATCAAGTTAGACCCGGGAGGCAAAGAACAGATTTTGCTTACGGAGCCAGACGCATGGCCCAATCTCACCAAATGGAAAGAGGAGTATCCAAGAGTGTTCGGAGGCACGGTGGGAAAACTTGAAAGATTCCAACATAAGATCGTGCTCAAGGAAGACGCTGTCCCGGTTGCCCACAAAGTGAGGAATATACCCATAGCGGTAAGAGAGGCAGTACAAAAGGAGCTTCAAGAATTGGAGAGTAAGGGGATAATTGAGCCCATCACCTGTGCAGAGTGGCTCGCGCCCTTGGTCGTAGTCATGAAGCCGAATGGAAAGGTCAGGCTCTGCGTCGACCTGAGAGAGCTAAACAAGAACATTGTCGTAGAGAAATTTCCCCTCCCAAGGATCGACGAAATGCTAGCAAAAACCAGAGGGGTCAAATGGTACTCCACCATTGATTTGACCTCTGCGTACCACCAAGTAGTATTGCACCCAGACAGCAGAAAACTCACGTCTTTCATCACCCCATTCGGATGCTACCAGTTCTGTCGCATGCCGTTCGGACTGGCCTCGGCGGCTGCGGTATTCCAAAGGTTAATGCACCAACTGTTTAAGAACTTAACTGGCATCCAGTATTTCCAGGACGACATTCTGGTAATGGGGCGGGATAGAGTGGACCACGATCAGAAACTTGGGAGAGTACTAAAAACCCTGGAAAGCAAGGGCCTCACAGCAGAATGGACCAAATGCCGCCTGGGACTAGAATCGGTGACTTACCTAGGTCACGAGATTGGGGCGCAGGGCATTACACCAAAAGCAGACAATGTAAAAGCAATTGCTGAAGCTCCACCCCCCACCAACAAGGAGGAAGTAAGGTCGTTTTTGGGCATGGCGGAGTATTACAGTAAGTTTGTGGTACACTTTGCCTCCAAAACTCACAATATGAGGATGCTGACCAGAGAAAGCACCAGTTTTGAATGGACTCCAGAGGCACAACAGGAGTTTGATACCATCAAGAGAGACGTCACGGGAGCAGTGCCGCTGAAAGGATATGACCCACAGGGCGCTACCGTGCTCACAACCGATGCCAGCGACAAGGGCCTGGGAGCAGTGCTCATGCAAGATCGAGGACAAGGTCAGATTGGGACGATCAGCTTTGCATCCAGGGCACTGACGGCCACTGAAAGCAAGTACAGCGTGATCGAAAAGGAGATGCTGGCGGTAGTGTGGGCCACTGCGAGATTTCGGCAGTTCCTATGGGGCACCAGATTCCTGCTCAGGACGGATCATAAGCCATTAGTGAAAGTGCTAACATCGAGTGGGCATGCCAACGCTACGCCCCGGATATCGAAGATGTCCCTGAAACTACTCGAATTCAGATATGACGTGGAGTACATCCCAGGGAATTGCAACCGAGTGGCTGACTATCTGAGCAGGGCAGCAGCAATGGAGCCGGGAGAAGAAGACCCCACAGATCAAAGGGAACTGGTGGCCCTGGTGGGGGATCAGGGCAAAGTTATCAGCTACCAAGAGTGGACGGAAGAATACGAGGAGGACAGCGTGTTGAAGGAAGTGAAGAGATACATTGTCAAGGGATGGCCGGACAAGAGGCATGTGAGCGAAGATGTCAAACCCTACTATGAAGTCCGAGAAGAATTGTCAGTAGGGGACAAAGGAGTGTTCACATACAGAGGGGACAAGGTAATCCCTCCGAGGAGACTCGTAACCCAGTTACTGGACTTGCTACATGAGGGCCATCTAGGCATTGGGAAGCTGAAGCTAAGGGCCAAACAAAATTACTGGTGGCCAGGCATGGACATAAGAGCGGAGAGGCATGTCAGAGAATGCCCACAGTGCCAGGGAGCGGACAAATCACTCAAGCCACTGCGCCCTGCGCTAGGACAATTCGAAACCCCGCAGAACCCGTGGGAAGAATTGTCAATAGACATATTGGGACCCATCCTTGACAGCCTGGGCACGCAGAAGTATGTATGTGTCCTCATGGATCGATACTCCAAATGGCCTGAGTTGAAGGTAGACGAGACCATGGACACGGAGAACATCCTGAAATTTCTGTCAGACACTTTCGTGAGGGAGGGCATACCCAAGTCTATCTTGAGCGATAATGGCCCCCAATTCACGTCAGAAAAGTGGAACAATTTCATGCAAAGGAACGGAATAGCCATCAAACACACAGCGATCTACCATCCCGCTGGGAACGGCTTGGTGGAACGGTTTAACCGAGTGGTGATGGGTGCCGTACAAGCAGCGATTTCCTGCAACAAAGATTGGGAGAAAGCCATTGAGAACATGGTATGGGCCTACAGGATTACGCCAACAGGTACAGGATACAGCCCTTTTCAGATCCTGAGAGGGCGAGAACCATTCACCCATGACAATCGGATTTGGAAGGAGAAGGTTATCACCAGCGAATGGTCCCCGGCGGTGGTACGTGCTAACCTAGAAAAAGCACAATCGATATACACCAACCACTACAACAAACGGAGGAATGTAAAGGGGACAAGGTTGGAAAAGGATGAGTGGGTAAGAGTAAAGTTGGCAACGCTGCAGAAGAAGGGAGACAGCAAATACAGCAGGCCCATGCAAGTCAAGGAGGTGTACGATCGAGCGGCTTTACTGAGTGACGGCAACATGTGGTCCCAAGATCGCATGGCCAGGTGTAACAAAGTCCTACAATGGGATCAACAGGGAGCTGAGTGGGACGATGGAGAAGAGCCGAATGCAGAAGGAGAGCAAGGAAATGGCGATCAACATGGAGAAGGAAGTAGTAGAGACGAACCAAGAGAGGAGAGAAGAAGCATAGAGGAGAACACGGCTGGACAGAGAGAGGAAAGAAGCGATGAGGGGCCGAGTCAAAGGTCCCAGGAGAATTCGACCCAGGTGACCAGGAGCGGGAGATCTGTGGTGAGACCAGCAAGGTTTCGAGATTTTGAATTGGACATTTGAACTGTAAGTGACTCTTACACTGTTTGGAAAAAAGGGAGATATGTAGTGGCGCGCACCAGTCTATGCACGTCACGTAGTTACGTGACGTGCGGCGGCCACGTTGGGGGCGGACTGCGCGCGCAGGCAGTCAGAGGCGCGGCAGCCGCGAGAGAGCAGCGCTGGCTCGGCGCTCTTTAGGGAATAGTTATAATTAATAAAGTGCACAATTTATAAGTAATCTGAGTCAGCGACTTCATTGAGATTACCATCGTTACACAAAGTGGCTTAGTGCTGCCTGGTAAACATGGAGCAGGCCCCTGCCCCACCGCAGCATCGCACAAAGTGACACTCAAGTCGATCAGCCTCACTGTAAATGCGGCCAATTACATGTTGCATAAAAGCAAGTCGCAGGCGGTCATTTACAGAGCGCTGCGCAATCAACAGCAATGCGCAGCTTGAATGAATTGGTAGGAAATAATTTTTTTCCGTTTGTAAATATTTCCTTTTTTCATGCAAGGCATTTTTCTAATAATGAATGCCTAGCTACTTTTGTACTCTACGCATATTGTTTTACTTGTAGGCTTGCTTTATCCACCACTTTGACCTTCTTTCCCCCAACAAACATGTACCTCTTGATAGGACATGCAATGTTGTCTCCTGAAGTGGTGTACAGTCTTCCATGGGCATGCCAGCACATCCCTGCTGATGTAGGCCCATCACATATTTCCCTGAAACTATCATTCGGGTTTGCAACACACTGTATTGCATGTCCTGCTGGTTGGCAGCGGCAGGAGGAGCAGGGATTTGTAGTTTCAACGGTTTGTGTGTTTTAGAAATGTTCTACGGAATCTACCAATCGGCATGGAATGGAGAAAGATGGTAAAGAGTGAGCTTGTTAAAGAAAACGGAGGAAAGCTTGGGAGACTTAGCCAGTTGGACATTTGTTTTTTACCAGGAATTATTGGTTGAAGTCCACGATCTTTACACTTTGGTGCATATTTACAAGCCCCTTGCACCACTGTTACATCACTTTTTGTGAAACATTGGCTACGCAAACCGCCAAATCATATTTATGAGGTCACACAAAGCCACTTTGCGTGGCTTTGAATTGCCTCAAAGATGTGGAGTAGGCAAGGCAGTGCAAATCGCTGCGTTGTCTTACTGTGTGCTAAAGAGCCATGGACGTTGCAGTGGATGTTCCCACGCATCACCCATGGATGTTGAAGCATCCCCGGATTTGCAAGACTATATAAACCTGGAGCTGCACCAAAACGTACTCCTCCCCAGGGGAGGCGCAACAAGGAGAAATACATTTATGTCTCCTCATTCTTTCCTCTTTCTATGTGTGCTGCAGCACATAGAGAAATGGAAAAAAACAGGATTGTTTTTGTGCTGGAAGGTGCCCCTGGTGCAAGGGTACCTGCATTGGCACTTGGCTGCCAAAACGGCTCCAGCTTTTGGGGAAAGGACAGAAATGCAGCACATGCTGTAGATACGGCGAATTTCTGCCCTTTCACTTTGACGCAGGGCAGCGCTGCCCTATGCCAAATCCCCATAAGCCCTTAGAGTGCAGAAACCCTGTCTACTCTCGTCGACATGTGTTAACACAAAGGTCAGCAGCACAGACTCATGATATATGACTTGGGAAGCACACCACCTGACCGGTGCGACCGGTGCACACTTGCATACAGTTGTGCTGGTGTTGCTAGACCTTGAGGTCAGTTGGTATTGAATTTGTTACAAAGGCGTTACAAGGGTAATGTCCAAGCAAGAGAGTTAATGTCGGATTGCTTATTCCAGCTAGATGTGGTCCACTTAGAAGTGAAGTCCGATATAAGGAACCCACCGGAAGCAATGTTCACACAAGCTCAGACCAACCTCATCTAAGTTCCCCAGACGTCGCAATCTTCACGCGTACATCATGATGTCACATACAGCACAAAACACTGACATAATGACAGCAGAATAGTGCATAGGACCCACGTAAATAAAACACAATAAAAAAGGCTGGTATAAGAACCCTGGAATTTCTTGACAAGAACGAATATTCTATTATGCATCCAACCTTGCCATTTAACACAGCAGCTGAGAAGCAATAAAGCTATACATTCCCATATACCAGTGTCATGAAGTACAGTTTGAGGGAGAACCCCAATCAGCTTCAACCTTAACCCATATGATATGGTCCTTGTTGGTCCAGGCTGAGCCTTGTTTCTTGAAGCGAAGATAGGTACTGTGGGGCCTATTTATGAGCGCTATGTGCCGCTGTTGTTACTTTTTGAGACGCTGCAGCGGCGTAAAAAATGCACCACGTTGCACCATATTTACAAAGTGACACATCTAAGCAGATATATCCCTTTCTGAAGCCCTGCGGTACATTTTACCTATGTCCGGTATAATTTATGCAGGGTGGGCATTACCCCCAAAAAGGGTCATAGAAGTATTGCAGTGAAATCTATGCAATTTCACTACGCCACTTCTAGGACGTCAGTGCGTCAAAATCTTACGCCTGCCTCACTGCAGGCGTAAGACTGACGCAGGCACTTTTAACTTAAGACTTGCCCATGTGTAATGCCCATTGCTGAAGAAGAATCTCTTTTGCGACACACTCCAGCAATGCGTACTTACTGGACCAACAGATACGTCTGTAATGCTGACATATTTGTAAATCCTTGTGACATAGAGCACCGTATAGTAAATACGGCGCATCCATGGTGTCGTAAGGAGGGTGCACTGAAAAGTATTGCATCACTGTTTTCACACATCAATGCAATACTTTTCATAAATTAGGCCTTGTGTTTATATTTGTCTCACATATTGTTCATAGTGCAGCATGTTGCTAGGAGGGCACATTTACTGTTTTTGTTTCCTTTTGCACAGTGTTTGCTTTCAACGTGTGGTGCTCTTACAGGTCCTGTCCATATTTGAGTTGGCGTCTCTTCTCCGCGGTGTTCTTGTTAGCATGTTCAGCTGTGCCCCGTTCTTCACTGTTTCAGCAGCGAAGCTTGGGGCTTTTTCTGATTTTCCGTCTTAGTTTTCTATTGAAGCTGTAACCATTCAGGACAGAAGTATGCTACTACTGTTTCTGGGGCTGAAATTCAATGCATTGTTGGGGTTTCGATTTCTGGTACTCGTGGGAGTCAATGTTAATGAAAAGGCTATTGCTAATAGAGAGGAATACAAGTCTGAGGATATGTGCTGCTCATTGGATAGTTCTGTCAATCTATTCAAAAGGCAACGTATAAGACACTGAAATCTGTGGTTTGGGATATTGGTACCGCTATAGTCAGAAATTGATCCCTCCTGCTGATAGTAGCAGGTCATGCATGTTTCGCAAGATTGCGCACTCCTCTTGTGAAGACAACTCTATTAAGGAGTTGCAAACCTCCTCTAATAGAGGTAAATGTTCTTCTAAATTGGAAAATGTGGTTTCTTCTCAATTCCTGCATGGATTTTTGAAACATTTGGAATAGTGATTAGCAGTTTCGAAAACCATAAAGAGATTGACTCAAAGAGAAAGTAAGGCTCTAAAGAGGCCACAGACAATGATGGCCATGATGTTTATGGTGACACCACTGATTCATAGAATGGAATGATTCCAATTATGTGTTAATGGACAGCGTTGGAGTGCCCTGCTAGGACAAACCTCTAGTTGTGGTTGGGCTGCTTACAAAGATAATATTAATGAAAGAAAAAGCCAAAGAGACGGGATAGCTGATTGACCCTAATGTGTTATCTAATAAGGCTGAAAGGGCCTTTTGCTTTCTTTGTAGCACCAATATGACTAGACCTGTGCAGAGACGTAAAGGGTTATTAATACAAATTGACCCTAAATTAGATGAGCATGCAAGCTCAGGAACTGGCCCAGCTGTGCAAGGTTTTCTCTGGTGAGCACATTATTAAAAAGATGGGGAAGTATGTCCACACCTTATCTTACCTGAATAGAACACAGTTCTCTCTGGCATGGGTATTTGGTAGAGATGTTTTGCCAAGGCCTGAAGGCACAGACTCATCTATTGCCTGAAATATCTATGACAACAGGTTCCAGAGGAGTGGCTATTTCCTTCAATACCAACCCCCTAAATGTTTCTCACAGAGGCAAAGAGGAGATTGATTCCCCATTAAAAGAAGGCAAAGAAAAGGCGTAATCAATTAAGGTGGGTGATTTTCCCTCTTGTAAATTGTAACAGAATAGGTTCTTTTCTTCACAAACAGCTGGGGATTTCAGAGGATTTCTGGGTTCATCAAACCATGCAGAGGATTAAGATATAATTTCCCTCCTCTAGTTCAGCCATCTATGCAGATTCCAATTAATTTATCAGTGGTGGAGTCGGACCTCATAATACAAAAGAGAAAGACTTTCTATACAAAGGTGCTAATGGGGAGAGTGTACTATGCCCTTAGAGATTTGTAAGCAATATATTTTTGATAAGAAAGACAAACAAGACGTTTGGTACTGTTATAATTTGAAAGGATTTCAAACAAATTTGCTCTTGACCATTATTTCACAATGGAGATGATTATACATCTCGGGAATGTCTTTCTACTGGGAGAATGGATGAAGGACATTGGACATGAACTTTGCTGATTTCGCACTTAAAATCGTTCATAATTATAGGAATTACTTCAGTTTCTTCTGCAGTCTCATGCATACTTCTCTTCTCCTTTGGTTGGTCTTACTATCAATGGTGCTTCCCCAAACCTTTCAAGCTGTTGGTAGCAGGTATTTGAGCACAAGGTATTCACATGATGATTTAGCTAGATGACATTGTATTTTTTATCCATATTGCATATCGATAGGGAAACAACTTGTGGTCCCCGCAACATATGAAGTTTATGGGTTTCACTGTGGATTCCAGAATTCAAAATAAACTGCATCAAGAAGAATTTGAGGCAGGAGAGGTTTCTGTCCATCATATCCATCATATCTCTTTGTCAGTTGACCCAATTGATGGGTCTATTGATTTCTTCCATCCAGGCAATATTTCCAGGTCCTCATTATTATCGTGTGCTCCATCTTCAAAGAAATCAAGCATCTGGGGGATGTCCCTCATATACATACCTAATTCCTCAGATGATGATACTTGAGGAGAGATCACATGGTGATTAGATCATCTGAATACATTTATTTAGTTATATTTTGTTCATATCGCCCCTGCACCAGATTGTATTAGGGTGGTTTACACAGAATCAATTGATCCATATGCAGGTATATGTTAACAGAATACAGAAGGATGGGGAAAAGAGCTATACTAGGAGGAAGGGGAGCATCTGCAGCTTAGAGGTGGGAAGAGGTAGCAAGTAGGGGAAGACAGATAACGATTAACTTCAAAACCATAAAAATTAAATGCCCTGATAGGCAAGTAGGAATGAATCCTAGACCAGCATTTAGACGAGTTCAGAGTAGCATCATTTGATTTGTGAAAGGTATTCAAAACTCTAATCCTCCAAGCACCGTTCTTGATCAATGTGGGATGTGCATTTGGTGCTTCATTTGTTCCAAAAATAGCTGAATATTAATCCTGTATCTCTTAAAATGTTTGATTTCTTTTAAAAGCGTATACGCTGTTAGGGCTATGCAAGACAGTATTAATCTTCCATGATGTTCTTTAAAATAATGAGATGTCCAAAAATGCCTCCATTTTGGTTTGAGTATCCATATTTTCTTTCACATCCATAACTATGTAGTACACAATGTCTTAAGTAATATGAATCGAAGACGGCTGATTTGAGAACGTCTTCTCCTCAGTTACTAATATATTTTAAGAAGGCTTATGCTCATGTTTCCTTCACCACCTCACCCGGGCTAGTTGTTGCGCCCGATTCAGGATAAAACCGCGCACGCGCTCTAACTTAGTAACTCCTGATGCAGAAGCCGGGAGCCTGTTGTAATTTGCGTGAATTACCATCCTTATTTTTAAAATTTCTCTCTCCTTGCTCTATTTTATTTTGCACTCAGCCTTGCACGCACTCACTGCTCAGCCGATTCAGGAGCTGACAGGGGGGGACTTAGCTGCACAGAAGACTGCCGGTTGACGTTGCCGCCATATTGGGGCTAATCAGCAGGCAGCGGGCTAGTTGTTGCACCCCATTCAAGATAAATGAACACCCTAGCGCGCATGCGCGCACCGGGCGCGCATCCTCTGCGCCAAAGGCAAGCCCGTCTGCAACCGTTTGCGCCCAAACGAGCCCAAATCACGGAAATTGTTCTAACTACCAATCGGCTGACCTACTCTGCCAAAACCTTGTTTGATATTGGAAAGAGGGAACAAATGAAACTCTCTGCCAATTTCTGTTGTCTTAGCAAGTTTCCTACTAACTTAGAAGGTCCGGTAACATGCCGAACCTCCCTCTTCCAAAGGAACCTGATTCTGACTAGTTCACTACATTCTAATAACTAATCTGACCTAGATAAAAACAGTCCTAAGTACATCCTTTGCAACGTCAGGTCCTTAGCGAAACATCCCATGGAAATATGGGACATAATCACCTCTCACTCCCCAGAGCTATGTTTCTTTACAGAAACCTGGCTGACGCCTACCAATCACTCATCTATTAATTTAGCCATCCCTGAGGGATATAAATGTATCCACTCAGACAGGGAAGGCAAGACGGGGGGTGGTATTGCTATCGCCTTTAAAAATCATCCCAAGCTACAGTGGATTTCTACTCAATGTAATGACAGTTTGGAACTGGGCATTTTTAAAATGTCCATGTCCCCTTCTGACAGCTGGAACGGAGTATTAATCTATAGGCCTCCTGGACCAAGAGCTAATTTCCCTACCTACCTGATTGAGCAAATAGCCATGCAGGTTTTAGCTTCCAGAAATTGTATTTTGCTGGGGGACTTTAATTTCCACGGCGAAGATCTGGCCGACCCATAAGTGAACAAGCTCATAACTAGTCTTGACCTAATTGGACTTTCACAAAGGGTCACTGGCTCAACATGCCAGGCTGGCCACGCCCTAGATTTAATTTTCACGAACATTGACCATATTACCTGCTACCCTCCCTTTGCATTAACATGGTCTGATCATTCTATGGTATTATTCAGCAGCCACGGCCGGTGGTAGGTGTAACTGCAGGGCGGTGACGTAGGGAGGGGGAGGCGCAGGGTGGGGGGTTGTAATGTATGGATTACGGACTTTAACAGGTAAGTAAACATATAAATAAATAAAAACGAATTTTGTTGCGCGCACTGCATCGCATTTGGTGATGCAGTGCACGCAACGAAATTCGTTTAATTTATTTATATGTTTACTTACCTGTTAAAGTCCGTAATCCATACATTACAACCCCCACCCTGCCCCTCCCCCTCCCTACGTCACCACCTTGCAGTTACACCTACCACCGGCCGTGGCTGCTATTCGATAGTTTATCCCAATCTATCCTGACTTCAGCAACTAATGCACGCCTGAAGAGGGAGCCTCGCAGGCCTTTGCACAAATTATCTCCATAATCCTTCAATGAAGTATTCCACCCCCCCATCATTGGAGAGTGGTTTGGCCGAACCTGATGCTTCAGGTATGTTGGAATCATTTATCTCAGCATTAGGTATAGCACTGGACTCTGTAATTCCGTTAAGTAACTACAGCTCAATCCAGCGACGGCAATCAGCCCCCTGGTACACTACGGAGCTAAAAGCGTACAAATCTAAATGCAAGACATTAGAGAGGCGATGGAGACTTAGCAAAGACCCTCCAGACAGACAGACGTATAAACTAGCTCTGTCCAGTTATCATCACAATATAAAAACGGTCAGGCGCACCTTCATTATGAACCAAATCGACCAGTCCTCTAACTCATCGAAAGCCCTATTTAACATAGTGAAGGATTTTGTAACACCCCAAGCGTGTAGACAATCTCCTGTGGAATCTCGGGTATTATGCGATTCCTTAGCTGTCCACTTTCAGGAAAAAATTAAGCTCATTCATGCCAAATTTCCGACTCCCAAGATTTTTAAGTCAGACACACCAACTGGGGTGGAAGAAGCTTAGACACCAGCAGCCATCACTCTCGACCAGTTTGAACCAACTACACCTGAGGAAATCAAAATCGCGCTATCCTTGGCCAAATCTGGTTCACACCGCGACCTTTGCCCTCCAAAAAATCATAGCTCTGTTATTCACAAGTTGTGCTCCAGTAACCCACAACATTTTCAATTGTTCAATTCAATCAGGCATCATTCCTACCCCTTGGAAAGAAACATATGTACGACCGATTTTGAAAAAAACAATAGCTGATCCGCAGGTTCTCAGTAACTGCCGACCAATATCTTTGTTACCTCTGCTGGGCAAACAATTGGAAACCATAATAAATAAGCAACTAAGCACCTTCCTTGAATTAAACAAAATCCTAGACCCTTCACACTCAGGTTTCCGTCCAGGTTTCAGCACCGAAACCGCTATTCTGGCAGTGACGGATTCCCTAAGGCAGGAAATGGATGCAGGAGGATCCACAGTCCTGATCCTTCTAGATCTCTCCACGGCATTCGATACCATCTCGCATTCTTTGCTCGCGGAGAGACTATATTCATGCGGTATCCAAGAATTTTTTAATGGACAGATGGCAAACGATAATGCTCAGACCCTATCTCTCTCAGAAGGCTCGTCTCGACAAGGATGTTCCACAGGGCTCCCGACTAAGCCCAACATTATTTAATGTATACATGGCCCCTTAGCTAAAATTGTCGAGCCACTAGGGTTCGAAATAATCTCCCACGCCGACGATACCCAATTGATATTTCCAATTGGCCATATTATAGAAGCAGAGCAAACCCGATTCTCGACTGGTATGCTCGCCATTTCAAACTGGATGACGGAGAGCTGTCTTCAGTTAAATCCCAGCAAAACTGAGGTCATGTTAATGGGGAAAGCCCCTACCATCTGGAATGAGGGCTGGTGGCCACGTCAGCTGGGAGTTGCCCCCACTCCCACCAAATCCGTGAAAAACCTTGGTCTAAAATTGGACCAAACCCTCTCCATGAAATATCACATTTCAGCCACCACCAGTTCCTGCTACTTCTTACGTATCCTACGTAAGATCCTGCTGTATCTGCCTATTAAACACCGAAGAAACCTTGTCCAGGTGATGGTGATCAGCCGCCTTGGTTTGGTTATGGGAACGCATTGCTAGCCGAAGTCGGGGAGACGCTACTAGCAAAACTGCAGGTAATTCAAAATACTGCAGCTAGAATGATTTTAAACCATCCTCCAGGTTCTCCCTCAGCCTCTTTGTTGAGAGAGCTACATTGGTTACCTGTTAAGAAGCTATCTATCTTTAAAATCTGTTGTCTTACATTCAATGCATTAAATGGCAAAGGTCCCCTCTACCTCCAAAAAAAGCTCACAAAACAAGTATCTGAACGACACCTCAGATCCAACTCCTTAGCTCTCCTAAAAGTCCCTCGTATATGTCTCAATTGCACTGGTGGCAAAGCCTTCTCGTACCTTGCTCCCCGGTACTGGAACAAATTACCTATCACACTGCGCGAATGCTCCTCATATACTGTTTTTAGGAAAAAATTAAAAACTTTTCTGTTTTAATTCAGACTGCTCAGGTTCAACCCCCCCTCTCAGTTACTAGGTTAAGCGCCGAGATGCCCCCGGGTGAGTCATTGCGCTATAAAAGTGGACCTAACATAACATAACAACAACATAACCGGATGGCTTAAGTGGGTTATGACCTTAGCTGGAGTAGAAACAAATAATCTGCTGATTAGTCCAGAGTCTCTACATTTAGGACACTTTAGCACAAGACGGCGTCTTACACCTTTTTGGCAGAAGTAAATATGCTTTAAGCAGCATAGTAGAACCTGCTGTCTTGTCATAAAATGCAGGAAAGTGCTGATGCCATTAAAGACACATATTTGAATATTGTCCATTCGCTGTTTATATATCATTAAGTAGGATAATGTCCCTACCATAGTTGCGCTTCACTACAAAAGCTTTCTTTTCTTTGTTCCTCTTTTTTGTACTACCACTGGGGAAGACCCTTCCTAGGAAGTCAAGAGTGACACTGTCACGGGTACACAGTTTCTTAGCTGAAACTGGAGAGTCACATTTGGATGCTGGAGATGAAGCTTATGTTCATGTTAAGATTTCTGTTGCTTGTGGTGGTCTTTCTTTTTTTCATGAAATTTGATCTGGGTTTGCATTAGAGATGGGGATGAGAGGCAACTTTGATCTGGCTTTGCATTAAGAGATGGGGATGAGAGGCAACTTTGATCTGGCTTTGCATTAAGAGATGGGGATAAGAGGCAACTTTGATCTGGCTTTACATTAAGTAATGGGGATGAGAGGCAACTTTGATCTGGCTTTGCATTAAGAGATGGGGATGAGAGGCAACTTTGATCTGGCTTTACATTAAGTAATGGGGATGAGAGGCAACTTTGATCTGGCTTTGCATTAAGAGATGGGGATACGAGGCAACTTTGATCTGGCTTTACATTAAGTAATGGGGATGAGAGGCAACTTTGATCTGGCTTTACATTAAGTAATGGGGATGAGAGGCAACTTTGATCTGGCTTTACATTAAGTAATGGGGATGAGAGGCAACTTTGATCTGGCTTTGCATTAAGAGATGGGGATACGAGGCAACTTTGATCTGGCTTTACATTAAGTAATGGGGATGAGAGGCAACTTTGATCTGGCTTTACATTAAGTAATGGGGATGAGAGGCAACTTTGATCTGGCTTTGCATTAAGAGATGGGGATACGAGGCAACTTTGATCTGGCTTTACATTAAGTAATGGGGATGAGAGGCAACTTTGATCTGGCTTTGCATTAAGAGATGGGGATGAGAGGCAACTTTGATCTGGCTTTGCATTAAGAGATGGGGATAAGAGGCAACTTTGATCTGGCTTTACATTAAGTAATGGGGATGAGAGGCAACTTTGATCTGGCTTTGCATTAAAAGATGGGGATGAGAGGCAACTTTGATCTGGCTTTACATTAAGTAATGGGGATGAGAGGCAACTTTGATCTGGCTTTGCATTAAGTAATGGGAATGAGAGGCAACATTGATCTGGCTTTACATTAAGTAATGGGGATGAGAGGCAACTTTGATCTGGCTTTGCATTAAAAGATGGGGATGAGAGGCAACTTTGATCTGGCTTTACATTAAGTAATGGGGATGAGAGGCAACTTTGATCTGGCTTTGCATTAAGTAATGGGGATGAGAGGCAACTTTGATCTGGCTTTGCATTAAGTAATGGGGATGAGAGGCAACTTTGATCTGGCTTTGAATTAAGTAATGGGGATGAGAGGCAACGTTGATCTGGCTTTGCATTAAGTAATGGGGATGAGAGGCAACATTTATCTGGCTTTGCATTAAGAGATGGGGATGAGAGGCAACATAGGCTAACCCATACGTCCTGGAGTTGAATCTAATTGGTGTTAGCCCTTAGCTGTACTTCATGACACAGGGTTAATGGTGGATGTAGTTTACTTTGTTACTACATGACTGCTGCGATTATGAGTTGCGAGACTGGAAAACATAATTCTGCCTCCTTGTCCCTGATAAAATCAGGACTTTCGTTTGCTAATGTGGGTAGCAAAATCTGTACTGCATGCAAATCACTCATGGGGTTTGTTCCTTGGCAATGTTGGCGCCCTATCATAAGAATGATGGGCGTTAAGGCACAGTCAATGAATGTGAGCAAATGTCTCTATTAACTAAAATGTATTTTGACCTTGGTTGTGAGCTCACCAAAGTGAGGTGTAATATATATAGCACCTTTATCGAGTTTTGCCCTCAAAATGGAGCACAACTTGCAGTTTTCAGTGCTTTCAACACCGAAATCACATGTATTTACTGGTCCTCTTTGAACTGGTACATTTTGGTTGGTTTGACCAGCCAAAATGTATCTAGGGGTACCAACTTTATTACAATGGAGTATACTCAATATGGTAAACTCCTCATAACTCGCAGGTCTTATCCTTGTGCATGTGGATTGTAAAAAACCGGTGCACTCTTAATTGACCCATAAGTGCTAATTCTCTTTGCTTAATTGCCTTACCTTAAATCCTTAGACTAGAGATACGGGGTCATTTGTTTTCAACAGAACATTACTTTGTGCATTCTGGGAGTTGTAGTCTTTCAGATCTATTGAACCAATTGAACTAACATACCTAATTATAATGATCCAAAGTTGGAAAGTAGTATTCTGAGACATGAATTACTCAGCCAAGATTCCAACAGAGCCAGGACCAGACTAGGAACCCAAACATGCCATGGCAATACAGCTGGACCGCCCGTGGGGGTGGGGTGCTGGTGAGAAGCACTGCTTTTCCAGCTTAGCACTGCTGCCGCATTTGTTACAGGGGGCAATATTGCAGCACTGCTGCAAAACCGGCTCCCACCGCTCATAAACTGGCCCCACCCTTCTGGCCCACCGGGAAAACACCCAGTACCCACTACGGCCAATCCGGCCCTGAACAGAGCCGAATCGGAAAAGCCTGTGCACAGAAATGAAAACTTGGTTGAAATTGGGCATCCTTGGCTCCAACTTTAACGATGTGTGCTTTCTATAAACAAGACAATCCGTATGTGAAAGGTTACATATTTTCCAAATATTTTCCTCTGCCTTAATTGAGTAAAACTCTTTATTCAAAAAGTATATTTAAGGGGTTACACATCTTCATTCCAACCATCTATTGCATTACTGAGCATCCTAAAATTATCGACACCTCTAATGGCCCATTATGGCCTTCAGGTCAAACTCTAAAAACTACGCAAACACGTGTTTGTACATGGATCGAATTACGAGATTTGTGAAAGTTATTAAACTTTTGCACTTTTTCTCTGATCGCTTCCGGCAGATAAAGCCTGTCAAAATGTATCGTTGGAAAAAGCTCATAAATAAAGGGGAAAAAATGTGCAGAATTCAATATGTTAAATACCGATTCTGCATTTTATACCTCATTTACACTCAGAATGCGGAGGCATTTATCACATGGTAAATACCTCACCTTGGGGTAATGATATTTACCATGTGTGGTAAATACCCTACCCTATTCTGACAAACTTGTGATGAGGGCCTTTGTGGACTAACAGCACAAAATAATCAAGATTTAATATTTAGTGACAACAATCATAACGCTGAGTGTAACGAATCGTTTTTGGCTGATACTGCAGAGCAGTCTAAATTTACAAGTACGCAGTTGCTATTGATGAAAGATGTTCCAAAATAAATTAGGGTAATAGACTGAAATTGCAATGACAAATGCCATTATGAATAAAAAAGCGTTAAGAACAAAGCGTTGGCAATACCAATAGAACTAGCTTATAGGGGCTAATGCATACAACTGTATTTGGACAGAATATTGGAGAAAAATATAGTGATGCAAAAATATTGTGTCAAGAATATAGGAATATCAAAAATATCGCCAACAGGAATATCTAAGACAAAACTTTTGTTTTTTTGTGTAATTTTTAATATTTGCTGTTTCAAAATAGCGATGTACAAAATATCGTTGAGTGTAATTTTGTTTAAACGTGTTAATTAGTTTGCAATGTATTGCAGTGTGCTTGAATTTAAATATAGGTATATGTATATATTTTTAATTTATGTTATTAATTATATATTCTTTTAGTTATGAAATGGTTGAAATTTGATTTTTTGGGGTTGTATTAATGTATATAAATAATTGTTGAATACTTTTTTTAGTAACAGCATATTGAGTTTTTAGGGGATAATGGTGGGGAGATTTAAAAAAAAATGTATGTTTTAAATTTAAATTCAAAGTAAATAATTTTAAAGATATGCAAATTAATAAGTAGAATTTTTAATTTTATTTTAATTTGATGTTGATTAAAATACATAATGTTATTACAATGTGTTAAATTCATATTATTAAACTAAAAAAAATGCAGATTTTCAATAAAGTCGAATAAAAAATTAGTCGTTAAATAAAATAAGTTGTTAAAAAATATCTATGAACAAATTTGAAATAATATCTTTTTTATGGAACCATTATTTTTATTGAAAAGATCCAGGTCCTATACACAGCTGAAGGCCTACAACCCCTCGGCCGGCAGCGTCTACAGAGAATATACTTATACCCAGCTGCACGCCTACAACTCTGGGGCCCGCAGCTTTTAGAGGATCATTTAAAAGGGATTAAAAGAACTCAAGTAGCAGAAAAGAGAATCCCCCACCCCCTCCTCCCTCCTCTGCACCCGATCTGCTTTATCCCGGTTCTAGAAACAGGGCAGTCTGTTCCCAATGACCTACATGAATTAATCCACATATCTCAACCAGGAGGGAGGCTCAGTGTTCTCCTCTCAGGTAGGGAGGAGTCACAGGATTCGTAGGTATTGATCTCTCATAATTTAATCGATTGAATCTGGATGAACGGGGACCATAAGTCAGCATAGGTCTCCTCTTTTTGCTCTGCAACCATTGGCATGCGTTCCATTGCCAGTGTTAACCATAGCTTGCGAAGCCACATTCGGTGAGCCCCAACAAGATAAAATTACTTGTTGTGCTGCCAGCAGTGCCAACACCATCTGATGGCACCTCAATGAAAGCAGTGGAAACGTCTGAAGGTTCGGCAACCACAGGAGCATGTACTCTGGGAAGTGTGGGATATTGGTATTAATTGTTATGTTATATTTAATTTATACAGCGCACGGCTACTCGAAAGTGTCCTTGTCATCTAGGACTGTCGTGCTCTCACCTTAAGTTGCCTTAGGAGTACCACAGAAGTGAAGACAGGTCTTCAACGTCCCCAAAACACCTTCAGATGCCAGAGTATGCACTGGAAACAACTAAAGGTATCCAGGGGGAAGAAGGGAAAACAAAACAAGGAAAGGAGGGAGACAAATGAGTCCTCATAGGATAGGTCGTCAGATAGGCACTTGAGGATCCCGGGAGGGGTAGGATACTTTCAACGTTCAACAGCTATGTTATAGAAAGAAAACATAACAAGTTTAGTTTCACCCCTTTGATATAATTGACTACAATAGGTAATAGTTTATCAATGTAATATACCTGTTCTTCCAGTTTTAGTGCATGTAGGGGGAGACAGGATAGTAGGGATCAAGAACTCCTTTGACCTATCTAAAATAAAGATAAACTAAAGTTACTGCTTGTAATTAATGTAGTGTAAGTGTTTACTGGTTTTTCACAGATAATGCATTCACCTGTATGAGTGGCTGGATACACATAGAAGAAAACCAAAAGAAGTAAAGTGCGGAACTGCACTGTTCAGGAAATGTCAAGATACTACACTCCACAAAGGAAATACCTAATAGGCACTCAATAATCTACCAGACTATACCTGGTCTAAACCATCACCACTCATAACTTATACTGACTAAGCAAACAATTCCAATATAGTATGTACTCAGTGAATCAGAAAATATCCACAGGAATCAAAAGAAAAGCTATCATTTCCTTATTGCAGGAAATTATCAGGCGAAGCTCAAAAGACCAGATCCAAAGGATCCAACAATAATCAAATAATGCCAGAACCTCGATGACAAAAGTACAAACGAGGTCAGACTTACTTTTACAGACTCTAACTGCAACAATAATACCGTAGACCAGGTTGGGATCGCGGGAAAAACCCCGAAGTCCCGACGAACCCGAAAACGCCACCACCATGACCCGGAAATGCACTCTGGAACCTCATAAACGGAACGGAACGCGAAGCGTTGTTGGGATAGGGAGGAGGGCTTAAGATCGGCCTCTTCCTCTCAAGCGCATGCGCTAAGGTTCGCTAACACATCCTCCGCCAAACCCACCAAAAAGTTAAGGACATGGACTACATCCGCCCCCACGGGATCGACACTCCATCGCAAACACCAACGATGCCATCGGTGCCAGGCTGATCGATATCTCTTTGTTGTGCTATCTGCCCATGCCTTGGAGAGCAAGTCCTCAGCCTTTCCCGAAAGGCCTGGGAGCGCCCAACGATACCGGAGATCCTCCAGGCCACCAGTCTCAATGTTCCGTACTGGACTAGACGATGTGGAACGAGGTTTTGGTTGAGAAGAATGTGAGGAGAGTGGGGCAGTTGGATTGGAAAATCGCAGGAAAGTTCCAGTAGAGCCGTAAACCAAACTTGAGACCTCCACAGCGGGCTGATCAACACCACCTCCGCTTGTTGGCGACGTAGGAGCGCAGATACTCCAGTGATCATAGAGAATGGGGGAAAGGCATAGCCTCCGCCAGCGGATCCGGCCGCCAACTGAAAAATCTTGGTAACTGATGATCTAGTCTCAATGCAAACAGGTCTACCGAGAATGGGCCCCAAGGCTCCGACAGGCGGGTAAAGACCTGAGGTCCAGTTTCCGCACTCTGTGACCCAGAAGATGGCGGTAGTGCCAATTGGCCACCTCGTTCTCCCGTCCCAACAGGTACTCAACCGTTACTGAAATCTGGTTGTCGAGGTAAAAGTGCCAGAAATCCTTGGCCAGGTTTGCCAACATCTTGGATCTGGTCCCACCGAGGTGGTTGATGTAACGGACCGCCGAGACGTTGTCCACACAAATGCACTCTGTCCTTTGTCCAGCACTGTACAGCAAAGGAGCACGCCAGTAACTCCAAGCAGTTGATGTGTAACAACTGCTAGTGAGTAGACCAGGCACCACCTGTGAAAAATTCTCCGCTTCGGGCACCCCACCCTGAGACGTCGGACTCGATAATAAAATCTGGGGCAGATCCGAAAATCGCATAGCCATTCCTGGCCTCCATGTGCGTGAGCCACCACCTCATTTCGTCTCGCACTTCGTCTGATAGGGTAATCAGTTGAGAGTACATCAGCCCCTGTCTGAGGTGATAGGCCTTCAGGCGCTGCATGGCCGATAATGCAAGGGTCCGGGAAAAATAGCCTGAATGGAGGAAGCGAGCAACCGCACCAGGCATGCCAACTGGCGCAAAGAGATCTGACTCTTCGCCAAAGTCTGACGTAGCTCGTGCCTGATCTTCGCCATTTTCCTGGCCGGAAGACTCATAGTGAACATCACCAAATCGATGTTGAAACCTAAAAAAGTTGCACATTGGACGGGGACCAGCAGGTACTTCCTTTCGTTGATAACAAATCCCAGTCCTTGAAGGAGGTTGACTGCGGTCTGTAACTGGGTGGACAATTTCCGGGGACACTGGTCCAAAAACAACATGTCGTCCAAGTAGACAATCATTCTCACTCCCCTCGCCCTGAGGAACTCCACTACCGGACGAAGGACTTTCGTGAAGCACCATGGAGCAGAAGATAGACCGAAAGGGAGTGTGGCAAATTCGTAAACCTGACCTATCCACCTGAACTGCAAAAAACGCAGATGAGGAGGAAATATAGGCACCGTCAGGTACGCATCCTTCAGGTCTAGCCTGACCATCCAATCGCTTGGTCTCAAGACGTCCCGGAGGAGGTGAATGCCCTCCATCTTGAAGTGGCGGTACACCAGCCACTCGTTGAACTCCTTCAAATTGATAACCGGGCGCCTGCCGCCGCCGACATTGTTGACCAAGAAGAGATTGCTGACAAACCCCCCTGGATGCTCTGCTGAACAATAAATTGCCCCATTTTGGAGGAGGGCGCAAACCTCCTCGCCACATCTGTGTGGCGCTGTGAAAAGTAAATGGGACGGGGCGATAAAACTGACAAGGACGGCCATGAAACTCCAGTTGGAAGCCCTGGACCGTCTGCAGCACCTACGCATCGCTGATTAGGGAAACCCATGCTGGGAATAACTGCGCTAAGCGCCGCCTCCCCCCACCAGCAAGCTTGCTGAAGGCAGCACACACCTCTTCCAGCACCTTGCTGCTGTCCTCTCTCTGGTGGACACGACCATGGAACCTCTGGCTTCTCGTTGGGTAGAAGTTATTAAACTAGGAGTTGTCCTGGACCTGACCACGGCCGAATCCTTGCCCCCGGTCAAAACTGTTGAAGCGGCCGAACGAGCGGGCCCTGCTACGTCCGGCCACTTCAAAAACCCGAAGGGTGAATACCTTTCGGATGTTGGTTTGGGCCTTGTCAAGGGAAGTGAAAGTTGCAACAAACTTCCCCAACTCCTTGACAAAAGGGTCGTCAAACCACCCTGGGCCACCACTCCAGCCTCTGACAAGGCGAGGTCCCCCAACTTGGGATCCACCTTTATCAGGAGGGACCTTCTTCTCTCCGTGGAGAGTGAGCAGTTCGCATTCCCTATGAATACTATCATGTGCTGTGCCCAATTGGAGAGAATCTCCGGGGATATTATGTCCCCTGACACCTTGGCCTCCTCGGCCATGTCTAAGATCTTGGTGACAGGCCCTACTGCGTCGAGCAGTTTGTCCTGACAGGTGCGCCAGGAACGGTCGATACCCTTTTTCGGGTCCCTAACAAATTTTGCTAGAAATGACACAATTTTGGGGCCTATTTCAGGTGTAGGGGCGACCTTCTCTTCCAGAACAGGGCGGGGACACTCCGCCCGAAGGCGGCTGCGGGCGTCTTATCCAAGGGCTTACGTAGATGCGCCGCCACATACTTGGCAAACTTGTCTCCGGGAACCCAGTCTGAAGACCTCGGGTGGACGATATTGTCCGGGTCTAGCATGTCTGAAGACCCTGCTGAAACATGGGTCAGGGTCCCGGACCTAGAGGATCACGCTTCCTTATCCGTATCTGGGGAGTCCCCGTCATCAAGGGGGTCCGGAGTTACTGGCCGTGGTGAAAGAGGGGGGCCCCCCTTAGGGGCGGGCGTGTTGGGTTGAGAAGGCACTTGAGTCACAAATGCGCTCTTCAAACGCGCAAAAGCATCCGCATCAATCCCCTAATTGCGAGGCTTTTTGCTAGGGGGAGGAGAGGAAGTAGGCACCGGGGTTGGAGCACGGGTATTCGGTATAAGGGCCGCCAATTTTGCGCAGGCATCTTCTAGGCGCGCTGACAGATGTTGTTCCAGGGGCCCCATGGCCTGATCCAGAGCCCTGTAGATAGAATCATCCACTGCCTGGTAGAAATCATCCTCCCAGGGGAGGTAGTTTAGTGGATCCTCCTCCTGGTATTAGTCATGCTCCCCCTGCATGCTGAGGGACTAGGAAGTGCCAGGCAGCGTGCGTGCAGCAGCACAATATAGAGCCCTGACTAGGCAAGAATTTGGAGCTGGGAGTGAGCCCAGGCGAATGTGGGTGGTCAAAGGCGCACAATGGACAGGCAGAGCCCTAGGGACACACAAGCCCTTCTTTATCACAGGGCAAACCACTCGGCACAGTGTCCCTCAGCAACACAGCATTTGGTGCAAATTGCGAACTCGCAGGGTGTTCAGGGGATAAACAGTACAGACCCCGGAGGGCATTCAATGTAAAATCAGTGACAAAACAGACCCCCAAGGGTGTAAGACCGGGTGGCAAGGGACAGGCAACCCTGAGCAAGCCGTGCCAGTCAGAAAACTCCGATTTCGAGCTTCAAAACTCGCGCTGCCCACTGGGGGGAAGTATGCCCCCTGGCGGCTGGAGGACCACCGCACCAACTTTAGGGTCAGAATCGCCTTAGGTATGCCCTCAGCGTCCAGTGATCATCAGGGAATCTGTGAAAGACAGAAAATAACCTGCGCTGCAAGCTGCAGTCAAGCGACAAGCAGAAATGTCACAAACACTCCCCAAACCCAGGAGATGAAAGAAAAATTGACTTAACTTGCTGCTGAGCAGCGAAGAAATAGGATGAGGAAACACTGTCGAAGGACTATCAGGACTGGCTGGAGTACGGACAGAGAGGAAGGACTCCCGTTGAGAGACTCTTTCTTTTCCCAAGTGTTCATGGGAAATGCTTTATAGCGCTGCTGTAAAAAATAAAGCGGAAAAAAAGGCATAATCCAAAGCCTCAAGTCCTGCCATAAAATAGTAAATGTCAACCCTTTAGTCCCAACACCTTTCCCAAATTGTTTTAGATTGGAGTGGGAATTGTAAATGTCAACCCTTTAGTCCTAACACCTTTCCCAAATTGGTTTAGATTGGAGTGGGAATAGTAATGGTCACCCCTTTAGTGTCCAACACCGTTCCCAAATTAGTCTAGATTGGGGGGGAAAAGTAAATGTCACCCCTTTAGTGTCCAACACCTTCCACCAATATGGTTAGATTGGAGAGGGAATAGTAAATGTCACCCCTTTAATGTCTATCAATTTTCGTTGAAGATTTGCATCGGAGTGTGCTAATTCAATTTTATAATTTTATTCAAAAACATTTATTTTACTTTCATTTGTCTCTGTAGTAAAAATGCTTTGTGGTATTTTATTAATGTTATTGGTGATTAGCAATATAAAAAAAATCGTTTGATGTTTATAACCAATAATATTACTAATTTACTTGTGTAAAATAAAGACATTATACATTTTTCTATTTTTATGTTTTAAATGTTTATTTATTGTATATTTTTACGTTTTTAATTATATATACTTCAAGTAAAAAAACAATTATATGAAGTTAAGCAAATAATACATGTTTTCATTCTTTTTATTAATAGAAAACATATAAATTATATTTATATACATTTGTATGTTGTAAATTTTCAGCCAGTTTTTTCGATTGTTTATCAAATTTGTTGCATTTTGTAACTATTTTATATACATATTTTCAACATTATTTTTTACATATGTTTTATTTTCATATATTAAATAATTAAATATATTTTATACTATTATTTGATACATTACAAATATTTGATATCTTTATACTTTTATTTGATATGTTTTACACTTGAAAGATTATGGATTTGTGATTTTGAAGACGGCATCTCACTGTGAAGTGTTTCATGAGGCTGGGTTTACCTCCCACTAAAGAGCGGCCCATTACAGTGACAATGGCATTTTCACCCAAGTATTCTATTTTGTCATTGTTTATTATGAATTACGATCAATGCTGGCATTTTTAACCTGTGGTTATGATAACACATAACCAATCTTCTAAAATGCTAATGTGTCTATATTTAGAACATGTATCATTGTCAAGACTAGGTAATATAATTACAACAATATTACATGATTTATTAATAGCAAACCACTCTGGGAAAAACTAATACTCCGTATTCAAAGTATAACCTTAAAAACACTGAACATTAGTTTGCATTCCTTTCCCCCACAAGTGTCAGTTGTTCGACTGAAACTATCCTAAGAGAACTGAAACAAAAAAAGAGGCATGCCAGTAACAAAATCCTCTAATCCACTTACCGCCATGAACTGTAGTTTGTGGCAACCTGCACCCACTGCACTATGTTAGCAGCTTAACCCCTGCACTTATCATCGCTTTGTCTTGTCTATCTATATTCTACTTGGAATTATGGCAACTGCTGCTAAATATCCACATCACTTATGACACTTTGACACAGTCAATGCTTTCAAGCAGTAGTCAATCCACCATTTCCTTTTTTATTGAGTCAGAGTATACTGTCAATACAAAAAAAGAAAACATTCAAGCGGTAACAAAAAACCAAGAAGCATCCATATAACTTATGGCCTGATTACGAGTTTGGCGCAGCAGCACTGGCTCAACGCCGCCTCCGCTGCGCCAAACCCACGCATGGACAGCTGGCTGTATTACGAGTTGTTAAAATACAACTCGTAATATGGTCAGCGGTCCTTTGGCCTTTCACATGGTGGTGCCTTGAAAATAGGCACCTCAATGGGAACGGTCAAAAAGTTCCAGCATGGCATGGACGGTGACGTAACTCTAGGGCTTGTAGGTTCTCGAAGAACCTGAGGAACCCAGAGCCAATAACTCAGCTGCACCTTGCAATGATTTTTCATTGTGCACCAGGTAAACAGCAATTCAATTGGTAAAATATGAAAAATAGGTATCACAGAAACCTATGTATTTCCGAAATGGGCATCAGACATTGATTTTATTCAAGTTACTCAAACGGCAGGTCTAGTAACATTTTTATGGTTTTTTTAGGCCTGTGGAGGAAGGAGCCCAGAGTGGGGACCCCCAGCCCCAGGGACGCCAGGGCCCGGAGGAGCTCATGAACCTGTCCACACAGGGTCCTTTGCTAGGCAGCAGGCTAGAGGACGGAGCCAGCACCAAAAAGTCCAGCCCACCCATGGTGCAGCGGGGGGCCCAGTGTCCCGTTCAGAGCCTCTGAACCAGGCATGCAGGAGAAGCCTCCATTGGAGCTTTATGACACTGCCGGGGCCAGTAAAGGGAGTTCAGGACCCTGGTGGGTCCGCAGCCCCAGGCCTGCTGGATTCCTGACCCTATGCACAGCCTCATCCTGCATGCTCTGTGTGCTTCGGGAGCCCTTGCCAGGGTCACGGTCAGGTGTTTCCAACCAAGCAGCCCAGAGCTGCCAAATTGGCCCCAACGAGGCCCGATCAACCAGAGTCTGGTCTGGACCGTGTCCAAGCAGGACGTCCTGTCTGGGACTTTGGAGCCCTTCCCCTCAGCGCTTTGCAACAACAAGGCTGCAACATGGAGTCCGGCCCCTGCTGGAGCTCGCACCGGAGCCGCAGACTCCCACCCTGCCGAAGAAGGGGGGAGAGGATCTTCCCAGGCATGCTACTTTCCTTCTTTCAGGCCCCACTCCTTCTCAGGAGAATGGTAAGCCTTGCGCTGGGCCTGCTGACGGTACCTGCTGGGTGGTTCGGGACATCAACCATCACCACCATTCACGATCAGGCCCTTGCATCTGCTGAGGGCTTCTCTAACACTCCCGGGCACGTGTTTCAACTCAGCACTATGCTAGGAGCTATACACCCCTTACCACATATTCTGCCTTACAATCATTTATACTCACAAACAACCTAATACGAGACTGTCACATACCTAAGATAAAGGTTCATGCGCAGTCAAATTTTATCTGCATCTTGATGTGATAAATAAAAGTATTTCTTCGTGATTACACTTCCAATGTTCTAAAAACATTATATGTATAGCTCCTAGTGGGTTGTAGCGCTTCTTTCCCCCTTCCCTTTTTATTTATCTTAACATCCCCTTCTTAGAATAATTAGAATTCTACTTGCAGTGTTCCCTCCTTAGGGGTTCCTTAAAATGTGATAGCCTTGTCAGTATGTTAAAATACCTCATGCGAAAAAATATTCACACATGTACTGTTCTTTTTATGTATAATTCCAGATTCTACAATACTGTTTTTAATCTGTCCCGAAGAAGGTGGTGTAAAAACCATAATTTCCCACAGAAACACCGCGCCGACAATCTTTCTCTTTGAGAATTGTTTTCTTTAAACATTTATTTTTTATTCTGGATTTGTATAAATACATGATTTTGTATATGTGTATGGTTTATTATTGGAAAATTCTAATTGAATAGGTACACAAAGAAATGTGATGTGCCATTTGTCATCTAAGATTTTAGACACACAAGAGTATATGACATCAAATTGTGTCTTTCTTATCCATGAAACAAGTATGTTTTTTAATGAAGTTGTATTGTGTTTTTAACATTGTGAAGAACAGAACTATAAATCTGTAAGAAACATCTCTCAATAAAGTAGAAGATGTTTTTATATTACTGGAAAGGCAATTCATTTGTTCTGTAATGCTCTTATTCTAGTTGTCTACATATTGGGGCACATATGATTGAATGAATGTGTAGGAATAGGGACATCTTATGAACACCAAAGGGAACAGTCTATTATTATTTAACAGTCTATTATTATTTATGACATCACTAATGACATCATCTGGCGACTGTTTTTTAAATATTTGTGAGTGTTAAATTAGTGGGTGTATGAGTGACTGTATCAATGACAGAGTTGGTGCATGACTCACTGTATAAGTGAGTGATATGGTGTCTCAGTGAATGTATGGATGAGAGACTGGTTGTGTGAATGTAAAATGTAAATGTAAATGTAAATGTCATGGTACTTATAGAGCGCACTGTCACCAGACGGTCACCTTGCGGTTTCGCCTATGCGGTTTCCTGGCGCTGATACTCATACCGCTGTGGAACCCCTCCTGGCTTTCCCTGTGAAGTGTCCACTCCTGGGCACCCCCAGGGTGAAGCCAGGCATCCTTAGCGCTGTTGGGGCCGGTGTGGAGGCTAAGCAAGCTATTGCCCAGAGTTGCAGCGTGGGGCCCGTGATTAGAATAGGCACCGAGGCGAGAATTAACAGGTCTGAGGAAATTGAGCCCGAGACCCCGCCGAGGCGGGAATCGAACCCTGGTCCCTGGCCAGAACTCTGCATCAGGGTCTGCCACTCTAACCATTGAGCCACACTCCTCCACATATGAATGTGTGTATCTGTCTCTCAGTTGATGTCGAGATGTTGTACGGGTGTGTGAGTGGGTACATGAATACCTATATAGTTGATTGACTGGTTGACTGACTACCTCTATAGTTGCTTGGGTGTCTGTGTGTGGGTGAGAAGGTGTGTGACTGCCTGTATAGATGAGTGAGTGGGTGGCTCTGATAGCAGGCCACGCCCCCTTTCTTCACCACTCTGCAAACGCGCCTCTTGGAGCATTACTGTTTGGGGGATGAAGTCCCCTTGCCTCTTGAGGGTCCCTGGGGACCAAATAGCCTCCTGTTACCTCCAGCAAGCCCCACACAGCTGGATTGCTGAGAGGTGATCAGAGGCCACCTCCCCACTTTCACCACCACTCTGCAAACAAGCCTCCTGGCGCACTACTGCTTTAGGGAGGAAGTCCACTTTAGTCCTGAGGCCCTAAGGACACAAGGAGACCACATTGCCCCACCAGCAGTGCGCCCCAACAGCAAGCACACTGTTTGCTATGGGATGGCGCAAGCGGTGCTCCCACCATCCCATAGCAAACTGCAAGGTCCCACAGGTGGGCACCCCAGGAAATAGCTGGAACCGGCCCTGGGGGGTGCAGTCCCCAGGGCCATTTACTGCACCAGGAGGGGGGCTGTGCGGCCCCCCTCCCATGTGCAAAATTGCCCCGGGAGGTGGTGGTCCCCGGGGCAGTGGAGTACATGTGGCCCCCGCATTTCAGTGTAGTAGCCCCGGGAAAGTGGCAGTCCTCGGGGCTGCGTGGGGAGGCCAGAGCCCCCACACTTCTTTTTTTTTTATATAGCCCGGGCGAGGTGGCGGTTCTCAGGTCTGCCGGGGGCCACTTGCCCCGCATTAAAATAAATTATCCATGGAGAGGTGGCGGTCCCTGGGGCTGCAAGGGGGGGCTGGAGCCCCCCATGCATTAACCAAAATAAAACCCTAAGGAGGTGGCGGTCCCTGGGGCTGTGGTGGGCGTGTGGCCCCCTGCATTTTGGTGTAGTAGCCCCGGGGAGGTAGCAATCCATGGGGCTGCGTGGGAGTGCCAGAGCCCCCACACTTCTTTTTTTCATTATAGCCCTGGGGAGGTGGTGGTTCTTGGGTCTGCGGGGGGCCAAGTGCCCCCCCATTACATGAAATTATCCACAGGGAGGTGGCGGTTCCCGCGACTTTGTGGGGGCCTCGCCCCGCATTAAAAGTAATCATCGATGGGAAGGTGGCAGTCCCTGGGGCTGCGAGGGGGGCTGGAGCCCCCCCACGCATTAAAACAAATTTAAGCCCCAGGGAGATGGCTGTCCCTGGGGCTGCGTTGGCCGCGTGGTTCCCCCGCCCTTCAAAAAATTGGTCGTGGGGAGGTAGCGGTCCCCAGGCCTGTGGGGACCTACAAGCGCCCCCGCATGTCTATTTCTTATTGCCCCCGGGACCTGGCCCACCCGGGGACCTAAAGTAAACAATCATTGAAAATTCAATAGGTCTCGCCCTCATTTAAGCTAAAATAATTCTGTCTGTAAATAGGTAGTTTTATAGCCTTGCTTTTATTAGTGTTTTTCAAACTTTCATGTACATAACATGCATATGTATGCATATGTATATGTATGCATGTATTTATATAGATATGCAGATGTATATATAATATGTTTATATATGTATGTGTATATATATATATATATATATATACACACATACACATATATATAAATGCATATGCATATATATATATTCACTGAAAAAAATATAGGTTTGACACACGTTATAGTTAGGAATTAGCATTTAAAAAACCTTGCAAATTCACTGAAAAAAACATAGGTTTCACACACGTTATAGTTAGGAATTAGCATTTAAAAAACCTTGCAAATTCACTGAAAAAACCATAGGTTTCACACACGTTATAGTTAGGAATTAGCATTTAAAAAACCTTGCAAATTCACTGAAAAAACCATAGGTTTCACTCAAGTTATAGTTAGGAATTAGCATTTAAAAAACCTTGCAAATTCACTGAAAAAACCATAGGTTTGACACACTTTATAGTTAGGAATTAGCATTTAAAAAACCTTAGAAATTCACTGAAAAAACATAGGTTTTACACCAGTTATAGTTAGCTGTGCATTTTACTCATACAAAACCATTGAAATTCCCCCGTTATAGTTAGTTGTACTCACTATAACTCGCACGCCCGCAATCCACTGCTGATGATGTCACATATTACATCATTCATAACATGGTCAGTGACATCACTGATGACATCACTGATGACATCATCCAGTGAATGTGGTTTGCTTTGATATTTAAATATGTATTATAAATACACTAATTTGCATTGAAGAATGAGTGGATATATAAATATAAATGTGTGGATGGTGGATGTAGTAACAGGGTGATTGATTGTTTCCTTGACTAGTTTGTAGAGTCTCACTATATATAATGTGTAGTTACTAAACAGTGTGAAATTCTTTATTGCAACGTGCTCGCACCTCGCCAATTTTTTAAAAATATATATATATTTTTTGCCCTTCCATGGTTCTTCAGGGACTCCCTGAGAAGGCCTAGGGGGTCAAGGAGTCTCTACCCTGCCCCCTTTTCACGTTCTCCACTTTTGTTTTAAACTCACTTCTGCCTCGAGGCTGCACGCATGGTGCAAGAGTGAGTAGTAGAGAGTGTCTGGTAGAGAGTAGTAGAGAGTGAGTAGTAGAAAGTGTGTAGTAGAGAGTGAGTAGTAGAGAGTAGTAGTGTAGTAGAGACTGTAGTAGAGAATGTGTAGTAGAGGATAGTAGAGTAGTAGAGTGTGTAGTAGAGAGTGAGTAGTAGAGAGTAGAAGAGTGAGTAGTAGAGAGTGAGTAGTAGAGAGTAGTAGAGAGTGAGTAGTAGAGAGTGTCTAGTAGAGAGTGTGAAGTAGAGAGTGTGAAGTAGAGAGTGTAGTATAGAGTGAGCAGTAGAGAGTAGTAGAGTGAGTAGTAGAGAGTGTGAAGTGG
The DNA here is from genome assembly GCF_964261635.1 of Lissotriton helveticus. Taxonomy (NCBI): domain Eukaryota; kingdom Metazoa; phylum Chordata; class Amphibia; order Caudata; family Salamandridae; genus Lissotriton; species Lissotriton helveticus. Next base: position 814,881,280 of record NC_136068.1, on the reverse strand, counting down.
TGAGAGTGTAATAGAGAGTGTGTAGTAGAGTGAGTAGTAGAGAGTGTGTAGTAGAGAGTGTGTAGTAGAAAGTAGATAGTGTGTAGTAGAGAGTGTGTAATATAGAGTGAGTAGTAGAGAATAGTAGAGAGTAGTAGAGAGTGAGTAGTAGAGAGTGAGTAGTAGAGTAGTAGAGTGTGTAGTAGAGAGTGTGTAGTAGAGTAGTAGTGTGTAGTAGAGAGTGTGTAGTAGAGAGTAGTAGTGTGTAGTACAGTGTGTAGTAGAGAGTGTGTAGGAGAGTAGTAGAGAGCGTGTATTAGAGTAGTGGAGAGTGAGTAATAGAGAGCAGTAGAGTAGTAGAGAGTGAGAAGTAGAGAGTGTGTAGTAGAGAGTGTGTAGTAGAGAGTAGCATAGTGAGTAGTAGAGAGTGAGTAGTAAAGAGTGAGTAGTAGAGAGTGTGTAGTAGAGTGTGTAGTAGAGTAGTAGTGTGTAGTAGAGAGTGCATAGGAGAGTAGTAGAGAGTGTGTGGTAGCGAGTGAGTAGTAGAGAGTAGTGAGTGTCTAGTAGAGAGTGTGCAGTTGAGTGTGTAGTAGAATGTGTAGTAGAGTGTGTAGTAGAATGAGTAGTAGAGAGTGAGTAGTAGAGTAGTAGAGAGGGTTTAGTAGAGAGAGTGTAGTAGAGAATAGTAGTGTAGTGGAGTGTGTAGTAAAGAGTGTAGTAGAGAGTGTGTAGTAGAGAGTGAGTAGTAGAGAGTAGTAGTGTAGTAGAGTGTGTAGTAGAGAGTGAGTAGTAGAGAATAGTAGAGAGTACTGAGTGTGCAGTAGTGAGTGTGTAGTAGAGTGTTTAGTAACGTGTGTAGTAGAGTGTGTAGTAGAGAGTAGTAGAGAGTGAGTAGTAGAGTAGTAGAGAGTGTGTAGTAGAGAGTGTGTAGTAGAGTAGTGGAGCATGAGTAGTAGAGTAGTAGAGAGTGAGTAGTAGAGAGTGTGTAGTAGAGAGTGTGTAGTAGAGAGTGTGTAGTAGAGAGTAGTGAGTGTATAGTAGAGTTAGAGTGTGTAGTATAGAGTGAGTAGTAGAGAATAGTAGAGAGTAGTGAGTGTGTAGTATAGAGTGAGTCGTAGAGAATAGTAGAGAGTAGTGTGTGTAGTAGTGAGTGAGTAGTAGAGAATAGTAGAGAGTAGTGAGTGTGTAGTAGTGAGTGTGTAGTAGACACTGTAGTTGAGAGTGTGTAGTAGAGTGTGTAGTAGAGAGTAGTAGAGTAGTAGAGTGTGTAGTAGAGAGTGAGTAGTAGAGAGTAGTAGTGTAGTAGAGTGTGTAGCAGAGAGTGTGTAGTAGAGTATGTAGTAGAGAGTGTGTAGTATAGAGTTTGTAGTATAGAGTGAGTAGTAGAGACTAGTAGAGTAGTGAGTGTGTAGTAGTGAGTGTGTAGTAGAGAGTGCAGTAGAGAGTGGTAGAGTGAGTAGTAGAGAGTGAGTAGTAGAGTAGTAGCGTGAGTAGTAGAGAGTGGGTAGTAGAGTAGTAGAGAGTGAGTAGTAGAAAGTGTGTAGTAGAGAGTGAGTAGTAGAGAGTAGTAGTGTAGTAGAGACTGTAGTAGAGAGTGTGTAGTAGAGAGTAGTAGAGTGTGTAGGAGAGTAGTAGAGAGTGTGTATTAGAGTAGTGGGGAGTGAGTAATAGAAAGCAGTAGAGCAGTAGAGAGTGAGAAGTAGAGAGTGTGTAGTAGAGAGTAGCATAGTGAGTAGTAGAGTAGTAGAAAGTGAGTAGTAGAGAGTGTGTAGTAGATAGTAGTAGAGTGAGTAGTAGAGAGTGAGTAATAGAGTAGTAGAGAGTGAGTAGTAGAACGTGTGTAATAGAGAGTGAGTAGTAGTGTAGTAGAGACAGTAGTAGAGTGTGTAGTAGAGAGTAGTAGAGTAGTAGAGTGTGTAGTAGAGAGTGAGTAGTAGAGAGTAGTAGTGTAGTAGAGTGTGTAGTAGAGAGTGTGTAGTATAGAGTTTGTAGTATAGAGTGAGTAGTAGAGAATAGTAGAGAGTAGTCAGTGTGTAGTAGTGAGTGTGTAGTAGAGAGTGCAGTAGAGAGTGGTAGAGTGAGTAGTAGAGAGTCTGTAGTAGAGTAGTAGAGAGTGTGTAGTAGAGTAGTGAGTGTGAAGTAGTGAGTGTGTAGTGGAGAGTGTATAGTAGATAGTAGAGTGAGTAGTAGAGAGTGGGTAGTAGAGTAGTAGAGAGTGAGTAGTAGAAAGTGTGTAGTAGAGAGTGAGTAGTAGAGAGCAGTAGTGTAGTAGAGACTGTAGTAGAGAGTGTGTAGTAGAGAGTGGTAGAGTAGTAGAGTGTGTAGGAGAGTAGTAGAGAGTGTGTATTAGAGTAGTGGAGAGTGAGTAATAGAGAGCAGTAGAGTAGAAGAGAGTGAGAAGTAGAGAGTGTGTAGTAGAGAGTAGCATAGTGAGTAGTAGAGAGTGAGTAGTAGAATAGTAGAGAGTGAGTAGTAGAGAGTGTGTAGTAGAGTGTGTAGTAGAGTGTGTAGTAGAGTAGTAGTGTGTAGTAGAGAGTGTGTAGGAGAGTAGTAGAGAGTGTGTGGTAGCGAATGAGTAGTAGGGAGTAGTGCGTGTCTAGTAGAGAGTGTGCAGTAGTGTGTAGTAGAATGTGTAGTAGAGTGTGTAGTAGAATGAGTAGTAGAGAGTGAGTAGTAGAGTAGTAGAGAGGGTGTAGTAGATAGAGTGTAGTAGAGAGTAGTAGTGTAGTGGAGTGTGTAGTAAAGAGTGTACTAGAGAGTGTGTAGTAGAGAGTGAGTAGTAGAGAGTAGTAGTGTAGTAGAGTGAGTAGTAGAGAATAGTAGAGAGTACTGAGTGTGCAGTAGTGAGTGTGTAGTAGAGTGGTTAGTAACGTGTGTAGTAGAGTGTGTAGTAGTGTGTGGTAGAGAGTAGTAGAGAGTGTGTAGTAGAGAGTAGTGAGTGTATAGTAGAGTGTGTAGTATAGAGTGAGTAGTAGAGAATACTAGAGAGTAGTGAGTGTGTAGTATAGAGTCTTTTTTTTTTACTGAAGAAAAGAAAAAATATATATTTTTGTCCTCATCTCCACCATGGTTGTAATCTGCCAAACCTCTGAACAGGGAAGAAGGGCATATAATGGTGCTGACATGCTGACTCAGTCAAAGACTGGTAAGGGTATAAACGGTACGCGGATCTGCCATAACCCTACAGCTATGTCGTTCACCCTGCCGATCCTAACACCTTGTTACTTATAAGACAGATACTGACCATAAGCCAATTACCACCATTGCTTATATCACCAATACGCCAGTAGAGGAGGCGAAGATGTTTAGCAGGGATAGTTTATCATGGCTTCGTAATCATTGGACCTGGGGGAAAAAAAGAAAAAAATAACCCCAGCACAACTAATGAGACAAATCAAGTAGATGCCAAAAAGCTCTTTTTTCTGGTTTCCCAGCCCTGGCGAGATCCAATTTTGAAATATATAGCATTGAGGTATACCAGTCATGTAATGACGGAGGAGAAGCCTCTTTCCATCGCTTGCAGATTTCTCTGCGGGCCACCAAGATAGAGTAAAACAAGAGGTTTTTGGCAGGACTTCGCTTCTGATCTACTATACCGAAGATTGCTAGCCAAAGATCGATGACCACTGTAAAACCAATGGAGGATGTGAGTTTGTTGCTAATTAAATCCCAAAAAGACGTCAGGTGTGGACAGTCGTAGAACATGTGTACGTCAGAGGCCGCCACTAGACCACAGCGGGCACATGCCACCGGTTCCCCTGTTGAAAATTTAGACAGTCTCTGAGGGGAGTAGTAGGCCCTATGAAGAGTAAAAAGATGGTTCCTGCGGAGCCAGGCTGGTTTGACTAGGTCCCACAAGACATTACAGGACACTAGCCATAAATCGTTCAAGTTAAGGGAAGGCATCAAGGAGCCCCACAGTAGGTTTGGGAGATAGAATTCCCCATCGATCTCTTCCAAGATTAAGTTGTACCATAGGGAAACTTCCTTAGATACTGGTGGTTTATCGACCAAAGAGGATTTCAGTTGGCTACCTCCCCCTAGAGGCGTGTTGGAACAACGGGGGGCTCTAGTAGACTGTGCTTGTGCCCAGCTTGAAATTTGCAAATACTTTAATCTAGAAAAGTTAGGGCCCACCTTGCTCCCTAAGTGTTCCCAGGAAAGCACGGTCCCTTCCACAAACAAGTCACCCCATGTTGAAATTCTGGCGTCTTTTAATGGGATTACCAGTACATCATTTACCCACTCAGGAGCAGCAGGGAGATCCCATATAGGAGATCTGTTCTGGTAGCAACTCTGAGATTGAATCAAGTTCTTGCTAGGCCCTGCAACACCTTCAATTTAACCTTCTTGAAAAATTTAGGGTCTCCAAACTTGAAAAGAAAACCCGACTGCCCCACTCCTTCACCCTGTAGTAATGCTGTAAACATCATCCCTATGCCATGGTCTGATGGGGTTTTTAGCAACATTCGTGCGTGTGTCATCTGAAAAGCCAACGCATATATCTGAAGGTCAGGACCAGCCAAACCACCTTTCTCCCTACGACACCTTATTTTCTTCCAAGCTATTCTTACACTTTTGTTCTTCCAAATAAATGAAGAGATATCACTCTGCATCTTCGCCATCAGTGATGTGTCAAAATACAATGGTATGGTATTAAAAATAAAAGTCAATTTAGGTAAAATGGACATTTTCACTAAATTTGCACGACCCAGAACTGTCAGAGGGAGATGTCCCCAAGACCCCATTAACTTCCTGCACTCTTTGGCAACTATAGCAAAGTTGGTAGAAGCAATCAAGTTGATATCTTTGACGATTCTTAAACCAAGATATCTCATGTTACTACTTAGTTGCTCGCTAAAACCTGTTACGTCGCTATTCCATGCCATGATTTCAGTTTTGGAGGCATTTACCTCGTACCCTGAAATTTTCCCAAATTCAAGTGCTAGATTTATGGCTGCCGGGAACGCAGTACTAATTTCTGACGTCATGATCATAATGTCGTCTGCATACAGGGACACCCTTTTTTCCCAGTCTCTATATTTAAAAGGCTTGATGTTATTGTCCTCCCGAATTGTTTGAGCAAATGGCTCTATATAGAGATCGAAAAGCAGGGGGGATAAAGGGCAACCCTGCCGTGTGCCCCTTGTGATAGTTAATGGTTCTGACAGACCATCGTTAACCAAGACTGAAGCAGATGGATTGTAGTATAGGAGTTCCACCGCTCTGCGGAAAGCCCGACCCACGCCAAATTTTTCCAAGGCCCCTGACCGGTACAACCAATTGACCCTGTCGAAGGCCTTGGTGGCATCCAGCGTGAGAATTACCAGAGGCATGGAGGATCTTGTCGCCATATCGATTGCTCCTATAAGGTCCTACATCAGCTCAAAGAGCTGGCGACCCTTAACAAAGCCCTTCTGGTTGGAATGTAGGACTGAGGGAGCGACCTGGCCCAGCCTCTTAGCTAAAAGGGACGCGAAGATTTTATAATCAGCGTTGAGGATTGACATGGGGCGGTATGAACCGCAGTCAGTGGTAACCTTGCCTGGTTTCAGGATAAGTGTGATGGATGCGTTATTCCAAGAAATAGGCGGTAAAACTCCTTCCTGCAGGATTTGATTGAACAAAACAGCAAGGAAAGGAGCAATTTCACCCGCAAGGTGCTTATATATCTCGGCCGGCAAGCCATCAGGCCCCGCCGCCTTACCTCCCTTGCTGTTTTGTATCGCAATCACCACCTCTTCTTCCATGATCGCCTTGTCTAAAGATGCACTTTGTTCTGGGGATAGCGATGGTAGTGAAATACAATTCAGCCACTCCTTTATATTTTCGAGGGAGATATTATTGTCCTCCTGATAAATGTTCTGAAAACAATCTTTAAAGGCTGATCTTATTTCTAAATCCGAAAATACGGTCCCGACACTAGTTGTTATAGACTCAATATTATTACGAGTCCGATCGGTTCTAGACTTCCAGGTTAGAAGTTTGCCTGCCCCTTCTCCGAATTCAAAGTGGGCTAATTTACTAGCTTCCCACTTCTGGAAGATGCGCTGATTAAGTACAGAAGCCAGTTGCCCTTTAAGTTCCAGCAGCTTCTCCTGCTTAGCCAGAGTAATGGGATTAGAAACATTACTGCAGGCCTCTAGTTCAGTTTGCATTACTGACAGGTTGGCCTCTATAGATGCAACTTCTTGGGTGTACTGCCTCCTGTGGAAAGTAGTTTTATTCTTAATAACCCCTCACAAGGAACACTTAAAGGCGTCCCATACCATACTAGAGCTCGCAGAACCGATATTGATTCGAAAAAATTCTTGTGCTTCTGCTCTAATACATACCAGATCATCTGAAGATGTAAGAAGGGACCTATCAAAAGACCATGACCTGGCAGGGGATTGAATCAAGCCTACAAGATCTAAAGAAACTGCGGAGTGGTCCGACAGGTGCGATGGTAGGTAAGTGACACTTTTTACTGAATCGTGCAAAGCTCTGCTTATTAAAAAAAAGTCAATCCTGGATCAATGATGGTATTTGAAATTTCGGAAAGAAAAACTGGTTTTCTGACCCGCCCTTACTCTCCAGATATCTATAATTCCGTGTTGACACATAGATTTAAGTAAAAAAGCTCTGGACTTAGACAACGTTTGTTGTCGGCTAGACGGGGTCTTGTCTAGCAAGGGGTCAAGTATGATATTAAAATCTCCTGCTATTATGACTGGTTCTGGGAAGTGCAAAAGTTCGGAAAATAGTGATTCCAAGGCAGAGGGGTCATCCCGGTTAGGCCCATAATATCCAGCTATCGTTAAACGAGAGCCACCTATAACCACGGTGGCAATAGCCCACCTACCTGCGGGGTCTACTTTCTGCGCTATGAGTCTTGTGGTGATTGTTTTTTTAAAAAGAATAGTGACCCCTCTAGTAGTGATAGTTTGAGAAGTAGAGACAGACAGATCAATCCATCTGTTTTTGTTTACTAGATCAAGTAGCTCAGCCTCAGCCAAATGTGTCTCCTGAAGTATAATAACCTGCGCTTCAGAATCCCGTAAGTATTGTAAAATCCTGTTTGATCTAGGTTTGGTGCGCAGGCCATTAATATTCCAGGAGATAATCCTAAGAATACTCATGGCTGGTATGACTGGTTAGGCTAGACATTGAGGGCATGCAGCCCTTAACCCTTGTCTGAAATACGCTGCCTGTCCATTTTTGGAAATGAAAATGAAATTGTCAACAACCAATTCGGAAATGAGGAACATTTTATGCTTTTTTCCCGGACCCTTACCCGGGTGAACCCCGCCCCCACACCCTTGAGGAACCCTTGTACTATCTAACCGGAACATGTCCGGTTGTGGTACCCCTGACCCATTCTGAGCCCCCACGAAGCATTTTAACTATACTGTTGAGGACTGGATAGTACTGCCATTGTAGTTTTATCTACTATAACTCCACACGAAGTTGAATCAAATCCCTCAAGGTGCAAGATAGCTGTGTGATTTTCACCTCTTTTATTTATTTATTCATTACATTTCCCTCTTTTTTCTTTCTTCTCTCCTCCCTTTCCCCCTTCCCTCCCCTCTTTTTCCCCCATTTTTTTTTTTTTTTTTTACATATGCACCCTCCCCTTATTTTTTTCTATATATATATATATATTTTGTTTCCTTCGCTTTCCTTCCTTCCCTTTTTTTTTTTCCTTTTTTTTGCGAGAAGCTCCTTCCCTCTTACTAATGTTATACTATAACTCTGCTTAAGATTCTTATTATTATTTTTTGTTGTTGTTATATATACGTATTAGTTACCAGAATTTTTGGGACGTTTTCTACATGTTGGCATACAAAAAGAGGGAAAGAGGGGGAAAAGAATCAGAAAGCTGGGAAAAATCAGGGAGAGTCAAAAATTATAGAAATTCTAACCTCTTTACCTTGGGAAACAAAAAAAAAAAAAGAAAAGATCATGCTCTCAATCTCTCAACCTGACCCGCCCTCGGCCCCCTTGGCCGCGCCAAAGGTCATCAGTAGCTCATCTGCAGCCTGAACTGAACGAATGTTAAACATTTTGTTGTTAAACATAATCTTCAGAGCTGCAGAAAAGCTCAACTGTACTGTCGCACCTAGTTTCCTAAAGGCCTCCGTCCTCCTGCCCAATTCCCATTGCCTATCTAGGGTGGCCCTTGAAAGATCAGATCTTATTTGGAAAGTGAAGCCTACTCCTGATAGGGATTTTTGTTTAAGGGCTAAGTTAAGGATGTGATCCTTTAGTGCATAAGTGTGAAAGTTTACTAGTATCCTCCGGGGCTTGGTCCTCTGAAGGTTCCGCCTGAAGGGGTCCCTGTGTATCCTCTGAATGTCAACATTTAGCTCCTCTTCAGAATGAACTAAATTAAGAGATTTCTTTAGAAGTTGAATGATGTAGGCCTTGATGTCTGAGCCTTCACTGCCTTCCGGCACGTTCAAAATGCGGATGTTGCTTCGCCTCGCGTTATTTTCCAGGATCTCCATTCTGTCAGCCAGAGCAGTGTCCTCTCTTTTTAATTTAACAATTTCCTCCTTAGCATTTTCCAATTCAAGAGACATCCCAGCAACTGTTTCCTCCTACACTCCAGTTCTTGAGAAAAGACCATCTATCTTGCTGTCTAAAGACTCGCAATAAGATCCGATCTCTCTCTGGATTTTTGTTGACTCTTCAAACCCCCGTTTAATGTCAGCTGAGAACTGGAAAGCATGGGCAGTAATGAGGAGAGTGAAAGATCTGGAGGTATGCTGGCAGTGAAAGCGGGGAGGCTAGAGGGGGTTTCAGAGATAGAAGAGGAATTGGGAGCAGCTTGCAGCGAAATATTCTGATTCACATTTAAGTGCCCCTCTAGATTTTGACATCCCAAAACGTCTGGCTCAAGGCATGTGTCAGCCTCATGGCATATGTGTTCACCCAGAAGACTACACACTTCTACTTCCACGAAAGTACTTGGTGTAACAGAAATTACTGGTGCCGCGCTAAGCTCCGAGGAAGATGCCCCTGGAGAACCACTAAGGCTGATATTATTTTCGGCACCTAATTCTGCCAATGGTTTCATAGACGAAGTAACACTCTGGGTAGAGTTGACATCTGTCAAAGTGATGCTAGTGGAAGTACCCCCCGCCCCCGGTTGAACTTCGTTGCAAGCCACCTCCATAATTTCAAGTGTAGAGTCAGATGAAACCGAACAGCCGGACAGAGCTGTAATCGTGGATAGGCCAGGGGGGTACTCGCTGCAGGGGGGTAGCTCTGAACTAGATCTAGCACCTGGGGAATAGCCTTGAAATAAGAACGCAGGGATGGCGTTATCTTAGAGCTGGAATCAAGAACTGCTTTAGCTGATTTGGGCTTTTTTGCGCGTTTAGCTTTCACCTCAGTAGAGAGGTATGAGGACGTTTTAGAGGGCGTTTTAGTGGTATTGGTATTGGTTATTTTGGTCGGCTCGAAACCCACTTTAGCGATACCCTCTTTAGCGATACCCTGGGTCGCTCCCCCAGACTAGCTCCCAAAGCAGGGGGCCCACTCCTGTCCTCCTTCTTCTTACTAATTTTACCTCCCCTGTTTTGATTTTTGCAAAATCCTCTGTTAACTGAAGACTCTCATGCCGAAACCCTCGGTTCTATCATGGCAAAAAGAAAAAGAAAAGCATAACGCTCCGCTGGGGCTCAGAGCGGAGTACCGCGGCAGCTAGCCTACTGCCGCCATGTTCCTCCTGATTTAGGTATAGAGTGAGTCGTAGAGAATAGTAGAGAGTATTGTGTGTAGTAGTGAGTGAGTAGTAGAGAATAGTAGAGAGTAGTGAGTGTGTAGTAGTGTGTAGTAGAGACTGTAGTAGAGAGTGTGTAGTAGAGTGTGTAGTAGAGAGTAGTAGAGTAGTAGAGTGTGTAGTAGAGAGTGAGTGGTAGAGAGTAGTAGTGTAGTAGAGTGTGTAGTAGAGAGTGTGTAGTAGAGAGTGTGTAGTATAGAGTTTGTAGTATAGAGTGAGTAGTAGAGAATAGTAGAGTAGTGAGTGTGTAGTAGTGAGTGTGTAGTAGAGAGTGCAGTAGAGAGTGGTAGAGTGAGTAGTAGAGAGTGAGTAGTAGAGTAGTAGTGTGTAGTAGAGAGTGTGTAGTAGAGTAATAGAGAGTGTGTAGTAGAGTAGTGAGTGTGAAGTAGTGAGTGTGTAGTGGAGAGTTTGTAGTAGATAGTAGTAGAGTGAGTAGTAGAGAGTGAGTAGTAGAAAGTGTGTAGTAGAGAGTGAGTAGTAGAGAGTAGTAGTATAGTAGAGACTGTAGTAGAGAGTGTGTAGTAGAGAGTAGTAGAGTGTGTAGTAGAGAGTGAGTAGTATTGTATTGTATTGCAGTTGAATTTATAGGGCGCACAGCTACCCACAGGGGGTCTCCCGGCGCTGGTAGAGTAAGGATTACACATCGCAGTTGTTATTGAGAAAAGAGCCAGGTTTTAAGGTCTCTGCGGAATTTCAACAAATGTAGCCGGAAGTGAGTTCCACAGCCTGGGGGCAACACAGGAGAAAGAGCGTCCGCCCATTCTCGTCAATTTAAAGCGCGGAATCAGAAAGTTGCCATGAGCTGACGATCTAAGGAGGCGGGTGGAGAATATTGTTGGACAAGGGCCTGGAGGTAAACTGGGGCTGACCCCTAGAGAGTAGTAGTGTAGTAGAGTGTGTAGTATAGAGTTTGTAGTTTAGAGTGAGTAGTAGAGAATAGTAGAGAGTAGTCAGTGTGTAGTAGTGAGTAGTAGAGAGTGCAGTAGAGAGTGGTAGAGTGAGTAGTAGAGAGTAGTGAGTGTGAAGTAGTGAGTGTGTAGTAGAGAGTATGTAGTAGAGTGTGTAGTAGATAGTAGTAGAGTGAGTAGTAGAGTAGTAGAGAGTGAGTAGTAGAAAGTGTGTAGTACAGAGTGAGTAGTAGAGAGTAGTAGTGTAGTAGAGTGTGTAGTAGAGAGTGTGTAGTAGAGAGTAAATAAAGCATACCTTTGCATCTCCGCCATCCTGTGCTCACTTGTCAATGGGGCACGTAATGACACCAGACCTGGAAAAAAAGAAACACATTAAACATTTACACAATTGTCAACAACCTCATCTCTAGAAAACATAACATAGCGCTAAATCCCGAGAAAATATAACAGAGCGCTAAATAAAGCGTTACCTTTGCATCGCTGCGCTCCGCCATCCTGTGCTCACGTTTGGCAATTGGGGACCCAGAAAAAAAGAAACACATTAAACATTTACACAATTGTCAACAACCTCATGCCTTGAAAACAAAACATAGCGCTAAATAAAGCGTACCTTTGCATCGCTGCGCTCCGCCATCCTGTGCTCGCGCTTGGCAATGGGGGACCCAGAAAAAAAGAAACACATTAAACATTTACACAATTGTCAACAACCTCATGCCTTGAAAACAAAACATAGCGCTAAATAAAGCGTACCTTTGCATCGCTGCGCTCCGCCATCCTGTGCTCGCGCTTGGCAATGGGGGATGTGGTCTTACGGCTAGAGCGGCACACTTTGGCATTGGGTAACCAGCTTCGAGTACATCCTGAGGCTCTGGCATGAGACAGCTCCTGAGGCAGAAGCGTGCAAGGCCCTGCCTCCAGCGGCATCGGGGCTCTTTGTTTAGTTTCATTTCATGGGCCTTTCAGGCTCCAATATATAAATAAACCCAACAGAGCCCCCACTCAGCATCAGCAGTCTGCCAAGGGCCGCAGTGACCTCAGCCCCGGTTTCCAGGCTCGGGCAGACAATACTGTGCAATCCAGCGTGGCAGCGGGCCTCCAGCTCCCGGAGGCTGGGGTCAGGGCCGGTCTGTTATTGTCTGGCCACACCAGAATATATGTATTTTACCAGCCCTGGCTGCTGATGTTTTCGGAAGGAAGGGCCGACAAAACATACCGAGATTGAGAATGGCTGTGGAAAGAAACGTTCGCAGATTATGACAGAACGAGGAGGCATTTCGAGGTTTTGAGTGCGTTTGTGAAGAAATTCCTCGGCAAAGGGTTGAATGTTACCTACCCGATAAAACGGCCCTTTTTGAGCAATTTCAGGAGGGTGATTTTAAGGGGGGACCCAGGGAGAGCCAGGCGCGAGCTGGTCTTTCCCTGGGTGCGTTCGCGCGAGGGATCAGGGAACAGGTGGGGGTGATTAGGGGAGGTCATAAAGGGAAGTCAGGCTGGCGGTTGGGAACTGCGTAGCGGGAGGCAAGGGAAGGGAGGTTCTTTTTGCCGGCTTCGCGTCTTGTTTACCTTGTTAGTGGGGCCATGGAGGAGGCGGCGGAGGTTCGGAGGGCTGTCCAGACGCTGTGTGCAGCCGGGCGCGAGGACCTTCTGTGGCCCGGAGTGCCGGTGGAGGCGTGGGTAGGGTTGGCCCGCCCCCCTCGCAAGGCTTCTGGGGGCGTGTCGCGGGCGGTGACTGCGTGTCTGTCACCCGGCCCGGAGGAGGAAGAAGACGGTGACGCTGCCATGCCGGCGGCTTTGCCTCTGCCGGCCCAGGTCCCTGCAGCATTGGAGCTCCCGCCGGTTGACCCGGGCGCCCTCCAGCAGGTATGTCTTTTACCATTGCAGAGTGCTGGCTTGCGTGGGGCGCCCAGGGGGAGGCGGGGGCGTTCCGTGGGCCGCCGGATTCAGCGCTTGGGCAGGCCCCCTCATGGGAAGGCTAAGAAGCCTCCGGTGGGTACTGGTGCACGTCGGGGGAGGAGTATCGATTCTAGGAGCCTTCCTCGGGCCCATGTTCCTGCTACTGCGTCCGGGGGTCCCCCCATCCCGGGGTCTGGGTTGCTCGATGGGGCCTCACCCTGCTTATGGGTTAATGGGCTATGTTATTTGCTGTCCCCTGCGCCTGCTGGGCTGGGGCAGGCTCACCCCCCTTCACCTGGTGTTGTGGTCCAGGGCTGCCCGGATGTTGGGGCATCCCCTGCTGCGTTGTCTGGCGTTGCCCCCCCCCCCAGGGGGCCCCCTTGGCCTCTGATGCTGTCCTGTTCAGTGAGGTCCCCCCCCTACCCCCCTGGCCCCCAGGTCCACGTCTCCTGGTTCTGTTGGCCCCTTTGCTGCCCCTCAGCAGTTGCTAGCCTCTGGTGGGTTGGACTTGGACCTTCGGGGGGCGCCCCCTGCCCCTAGCCAGATTCTGTACCCGGCTTCTCGCGAGATGCCTGGTGTTTCACACTGTAGCTCGGTTCCCGGGTTAGGTGGTACCCCTGGGTTTGCGGCGGTGGCCGGTCCTTCGGTGGCTGTTTCCCTTGGCTCTGTGGGGGGTGGCATTCTTGCAGGTTCTTCACGATCTGGCTTGAGCGGCCGCAGTTTTCAGGTCGCGACTCCAGCTGGGCGGCTGTTGGCTGGTTCTGCGGGCTTGGGAACTGTCCCTACGGCTGTTTCCAGTGGTGGGCTCACGGGAGAGTCATCTAGAGCGGATCTCTCTTCTGCAGCGTTGCGAGCGCAGAGCTTTCATGACATTGACTGGCAGTTTTCTGATGGGGGAATTGGTGATGGGGCGCTGCCGAGTGGCAGTACAGGAGTTTCATTTTTGGGGGATGTTTTGCATATGGATGTACAAGATGATGATTTGGAAGAAGGGGAACTACGAGATAAGGAGGTTGGGCTTTTGGCAGCACGGGCCAAAAGGGGTGGGATGGGGCAACCCCCTGTTTCTCGTATCTTGCAGGAGTCATGTGCGGACCACGCAGCGGTACGTGGGGCAGCGAGGAGTAGACCATCTCAAGGGGATCATGTTGATTTTCAGCAGGAGTCGGCACAGTTGCCACGAGGTAAGGATGGATGGTGGGCCGTGTGGAAACCAAGGGAGAGTCTCCCTGTTAGGCGTGCCAGATCAATCGGTACGGGTGATGGGGTTATTGGTGAGCGAGTCGCTCTGGCACCGAGGCTTGAGCGGCCGGTGAGTTTGAATGTTTCTGATCTGCAACCTGCAGGGGAAGTTTCTACGGTTGGGGTTGGGGTGGCTGCTACAACACCTGTTACGGAGGATAGTATCCTGCCTAAAAGATTGCCTTATTCTGGGGTGGGGATGCCGTTGGGGTCCCATTTGTCTGAGAAAACTAAAACTCGCATCTGGAGTGGTGAATTTGTAGATGTGTTTCGGCTTCTACATAGAGATGTCCAAGCTAAGGAAGGGTCGAAGGAAGAGGAATTAGAATTGGCTCGGAGGCCTCGAGTCCCGAAGTCTATTGAGAACTGGACTTCGGCCTTTTTAATTTATGCCAGCGTTTATTGCCAGCGTCATCCGGGTAAGGCTGTTGACATGTTTAAATATGCTGATGTCATACGTAAAGCTCATAGTTATTTTGGAGGCTTTGCCTGGTTGTCGTACGACGAGGAGTTCCGGGCCCGTATGAGTGTTTTTCCGGAACGTTCATGGGGTGAGGTTGATGCGGAATTGTGGCTCCAGTGGATGGCATCTGCTCATCCGCCCGCTACGACCCACACGGCTAGTGGACAGCCGGTGCATTATCGGCCCTTTCCATTTCGCCCCGCTCTTGCTGGGGCGGGGGTTTGGGGCAGAGGACAGTCCTCCTCCTCTGGCGCGTGCTGGCATTTTAACAGGGGTTAGTGTAACCGACCAGCATGCAGATATAAGCATGAGTGTGCGCAGTGTGGGGGGCGACATGCTCTCACCCAGTGTTTTCCCGGACAGCGTTTTGGAGACCAAGGGAGGGGTTCCGGGGGCAGGGGACAGCCTTCTCACTTTGTCTCAAAGGGCTCCTACTCCTATTAAACTGGACGTACTTGATTTGTGGTTGGTAGACTATCCTGATTTTGAGGCTGCTAAGATTTTGTCCTGGGGTTTCAGAGTGGGTTTCAGGATTGGGTATCAGGGCCCCCGTTTGGGTAGGTGGTCTGACAATCTCAAGTCTGCCAAGGAGTCCCCACAGGTTGTGCAAAAGAAGTTGGATGCTGAGCTTGCGGCGGGCAGGATTGCTGGTCCTTTTCTTAGCTGTCCTCTCCCTGATTTGATAGTCTCCCCGCTGGGTGTGGTACCAAAAAAGGCGGCTGGGGAGTTTCGCCTCATTCATCATCTTTCTTGGCCTGAGGGTGCCTCCATCAACGATTTCATTGACCCGGCTGATTCTACAGTGACATATGCTTCCGTGGACGATGCCTTGCGGCTCGTTCGCGCAGCTGGTATTGGTGCCTTGCTGGCGAAGAGTGACATTCAGTCAGCTTTCCGGCTTCTGCCCATTCATCCTTGGGATTTTGGTCTCTTGGGTATGCACTTTGGTGGGTATTTCTATGTGGATAAGGTGTTGCCAATGGGCTGCTCGGTGTCCTGTTCCCTCTTCGAAACCTTCAGTACATTTCTGCAGTGGCGCTTCACTTTCATCAGCGGCCACGCCCTGGTCTGTCATTACCTTGATGACTTCCTTTTCATTGGGGAGGGCCAGTCTGGGCGGTGTCAGCTGGCTTTGGATAGTTTTCAGGCTATGTCCGAGGAGCTGGGTGTTCCTTTGGCGCCGGATAAGACCGAGGGTCCGTGTACATCTCTGATTTTTCTGGGGATTGAAATCGATACCCTGGCTATGGTGGCACGCTTGCCTGCTGACAAAGTGCGGGAGATCTGATTTCATCAGGTTGGTGTTGGGCGAACGCAAATTGGAACTGCGGAAGGTTCAGAAGCTTTTGGGGTATCTGAATTTTGCGTGTCGGGTCGTTCGGGCGGGTAGGACGTTTTTGTAGACGTCTTGGCCTCTCGATGTCAGGCGCCAGCCTTCCTCATCATTGGGTGCGCATTACCACAGCTGTCCGTGCTGATTTGAGGGTCTGGCTACGTTTCTTGCAAGATTTCAACGGCGTGTCCTTGTTTTTTGCGGATGAGGACATTGTGTGGCAGGTACAGCTTTTCACGGATGCCTCAGGAGCTAATGGTTTCGGCATCTTTTGGGAAGGACGTTGGTGCGCGGCTGGCTGGCCGGGGCATTGGCGGGAACAGGGGCGCAGCATTGCGTTTTTGGAGCTCTTCCCTTTGTTGGTCGCTCTGTACATATGGGGGGAGGAGTTTCAGAATCGTTCTGTTTTGTTCCATGTGGACAATATGGCTGTAGTTCACCTTGTTAATAAGCAGAGGGCCCGTGATTTGTGTGTCTTGAAGCTCTTGCGTGCTTTCATGTTGCGATGTCTACAACTGAATATTGTCTTTAAAGCTCGGCATGTTCCAGGGGCCACTAATTGCATCGCTGATTCTTTGTCTCGATTTCAGTGGTCCGAATTCCGCAAATTGGCTCCTGGGGCGGACCTAGAACCGATGGCGATCCCACAGTACGTATGGGCGTTGGGGGATTGAGGGTACAGCACTTGGTAGAGAATTCAGTGGCTGCATCCACCCGTCGGAGTTATTTGAAGGCCTGGCACGAGTTTTTGCAGTTTGGTGAGGAGTTGGAGGGTCCAGCCCGGGCTGTGTTATCTGATGAACAATTCTTATTGCAGTTTGTTTTGCATTTGGCGGACAAAGGCCTCTCCCACACGACCATTTCGGGCAAGTTGGCTGGGGTGTCTTTTTACGGGCTGCTTTGGTGGGGCAGGGATCCTGTTGGAGGGGTGTTGGTTCGGAAAGTTTTAAAAGGTTTGGGTAGGCTTCAGGCTGGTGCTCAGAAGCTGCGGCAGCCGGTGACTTTTGATTTGCTTCAGCTGCTTTTATCGCAGTTGGAAGTGTGCTGTTATGATGCATTTGAGTGCCAGAAATTTCGTTTGTGTTTTGTGTGGTTATTTTTTGGCGCATTTCGGACCTCTGAGCTGCTGGGTTTGAGGGATAGAGTGGGTATGACCAGCAGTGAGGTAGTGGTGGAGCATGACAGGGTGCGTATGTGGTTGCGTATGTCCAAGACTGATCAGATGGGCAGGGGTAAGTGGGTGTTTTTGGGTAGGAGCAGTGTGTCTTCTTGCTGCCCTGTTGGGGAATGGGAGGTTTTTGTGTCTTCCCCTCACTTTGCTCCGGGGGCCATTTTTTGCCATGCTGATGGCAGCCCCATTATTGTTTCTCAGTTGTTGGCTGTCCTACGCAAGGTTTTGTTGGGTCTGGGGCGGGATCCTTCTCAGTTTGGTACCCATTCCTTCAGGATTGGGGCGGCGACAGAGGCCGCCAGGTTGGGGTGGGATTGGTCGCAAATTCGGCGTATTGGGCGTTGGCGCTCAAGATGTTGTGAGAAGTATGTGAGAAAATAGACCGCCTTTGCTTTGCCTAACATTTCTTTTTCTCCTAGGTCCTTGGTCCTCGATATCTGGAGCAAAAAGGAGGGTGTGGATCCTTGGTCACTCTTTTGTTAAAAGGGCTGCTGTGGCCGCTGCAACTCAGCTTTGTGGTAGATATCTTGGTTTAAGCAGTCTGACACATGAAGTCTCCTGGCATGGCACAGGGGGCATGCGCTGGGGAGGTCTCTTTCCTGCCTTGGCTTCTTTGGTTTCAAGGGGTTGGGGGGGCCCTCCGGATTTACTGGTGTTGCACCTTGGGGAAAACGACTTAGTTTCTCTATCAGGTTTGATTTTGTTAAAACTCATGAAGCAAGATCTCGAAGTCATCAAGACCACATGGGTGAGCACCATGGTGATATGGACTGAGTTTGTGCCTCGTTTGACATGGAGTGGGGCAAGGAGTTATTCCGCCATGGAGAAAGCCAGGCGCAAAGTGAATCAAACCATGCAACTTTTTTGTAACCATTTATGTATATACAGTTTGGCTCATAATCATTTGAAAGTTTCGGAAACACATTTATTCTGTGAGGACGGTGTCCACCTGTCTAAATTGGGCATTTCTTTTTACCTTTTGGAGCTCCGGGATTTGATAGCCAAAGTTCTTCAGGTGCAGTTGTGGTGTGCTCCTTCCCTTCCTCTTGGTCCTTGAGTGGGGCAGGAAAACGCTAAAGGTTTTCCTGGGTGGCGGTTTTTGCTAGTGGGGTGGGCAGCCTGGAGCTGGTTGGCCATCCTGAAGGGTAGCTCGTTGGGTAATCCTGGGGGTATTAGTCAAGAGTTAGTTTCGGGTTCTGTTAGGTAGGGAGTTTAGGCATAATGTGTAGATTTGAATTTTATGAAATAAATAAATAATGAATGTGTTCAAGAAATGTATTATGCACCTGTCTTAAAATAAAGTGGCCTTTCTTGCTCCTTGAAGAAGTGTGGGCAGTGATTTCTTGCGCGAGGGGGGACCCAGGGAGAGCCAGGCGCGAGCTGGTCTTTCCCTGGGTGCGTTCGCGCGAGGGATCTGGGAACAGGTGGGGGTGATTAGGGGAGGTCATAAAGGGAAGTCAGGCTGGCGGTTGGGAACTGCGTAGCGGGAGGCAAGGGAAGGGAGGTTCTTTTTGCCTCACCCACCCTCCCCTTATTCCTTTAGTTAGGTTTTTTACTTTGCGGTGCTCTAGGTGCTGCTCTGGTCTTCGGGCCTTGCCACTGTTAGGACAGGTGTCTTTTTTTTTTTTTTTTTTTTTTTTTTTTTTTAAAACCTTTATTGCACAAAATCGTAAACAATTACGGGCCCACAACCAACCGGCTGGCCTAGACAGAGATCTGTGCACAATAGCAAGCAATACGGTAACTCAGCAGCGATACAAATACAAGTACGGGCAATCAAATTACACAGAAGCTGTTACACCGCCGAGAAGCAGGAGAAAGCAAGGTTTTGATTTTATAATGTTCATAAAACAAAGTAAATAAAGAGACATTAGAAAGGATCAAAAGTCGCAATATACATCAACAGCAGAGGTGGGCGATGTGAAGCAAGGAAGTCCACAAACAGTAAGACAGGAGCAAAATGGCCGCACAGTGATAACTGAAAAGGATTGAAAATCGCATAATAAGCCGTGCGTCGATCACCCCCCATCCCACCCCGACCCAAACCAGTGACCCCAGAGAAAGAAGAGGAGAAAGAGTTAACGAATAAAAAGGAAAAGAAGGCCCATAGGAACGAAAAACAAAACAAAACCCCCCCCCCTACCCCCCACCCTGCACACACGTAGAGGCTACGGCCTACCCCCCCCCATAACGGCGTGCCTGTCGCCCAATAAAGAATACCCGAAATACAGATAAAGGAGAAAGAAAGAAAAAGAACACACACATGTAAAACCGGAGGAGGGTCAGAGTTACGTGCCCCAAAAGGAAGCCCAGGATAGTTGCGGCCGCCCGACCCAGCGATCCCCCATTAAAACAGTTCCAGCGACCAGTTCCTTTGTTTACCCATCACAGTTCCAGCAAGCCGAAAACAGAAAACAACAGTGAAAGGCATTGTCAACCTTGTCCCTGACGATCCAAAGTGGCAGCGAAAGGCAAAAATGAAACCGCCCACCAAAGTAAGGTAAGCAACTGCAAGTACCACAGCAGAACAGGGCGCCGTCCGTTAAGGCCAGTCCAACACAACACCATGTGGGCCATCGGTGCACGGAGAAGAGCGGTGCGCAAATACAAGTCCCCACAGATGAACAGCAGAAGCAGAAGCATCGCGCCCAAAACACCACAAGAAGAATCTCCAGCAAGTCCAGAATAAAGTACAGAACATGGCGCCCAAAGGCGACTCCCCCGCGGCTGCACCAGTCCAGGATCGTCACACCACTCCAGGATTATAGACGACAGCGCCACAGCCGAAGCCAGTTCCTGTACCCCCAGCGCCACCATACACAGCAGGATAGACAGCTCACCGTGCACGGGCTCAGGGTGTGGCGAAGCGCTCAGCACACGATCTCCATATCGGGCAGAGGATATCGCAAATAAGACAGAGTCCAAGCGGCCCCCCAGGTCCCAGGCGTGGCCAGCACAATCAGCACTCAAGGCAGCCAGGGCGCTCAGGATGTCAGCGATCTGAAGGGGAACCTCCGGCGTGGAGGATAATGCAGCTCCACTTGAGCAAAGGTCGACGACCAGGGGCAGTCCCCGAGCCAATACGCCGGCATCCCCGTCTCGCAATTTATCCTCCCAGGAGCGCCCCGGAAAGCACAGCCGAGTCACGGGGACAGGGGCAGCGAGTCCCATAGCAATATGGCACATGGATGCAGTCTTCAGCAATAGTAAACACCCTCTGGAGTCGAGTAGATCAACAGAAACAAGCGCTTCGCATTCGGCACAAAATGGCCCCTCTCCCCGCTCCACGGAGGGAAGGCACAGGAGATACAAATGTAGCACCAGCCGCTACAAGTCTAACTAAGTGCCGGGGTAACAAGAAACGAAAGCGCGCCGCCGCAGAAACTCCAAGCGGCCGCCGATTTCCGTTGGTCGACTTCGCCCTGTAGGCTGTGGCCGCTGTTGAGGTGGTCGGAGCCCGTCCGCTCCGCGAACAAAGACGCCATTAATGGCGGAAAAGAAACAGGGACGCTCAATCCGTCCCGTCGTAGGGATCACGTCGGGAAGCACACCGCCGGAGTCAGCAGCACTCCCCGAGTCCGATTCCGTCCAAGAAAGACCGGATAAATGACAGGATGCGGGACGGTACGGCGGGGAGGAGAGCGGGGCAGCGGAGCCGAGGGTTCAGGCGGCCATCATGTTTCCAGGCTAGGCTCCTCCTCCAGGACAGGTGTCTTTGTTCTTTTAGGAGGCGGTTTTTGCTAGTGGGGTGGGCAGCCTGGAGCGGGTTGGCCATCCTGAAGGGTAGCTCGTTGGGTAATCCTGGGGGTATTAGTCAAGAGTTAGTTTCGGGTTCTGTTAGGTAGGGAGTTTAGGCATAATGTGTAGATTTGAATTTTATGAAATAAATAAATAATGAATGTGTTCAAGAAATGTATTATGCACCTGTCTTAAAATAAAGTGGCCTTTCTTGCTCCTTGAAGAAGTGTGGGCAGTGATTTCTTGCGGGACAGAACTGCATACGCTCGCAGGCACCAGCAAAAGTGGGGGAAAGGGTCTGGTTCGGAAGCATGCTGTTCCTGCAGTTTTTAGATCACGTGCCACCAGCTGCAGCGCTGGCGCAGCCACAGGGGACCCAAAAGTTTATAACAGGGATTTGATTTTGAAATATATATACACATTTAAATTCCACGAATTTCCATGTATCTGAATACACAATGGGTTCCAATTCAATGAAAAAATGCGAGCTTGGCTCACACATTTATTGTACATTGTATCCATTGCTTCCGCGTGAATCGATGAAAGCTGGGGCACGGGTAGACATTTTATGATTTATATTTCGTTTTTGAGAGTGCGATCTATTCCGTATCTGCTACACGTATTTTGTAAATAAAAAGATCCACATTTACAGAGCAGTGTCTGCTAACAACTTGTGATGGGTCGAGCCCTACGACCGCCAGTAGGTAATATATGTGTGTGTGTATATATATATATATATATATATATATATATATATATATATATATCCACAACAAAACAGGTTACCCCATATGGAAGAGCCTCAGCAGGTAAATTGTATTCCAAAAGCTTTTTATTCACGAGGGCTGCACACATGGAAAAGCAAGAGCGTCATCAAAAGTTCATTGCCAGACGCGTTTCGAGTCCTCTGTGACCCTTAATCATTGGCGTTCACACGTGACAATAGGATCTTGTGACAGGGTGAGGCCGCGTGCTGTAGGGGGGTGCGCTGCAAGTGACTGGTGGGCACCTGGTACTGACCCGGCACGTCCTCCTTCTTTGCAGACTGATCCCTGGGAAACGGAGTCCGAGGAGTATGCCGAGGAAGAACGCGGCTCCTTTAACTGGACTTACACAGAGGAGGAGGAGCCGCCCACTGTTCACGTCAGCCGGCCTGGATTGGTCAAAAGAGAGGAAGCAATGTGGATGGCGTGTGACGTCACCCCCGAAGTGCCGGAGAAGAGTGAAGACGGAGAACCAGGAACCGGAGACGAGAGAAACGGAGGAAGAAGCGGAGAACCCGACGAACAGCTGGAAGCCAGCGGAGGAGCGACCGAGTTGAAGCCAGGAGGCCAACGACCCTGCGAGTCGCCGTGCCACTCTCCCGGGGGAGGAGCGTGGCTTGCCCAGGTACGTCAGCGTATGGCGACTTGGCTGGGGAGCAAGCGTGTACTTTAGTGTAAATAGCCCCGTGTGAGGTCCTGCGTCCCCCTTCCCCCTCTTGTGTCCATTTATCCCGCGTTTACTCCCCCCTCACAGTCTGTTTCCTCCCCTCACTCCCACACTGCATTGTTATTGAGTTGTGTGGTCACGAGTGGTGTCCCCTACACTACACCCCTGGGTCCCCCGGTGCATGCCCTCCCAGTGGACGC
The DNA here is from genome assembly GCF_964261635.1 of Lissotriton helveticus. Taxonomy (NCBI): domain Eukaryota; kingdom Metazoa; phylum Chordata; class Amphibia; order Caudata; family Salamandridae; genus Lissotriton; species Lissotriton helveticus. Next base: position 814,859,153 of record NC_136068.1, on the reverse strand, counting down.
TGGAACTAACGGCCCCTTTCTGCTTGGTCTCCCCTTTCCCTGGGTCACCGGAGCCACGACGACGGCTGTCAAACACCCCGCCAGCAGTGACCAGACCTCGAGGGGGCCACAACACACATCCTAGGAGAGGAAGACCTACCAAACGCCACAACGGAACCCAGTCAGTTCGCGAGGGAGAGACTTACGTTCCGTACCAGGAGAACTCTCATGTTAAAAACCCAACGCGGAATACCAATAAAACCCTCGTTGACACCAAGAATTAGTGTACTGCCTGTTCCTACCCCACCATCCGATATCGCCCCAACTCTTGGTACACAGGGCCCGTCTACAGATCGGTATCTACAACTAAATTTATTTTCAAAGAACCGCCCCAGTGGGCGTGGCCACTTCTTTGGCCTTGTGGTCTTTGTAGTTGTATTGTAATAATACCTCAAGTGAGTCCGTCCTGTAATTGCCGTGAAATTAAGAACACTTGTTGCCCCAGTGGGATGATGTTCAGTCTTGCACAAAACATGCTGCATATTCCGCCTTCGTGATGGATTTACCTCTCTTTACGATGTCACCTCGTGGCTTCATCTCGAGAACGCTGCGCTTGCAGCTGGGCGTCTCCCGCGGCCGGAGCTGACCGCTTAATGTCCACAACAAAACAGGTTACCCCATATGGAAGAGCCTCAGCAGGTAAATTGTATTCCAAAAGCTTTTTATTCACAAGGGCTGCACACATGGAAAAGCAAGAGCGTCATCAAAAGTTCATTGCCAGACGCGTTTCGAGTCCTCTGTGACCCTTAATCATTGGCGTTCACACGTGACAATAGGATCGGTATCTACAACTAAATTTATTTTCAAAGAACCGCCCCAGTGGGCGTGGCCACTTCTTTGGCCTTGTGGTCTTTGTAGTTGTATTGTAATAATACCTCAAGTGAGTCCGTCCTGTAATTGGCGTGAAATTAAGAACACTTGTTGCCCAAGTGGGATGATGTTCAGTCTTGCACAAAACATGCTGCATATTCCGCCTTCGTGATGGATTTACCTCTCTTTACGATGTCACCTCGTGGCTTCATCTCGAGAACGCTGCGCTTGCAGCTGGGCGTCTCCCGCGGCCGGAGCTGACCGCTTAATGTCCACAACAAAACAGGTTACCCCATATGGAAGAGCCTCAGCAGGTAAATTGTATTCCAAAAGCTTTTTATTCACGAGGGCTGCACACATGGAAAAGCAAGAGCGTCATCAAAAGTTCATTGCCAGACGCGTTTCCCGCGGCCGGAGCTGACCGCTTAGTGCAGCCCTCGTGAATAAAAAGCTTTTGGAATACAATTTACCTGCTGAGGCTCTTCCATATGGGGTAACCTGTTTTGTTGTGGACATTAAGCGGTCAGCTCCGGCCGCGGGAGACGCCCAGCTGCAAGCGCAGCGTTCTCGAGATGAAGCCACGAGGTGACATCGTAAAGAGAGGTAAATCCATCACGAAGGCGGAATATGCAGCATGTTTTGTGCAAGACTGAACATCATCCCACTGGGGCAACAAGTGTTCTTAATTTCACGGCAATTACAGGACGGACTCACTTGAGGTATTATTACAATACAACTACAAAGACCACAAGGCCAAAGAAGTGGCCACGCCCACTGGGGCGGTTCTTTGAAAATAAATTTAGTTGTAGATACCGATCCTATTGTCACGTGTGAACGCCAATGATTAAGGGTCACAGAGGACTCGAAACGCGTCTGGCAATGAACTTTTGATGATGCTCTTGCTTTTCCATGTGTGCAGCCCTCGTGAATAAAAAGCTTTTGGAATACAATTTACCTGCTGAGGCTCTTCCATATGGGGTAACCTGTTTTGTTGTGGATATATATATATATATATAGAATGAGTGGATTTACAAGAGCCTGAAAGGATTATTTAGTAGGTGCGTGACTGACTGTATAAGAGAATAATTGAACGTGTTTTACTGAATGCATGGGTTAGTGATTAACTGTGAAAGTCAGTATTAGTCTCTCAGTTGGTGTGTAAGCGGCTGCATGGGCTGGTGAGAAGCTGCATGAGTGTCGAAATGGATTATTGATTTGTTGTATGAGTATCTGTATGGGTGCCTGAGTGTCTGTCGGTGGGTGGGGGGGGTGTGACTCTGTGCATAGATGTCTGAGTGGGTGATTCACTGGTTGTATGGATTCAAAAGTGCATTTGGGAAAGACTGTCTGGGTGAGTTAGTTTGTGTATGGGTGTGTTGGTGAGTGAATGAATGTGCCAGTGGTATATGTGTGAGTATCTACATATGTTTTTAGGCAGTATATGTGAGTATTGGAGTATATAAAATGACTATATGTGAGAGTAAGTTATTTGAAGAGTGGGTGTATAAATGAGTGTCTGCTTCTATCAGTGATTGTATAAGACAGTACGTATTTGTTAGTATCTGCATAAATAAGGGATGTGGTGTCTATAAATAACTGAGTTGGTGTGTATAACTCTATACATGAGTAAATGGGTATGTGATTCATTCATTCTTTGCATGACTGACTAGGTGTGTGAGTAACTCTATGGATGACTGGTGGGGTGTGACTGTATGTATAGGTGTATGAGTGCATATTATAGTACTGTATTGATGAGTAACTATATGTATAAGTGACTGGATGTGTGTATAGACCTAGGAAATAGTCGGTGGTAAGTAGTATCTGGCATTGTTGTATGTAGGGTTTCAAAAATAGTACTCTGTATTTTAGAGTGGGTGTATCAAAGCTTATATTAGAGCATCAGTATGTGCATCAGATTATCATGTGGATGATGTCATAAGTGATGTCATTTGAGATGTCATTAGTGATGTCATCAGTGATGTCACTGAACCGAGCAAAAAAAGCTACTGCCTGGATTTCAAAATAACAAGGGCCCTATGCCAGAGTCTCAAAATTACCTCTCGTTAACTGAAGCTGACCCACCCATACAGATTATGCCATAAAACCACAAACAATTTTAGAAAAGATAACAATTTTTATTATTTCCCTGATTTCAAAACAAAATGGAACAGTCTACACATATGTCATAAACATACATCATAAATATTAAAAAAATATTCGAAAAATGTCCCACACATCACTTCAATCATACTACCAATCACACTCATACAAACATTCATCAACCATAAAAGATCACACTTCGCTCAGCAAGTAATGGCTGCCAACTGATGGTAAGATGACACAGGTCCTATCGGTTCTCCTGGTGGTGAGAGAACACAATCCAGTGTATGCGGGACAAACTTCAAACGCCAACGCGCGTTTCGGTGTATGGCCCACAAGGAGGCTACACCTTCATCAGGGCGAACTAAGAACTTGTGTGGGACAAAAGTTACACCTACAAAAAGATTAATTATGAAAAACATAAACTCAGCATATATTTCAATTTCCTTAAAGTATTCAATGTATTACACATTTATGGCATGCAGGCAGTCAGCTTCAGCAACATTTTGATACATGATTCGGCCATACAAGAACCAGAGAATAGCGCTTCAGGGGAAACCTCTAGTAAGAACAAGAGAAAACATAAGTAAAGGGAGTAAAAAACCTGCCCCCCGTGTTTGTGCTGATCAGAGGAGAGTTGTATGAACTGTGTATTAAAAGCATGTCCACAAACACCCATCTTGAAATGGACACTAAAATGCCAAGGATTGACGACAAACATTTACAACCACATATACCTACCAAACGAGAATCTCAGCTAGGATTCCCTACATGGATATCATAACAGAACAGCAAAGAATCTAAAAAAGTGAATAAGACAATCCATTAAAGTAACAGACAGACATATAACCTTTTAAATAAACGCGGCGTAAACTTCGCGATCAGATGCCTACCCTTCATTCGCCGAGGCGAGTGGGGATCAATCCATATTCCCCATCCAAAATTCTTTACAAAGGCCTCTACAGCTAAGGGGCTGTCCAGCACCAACGTGTGATCAATAGTTTCTGCAAAGTAAAGATTCTTTATCAGCTAAATGGGCTCCAGAGGAAAAAAGTACAGTGGCTACAAAGGGTCATGATAGGAAAATAGGAAACCTACCCACTCCCTAGGGATATTATGCATGTCCTGGATGGCTCTGCATGCATAGCCTGCGGTCCAATAATATGTTTCAGCACAGGATCAGCCTCACAAGGGAGGGGGGGGGCCCGAGGGGCCGGTATGCAACCCCGGATACAGCACAAGTAGTAAAGTCTGCAGGTACAAAATGAAGGACATATTTTTCACCTTAAGTAAAACGCTGTTCATGGGACGCGTAACGTATTGCCGTAGCACATGACATTTGAACTTTAAGCTAACAAATAGGGACTAACAAATTCCCTATTGCACCGCCTCCCCAATTTTTAATATCCATGGATTCACCCAATTGATGAACGACAAGGCTAAGGGGTCCGCACACGCTTAACTTGAGAACATTTCTAGAGCGAACTCTTGAGGCACAGAAGGTATATGGAACGATATACTAATCAGGGCGACGTACACCATCCCCAATCTTCACGAGTATCCTCATTACTCGGCGTCATTCAGGCAGCATGTAGAGCTTAAAATGCCTAAACTCAGCACCCATATGCGTGACAGCATGGCGCTCACATCTAGGCACGTCTTGCCCGGGGCTCCTCAAGCGCTGTTAACCAAATAAAATCGCACCGGTAAGGCAAGGATATCTGGGGCAGCTCAGAAGGCCCCCCCCACAATACTTCCCCAACGTATCCCCTATTAGAATTTTCATTAAGGTAACATAATGAAATGTTGCAACGATCCAGATGATCGTTGCAACATGCAACGATCATCTTGATCAATATTCATGGTCTGTACATTAGCCTTCCACGTGTGATGGCAATGCATCTGAAACGTTAAATCAAAAAACAAATGTGGGTTACACGTTGCCCCTGGTGTGTGTGTGAGCATTATTGTGCTGCTTTTCGGCCTGGGTATTGGTGGCTCGAAAGGGTATCATCAACCACAGGCAGAGTGCACATCCTAGATCACATGTGACAAACAGTAAAGAGAAATGTCTAGATTTGTGTTGCAGTATGCTCTGTTGTCAGGCTCTACCAGTATAGTAGTGTGTCATATGTAAGACGACTTTCAGATTCACGTTTGAAATGCATTGCTTGAATGTAATTAGCGTTATCGCTATGTATGACGTAGCCTCACTGCTGATCCTCCCTCCATCCGAGCACATTCACATGTGTGAACTTCGCAATAGCAACACTTTCAATAATACTGCACACCATTGACATGCGTTGCTACGCAAATCCACAAGCTTGACAACGATGTGATGTTGCCCATTCAATGTTTTCGAACAGCATCTCATTAGTGATAGTTGCCGCCCTCCCAGTACATGCTACATTAATGGGAGAGGTGTGGCGCCGCGGCCAGGGCGACTGACGCTGGAATCTGGGGACCACGGTTCGATCCCCGGCTCCGGCGGCAGGTTAGCCCAGCACCATGTGACTCTGGGCAATAGCTCGCTTAATCTTCCCGACGGCCCCCAGCGCCTAGAGACCCTTACGGGTGATTGTGCGCTTTACAAATGTGGACTTTACTTTACTTTAATGTAAATTGTGCATTCTGCGACGTCAAAACTGCAACAGAAACACACATAAGTACACTTCCTGGCCAGGCAGAAACTGAACAACGCACAGGTCCCCTGAATAATTATTCACAACCCTATGCTGGCCTGGCGTACGCAAGTCCAGCCTACTTTGCATACGTATAAATAGGATAACGACGACGCCACACGTCCCAGTTCTTCCACACTGCCTCAGGTGATATGGCCGCATCCAGGGATTCATGAGGTGTACACCATCCTGGTAATCAAAACTGCATATGAATTGTGAACACTGCTGCCCGTCGTGTTTGGACACACAACAATGACAGCAGGTGAGCAGTGGGTCCTGGGTGCACAGTGGCTGCAATTGAGCGCAGTGCTGCGGCAGGGGTGGGGTGCATCAGCCTGGGTGCGCAGGTGCAAACAAGCGATGGGGCCGTCCGTAATGATGGGATCTCTGACCTCATTCAGTCACATCTCTGTCTCATTTTAAGGACCTGCTGGACCGTACTGTAGGCCTGAGCCAGCGGGCACCGCTGCCCTACCGACACGTGGCGTTGGCTTTTGGAACACTATAGTGAGCTAATTACTAAGTGTACATGCACACAGGCTTGCGCCACTGCATTACACGCGCACATTATGCTTTTAGCATGCACTCTGTTCCTTTGTATGTAACCATTGGCATAACATTTTATTATTTAACCTTGTGTATTCTCGTGCACTTTAACTCCTCTTTGAACCACGATTACCACTAACAGTTGGTAGATCATACTTCAAGAAGGAAGGATGCACTCAACTGGTGTTCTCTATTAAGCTTGAAATGAACGTTAATTTACCTCAAGACGTTTCCAGCATTATATTATTTCTTCCTTTTCAGACACCGAGTTGCTTGCGCCAAAATGGGCAGAGCGGGTGTTCACCCCGTGACCATGCCCTGGGCATTCTGATGCCTTCCATCGTGGTATCAAGACACCGTCCCCGACGGGAGACCTGCTGTGCCACCCTGAGAGAGGCACCCCGGAGTCGGATCGTGCACCGGCAAGACGTTGGACACACCGGTGGTGGCAGGTGAGCAGTGAAGCCTCGGTGTGCAGGAGCTGCAATTGAGCACAGTGCGGGGGAAGGGGCTGGCGTGCGGCAGCCTGGGTGCATAGGTGCAGGCAAGCGATGTTGCCGTAGATAATAATGTAATCTCTGGTCTCATCCATATCTGTTTCATTTAAAGGACTTGCTGGACCGCACTCTTTCTCGTGGTCCCCAGAGTCCTAGACACACGCGTGACGGGAGGTAAACAGTGAGGGCTGGGTGCAGTAGGCCGACGCTCTGTCTCCTACTCCCTCTGTTCTTTTGACTCTCCCTCCCCTTCTCCCTTCCACCCACTCCCTCTCTGTCCCATTCTCACTATCTTCCTTTCATTCTGACTACCTTTCTTTTTCTCTTGGACATGTCACACATACTCATGTTTCTTTATTGTCTTGCAGATTTTGTATGATGCTTCCGGAGGAGTCCCACCCCCTTATTTTATGTTATACTGTTGTTTGTTCGAATAAAGTTGCGTTTCCATTTATTTGTTTAGTTTAAATAAAGGTTATTTTTTTCACCAATAAATAAATGAGTGTATGGGTCTTCTTTTTCTGACAACACTTGTCTGTAGTTTATTGTTAAAATCGGCTGTTTATAGGAGTTTATGAGGGAAAACATTTGTAATTTTGTGGTGCACCTACCAAATATAAACCAACAGACTATTACATAAATGAAGCCTGCGTAATTCTACAACTGAAAGGGTTCTATGAGTGTATCACTTTATAACACCATGAGTACTGCCCATGTGACTACAGAACCAATAAGGCACTGCCTAGGGCCACCGAGGCTTCAGGGACTGGAGGATGCCCACCCTGCATATTTAAGTAAAGCCCCGAAGGGTGGCGATCCCTGGACTTGAGTTGGCCTCGAAGCACCCCGAACAATTAGTAAACAATACCCGGGGACCTGGTGATCCCCTAGGCTGCGAAATGTCTCTGTGCCCTCCCGCGCCTAATTTACATGTGAGATTAAGGTCCCCAGTGCTGCAGAGACCCCGCAATATAATAATAGGATTGACCCCGGAACATTACCCACCAGGGGGCTCATTTAAATAAACTGGTGAGACCCTGCTTCATTTTTTTTCTTCCATTTTTACCATCCGTATCCGCTCTAGTTACTGGCGACTGACGAGGTGTGCCTAAATAAAAAAACTCACCTGCATCCTGGGTCTGCTGTTCCTCTTTTTGTCGCAGTTCCTGATTGTGGGCGTGCTGTCGATTGGAACAAACAGGTATATATATATATATATATATATATATATATATCCAAACAAATCGTCGTTTTAGCATAAAAAACAACAGACTGGAGCCCATCTTCATTCTCCTTCATGCAATTTATTTATGGCACAAACAACACCCGACGCGTTTCGCGGCCGTTGCCGCTTGTTCACAGGCACGGGTAGCCACAATTCACAATAAAGTTATATACAAACAAACACCATGTAACATGTTTCTAGTAACAAGTGAAGACATACTTTGTCAAAGTAAAACAGTGCATTTAACTCCGGTCTCACTCCTTAATGGAACCTGTATTTCACCAAAGTAATAGTTCATTAATCGGGTTTTAACAGAGGGTTCAAATTAATAAACATTTGTCCACCAAAGTATTTACAAAATTATATTCAGTCGTGTACTGGGCTCGAATCCTGGTCATCACAGTAATGCCGACATAAAAATGTTACAGCTCTAACATGTTGAGCTAATCTGTTTAAACAAAGGTTACGAGTTATTTAATCACTCGTTCCTCATACTGCTGCCACAGTGGGCAAGTGATACGGCTGTATTTGACCAACCAGCCAGCAAACTAATGCTATAACGACAAATTCAGTTTGAATAAATAATTCAGAGAAACCTATATGTAATTAACTAAAGTATTTACAGCTAATAATGGATATTTTTTGTTTCTCAAAGAAAGTAATGCTGATATCAAAAAACACCCCCAGTTGATACATTCATTCTGTTGTTTTGCACAAAAACACAATAAGTAATGTTCATTCAATCAATCAATCAACACATTTATATAGCGCGCTACTCACCCGTGAGGGTCTCAAGGCGCTGAGAAGTGGGGGGAGGGGGGGTGCTGCTACTGCTTTAAGAGCCAGGTCTTGAGGTGTTTCCTGAAGGTGAGATGGTCCTGGGTCATACGTAGGTGTGCGGGGAGGGAGTTCTATGTTTTGGCTGCCAGGTAGAAGAACGATCTTCCTCCGGCGGTGGTTCTTCGAATCCGTGGGACGGTGGCGAGGGCGAGGTTGGCTGAGTGGAGCTGGTGGGTAGGAGTGTAGAACGAGAGGCGGTTGTTGAGGTATTTGGGGCCCATTTCGTGGAGCGCTTTGTGTGCGTGGGTGAGGAGCCTGAACGTGATCCTCTTATTGAGGTGGGCGGATATGTGGCTATGGCGAGGGATGTCGAGGATGAGTCGTGTGGAGGCGTTCTGTATGCGTTGTAGTCTGAAGTTTGGCGGTGGTTCCTGCACATAGGGCGTTTCCGTAATCCAGGCGGCTGGTGACGAGGGCCTGGGTGACTGTCTTTCTGGTTTCGGTGGGGATCCACCGGAAGATCTTTCGGAGCATGCGCAGGGTGTTGAAACATGATGCCGAGACGGCGTTGACTTGCTTGGTCATCGTGAGGGAGAAGTCCATGATGAATCCTAGGTTGCGTGCGTGGTCCGAGGGTGTTGGCTCAGAGCCCAGAGCTGAGGGCCACCAGGAGTCGTCCCAGGCGGATGGGGATTGTCCGAGGATGAGGACCTCCGTTTTGTCTGAGTTCAATTTCAGACGGCTGAGATTCATCCATTCTGCGACGTCTTTCATTCTTTCCTGTAGGTTGGTTTTGGCGGTGGCTGGGTCTTTGGTGAGAGAGAGTATCTGCTGTGTGTCGTCGGCATAGGATATAATGTTGATGTTGTGTTGGCGTGCGATGGCGGTGAGGGGGCTCATGTAGATATTGAAGAGCGTTGGGCTGAGAGAGGAGCCTTGGGGTACGCCGCAGATGATCTTGGTGGCCTCCGAGCGGAAGGGAGGGAGGCGGACTCACAGGGTTCTGTTGGAGAGAAAAGAGGTGATCCAGTCCAGGGCCTTTCCTTGGATCCCAGTGTTGAAGAGGCGGGCTATTAGGGCGCGATGGCATACGGTATCGAAGGCTGCCGAGAGGTCTAGGAGGATGAGGGTGGTTGTTTCTCCGTTGTCCATCAGGGTCCTGATGTCGTCGGCTGTGATGAGGGCAGTCTCGGTGCTGTGGTTGGCTTGGAATCCGGACTGGGATGAGTCGAGCGAGTTGTTTGCCTCGAGGAAAGCTGTCAGCTGTTTATTGATGGTCTTCTCAATGACTTTGGCCGGGAAGGGAAGAAGTGAGATGGGGCGGAAGTTCTTGAGGTCTTTGGGGTCCGCTGTGGGTTTCTTCAGAAGGGCGTTGATTTATGCGTGCTTCCAGCTTTCGGGGAAGGATGCTGACGCGGATGAGATGTTTATGACGTTCCGGAGATGGGGTGCGATGATGGTGTCCGCTTTGTTGAAGATATGATGGGGGCAAGGGTCCGAGGGGGAGCCGGAGTAGATGAAGTTCATGACGTTGGTGGTGACTTCAGTGCTGGTGGGGGTCCAGGCGTTGAGGGTGGTGGTGGGGGTCGCTGGTTTGGTGACCGGAGGCGGAGTCTGGGTCCGAAGCTGTCGTGTATATCTGCGAGCTTTTGGTGGAAGAACGTGGCGAGGGAGTTGCAGAGTTCTTGTGACGGTGTGATGTCGTTGTTGCTGGCGCTGGCGTTGGAGAGCTCTTTGACGATGTTGAAGAGTTTTTTGCTGTTGTGGGTGTTGTTGTCTAGTCGCTCTTTGAATGATGTTCTTTTGGTGGTGCGGATCAGCTGGTGGTGTTTGCGGGTGGCGGTCTTGAGGGCTGTTCTGTTTTCTGTGGTTCGTTCGTGGCGCCAGGTTTTTTCGAGGGTTCTGCAGGTTTTCTTTGATTCTTTGAGGGCGTCTGTGAACCATGAAGTTTTTCTGTTGCCGGTCGTGCCTGGGGGGTTCTTCAGTGGTGTGAGGTCGTCGGCGCAGTTGGTGATCCACTGTGCGAGGTTGTGGGCTGCGTCGTTGGTGTCGGCGGTGACGGGTTCTGGTTCAGCGATGAGTGGAGCTGGTCTGTGGTGATTTTGCTCCAGCATCTGCGGGGGATTTGTTGTTTGCCGTGGTGGGATGTAGTCTTTTTGAAGGTAAAGTGGATGCATCTGTGGTCGGTCCAGTGTAGTCCGGAGGAGTGGCTGAAGGAGACGTGGTTGCTGGCGGAGAAGATGGGGTCGAGCATGTGGCCCGCGATGTGGGTGGGGGTGTTCACCAGTTGCTTGAGTCTGAGGTTGGCGAGGTTGTCGAGCAGGGTGGTGGTGTTGTTGTCGCTGTTTTTCTCCAGGTGGAAGTTCAGGTCCCCAAGGAAGATGTATTCTGGTGAGGCTAGGGCGTGCGGGCTGATGAAGTCGGCGATGGTTTCGCTGAATTGTGTGCCCGGGCCCGGAGGTCTGTAGAGGAGGGTTCCTCTAAGGGTGGTCTTGGGGTCGGTGTGAATCTGGAAGTGCAGGAGTTCGGCGGCAGAGAGTGTGTCTTCGGCGTTGGTCGTGATGTTGATGGTGTTCTTGTAGACAATGGCGATTCCTCCTCCTGTTTGGTTGACGCGGACCTTCCGGGTGATCTTGTAGCCGTCCGGGATGGCTATGGCGATGTCGGGGGCTGAGGAGGCGTTCAACCAGGTTTCCGTGAGGAAGGCGACGTCTGGCGCTGTTGTGTCAAGGAGGTCCCATAGTTCGACGGTGAGCTTGTCGACGGAGCGTGTGTTGAGGAGGATACAGGTTCGAAGGCAGGTGTAGTTGCAGGTTTGGCAGGTGAAGGGTCCGTGGGTTCGCTTCGGGGTGGCTCGGTAGCAGGTGGGTGTTCGTCCGGTGTTGAGTGCGTTGAGGGTGGCGGAGTCGTATTTCAGACAGGTGGCATGGCTCTGGTGGGGGCCAGGGGTTCTGGCACTGGGCGCGGTCCAGGCGCGGACGGGCGCAGACGGGCTTGCCTTAGGCAGGCCAGCGGCGCGCTCGCTGAGCTCGGCCGCTGCGCGGCCTCCATATGAGGGGGAGTGGGAGGGAGGTGCAGCTGGGAGGCGGGATCGGGGTAGCGACTGGAAAAGCGGGGGGCGGGGCCGCAGGGACGCATCGGCGGGAAAGAGTGGCACAGAAAGAAAAAAGGGGGGGAAAGGACACAGTGGCAATGCGGGGGAAGGGGGCACAGAAGGCAAAGGGGCACAAAGGGCACAACGGTCTAAAAAATACAATACAATACAAATACAAACAATACAGAGTCAAGGGAAGCAGGAGATTGAGGGATAGAGGTCAGAGGGGGCAGGGGGCACTCACGAGACCGCAGGCAGCGGCAGGAGCAAAACGGCGGCAAACAGCAACAGCGGGGGTAGCCTCACGGGAGGACCGCGTGGCGGCTGGGGGGCGACCTGCCTGAGGACAGGCTCAAAGGTCGCTCCCTTCACCGCTGCGCGACCTCCTTCTGAGGGGGAGTGGGAGGGAGGAGCAGCTGGGAGGCGGGAGCGGGGCAGCGACTGGCAAAGCGGGGGGCGGGGCCGCAGGGACGCAGCGGTCCTTAAGTAACCTATTACTCAATACCGTGATTTTAATTCATTATGTCATATCTGCCTGAGCTGACTTCGGGTCTTTTCAACAACTCATGTGAGTTGATAACTTATCCTGCAGCACTTTCTTACTCAATTAACGTTGCCATTATTCTTAATTCCAATTGCAGTAGTGTTCAGTTTCAATTTAGCCCCAGTGGGCTTTCTCCAAATCAAATCAATAACAAACTGTCTATCCCTCAATACTTAGGCACTTTAACCATCTTGTAAAGGTCTTCTGAGGACCATAGATCATCTGAAAAATAAAAGACAAAGGATGCCACAATTAAAATCTCATATTTGTACAGTGAAGATAGTGTACTAAAACACCCCAATGATTATTAAGTGAATCAGCTAAAACCATAGTTCTCTTTTTTCTATTTCATTTTTATATACAGAGCAAACAGTTGCTGGATATTTCAGCCCAAGTGTACGGCTAGTGCCTCATCGCCATTATGGCCTGATGGCTGTAACGTTTGATATTTTATGATCATTTTTTATTCTAATTTGCGGAGTTCTTTTAACCTGTCACCACCTCTTTCTCGCCTCGGGATACAATCCAGAACAACGAAAGATAAGAGACTAGTGTTTTGTCTGTGTTCCGCATAGAAATGGCGCGCTATTGGATATTGCTTGTCGTGGTGGGTAATCACTCTCAGGTGCTCTAGCACTCTTTTTTGGCTTTGTGAATCATGCTACCTATGTAGAACTTGTTGCATGGGCATCTGAGAGCGTATACTGCATAATCTGTTTCACATGACACATGTTTTAAGATTTTAAATGTACTGCACTCACTTGATAATTTAACCATCTTGCAACTGGAGCTGTACTTACAGGCCTTGCACCTGCCACATACAAAGAATCCTTGTAGAGCTCCAGTTGATTTTTTGGTGTCTTTTGGTAACAGTGCTGGACACATTAGGTCTTTGAGAGATTGTGCTCTTCTGTATGTGATTTGTGGGTAAGTTTCAATACATTTTTCTAGATCATTATCAGTTTGCAGGATGTTCCAATGTGTAGCCAAACATGGTCGCTGATCCGCCCATTTATTATTGAAGTTAGTGATAAACCTTATCTTATTCATTTCTGTTTCATCTACAGGTTTATCCTTCTCTTCTAGCAATTCCTCTCTGGTCCTTCCCTCTACTTTTTTACAAGCTGTTTTGATGCATAAATCTTTATAGGCTCTCTCTTTGAACCGTGTTATCATATTGTTCTTTTCAATTTCATATTTTTCTGGGGTGCTGCGGTTTCTCTTAGCCCGTAGGAGTTCTCCATACGGGATGCTTTCTATTAGGTTATTAGGATGATGGCTTCGGGCATGTAACATGCTGTTGCCCGCCGTGTCTTTCCTGTGCAAAGCAGTTTTACGTTTCCCATTATGGATCTCCACTGTCACATCTAGAAATTCCATTGTTTTGGAATCCATTTGACTTGTAAAAGACAGATTGAGATAATTGCTGTTCAGTATAGCCACAAATTCATCTGCTTCATTCTGTGACCATTCCCATATGCAAAAAATATCGTCACTATATCTTGTCCAAAATTGTATTTTGGTTTGAAATATTTCTAGGACCTGGACCACCTGCTCCTCCCACCAGCCAAGGTCAAGACACGCAAAGCTGGGGGCGAAGCAAGTGCCCATCGCAGTCCCAAGTTTTTGACGATATATCACATTGTTGAATAGAAAGAAGTTATTGGTGAGGCAGGTGTGCATTATATCCAGTATCATCTCTGTGTGTAGTAAATATGGTGAACGATCCTTATCATATTTACTACACACAGAGATGATACTGGATATAAAGCACACCTGCCTCACCAATAACTTCTTTCTATTCAACAATGTGATATAACGTCAAAAACTTGGGACTGCGATGGGCACTTGCTTCGCCTCCAGCTTTGCGTGTCTTTACCTTGGCTGGTGGGAGGAGCAGGTGGTCCAGGTCCTAGAAATATTTCAAACCAAAATTAAATTTTTGGTCAAGATATAGTGACGATATTTTTTGCATATGGGAAGGGTCACAGAATAAAGCAGATGAATTTGTGGCGATACTGAACAGCAATGATCTCAATCTGTCTTTTACAAGTCAAATGGATTCTAAAATAATGGAATTTCTAGATGTGACAGTGGAGATCCATAATGGGAAACTTGAAACTGCTTTGCACAGGAAAGACACGGCGGGCAACAGCATGTTACATGCCCGAAGCCATCATCCTAATAACCTAATAGAAAGCATCTCGTATGGAGAACTCCTACGGGCTAAGAGAAACCGCAGCACCCCAGAAAAATATGAAATTGAAAAGAACAATATGATAACACGGTTCAAAGAGAGAGGCTATAAAGATTTATGCATCAAAACCGCTTGTAAAAAAGTAGAGGGAAGGACCAGAGAGGAATTGCTAGAAGAGAAGGATACACCTGTAGATGAAACAGAAATGAATAAGATAAGGTTTATCACTAACCTCAATAATAAATGGGCGGATCAGCGACCATGTTTGGCTACACATTGGAACATCCTGCAAACTGATAATGATCTAGAAACATTTATTGAAACTTACCCACAAATTACATACAGAAGAGCACAATCTCTCAAAGACTTAATGTGTCCAGCACTGTTACTAAAAGACACCAATAAATCAACTGGAGCTGTACAAGGGTTCTTTGTATGTGGCAGGTGCAAGGCCTGTAAGTACAGCTCCAGTTGCAAGATGGTTAAATTATCAAGTGAGTGCAGTACATTTAAAATCTTAAAACATGTGTCATGTGAAACAGATTATGCAGTATACGCTCTCAGATGCCCATGCAACACGTTCTACATAGGTAGCACAATTCACAAAGCCAAAAAAAGAGTGCTAGAGCACCTGAGAGTGATTACCCACCACGACAAGCAATATCCAATAGCGCGCCATTTCTATGCGGAACACAGACAAAACACTAGTCTCTTATCTTTCGTTGTTCTGGATTGTATCCCAAGGCGAGAAAGAGGTGGTGACAGGTTAAAAGAACTCCGCAAATTAGAATCAAAAATGATCATAAAATATCACACGTTACAGCCATCAGGCCATAATGGCGATGAGGCACTAGCCGTACACTTGGGCTGAAATATCCTGCAACTGTTTGCTCTGTATATAAAAATGAAATAGAAAAAAGAGAACTATGGTTTTAGCTGATTCACTTAATAATCATTGGGGTGGTTTAGTACACTATATCCACTGTATAAATATGAGATTTTAATTGTGGCATCCTTTGTCTTTTATTTTTCAGATGATCTATGGTCCTCAGAAGACTTTTACAAGATGGTTAAAGTGCCTAAGTATTGAGGAATAGACAGTTTGTTATTGATTTGATTTGGAGAAAGCCCACTTGGGCTAAATTGAAACTGAACACTACTGCAATTGGAATTAAGAATAATGGCAACGTTAATTGAGTAAGAAAGTGCTGCAGGATAAGATATCAACTCACATGAGTTGTTGAAAAGACCCGAAGTCAGCTCGGGCAGACATGACATAATGAATTAAAGTCACGGTATTGAGTAATAGCTGACTTAAGGACATATTGAACATTACTTATTGTGTTTTTGTGCAAAACAACAGAATGAATGTATCAACTGGGGGTGTTTTTTGATATCAGCATTACTTTCTTTGAGAAACAAAAAATATCCATTATTAGCTGTAAATACTTTAGTTATTACATATAGGTTTCTCTGAATTATTTATTCAAACTGAATTTGTCGTTATAGCATTAGTTTGCTGGCAGGTTAGTCAAATACAGCCGTATCACTTGCCCACTGTAACTCGTAACCTTTGTTTAAACAGATTAGCTCAACATGTTAGAGCTGTAATCATTTTTATGTCGGCATTACTGTGATGACCAGGGTTCGAGACCAGTATACGACTGAATATAATTTTGTAAATACTTTGGTGGACAAATGTTTATTAATTTGAACCCACTGTTAAAACCCGATTAATGAACTATTACTTTGGTGAAATACAGGTTCCATTATGGAGTGAGACCGGAGTTAAATGCACTGTTTTACTTTGACAAAGTATGTCTTCACTTGTTACTAGAAACATGTCACATGGTGTTTGTTTGTATATAACTTTATTGTGAATTGTGGCTACCCGTGCCTGTGAACAAGCGGCAACGGCCGCGAAACGCGTCGGGTGTTGTTTGTGCCATAAATAAATTGCACGAAGGAGAATGAAGATGGGCTCCAGTCTGTTGTTTTTTATGCTAAAACGACGATTTGTTTGCATTTGAGGGGTTGGCGAACCCCACTGCAGCCCGCCGCGGAAACAGAAGGCGGTGGTTCATTCGCCACAATTTGTTGGAATATATATATATATATATATATATACTGTGTGAATATCTGTATCTCTCTATCTCTTGTTGTGTAAACTACTACATAATTTGGTTACTAACTATGTGAAAGTCTATATTAGTTAATAATTAGTTAAGTGAGTATTTGTATGGCATAGTGAATGTGTGTGTGGTTGGGTGGGAGGTGTGACTGTCCAAAGATGTGTAAATAGTTGATTTAGTAGGTATATGAGGTTAAGACTGTATGTGGAAACAGTTGTTTGGGTGAATGAATCGCTTTATGGGTGTGGTGCGAGTAAATATATTTCTCAATAATACATGTCCAGCAAAGTAGAAATATAAAAGGCAGTGTATGTGACAGTTGTTATATATAAATAAGTATACATAAGACTGAATGATTGTATGAGTGACTGTATCGAAAACTGTATACTTGTAATAGTTATTTTATAACACACTACGTCTATCTATATGAATCAATAAAATGGTGTTTGTATAAGTGTGTAGCTTACTAAATGTAAGTATGATCAATTGTTTGCATAAGTGAGCAGGATGACTGCATAAGTGAATAGCATGTGTGCTGGTGTGTAATGTCGATGTAGGTGTATAAGTATATTTAATAGTGTTCTATTGATCTTTGTTAGCATGTATGAGTGAATCTATAGGTAAGTGTTTAGATGTGTGTGTAGATGTAGGAATCACTGAGTGTTTTTTGTTTTTTTTTGTCCTCATCTCACCTTTGGCACTTGCAAAAGAAAGACACCAGCAACCCTTTCTCTCTTGTGCGCCCAGGGTCGGGGTCCTTTCTGCACCCGAAGCCGTCCTGGCTGCCCCTTTATCCCGGGGCCCGGTGTAATCATTGGACAAACACGGAATCGGATACCAGCCTCAGCTCGAGTGCCCATTCCCACAATGGAAGCCAAACTATGGTGTTTCTATTACGTATAGCCCCCAACTCTAGCCGTGCAGTTTTAAGAACAGACCGTAGCCACTTATCATGTAGTGGGGGGGCTGGATCTTTCCATAACATGCAGATTTCTCTACGGGCGATGATAATTAGAGTGAAGGCTAATGCTATCTGTTCCTCACTGAGCTCATTAGTAGTTTCCAAGTCTAAACCAAACATTACCCTCACCCCGTTCAAACCAATATTTGTTTTTAAAACATTATCAAGTGTCTCTCCCACTCTTGTCCAAAAGGGGCCAATTGCCGGGCAATCATAGAACATGTGTATATCATCGGCTTCTACTGAATCACACCTTGGACACAAAGGGGGGGGGGGAAACAAACGTAGCTATTTTTTTGGCGTAAAATACAACCTATTTAACACATAATAGTGATTCTTTTTCAGTGAGGCCGACTTAACAAACCTATATAGAAATTTAAGAGATCTTTCATAGAGCTCAGCGTCAGGGGCCTCAAAGACAGATGCGCTCCAAACCTGGTTTAGAGGCGTGACTGTGGTGACTTCCGAATTCAACAATTCTCTATACCAGAGGGCTACCTCTTTCTTCCTGACGCCAACAGACTGGAGAGCTTCCTCGATTTCCCAATTACCCCCTATATTATCTTTCTCTGTATCATACCAGGAGCGGAGTTGGATGAATTTGAAACGGGAAAAAGAGTCCCCAATCTTAGCCCGCAGAACTTCCCATGGAAGAACACCCTCCGCCGTGACAAGATCTGACCAGGTGACTACACCTGCGCTTCTAACAGCTTGGGAAAGACTGTCTTTTAGGCATAGTGGTGTGCCAGGGGAGTCCCAGATGGGGGCCAGGTCTGAATAGTATTTTATACCCCAACATCGCTTCAGTCTGCACCACAACGTCAAAGCAGATCTTAAAACTTTTAGACGGACTTTTTTGAAGAATCTTGGAGACCCGTATTTATACAAAAAACCCGGACCTCCCCCTTCTAAGTCTAGCATCGCCTTTAATATCCGACCCCAATGAGAATCGTCTGGAACGGTTAAGAGGGTACGAATGTTTTTTAATTGAAAGGAGAAAGAATACCAGAGAACATCCGGCAGTGCCATTCCTCCCTTCAACAGACTCCTTTTAAGTTTTTTCCATGAGAACCGAGCGTTCTTGTTTGCCCAGATGAAGCTACCTATCTTCCCCTGAATATTCCCCAGAACTTTATTTTGAAAGGTTACAGGTATAGCATTGAATATATATGTTAGTTTGGGCAAAATAACTATTTTAACCAGATTAACCCGGCCGTATATCGTCAAAGGGATATTCTGCCACTTCAAAAACAACAAACAAATATCCTTCATAACCTTCGTCAGGTTGACCTTTGCAATATCCTTAAGGTCGGAGGTAATTAGAACTCCTAAATATCTGAACTGGTTACTTTGCGGGCCGTCCCAGTTATCTACTCCCCAGCACATTATTTCAGTTTTAGTATTGTTTATTAAGTAACCAGAATACTGTCCATATTCCAGCATGATCTCCTCTACTCTGGGGAATACCTCCGCCGGATTGCTGGTGTAAATCATTAAGTCATCCGCATAAAGGGCCAGTTGGGAAGAATAATCATTTATTCTAAAAGGAGTGACCCTGTTATCCAATCGGAGTGCCTGTGCCAGGGGCTCAATGTATATATCGAACAAAAGGGGCGATATAGGGCACCCCTGTCTAGTCCCCCTCCCCACATTAAGTCGAGGAGACAACAAGCCATTCAGCAATATTGCTGCTGAGGGTATTAATGAAGATCCCCCCGAACCTCATAGTTTTAAGCACATCCCACAGAAATCCCCAATTGACGCGATCGAACGCCCTGGCGGCGTCATAGGCAGCCACCGCCAATGGCTCCGACCGCGTCACCGCAAGATCTATACAGCCTATGAGTTGAAGAGTCAGCTCGTGAATGTGCCTTCCCGGAATAAAACCTTTTTGGTGTGGGTTAATCAGGGACGGAGCCAGCCTGGCCAGTCTCCCTGCCAATCACTGAGTGGGTTTTTAGAAACTTGTATTGGTGTGTCAATGGTTTCAAATATGGTACTCCATATGTTATAATGAGTGTTGAAAGGTTATACTAGTGCATGATGAGATGTTTCAGATTGTCACGTGGATGATGTAATCCGTGATGTGATTTGAGATGCCATCAGTGATGTCATCAGTGATGTCACTGACCATGTCATGAATGATGTAATATGTGACATCATCAGCAGAGGATTGCGGGCGGGCGAGTTATAGTTAGTACAACTAACTATAACGGAGGAATTTTAATGGTTTTGAACTAGTGAAATGTCCGGCTAACTATAACACCCATAAAACCTATGGTTTTTTCAGTGAATTTCTAAGGTTTTTAAATGCGAATCCCTAACTATAACAGGCCAGAAACCTATGGTTTTTTTCAGTGAATTTCAAAGGTTTTTTCAATGATAATTTTTAAATGTATTTATTGTTATATTTTTGTTTTCATATTGTTTTACTATATTTTTTTAATCTATTTATTTTTAGATACCTTATTTTTTAAATTACATTTCACATATTTAATAAAAATATTATTATTTAATTAAAAAATATGTATTTTTTATTATTTTATATTCTTTTAAATATATTTATATTATTTTCTTTATTTATTTATTTTTGGGGGTTGCGCACCCAAAGCACACCATTCTTGATCACTGCGCGGAACCTAGCCGCCATTTTAGGATTGTTGTGTAGGATCCGCATAGGGTGTGCGACGGGTATGACTTTTCCTATGCGATTGCTATGCGACTGGTATGCGACTTGTGGCGCATACGCGACATGTACGTATTACGCGACGGTCGCACGGTTCCGCGTGACGTCATATGCGCTTTGGGCGCAGTGGGTGTGCGACTCCCATGAAATTTTTTAATGTCCAAAAACATATATATAAATATTTAATATAAATATTAAGGTAAGACATTATTCGAGGTAATCATAAAAATAATATTCTTATCCTTGTAATAAAGTCACATTTCTTTTTTTTTTATATATATTTTTATTTTAACAGTAAGACAAGAGCAGGCAATACAGATATCAGGTGTTTCGCAGTAAAATACAGAACAGGGCCAGGCGGGGGTAATATACAAACAATAATCACTGTAAGAAGTAAAAGGCCCATCACGGGTACACATAACGGAAATAGGAAATAAGCAATCTATTAAGCAATCAAAGCAATCCCACCCGCGTGACCTCGTCCACAATGTTACAGGATAATTAAGCCAGCGAAGACACCCGGACAATAAAGGATTCGTAAAAAATAAACAGCCCATCTCTCGTAGAAGGAAAAAGAAAAGACAAAAGGGGCCATAGAACAAAAGAAGGCAAAATAAAAAACCCCACCCCTAACCCCCCACCCTGCACCCCTGCAATGGCTACGGCCTAACCCCACTAGCAGCGTGCCTGTCGCCCAAGTACTACCCTAAAGGAAGGGAAAAGAGAAAGCGGAGGAGGAGAAAGCAAACACACTCCCGGTCTCCCGTACCCCCCGCCAACAGCGACCACCCCGAGACATGGTAAAATCAATATTTAGCAACTATACAAACCAGTCAAGGGAGGATAAACAACAACCACCCAATTCTCGTCACAATATAGGCACAACCCCGGCATCGCTAAAAGCTATTTTATCGGAACCCAGCAATAAAGTGCAGCCCTGGCCAGTACGGTCCGTCATAAGAGTCTTTGCCACTCGAGCCGCCATTTTGAAGGAAAAGGCAAAGCGTCCACAAAAGTTCTTGTCAGCACAGGAGGATCGAATACAGGATAAAAGTTCACGGCTCGAACGAGGAAAGGTGTCCAAAAACAGCGAGTATCCCAAACCATCACCAAGGAACTCGTAGCCACATGGAAGACCGTCTATAGATGCGTTAGGCGGCAGCAGGATCAGGCAAGAGACGCTAGCGAGAAGCACGGGCTGGCTTGTCGGTAATAGGGGACCGTCAAGGTTCATGAACTCCGGGTTATGCACGGGGACCTCGACCTCTGATGTGCAATGCACCGCTGGTACCATCTCTAGCTGGAAACCAATCGAGGTGTCGTCCTCAGGTTCCAGGATACCGTCCACTTTCACCATCAGTGTCCGGATCACAGCGACTGTGTGCGAATGGAGCGCCCCAATGGCGGCCACAACGGCCTGCAGCGATGGCGCGCCTTCCGTCCGCTCCATCCCCTCTCAATAGGCGACAGAGCCGGACTTGAACCCCGGAGGCCGGCTGCTCCAGAGTCGCAGGCCACGCAAATCTGATATCAAGTAATGGGCGCTCCTCGTCTTACAGAACACACCTTCGCCGTCAGAGAGGGCCCCAGCCCGTCGACCCCGGGAGGGCAGCAAGGTCTCCGGGCACCGGACCCCCACCACAGCAGCCGGCGTGGCACGCTGGTGTGTTCTCGGTGTAGATCGTTCAAAGGATCGTCACAAAAAGTCAACAATTCAGGCACTCTTCGGGAGACCGGGCTCAGTCCAGGTCTCACGGCCGATGTTGTTCAACTCTGACCCGGATAGTCTAGAAATCGAGGCCCCGGCTTCCACACGTTGTTAGGCCTAGAATGGAAACACGGCGTATCTTCGTCAGCCGATGAGGTAGAAATCTCGGGATTGCACCTTTAGAAGCAGTAGACCTTCATAAACAAGGAAATCAGGTGTAAGGTCAGGATTGAAGACAGGATAATCGAGCTGCTGGCGGAGGTCAGCGGAGCCGGGAGCTTACGCGGCCATCTTGATTCGTAGCGTAGCTCCTCAGTCACATTACTTTTAAATGCAATTTCGCGAAGTCGCGCTGGGTGTGAGCTGCATGCGTGCACCCTACGCGGAGCCCATGTGACCAGAAAGAAAGAGATTTTTTTATTTTTTTTAAATTCTTTTTATTGTAAATATAATCAAGGCACAAGTTAATCAGACAGCACATACAAGCATTATATCCAGACATCAGTAGTTTTTTGGCAATTGGCATACTGATATTGCATACATCATAACAGAGGACAATATTCCAGCCATTAAATTCACATCTCCCCGCCATTTTCATCTTCAGACTCCCCCTCCGCCCGTACCCTTGGTGGCTCACAGATGTAACCCCTGAATTTATTCTATGCCCCCCAGACCCTGCCCCACTTTTGTCGACATCCTCGATTGATAAACACTGCTTTTTCGGCCACCATGGCAGTTTCCAGATCCCCACACCATGCAGTGAGTGTTGGTGACTCTTCCGCACCCCATTTTTGTGCGATGTTATGCTTCGCTACCATTATCCCCAGTGTGGCCCACACCTGTGCCAGGAGAGTAAGATTGCTCTGTTTGCACACATTTAGTAAGCATCTCTTGGGTTCTGGTGTCAACGACACCTCCACCGCTTTCGATATAGTCCTCATTACTTTTACCCAATACTCCATGATCTTTGGACTCTCCCACACAGTATGGTAGAATGTACCCTTCTCCCCACATGACCTCAGGCAGTATGGGTGCGATGTTGTCCCTATTTTGTGAAGGGTGTGTCTTGTATAGTAGGTTCTATGTAGAATTTTGAGCTGCACAAGTTTGAGTCTTGAGGGTATGCCCACCTCCCGCGGGGAAGCCAGCGCCTCCTGCCATTCAGAATCCTCGAATTCGCCCACGCCCTGGGACCACTTTTCTCTTAGGGCCACTTGTGGGTCAGGTAAATTGTTTACTAAGAAAGAAAGAGATTTGATTGGTTCATAACTTTTCCCATTGTAACTATTGAAGGACCCCACCCATTTCAATCATTCTTCTTAGAGCTTCTTTGAAAACAGATCTCTTACCTGAGAAGAACTTCTTTTGGGTTATTTATTTTCTGATATTTTCCAATTTGAGGAGAAAATGGCTTCAGGACAACAGCCACCACAAGAATCTGACCATTCTTCAGATGAAGAATTTGTTGTGGAACCTCCACCTCTAAAAAGACCTTCTTCAGTAGTGTGGAAGTGTTTTACCTACCCTGAAGGACAAAAGAAGGTGAATGCCACAAAAGTCAGCTGTAAAATTTGTGGTAACGTTCTTTCAAGAGGCAGTGCCAATAAAAAGTACTCTTGCGGCACTACAAGTATGTACAAACATCTAAAAAGTCTACATCCTGTGAATCTGTCTCAGGAGAAGTGCAGGAGTCTTCGAGACAACCCTCAAACTGCTGTCCCAAGTACTTCTGCGAGTTCCTCTTCGCCAGCACGTCCGGACATACGTTCCGAATTTTCACACATAAAAATACACTGCATCAAGTGCAACCAACTTCTGTGCTACGGGGAGCAGTCTGTGGAGTTAGTCTGTACAGCACAACAAAACCACTGCTGTTAGACTTTTTGTTTTTTCTGGGTTGTTTGTCCCTGAAGTTCACTGTTTTTTTTGTCCTTTTTTCTTTTAAAAAAAACAACAACAAAATACAGAAAATTGTTAAAAAAAATATAAAACAAAAGTACAAAAAAAAGTTCTTTTCAGAACTAATTTCTCTGGTTAAAGAAAGAGCTATATTTATATGATAGTGTATGAAAGTTTGTTTCAATGTATGCATAGTGCATAATTGACTGAAAGAACGCATTAGTACTGTATGGTGTATGTATAAGTGCAGAACTATAAGGAAGTACTGTAGCATGCCACTTTTACCTTTTTAGCTACAGTGTGCTGTAGTACTTCCGAAGCACAGGGATGCAACATATGTACATAAATATGTTGCAAGTCTATGCATCCCTCTGCACTGCTGCTTAAACTGCAGCCATGCGATGACACAGGCACCCTTGCACCATGGCGCAAGGATATTTGTGTCATGCAGAATTTGTTTTTTGTGCAGGAATACACACCGTTCTGCACAAAAACAATCTGTAAAGGCATTTTTCTCCTTCAATGTATGCTGTGCATTTTAGCATACATTCAAAGAGAAAAACTGAGGAGAAATTAAAATAATTTTCCTTGTTGTGCCTTGTTACACCAATTGCAGGATGGAGCATGTCCTGATTTATGATTTCTAATAAATCTGGAGATGTGTCTTGTTCTATGAGTGTTCTGTGCAAACACGCACACCCATGAAACGCCCCTTCAACATAGGAGTTTGAAGCACTCCGTGCCCTAAAGCCTGGCTCACTGCATCAATACATGCATACTGACTGATTGATAACAGTACTATAAGGAGAGACACTGGGAAACGTCGCGGAATGGATGAAGATCAGCCGTCTGAAACTGAACACAGACAAGACGGAAGTCCTCATCCTAGGACCATCCCCTTCCGCCTGGAACGACTCCTGGTGGCTCCCTGCCCTGGGCAGCGCACCCAAACCAACGGACCACGCACGCAACCTGGGCGTCATCCTGGACTCCTCCCTCATGATGACCAAGCAAGTGAACGCAGTCTCATCATCCTGCTTCAACACCCTGTGCATGCTCCAAAAGATCTTCCGATGGATCCCCACCAAAACCAGGAAGATGGTCACCCAGGCCCTCGTCACCAGCCGTCTGGACTACGGGAACACCCTCTACGCTGGAACCACAGCCAAACACAAGAAAAAACTCCAGCGCATTCAGAACGCCTCAGCACGACTCATCCTGGACATCCCGCGCCGCAGCCACATCTCTGCCCACCTAAAAGACCTGCACTGGCTCCCCGTCAACAAGAGGATCACGTTCAGACTCCTCACCCACGCACACAAAGCTCTCCACGACATGGGACCGAAGTACCTCAACAGCCACCTCACTTTCTACACACCCACCCGCCAGCTCCGATCTGCCAGCCTCGCCCTCGCCTCTGTCCCAAGAATTCAGAAATCCACCATCGGAGGAAGATCCTTCTCCTACCTGGCAGCCAAGACATGGAACTCCCTCCCCACTCACCTACGGCTCACCCGGGATCACCTCTCCTTCAGGAAACAACTCAAGACCTGGCTGTTCGAGCAGTAGCGACCCCCCCCCCCCCCCCCTCGGCGCCTTGAGACCCTTACGGGTGAGTAGCGCGCTTTACAAATTTTTGTGATTGATTGATTGATTGATTGATTGGATGAATTCATAATTGGTTGATTTTTACTTTAGTGAATGGATTAGTACATGGTACTGAAAGAGTCACTATGGGATTGCAAGAGCAGTCACAGGGTGTTTGCTGGAGTGTATGGATACTGACTGTTGAATTGTAGGCCTGAAACACAATTGTGTACTTAGTTAGTTAGTCAGAGTCCTGCACCCTACGCGTAGAAGTCGTGCACCAAACGCGTTGCAGTCGCGCACCCTACATGATAGGAGTCGTGCATCCAGCACGTGCACACCAGGGGTCCGCACTGAGCGCCGCTCTGGGTGCCCGACTCCTAATTTTACCGTAAAAAAAAAAAATCCCCTATCACTAATTTCTATTATCCCCGGGGACCCCATCCTCTGGGGCTTATATAAAACGTTGGGGACCGTGGGGGAGCCTCAATGCCCCCACGGTCCCAGCCGTCTCCCCGCATCCTTCGGGAGCCGGCATTGCTTTTCCACATAGGGAGCTGCTAACATGCAGCTCCCCGTGTGGAAAAGCAATCTGGTTTGGATTTTGAAAGAGAGAGCAGGTTTCCTGCTCTCTTTCAAAATTCAAACCAAGTTTGCTATGGGAGGGCGGGAGCCGCGAGGCTCCTGCCCTCTCATAGCAAACTGCATTGTCCTGGGGGTGGGCACCCTGGGACACTGCAGAGCCAGCCCTGGGGGGTGGCGGTCCCCTGGGCCACAACAAGGCTCCAGGAGGGGGGCCACACAGCCCCCTTCAACAAAACACAAAGCCCCAGGGGGTGGTGGTCCCCAGGACTTGGGGGGCCATTGTGTTCCACCCACGTATTTTGCTGGGGGGGCTTTGGAGCCCCCGCAACTATTTATTTTGTAGCCCCGGGGGTCGCGGTCCCCGAGGCTCGGGCCCCCTCATTAAATTTAATCATTTTGCCCCCGGGATTTGGCTAATTATTAAAGAAGCTCCATTGTATTTTTTCTTTTTTTTACGGTAGGATCCGCGCACCCTGCGCACACTTGCCGCTTAAATTTTTTTTTTTTTTTATGTTGGGCCCTGGGAGTCCTTGTGGGACCCCCTAAGCAGGTCTAGAGGGTCAGGGTATTTCTACCCTGCCCCCTTTATACGTTTTGCAGACTTATTCCACTAATATCTTCAGCCACGCATCTATCGTGGTACAAAATGGCTGCCAACACTTCCTGGTTTCAAATGTTGACAATCACTAGACAGCCAATTAGCATTCAGCGCGCGATCGGGACGGTGCACTTAGGGTACGCACAGGATGCGCAGATCCACTGCAGCCATAAATATACATGTACTTTTAAATGTCATTTCTCAGGAACTACTGAACGGATTTAAACCATTTAAGCAAAAAGCACCACGCCCCAAGAGATTTGAATCAATTGTCTGGAGATTTTTTACATTCCCAGAAGGATTGAAGAAAACAAATACCACAAAGGTAACCTGCAAAATTAGCAAGGCAGTTTTATCAAGTGGAGACCCCCAATAAAAAATATTCTTGTGGAACTGCCACCATGTTTAACGATCTGCCAAGTTTGCATCCTGTCAATCTGGCAAGAGAGGAGTGCAAGAGACTGCAACAGACTGGACCACCACCACATCAAGTTGCTAGCACTTCTGGGGCGTCCACTTCGACATCTACTTTGGACATCCGGCCCCAACTGGCAAATGCAAAAATTCATTGCATAAAATGCAATAGGTTGCTTTGCTATGGGGAGCGATCAGTTGATTTGGTTTGCAGGGCTCTGAAGAACCATCATTGTTAGACTGGTTTTTTTTGCCCTAAAGTTCATTGTTCTGTTTGTCCCGTTTAGTTTTTTTTCATTTTAATAAAACCAAAAAAATCGTTCAAAGAATACAAAATTACAAAACAGAAAAAAAAAGTTATTTTCAGAATTACCTACTCTGGTTAAAAAAAGAGCTAAACTTGTATGCTAGTGTATGAAAGTTTAGATGAATGTATGTGTACTGCATAATTGACTAAAAGAATGCATTTGTGATGTGTGGTGAATGCATAAGTGCAGAATTATAAGGAAGTGCTGCAGCATGTCACTGTTAACTGTTTAACTACAGCATGCTGTGGTACGTCCGAAGCACAGGGATGCAACATATGTATATAAATATGTTGCAGGTCTGTGCTTCCCTCTGCACAGCTGCTTAAACTGCAGGTATGTGGTGATACAGGCACCCTTGCACCATGGTGCAGATTTAGGGTTTAGGGTAGTGCCGTGATGTTTGTGTAGTGTAGGGGGTAGTGCTGGGGTAGTGTTTTAGGGTTTAGGGTAGTACAGTGGTGTTTGTGTAGTGTAGGGGGTTGTGCTGGGGTAATTGTTTTAGGGTTTAGCATAGTCCAGTGGTGTTCATCTACTGTAGGGAGTAGTGTTTTAGGGTTTAGGGTAGTGCAGTGGTGTTTATGTAGTTTAGAGGTTCATGCTGGGGGTAGTGTTTTAGGGTTTAGGGTAATGTAGTGGTGTTTGTGAAGTGTAGGGGTTGTGCAGGGGGTATGTATTAACATTACACTATGACCACCCTAAGCACAATTATCAGTAGTAACCACCAAAAACATTCCAGGTGAAGTTATCAGCAGAATGCTAGGAAAACGTTTATCAATATTAAATGCTTCTAATCAAGTAAAATTCAAATCATCACATGCGGTGTGCCACAAATGGTATTACCGCAGCAGTAAGTCTCCCCAACTTAGATTTAAAGTGGATAAACATGTTTCATGTGACAAAGCCATAGGGCAACGCTGCTGCTTCCACATACTTCAAACCCCTCCACATACTCAGCAAGACCTTCAAATAGACCCACCCCCCGAATCAAGGAAGACCATCACCCAAGCACTCATCACCAGAAGGCTGGACTACAGGAACACCCTCTATGCCGGAATCAACAAATCTCTACTCCACAAACTTCAGACTGTCTAGAACACCGCAGCCAGACTCATCCTCAGCATTCCACAACAAGACCACATTACCCAGCATAAACTAGCACTCCACTTGCTTCCCGTCAAAAAAAGAGTGACCTTCAAGCTGCTCACACACACCTATGAAGCCCTCCACAACACCAGACTCCAATACCTCAATCTCCTTCTACACCCACAAAAGAAACCTCCACTCCGCTGACCAGGCCTTGCCCGAAATCCTCTGTATCCACAGAGCCAGACAGGAGGCACAACCTTCTCCTACATCATGGCCAAGACCTGGAATTAACTCCCCCTCAGCATCAGATGGGGCCCCACACTGAAAGCATTCAGGAAGAGCCATAAGACCTGGCTTTTCGAATGATCAAAGCTGCACAAATCCCCCCCCACATACTCCCCCAGCACCTGGAAACCCTCACAGGTGAGTAGTACGCTCTATACATCCCTAATTGATTAATTAATACGTCACCACAGTGTTTGTTTGAGTGTTATCAACAAGTCCTACCATTGGTTTGGCTGTCTGTAACTCTTAAGGGTAGTGAAATAGGCAGGGCTACCTTCTTTAATATACATAGAATCTCTGAGATTGGCTTGGTTTCGCTTCACCTCTGAGAGCTTCTTTCAGGGTGCTGGTGACCTACCAGTAGCTCCCGAGCTACTGGTTGGAGACACTTGGTATGTATAGAGAGTGGGGAATTGTAGTCCTGAAGCACAAATGTGAAGGTTATTACACCACTACATGCATAATACATAGCACTTTGAATCACTCCATTCCCTAAAGCCTAGCTCACTGAATGAGTACATGCTTACTGACTGAATTATTACATTAATGTAAGTAAAGACACTGGATGAATTCTTAATTGGTTGACTTTTACTTTAGTGAATGATTTACTACATTGTACTGAAAGAGTCACTATGGGATTGCAACAACAGTCACACTGTGTTTGCTGTAGTTTATGGATAGTGACTGGGGAATTGTAGGCCTGAAGCACAAATGTGAAGGTGGTTACACCACTACATGCATAATGCATAGGAGTTTGAAGCACTGCATACCCTAAAGCCTGGCTTACTGCAAGAGTGTACGTACTTATGTAACTACAAACACATCAACCAACCAAATCATTCTCTCTTAATTTTACCAAATGACACTGATTTATACTGTTATTCTAGACAAATAACAGTATCCCTTGCAGTGTATAAAGAAAGATTTAAAATATTAAATAAATAAATGTATGACAACTCGGAGTATTTGAATTAAATAAATTAATACTCAGATATAAATTAGAATACTCTAAGTTTAATAGAGAGTATCTCTAGCACGGGATGCACGGAAAATAGGGGTTTAGAGTAATGAAGAATAATAAAAAAAGTTTTTAAAAAGGGAAGTTACTAGAATAGTAACTCATATTAAAAAAGGTAACCAATAGAAATGTTTTAATAAGAAAAACGAGTTTAAATAAAGCATTTTAGAAATTATACGAAAGTTAAAAAGTATGGAAAGAGGCACGTTTACATAAACACGTGACATACTAAAACAGTGGAAATGAGAACACCTGTCAACTGAAAAACGTGAGTTAAAAGTGGGAGGAGCAATAAATTGATCCCATAGACTGTTAAGGAACCAAAAAGTATATAAACCACACCCGTGGGATGATTAGTTTTGTTTCAGAGAATCAATACGGGCCAAGAAACTACGAGCAAGGTAATGATTCGGGGCTGCAGAAGCATCTTGAGAATATCTTTCATTTCCTCAGAGGGAACATATTGTTGATGTATATTTAAAAATACATAAAACATTATGTCCCCTCCGGAGGAGTTGGATGAATTTCGACGGAGGAAGGAAAGAATATCGAAGAGAGGTAAATTATCTGAATGGGTATATGTTTGATATTTTTTTAAAAGAAAGTAAAAATATTTAAATGATTATAGAATGTCGTATGATTAAGTTTAAATGGAATATAATAATGAGTTGACGAAAGAACCATTACAAGAAACATAGGTTAATTAAGGAATTACTATGTGCAAAGTAATGATTAGGAGCGATACCATCATATTGAGAATATCTTTCATTTTCACAGAGGGATCATATTGTTAATGTATATTTTAATTTACATTCAACTTTATGATCCTTCAAGTGGAGTTGGATGACTTTCAACAGAGAATTTGAAACAATAATAAATAATATTTTTTTTACTATGCAAGTATTTCTTAATGATTGAAAAATGTAGTATAAATAAACTATCGATGAAAAAAGGAAATACTTAAGAATAAAAGAGATTGAAGTCGTTAAATTCTACACCATGCATTCCGATTTAGACTGATTAATCTCATATCCTGATATTTGACCGAACTGGGCAGCAGCACTATAAATAAGGGGGATTGCTTTTGTTGGATTTGAGGTGTATACCATCATGTCGTCGGCATAAAGAGACACTTTTTTCTCCCAATTTTTATACTTAAAAGAGGGGATATCCTGATCCTGTCTGATTTTTTCAGCCAGCGGTTCTATGTATAAATCGAACAACAGGAGTGAAAGGGGGCACCCCTGTCTTGTGCCCCGACCGATTTTTATGGGTGCTGTAAGACTACCATTTATCAAGACTCTGGCAATTGGACCATGGTAGAAAGAGGATATAGATCTACAAAAGTTGTTACCTAAATTACATCTTTCTAAGACTCTTGCCAGATCAACCCAATGTACCCGGTCAAATGCCTTAGTGGCCAGTGGCGGTGCGTCCATTGCGGGCGTTGGGGCGTTGCCCCACTAGCCATGGACGACCGCACCGGCAATGAAGTATGAGTTTTAGAAAATACAAATTTTACTTAAAGGAAATTAAATCTGAGCCGAGCGCACTGCGCGCTACCTGTCCCGGGAAAAGCCGACCGAATCGGGCATCCATAATGAAGTGGGCCGTGGGGGGCGGGGCTGTGGCAGAGTGACAGTCAGGCAGCACACACCGACAGGCAGTGGGGTGCTGACAGCGCATGCCAAATCCCGGAGTAGTCAATTTGTTGACTGGCTCGCGCATGCGTACACTGAGACCGTTCCCCCCCCCCCAGCACTCAGATACATAGGCAGGCAGGAGGACCCGGGGCCCGGTCTCATGTAGGGCAGATAGGAGCCTGCTCGTTGCCAATCCTGGCGCAGTGGCGCTGTTCATGCGCCAGGATTGGCTGCTGCAGCAGGATGGTGTCATAGTGTGAGTTGAGAGAGAGTCAGTTCTCCAGGACGGACCACCAGTGCGCGTGACTCATCTTCGTGACTCCGACCTCGTCGTGACCAGTGAGTCGTGTACTCGTGTTGTATGTGTGCTGCAGTCTAGTAGGACCCTGCCTGGACCTGCTTTAAGTTTGCACTGTTTGCTTTGTGTACTGGACTGACATGCCAGAGAGTTACCGCGCGTAAGTGTGTTGACCAATCTGTGACTGTCACTGTAATAATATACTACTGCAGCATTGGCATTGCGCTGGCCCCCCGAGTCACTCATCATTCCTGAGGCTCTGCGCCCCCTTCATATTTCTTCTCGCAACTACCCCTAGACAGAACAGAAGAAATGTCACTCGCTGGAAATAAAATGGACATTTCAACATATTTAATTTTGCTCCTTCAACCTTAATATTTCATCTCGGCGTTGCTGCGCCCCTGCTTTCATTTCTGAGTAAATGGCAGTGTTCAGTGGCTGGCAGTATGAGAAAATCGCCTGATAATGTAAATTCAGCTTAATGTATATGGTGTGTGATGATTTTAGATGATTTTATCACGAGTGGAGAGAGAGCATTGGGAAAAAAGTAAATATTATTTTGCACTCACTATTATTGTTCAAAGTGCTCGACTACTGTACGTGTCTAGTTCAGTATGTATCATGTAGTCCGGGCCACTAGAATTTCGCGATTTCACTGTTTTAGCGTTTTATTCATAATTATGGAGTTGCTAATTGCTGTATCTGATTAATAAACTGTTGCTGTATCTGATTAATAAACTGGTACCGATGAGGTGAGTTGTTTTTGCCGAGATAGTGTTACCATGTATAAAAGTGAATTATTTATCCACCCACTCCCACTGGCAGTGGGTGGATAAATAATTCACTTTTATACATGGTAACACTATCTCGGCAAAAACATGTCTACTGCTGTGAATGTGTTGAACCAAACGTGAGCAATTTCCTATGCTTTGAGTCTGTGCTGTCTCGCACGCACTAAGCGTTCTTATGAGCGTCTGTAGTAGCTTTTTAATTTATGTATTTCATATCTCAGGATGCCGAGCTCAGAGGGGCTATTATATTGTACACACACACACAGTAATCACAGACTGGAGACTGCCTCCACGCGGAGCACGCCGTATTATTTCCTGTTTGGGGCCATTTCTGACCTTTGGCTGTGGGCTGGATAGAGCAGGGCTCTCCTCCAGACAGGCTGACGTGGACAGATGGGTGGCGGTGGAAGTTATTCCTTTCAAATTAAAGTTCTCATTGTCCGAGTTTGTACCTTTTTCCAAAGTAGTGTCGCTCGCTGCAATGGCACACACACACACTGTGTTTGCCCACTTAAACGCGCACCCATTAACCATTGTCAATTAATTCCATTGCATGCCAACTCTTTGCCTTTTTTGTAGTCAAAAGTAGTGTCGACTTCTAGCAGGAAACGTCCTTTTTTGGTCTAAGTAAACAACACATGCATGCCCCCGAAAACCTTGAGCAGTGCTCGTGGACCTCATGTAGGGGGACGCAGAAACGACCCATGGCATGGATGCACCTTGCGATCCCTGGCCTCCGAGGTAACAAAAATCAGTGCCAGGAACATGGGGGCAGCTCGTGGTTATGGGCATCGGCTGGGGCGCCACTCTCCTCGATTCCAACCATTTTTTAAATTACAGAAATAATGTATAATATTAGATTGTTCACTATTAGTGTTGTTTATTCAAAAAGTACTCATGGTTTGACAAGTGTTATTTTACCAGCACTGCAATGCTTTCCTATGAGGAAAGTAATTGAATGGCTCATGAGGTGGGAGTCATTTAGGTCTTAGGAGGATATCAAAACCCTGTCCTGGCATTGGCAGAGTCCCAGTATAATGTTCTTGAAGCGGTCAGTGCAGCATGATGCTCATAAGGAAAGCTTGTGAAGTAACTGGCACTGCTTTAATTTAATGTGTGACAAGAGACCTAACCGAGCCAAACTTAGGATTGAAAGAATTCTTATATTGTTTTTTCTGCCTGAAGAACGTGAGTAGGTTTCTAACTTTTAAACAGTGCTTATTACTGACAGATGGTCTGCTTGTAAGTGCTGTCAGATTTTACAGATAGGTGAGGTGACCTGAGGCAAAGCCTTTGCCTCAGGTCACCTCGCCGCAAAGCCTTCCTCCAGGAGCTGAATGGACAAAGCGGGCCGCGATATATAGGTACATCATGAGAGTTAGTAGGGGGCAGTAACAGAGAGGAACCGTTTTTTCAGTGTCACAAATGTAATTGCATACTGTGACCTCACTGTTTTGTATTGGTTGCTCAAGTTTCATAAGAAGAATTACTGCCACTGCTACTACCACTAGCAGCAAAATGCAGGATACTTCTGGCCTGTATGAAAGGCCCCCCATCTCTGACAAAGGTTTGGCTCAAAGATGTTGCATGCTGCAGCGAGACAGTAGCAACTTATGCTGAGTCGATGGTCCTGCAGCTGCGACCGAAAGACATATGGGGACCCTGAGAACATATCTGGACGCAAATCCTACTCAGATGGACACGAACATGCAATTCATTCTCACCTTGTGTCTCCCATGTGTCCTGTTTGTACTACCTTGGCAGAGTGCATGAACTTGTTCAATAGGAACACACCCCCGGCCCTCACAAAAGTGTACATGTTTACGAGTAAGCGGAATGTTAATCATATCAACCGTCGCATGTCTTGTATGCATTCAACTGTACCCTGTGTATTATGTTGTTAATTCCATAATAAAACTCAAGAAAAAAAAGATTCTCGTAAGCACATGTAAAATTTGCTCATATTGAGAAATACTGCTCCTCTGCAGTGAGGCATACTCCAAATGATATAGGTATATTTAATTAGTTCTCCCTTAGAATTGCCTTTAAAAAGTAAGTTAGTTTACCAATACATATAACAAATGGTGCTGTAAAATGCACTCTCTGGCCTAAAATGTTCCAAACATTTTATTAGGGGGATCGCCAGAGGCCACTCTATAAAATATTGCCCTCAATATCTGAATGTATTTTGCTTGAGAAACCTCTATGAACATTGGAATGAGCCTTGCCAAGTAACCTTAACAAGGGGCCATTTCCCAGTGGGGCTTGTATCGAAAGAGCGCGAAATTCCAGAGTCCTCATTTCCTCTTGGCATATTTCAGTTTCTCAGGCATAGTCTGTAAATATAGAAAAGATATATAGCTCCCTAAGTAAATATTCTATAGCTCTCTTAGGAAATAGGTTGGATTTGTGTGCTTTGATTTTGGGTCTAGTTAAGTCACTTAGTATTAGGTGTGCTTTGGTTAAAGACATATTCTGCATCTGCTAAGTCATGGCAGCCATTTTCCTTATCAGGGACACAGCATTTGAGGAGAATAGTTATCAATAAGTTCATACGGGCATTACCACCCCTTTCTAAATGTTTTATGCTATGTCATCAAAGCTGGTTGCTTGTTCAGCTTGACTTTTCTTCATGGTGTGGACATCCTTCAGAACTGCTTTGAACATAGGGGATCATGCCGATGTCAGTCTGATGGCTTGTCAGTTGCGGTCTGACCAGCATCTGCTGCTGCGGTCCAACCGCTGCATTACAATGTGTGCAGCCGATAGAGTATTAAAAATGGGATTACCATTAGCTGGAATGTGACACTTTCCACCTAGATTTACAGTTGACTATAGACATTAAGTGAAATTTTGATTGCCTTTCGATGCGCTCCCTTCATCTGTTGGGTTTCATGACTTCCATGTATGTGACTCGCTGCTTCCTTTGTAAAGCTCTCTAACGCTTTCGTGCATTGCAGGCGCATAATAAAATTGCATCAATAATAGACAACATGTACAATAAAAGCACGCCATTCGTATCGCCACGGGAGACAGCTGCTACTCATCCCTAACTTGCTCTTCGATCCCCTGCCCGGCCCTTGCCACTCCTGGGCTGTCGCAGTCGTTTTATTAGAGGGTACACATGGTGACCTCAGGCTAGTACCTGTAAGCTTGGAGAACTTGCTTGCACACTTAGTGTGTGATAATAGCTCCTGCTCCTCCTCACCCTGTGAAGGGACCCTTTTATCGTGTTACACGTATGGTCTGAAGGTGCGGAGGGAGAAGGCACCAAGGATATTGTTAATGTTTTTCCTAGAGAGAGATCAGAGTTTTGTCTAATGGAAGTTTTGACTCATGGAAAGGTAGCACAGAAGGTTAATGTGCCTGCTGCAAAGAACATGTACCTGATGCAGATCACAAAATGCTGTAAATAGGTCAGTGAGTCACTGCATTTCTCAGATAAATCATTTTGTCACTTGCAGTTCGTAAGTAAAAATCCTAACATACAACAGTGAACTATTGAAAACTGCAAGGTTAAAATTGTACCGTTATGTTCCCCCCCAGTCTTTGTTTGATTACCCTAATGTCTCAAAAATAAATTGTTATATTTTTATTTCCAGCACCTATGTTATATGACAGCTCTTTAATAATGTAATACCTGCACTTACACAATTGCTTTATTAACCTTCCTGCTTTCTCAAATTTGCTTGAAAATGCACCATTTTCCCACTATTTTTTCAAAATTTTCTCGGGGGAAATCCCCCCGAACCCTCCTTAGGGGGTTCGGGCTCGCTCACTGCGCTCACTCGCTACGGTGCAGTATGGTTATCAGTTTCTGCCTCACCAGTTTAAAATGTCAGCAGCCGCCACTGTTATTGGCATCTAATGTTATAATCGCCATAGGAAGTTTATATAAAGATGCAACATCAATTGCCCCCACCAATGCCTGAGTTAGGTCTTGTATAGTCCGCCCCTTCACAAAACCTTTTTGATCAGGATGTAATAATATACCCGCGACCCCATTTAATCTTTCTGCTAGAATTTTGGCCAGAAACTTATAATCCAAATTAAGCAAAGAAATTGGCCTATAAGAATCACACTGCGCCGCGGGTTTAAGGGGTTTAAGAATAAGAGTAACTGTAGCCTCATTCCAAGAAGCAGGAATTTCACCACCATCCTCGAAAATAGATGCAAAAAGCATCTGAAGAACGGGGGAGAGGACTGGAGCTAGTGCTTTATATAACTCGGCCGGTAGCCCGTCGGGGCCCGGGGCCTTGCTTCTCTTTGCTGACTCAATTACACCCATTATTTCTTTCAAGCTAATTCCTCTATTTAGATTATTAGATGCCTCATCATCAATTTGACGTACTGCATAGTGTTCAAGCCATGAGTGAATTAAATCATCCTGTGGGGCTAGGTCCTCCTTATATACCAATTCAAAATATTTGAAAAAGGCTTCCTCAATATCCCAGATGTTTTCTGAAATCAGTCCCATATTGCCCATCTGAACTCCTTTAATCGTTTTCCTGCACTGCTCTTTTTTTGATTTCCAAGCTAAAAGCTTTCCACTGGCTTCCCCATATTCAAAATGAGCTAGGGCACTGGCCTGCCATCGCTTTCTGAGTCTAGCATCCAGAATTTCCTCCAGTTGTGATTTACATGCTAACAAGATCAAGCTCTAATTTGGTAATTTTTGTCTCGATCTCAGATATATTAGCCCTAAACCTTTTATGTCTAGAGGACTGAATGGCAAAGACTATCCCTCTCAAAAAAGCTTTATAAGAGTCCCATACAATTGGGAGTGAGGCCGTCCCTAAATTGATCTAAAAAAACCTTTTTGTCTCTACCATCAGTTTCTCTAACACCTCCTCCTCAAGCAGGATACTTCTATCCATAGTCCATCTTTTATTTCTTTGTGTACCCGAAAGTTTTAAAACTAAAGAAACTGCGGAGTGGTCTGAAATATGCGCACCTACATGATTAACTACATGAACAACACCACATAGCTCCTCTACAATTAGAACAAAATCTAATCTGGACTTATGTCCCAGTCTTTTATTATGAAAAGTAAATTCCTTTGTCCTCCCCCACTTCTTCCTCCAGATATCCTTCCAGCCTAACTGATGCATAGCATTTATTAGAAACGATCTTGATTTGGGATTATGAGTAGACTTAAGTTTATATGATTTGTCAAATTGGGGATCCAAAACTAAGTTAAAGTCCCCTGCTAAAATTAAGGGATCATTAAAATCTAACAGTTCGACCAACAATTCCCTAAGGGGAAAAGAGTCGTCTGAGTTCGGGCCATAGTATCCTGCTAATGTAAATCTATGCAAGTGATATTTCATTCTTGCTATAAGCCATCTCCCTTTTTTGTCAACTCTGGATTCGTCCTCTATAATAGCAGGATTTGTCTTAATCAGTATTGCAACCCCTTTGGTAGTACTTTGCTGCGATGTACATATAAGATGCTGAATCCATTTTTTACTACTGCAAATTTCCTTTAACTCTTGTTCTGTACAGTGTGTCTCCTGCACGATAGAAATATGTTCGGGTGCATCTTTCAAATATTGAAATACCCTCTCTCTTCTTTGTTTTACCCTCAAGCCGTTTAAGTTCCATGTCAGAATCCTCATGTATATCTGAGGGACTAATTATTTAGCCTGTTGCATGGTTTTCTGGATAAGCGTAACTTATTAGATCTCCGAAATTGGCGATTTGGACATTTTTTTTATTTTTTTCCCACATGCTCCCTACCCAGTGCTCTTCTCCCCCTACTCTGTCCCTCCCTATCCTGAGCCCCCCGTGCACCCCTGGAGAACCCCCCTCCTTCTTCTTGGCCATTCTCTAGGCCGTGGGGCTCCCTCCCCAGATATCCGGACAGACTGAGACCCCTATGCCTTTAGTAAGAAAAGAGAAGAAAAAAAAAAAGTGACAAGAGTGCGACTATTTGCAACCGATATTCTTGGGAGAGCAAGGGCTAAGTTCTCTAGCCTCTCCCCACCGCGTCCCCTCTGCTATCTTCTGTTAGCAGTTGGAGATAAGCTTCCGCCTCATCCACCCTTTTAAAGATCCCCATTTTGTTCTTAAACATTATTTTTAAGGATGAAGGGAATTTCAATTGGGTTGTGGCTCCTACTTGCCTAAAGGGATCTAAAAGTTTGCCGAGCTCCCATTGTCTAGATGCTGTGATAGAAGAAACATCTGACCTAATCTGAAAGATAATACCTTCTGCTGACAAGGAACTGCTTTTTAGAGCCTTATTAAGGATCTCGTCCTTTAAAGTGTACATCAGAAAGTGCACTAATATCTTCCTAGGTCTGGTTTTACCT
The DNA here is from genome assembly GCF_964261635.1 of Lissotriton helveticus. Lineage (NCBI taxonomy): Eukaryota > Metazoa > Chordata > Amphibia > Caudata > Salamandridae > Lissotriton > Lissotriton helveticus. Next base: position 814,820,327 of record NC_136068.1, on the reverse strand, counting down.
GGATTTAACCGAAACGGATCCCTATGGATTCTTTGAATATCTCTCATCAGATCTTGTTCTGAGACTTCTACTGCAGTCGCTTGCTTAATAAGCTTAACCACAAATTCCTTGATATTGCGTCCTTCTGCCCCTTCCGGAACTTTCAGAAGGCGCAGGTTATTCCTCCTTTGTCCATTTTCTAAAGATTCCATTTTCTCCTCAAAACCCTGTTCATGCTGGCGTAAATCCTCTATTTTCTTCGTATGTTGGAGGGCAAGCACGTTTAAATCAGTGACAGTAGATTCTAATGCAGTGGTTCTAACCGCTAAGGAGTCAAACTTTTTCTCCAACTTCTCGCAATCTGATTTTATTTCTTGCTGATTCTTCTGAGAAGCCGCGAACCCGTTTTTCATATCACGACTTAAGGACTGAAGCATTAATAAAACAGATTGATCACTCAGGATTGACCCAACATCCTTGTCCTCACTCTCTGAAGACATAATGCCCCTTAAAGATATAGCGCCTGAGATCTCAGTCGGTGCTATACTAATTGGACTAGCTACCAGCTCTTTTACACAGTTAGTGTTGATTGCTAAATCATCAATCTCAGCTCCTAATATCTTGCTTGTTTGAAGACTGCACACGTTATCGTCTGTCTCCTGAATCTGCATCCTTGAACTCTCTTCTTGATCTGATTGGTCTAAATCAAAGTCTTGTTCTTGATCTAAGTCCCCCAAAAGATGGTACCTATTAGGGCTGAGAAGGCCCTCCGGAAAATCAATAGCTGTGGAGACTGTTAAGGGTTTTAGCTCCAAAACGGAGGGGATCGTTTTAAAGTATGATTTTAATGAGGGTGGGGGGTTTCACCTTATGGGCAGCCTTTTGTAGTTTAAGACTATCGTTATTGTTCTTTTTACCTGTCTTCTTGTTATTCTTGGACTTAGTAATGGCTGGTACAAGAGATGAGCTATCCATCCCACCACCTCCTTGCTTTCCCCCTTTACTCCTAAGCGTATATCCGGAAGCCTGTAAGACCTTATTGGACATACGTGAAGTAGCTTCTCCACCCAAACCCTCTTCCTTGCCTGTGGTCACTGAATTTACTTTGCCATTGTGGACAGCCTCTCCGATGACTTGTGGGTGAGGTAGTCCTTGCTGCTTTGAGCCAGAGTTTCTCCCCATATATGAAATCCTGGTTGCTTACGGCCTCTTCTCACCTCCGTTGCGGCTCTTGTCCACCGTACAAGCCCCCCTTTAATGCTGATATTATTCAGCTCGCTGACCTTGAGGCAGTCCAAATGCCGGCTGGCACTTATGGCGGCTTCTGCCGCTCCCTCACACAATACTCTCTCCAGGTCCACAGATCCCAAGACGGTGCAGGAATGAACCAGACTCCAACCTCCTCTAACCTCCACAAGCTACCAAAAGCGGGAAGTCTCTTCAGCTCTCTCTCACCTTTATCATTGCTTTTTTCCCCAGTCCGCCGGATGCAACTCTCTCCCCGCTTGCCAGCCGGCCAGCACAATCCGCGGACTACGGATCCCAGAAGCCACCACCTCTCTCAGACGCTGCAATACTGTTCTGCCCAGAGGGAGTTTATACGGGACTAAGCAGAATAGCAGAAATAAACAATGCAGCCCGTACCTTCATGTTCCCCCTTCCTGACTCACAAATTGTTCCACTGTCAGACGGATTTTAAGCCTCTGACCCCCGAAAAAAAAAGAGCATCCAGTGAGTAAAGCCGGCGGCAAGTCTCCTCAGCACCTCAGCTCTCTCTCCGCCCGCGGAAGCCAAACACCGCCGCTACTCGCACACGGTGAAATTCTAATTAAAGGATAGAGAGAAGCCCTCACAATACAAACGATGCAAACGCCGACTTTACCATTCCTTTTCCTTCACATAACGAGACGCACAACTGTCCGCCACAGTCCGCCGGACCTGAGCCTCCCTGAGCCTCCGGGAGCCTCCCGACTAGCTACTGATGCTAGCCGCCATGTTCTCCCTGAAGCTATTCTAGCTTGTTTCCCGCCATTCGACTTCAATTTCAATTTTGAAACATGAGATTAGATACCTGGGGGTCCAAATTACACAGGACTTAGAACAGTTAACAGATAGAAATCTGGCTAAAATTGAGAGAGAATCTGCTGAGGCTTTGAAGAGCTGGTCACTTCTTCCCCTTACTTTAATTGGCCAAGTTAATATCACCAAGATGATGTTGCTGCCCAAACTAATATTCTTATTTCAGAACATCCCGTTAGCCTTTAAGGAAGTTAAGATAAGGAAGATTCAAGCTAAATGGAACTCTTTTGTATGGGCATCAAAGGATATTAGGATTGCATGGAAAAAGCTGCGAAGGAAGAAAAGTAAAGGAGGCCTGTGTGCTCCAGAGTTGAAATTTTATGCCTGGACTTTGTTATTGAAGGCAGGGATAACTCTATTTGACATTCCAGATAGCACAGAAACAGGTAGAATGTTTGAAACAATGCTATCAGGAATCCAAGGAGGTGCTCACGTTTTTTTGCTGAAGTTTGGAGATCCGCGTTTTTTCAAGAAGGTTCGTCTAAAGATACTGAGGGATATGGCTTATATTTGGGCTAGAGTAAGGAGATCATTGAGCATTCCATATTACTCAGCTTTGGCTCCTATTTGGGAATCGTCGGGCTCTCCAGAGTGGACTAAAGATTCTCTGGTTAAACCCCTGTTGGACGTGAATTTAAATTGTTGGGGTCAGCTGATGCCCGAAGGGGTCTTGTTAAGCTGGGATGAGATCTGCATTTTGACCGAGAACAATTTATCTAAGTTCAAATATCTACAAATTAAGAGCTGGAGTCAGGCGATTGGAATGGTAATCGGAGCTAAGACAGTCTTGGAGGATCTTCTTCAGGGGAAGAGCAGGAAGATTAAGACATCAACTCTGTATTGGACCATTCTGGAGGCAGATGACGGCGATTTCACCTTGCCAGTCCAACTATGGGGTGAAGAGGTGGCGGACGCGGAGGTGGAGGAGTTATGCAAGTATCTTTTGACTTACTATATACTACAGTCTCTCCCGCCAATTTAAAGCGCAACCATCTCTTTTCTCTTCACAGAGTATATTGGTCTCCTGCCAGGCTGGCTAAATTTTCTAAAGGTCCGACTCCCTGCTGCCCAAAGTGTAAGCAGGAAAAGCAGATGATCTCCACATGTTTTTAACTTGTCCTGTTCTAAGTAATTTTTGGGCCACGGTAGCGGAAGGTATGAAAAATCTGTTTAATTTTGATATACAGGTATGTATATCACTTGTAATTTTTGGTATTTTCTGTAATTATGAGCAATTACCTCAAGACATAAATAAATTGTCTCTTTATTTAATTATTTTGGCACGCAGAGAAATATGCAAACTTTGGGTTAAAGACATTGCACCTTCATACCTAGATTGGATAAATGCAATTAAATACACAATGAACTTAGACAAGGCAGATTGGAAGAGAAGGAAATATTTTTGGATTCCCTGTATAGAGTGGCTGGATAGGATGTAACTGTTGGTGTCCAATGATTATGCCTTTTTGCAGAGTGGATTACCCCAGGATCAGTTCTAGGGTCGGGAAAGGAAGATTGATGAACTGAATTGATTACCTCTCTTTTGGTACTGTGTGGGTATCTGCAGAAAGTGCATCCAATAAGATCTTCAGAGTCTAGGGAGGGGCCCACCTGTTGCCTAGCAGGGGGCATCGATTTGAGACTCTGAGAATATCTTCTGGCGTATAAGGACAACAACAAAAAAAGAATAAAAGAGAATACTCTTTATCTTCTTGAGTGAAAATGGGCTAAAAGTATTTATATTGAATAGTGCTTTCACCAATTTTCACTCTTGAAGAACGGGAGGTTTATCTTCGCAAGCACTTGTTTTTCCAAAAAATTATATATTTGTGTCTTCAAATGTTAATGTTAATGTTAATGCTTTCAACTTTTAAAAATGATTGTAAAATGTAATAATGACATGAAATGTACATAAAAAAAAAGATGAAGTAGTGAGGGAGTGTTTGTCGTAGCACTTCTATTCTACTTTATCTGAAAGTGAAAAAAGCCCTAACATTAAAATAAAGAAGATGGGGCAACACTTATATAATGTAAACATAAGGAATGAGTGCTTATGATAAAATGAAAAAAATTTGGTCCAACGCGTGATACCAATGAATGAAAAAAAGATTTTGCATTTCACCCATATGATGAATATAAAAGACTCAATAAAAATATTTTGAAAGCATGAGCATTTTTCTTTCAAGGATGGTTTGAAGAATTATACATCTAATAAAAGAACATAGTACTCCACGCTAAAGGAGAAAAGTCAGCACAATTATGATAGAATAAAAAATAGAATAATATTTTTAAATACCTTTACAGTCAACAAACTCATAAGCAGAGTACACAGTTTAAGTTAAAAACACCCTACCACAACTAGTTTTTGAAACTAGGTTTTAAAACAAAATGCGTCACAAAATGAGCTATGTACATGGTGAGGGTATCGTAACGTCACACAGAAAAAACAAGCGAATTAACATTAGAATCAGGAAGGTAGAGTTGACCACACAACAGCCAATCAAATGTTTTTCAAAATCTGCGCAAGGAAAGAGATTGGTCGGTAATACGTCTTCTTACAATGATTCACAACCAATTAACATATGAGCAAATCAGATGACCTTGCAAGTACACGCAGCGGGAGGCAATTATTAAAGATGACTTGCTTTCGCAAGACCCCGAAAGCTTCTTTCACAATAAATACGCACTTATCTGCCAGTCCTCATTTAATGATTAACCAGGCTCTCGAGTCTAAACACGTCGAAAATCATCTCGTCACTTTCTCTTCTTCCAGGTTCACCGTGAAAGTGCGTGTCTCCTTCTCCTTTAACTCCTTTCTTTTTCATAGTAATTGTTACTCAAACACTTTCCAGCAAATACCCCACAGATGCAACCCCCTGTATTTGCAATAGTAATTGTTACTCATACACTATCTAGCACATACCGTACAGATGCACCCTCCTGGAGTTAGAATAGTAATTGTTACCCCTACACTAACATGCAGTTACCCTACAGATGCAACCCCCTGGAGTTACAATAGTAATTGTTACCCCTACACTAACCTGCACTTACCCTACAGATGCACCCTGCTCTCTCTTTCAAAATCCAAACCAAATTTACAACACCCTTGCACCACTTTCCAATAGAAGCCCATGTTCACACCAGAACATGGGTTTCTATTGGAATTCAAAAGGCCATATTATCAAGCCCATTAAAACGGCGATCATTTTTATCGCCCTGCTTGATAAAATGCCCCTTGGTTTGAATTTTGAAAGACAGAGCAGTGAAATCTATTCTCACTTTCAAAATCCAAACCAGATTGCTTTTCCACATGCAAGTTAGCATCTCCCCATGCGGAAAAGCAATGCCGGCTCCCGAAGGATGTGGGGAGCCGGCGGGACACTGGGGGCATTGTGGCTGCCCCCACGGTCCCCAACATTTTTTATAAGACCCAGGGGATAGGGTCCCCGGGGATATTAGAAATTACTGATAGGGGCTATTTTTTTACGGTAAAATTAAAAGTTGCGCACACAGCGCAGCGCTCAGTGCGGCCCTCTGGTGTGCACGCGCTGGATGCACTACTCATAATCTGTAGGGTGCGCGACTCCAGCGCCTTTGGTGCACAACTTCTACGTGTTTTGGAGCCGGCATTGCTTTTCCACATAAGGAACTACTAACATGCAGCTCCCCATGTGGAAAAGCAATCTGATTTAGATTTTGAAAGAGAGAACAGATTTCCTTGCTATGGGAGGGCGGGATGGACACCCCGGGACACTGCAGGAGCCGGCCCTCCCACAATACATAAAGCCCCGGGGAGTGGTGGTCCCCGGGGCTTTGGAGACCTTGCATCCCCCCAACCATTTTTTTTGTAGCCCGGGGGTAACGGGGCCCTCGAGTGCTCCAGGAAGGGGACCACACAGTCCCCCTCCCACAATAAATAAAGCCCCGGGGGGTTGTGGTCCCCGCGACTTTGGGGACCTTGGACCCCTCCCCCCACCATTTTTTTTGCTTTTTAGCCCCGGGGGGTGATGATCCCCGGGGCTGGGGGGCCCCTCTGGGGCCCCCATAAAATTTAATAATTTTGCCCTCGGTATTTACCCCCCAGGGGTCTAATTATAAAAAAAGCTCAGTTTAATTTTATTTATTTTACGGCATAGTCCACGCACCCTACACGCACCTGCCGGGTTTTTTAAAAAAAAAACAATTGTGGGCCCTGGGGATCCTTCTGGGGCCCCCTAAGCAGGTCTAAGCAGGTCTAGAGGGTAAAATTATTTCTACCCTGCCCCCTTTCTCCGTTTTGCACACATATTCCTCAGCCTCGCTTCTACTGAGGCCCAAAATGGCTGCCAACAGTTCCTGGTTTCGAATGTTGACAACCACTTGACAGCCAATTAGTATTCAGTGCGTGATCGGAAGGGTGCGCTTAAGGTACGATGACGATCCTCGCACACTCCGCGGATCCACTGCGCCCATAGATATATAAATGACTTTACCTGTAATTTTCTCAGGAACTACTGGACAGATTGACACTATTTAAGCAAAAGGCACAAGTCTGAACTGAGGACTACCTCTTCGCCAAATTTGGTGTAACTCCGTTCAGCCGTTCGGGCTGTAGCTGTGGCTAAACGTCCTATGGGAAATTGCACAGAGAAAGCACGTTTTGGAACCCCCCTTTTTTCTCAGCCCCCACTTGACAAATCACCCCGAAACTTTCAGGATAGGAGCGAACCAGAGCTGGCCAAAAGTTTGGAAAATTTCGCAAAGATTTATCAATCGGCGCCAAAGTTATTGGGAATAGAATGTTGCGGATTTCCTATGCATAATAGGTCCTAACTATAACTACCTACTGGCAACCGCCAGTAGGTAATCTATATATATATATATTTAACTCCTCCGCACATAGGTCAAGCCGCCGCCTACCAAACCAGCGGGTGTGTCGACAAATGCATCACCCAAGTATCACAAATGACGAAAACTCCTTCGCTCAGCAGCACCTTGCAAAGAATGACGACACTTTGTTCCGGCCTCCAAATAATTTATTGGATCAGCTTCAAGGACGTGTTTCGCCTGACCAACAGGCTTGTTCACCAATAGTTTATTTTTTACAAATCGGCCATTTTAAACCTTCGTATACACCCATAGTGTCGCGGTCTTGTCCCTTCGTAACCAAAATTAATACTGGTTTCTGCAGACATTCATATAAATACAATAAGGCTTATATAGCCTCTTAATTCACAGTTAAAATTGAATAGTGTACAGATTGTAATTGAACTGTGCTTAAATAATTCCATGACAGATTTTAACTGTTGCAAATATCATGACACATTACGCTCATAAACATATATATATTTTTACACATGTTAACAATACTGGAATATTAGTCTTTGTGAAGGAGTACGCGAGATCATGTTAGCAAAAGATCCCGTTTGTTATCTCCACACCAACAGTGTGAGCGCGTGCTTTCTAATCCGTCAGCACCGCTCGTTCTTCTTTTTAAAAAAACTTTATTGATGCTTTGTTTGTGAGTCACACTCAATATGGTACACTGCAGAATTAAACCCAAGTGGGTAAATATTCAAATTAATCTGCAAAAACACACATGCTATAAATATAGAAACGGACCACCGCCGCTATCGCATTAATACCGCCCAAGTGGGCACTTTTAATTGTATATCTCCTGCCTTTCCAAAATACAACAACTCAGAGGAGCCCTTCTCCGTTATAGCAACATTTAACTCTATTTACTCTGCAGCTTATATCATATAAACAGCCAGATATTGGCAAATGTCACATACATAAATGTCCCCAGTTTAACATAAGCTTACTACTATCTGAGCAACTATTAGTATGCCATACAAAAGCAGTGTAAATAGTGAAAGTGCTTACTTACAAACCCAAGGTACTTCTACTCAATTTAGGACTCATACTCTTCGTTGTGCCAAAAAATTTGAAAAAACTGTGTAAAAACAAACAAAAAAATAAAACTGTTTTTCAAGGAAGCTGCAATATTAGTAAATCCTTTTAAAATACCTGCTTTACAAATATAACCGGGAGAGACAGTGACATGGGGGTTGTGGAGAGGAACTTCAGAGATGTGTTATCAGATCCTCTTCCATATTTAAACCCTCTGGTGTACGGGTATTGAGTTCGATAATGTAGCAAGATTCGAGCCTTCTCAGTTTCTTGACTCGATTGCCTCCTCAAATACTCTGGGGAACATTATCAAGCACAAAATAAAAGAGGCCTGCTGTACTCATTTTGTGATGTGACTCGAAATGGTGTACCACCGGATAGGAACTATCCCCATTCCGAATGGCCCTTAGATGTTGTAAAATTCTCATATAAACAGGATTAATTGTGCTGCCTACGTACCGCAGTCCACAAGGGCACTGCAATACGTAGGCAGCATATTCAGTCTTACAGGTGAAAAAGCCATTAATCTTCTTCTCTCTCTTAGAGAGCCCTAGAGGATAAGATTGCGTATTTCTCCCATGGATGCAGGCCTTACATTTTGTACATTTTATAAACCCTGGTTTCTTTCTTAACCACATCATACCTTGGTTACCTTGCTGTTTTTGGGGAAGCATATTGCTTACCAGAAGCTGTTTAAAAGACCGAGCTTTACAAAATGTAATTGCTGGTGTTTTCTGTACTATCTTGCCTAGCAAGGGATCATTGCGAATCAGATGCCAATGTTTATTATATATTTTTCGGACTCAATTATGTTGGCGAGTATATGAAGTGATCAATCTAACTTGATTGGTCTGTGATTTATGTTGTACTTTGGTTTGACTCTCTTTGAACAGAATATCCTCCCTACTTCTTTTCTTTGCTTTATTAATGGAGGTTGTGATGTTTTCATCTGTATACCCTCTCTCTAAAAAACGAGATTTCAAGGTAGAGAGTTCTGTCTCCAAGGTATGCTGCTCACTACAATTACGTATAGTTCTCAAGGGTTAGATACTTTTAAGAATTGCAGTTCTTCATATGAGATTAAACATTGTGTGTACCATGATTGTAACTGTGCATTGTATATCTCAAAGCTCCCTTGCATTACACTGGCTGTTACTTTCACATAATTAGAGCAATTGTTGAGCTGTTTATACGCTTCATTAAGGTACTTTGTCTTGTCCCAAAGATCAATGTTTCCCCCTTTGTCTGCATCTCTTACAATACAATTATGATTTGATTTTAACTTTGTAAATAATGCAGCATACTCTTTTTCTTGGTTTGTGAAATTGTTATGTCTTTTACTTGTGCATTTTTCCACATTTTTTAAATCATTTGTTACCAATTCATTGAATACATCTACAGAGTCCCTTGAACTCATTGGAACATATCTTGAATTAGGTCAGAAACGTGTCGGTGCACTTCCATCAATGGCAACTGATTGTTCTCTCGCCACTGCTTCGAATTGTTTACTCGATGTTGCCCTTTCGCCATCCTGGCTACTAAGTCCCAAATCCCCCTCATTGCTCAGAGTATCAGCTAGCGGTCTGTCGATAGTCCTTAATTCGACCATTAGATCCATATCAGCTACCATCAGATTCGTACCATTTCCTGCTGTGCTTACCATATCTGCAACACCTGTGGAACTTTTCATTTTATCAAGGGAAAAATGTTTTTTTAGTTTAAGTGCACGCACAGACTTAAAATTATCCCCTCTAGTTGACACATAATTAAAGTCAGTCGGTGGACAGTATGACAGTTCTAACTTCAAAATGTGCTGTTCTTTGTCTGATAAGGTGATATCAGTCAGATTGATTATGGTGGAATCCATTCCGGAGTTTTCAGACAAGGCTATTTGTTCCCTCTGCCAGTTGGCACGCTGTTGCTGTTTGCGGCCTTTGCGCCTCCTTTGCCTTTGCCTCTTCCTCTTGGTTTGGCACTGTACGCTACCTGTTGTCTGGGGCGGAGGTTGAATCTCCTCTCTTCTTCTAAAAAAGCGAATTCATCTATTATCGATGGCACAAAAGCATTACTGGGCCTATTAAGGCCTTCTTCCAGGTCTGTGTCAATTTCTGAACTAGCCACACTGCTTAACTCTCAATGCGCCTGCGCTTTGATGTTTTTGGGATTCAGCCTTTGTTTTCTTAGCGTTTCAAATTTTTTAGCGAAGGTGTACATTTGCCCTCAATCGTAATCGTTCTTATCCCAGATAAGTGTGGCTCACTGGTTAGAGGAGGCAGACCCTGAAGCAGAGGTCAGACTGGGACCAGGGTTCAATTCCCGACGCGGCAGGGTCTTGAGCTCAAATGTCCACGGACTCGATAATTCTCGCTTCGGTGCCTACTCAAATCAGGGGTTCACACTCTGCAACTCTGGGCAATAGCTTGCTCAATCTCCACTACGGCCCCCCGCAGCGGGATGCCTGGCTTTCATCTTGGGGGTGCCCAGTAGGGGCTATCTCACAGGGAAAAACCAGGACGGGGTCCCAAAGCAAATGCCTTGAGACCCTTTGGGGTGATTAGTGCGCTATATAAGAAGCCACACATTTACATTTACATACATTTCTGCGCCTTTCTTTCCTTAATTGTTGTCTCCAATTTTTTGAGACGCACTCCCATTTCTTTCGTAAACTTGCCGATCAAATCCTGATCTTCTTTCTCCAACATTTCCAAGATTTGCGCAATTTCTTCCAGCATTTTTTGTCGGTCAATCTCTGCATATTTAATGAGAAAAGCGAGCATTCTGCGGGATGAGTCTTGGTTGTTTTCCGCCCATTCCTGCAGCATATTCGGATTCGGATCTTCATACGTTGGGGCTACCAGAATCCTTAGCCCCCGCGGGATCCATTTAACTTCCAAGTAGCGCTGAAGCGACTTGGACTCCCACCATTTGGAAAGTTCACCTCGCTTTAACTTCTCGAGGCGCCTTAATCGCACCATCGCATCAGAGACTTTTTCAGTAGAGTCAATTGCCCCTCCTTTCTTTGCAGGGATACTAATATCATTAAATATTGAATGCGCAGCTTCCTCTCGCTCTTTCAATTCCGCAGCTGACATTCTTATTACCACAATTCACACACAGTATTAATACCAAGGCCGGAAACCTCCAGTGTCCTCCAGCACAATTCCTTTAAGACGTGTGCTTCTTAACTAGCTTCCCCCGCTTCCCACATGCAGCTTCGAAGTCTCCTACCTGGCACTTGAAGACGTACTGCGTGAGTCACCCAACTCGAACGCAAATTCAAACGTAAACACAGCCTGGAAAAGGTTTTTTGTTTCTTGAGTAGTACTTCTGTTGCTCCTCACTGTGGCATGCGGGGGGTGGCGGACCCATCAATTTAACTCCTCAGCACTTAGGTCAAGCCGCCGCCTACCAAACCAGCGGTGTTTCGACAAATTTCGGTCCTCACAAATGACGAAAACTCCTTCGCTCAGCATCCCCTTGCCAAGAACGACGACACTTTGTTCCGGCCTCCAAATAATTTATTGGATCAGCTTCAAGGACGCGTTTCGCCTGACCAGCAGGCTTGTTCACCAATAGTTTATTTTTTACAAATCGGCCATTTTAAACCTTCGTGTACACCCATAGTGTCACGTGATGTGACTACAAACATCGTGGTCTTGTCCCTTCGTAACAAAAATTAATACTGGTTTCTGCAGTCATTCATACAAATACAATAAAGCTTATATAGCCTGCTAATTCACAGTTAAAATTGAATAGTGTACAGATTGTAATTGAACTGTGCTTAAATAATTCCACGACTGAGCTTAACTGTTGCAAATATTATGGCACATTACGCTCGTATATATATTTTTACACATGTTAACAATACTGGAATATTAGCCTTTGTGGAGGAGTAAGCGGGATCGGTAAACAGTCAAAATATCGACTACAAAATATCGAATGGACATAATATCGACCTCAAAATATAGAATGGACAGAATATCGAATGGACAGAATATAGTCATCAAAAATATTGTTTTTAAGGTAAGTAATGTAATATCGAATTTTAATAATATAGAAAGTCAAAATATCGAAGTATATAATATAGGTTATTAAAATTATCGAATTTTTTATAATATTGAATTTTGTATAGTGTTTTTTATGTTATTATATGTGTGAAAAGTGTATATTTATGTTATAATTTATTTTAATTAATTTGCGTAATTTAATTCTGTAGTGGGTTGTGGGTTTATAGGGAAATAGGGTGGGAAGTAATTTAATTATAATTAATTAAATATGCAAATTTATTTATTGGTATTTATTTTTAATAAATTATTAATTAATTTCTATTTGGTAATTAATTACATTTTAATTGTCAATTAATTTTAATTAGTTGATTATTGATAATGATGTTAATTTTACTAATTTATTTTCTGTAGTGGGTTGTGGGTTTATAGGGGAATTGGGTGGGAAGTAATTTATTTATAATTAATTAAATATGTAAATTATTTATTGGTATTTATTTCGAATTAATTGTTAATAATTTTTTGGGGGGTAATTAATTAAATTTTAATTGCCAATTCATTTTATTTAATTGATTAATTGATAATTATGTTAATTTTACTAATTTATTTTCTGTAGCGGGTTGTGGGTTTATAGGGGAATAGGGTGGGAAGTAATTTAATTATAATTAATTAAATAATTTAATTTATTTATTTGTATTTAATTTGAATTAATTGTTAATTCATTTTTAATTGTATATTTTTAAATAATATTATGTTAATATATATATATATGTTTTAACAAATAAAATTGTATTCTTTTTTTATAACTTAAATTAATTATTTAATAATTTTAAGGTTATTTAAGTATTTTTAAGTATATTTAGTTATTTATTTTTAATATTTTTAAAATTTTACATTAATTTTAATAAATTCGATATTTTTACAAAGTACATATTTTTAAACGATATTTTGGAGTCGATATTTTTGTACTTACCTGTTTGTAGATAGGACTTCGATATTTTGTCTTTCGATATTTTGGCATCGATATTTTTAGTACTCTATATTTTGTCCCTCGATATTATGTCAGTGATCCGCGGGATCATGTTAGCAAAAGATCCCGTTTGTTATCTGCACACCAACAGTGTGAGCGCGTGCTTTCTAATCTGTCAGCACCACTCGTTGTTCTTTTTAAAAAACATTATTAATGCTTTGTTCGTGAGTCACACTCAATGCTGTACACTGCAGAATTAAACCCAAGTGTATATATATACATATTTCAAAGCAAATTGTCTGTAGCTGGTGCGCTCTTGAAGCAGGTGCCGATGTCGAGGTCAGACAATGCCTCGTGATTGATTACACAGTAAGCAGAATCACCGCACTCCAGAGATCGATGTAATTTCAAAGACGCTTGTTTATTTAAGCATAATTCCCGCCACCATGTTCCAACACCCACCAACATTTCGGCCAAGAAATGATCTTTTACACAGTATAGTGAGTGAGTCCTTTGTTAGTTTCACCCTTAAATAGTGTTCATTCCAATGACCAGTGAGATGCATTCTGGTAATGGTATTTTTTAGAAGAGTCACAATTTTACACAGTTAGTTTCAATTTGAATTTTTTGCTGGCACTTGGAAAGTTTATGTGTTGATAATATTTTTGCATCTTTCATGTTGGAATGTTTATTTTTCGTATTGGAGATATTTCGTGAGCAACAACGTTATCGTTGTATGATTTGTTGTTCCATTGCCTCAGTTTGAACCTGTATTGTTGTCACTGATCAAGGTGGTATTTTTACCTCTTTCGTGTTGTCACTTTGTGAACCAGATGGTCTTTATTTTTCCGCTCGTGTGTTTAATTTATGCAAACATCGCGCCAGCAAGATGTTTCCAGTAACGACCTCGCAGACCTGCTTCCCTTTCCAGGCGGTGCATTCCTTTGCGGCTCGGAGCCTGCCGCATATTTATTCCAACCAAGTGCCCCGGATCTGTAGGAACGCCACTCCACGATGTTAGGTACAACCTTTTATTTGCAGAAACACAGTTGTAGCCCCTTCATTTCACTTTCCCGACGCGTTTCGTTGCTTGCTGCAACTTCTTCATAGGGAGATGGAGATTTAAAAAAACCGGAAATGATACATCCCACTGCTTTTAAAGTCAATTGTTCCCAAGATGCCTTCGTTTTTCTCACTGAATACTGGGTATTGAAGTTCGTGATTTAATTTTCATTTTAGTGGGATCCGATTTTCTGGTCTTTATTTTTCCGTTTTTCCTTTCCAAATTGTATTTATTGTGCAAGCCCTCCAGTGGGCTGTGAGGCCACTCGTGTGTTTAATTTATGCAAACATCGCGCCAGCAAGATGTTTCCAGTAACGACCTCGCAGACCTGCTTCCCTTTCCAGGCGGTGCATTCCTTTGCGGCTCGGAGCCTGCCGCATATTTATTCCAACCAAGTGCCCCGGATCTGTAGGAACGCCACTCCACGATGTTAGGTACAACCTTTTATTTGCAGAAACACAGTTGTAGCCCCTTCATTTCACTTTCCCAATGCGTTTCGTTGCTTGCTGCAACTTCTTCATAGGGAGATGGAGATTTAAAAAAAACGGAAATGATACATCCCACTGCTTTTAAAGTCAATTGTTCCCAAGATGCCTTCGTTTTTCTCACTTAATACTGGGTATTGAAGTTCGTGATTTAATTTTCATTTTAGTGGGATCCGATTTTCTGGTCTTTATTTTTCCGTTTTTCCTTTCCATATTTTATTTATTGTGCAAGCCCTCCAGTGGGCTGTGAGGCCACTCGTGTGTTTAATTTATGCAAACATCGCGCCAGCAAGATGTTTCCAGTAACGACCTCGCAGACCTGCTTCCCTTTCCAGGCGGTGCATTCCTTTGCGGCTCGGAGCCTGCCGCATATTTATTCCAACCAAGTGCCCCGGATCTGTAGGAATGCCACTCCACGGTGTTAGGTACAACCTTTTATTTGCAGAAACACAGTTGTAGCCCCTTCATTTACCTTTCCCAACGCGTTTCGTTGCTTGCTGCAACTTCTTCATAGGGAGATGGAGATTTAAAAAAAACGGAAATGATACATCCCACTGCTTTTAAAGTCAATTGTTCCCAAGATGCCTTTGTTTTTCTCACTGAATACTGGGTATTGAAGTTCGTGATTTAATTTTCATTTTAGTGTGATCCGATTTTCTGGTCTTTATTTTTCCGTTTTTCCTTTCCAAATTTTATTTATTGTGCAAGCCCTCCAGTGGGCTGTGAGGCCACTCGTGTGTTTAATTTATGCAAACATCGCGCCAGCAAGATGTTTCCAGTAACGACCTCGCAGACCTGCTTCCCTTTCCAGGCGGTGCATTCCATTGCGGCTCGGAGCCTGCCGCATATTTATTCCAACCAAGTGCCCCGGATCTGTAGGAACGCCACTCCACGATGTTAGGTACAACCTTTTATTTGCAGAAACACAGTTGTAGCCCCTTCATTTCACTTTCCCAACGCGTTTCGTTGCTTGCTGCAACTTCTTCATAGGGAGATGGAGATTTAAAAAAAACGGAAATGATACATCCCACTGCTTTTAAAGTCAATTGTTCCCAAGATGCCTTCGTTTTTCTCACTGAATACTGGGTATTGAAGTTCGTGATTTAATTTTCATTTTAGTGGGATCCGATTTTCTGGTCTTTATTATTCCGTTTTTCCTTTCCAAATTTTATTTATTGTGCAAGCCCTCCAGTGGGCTGTGAGGCCACTCGTGTGTTTAATTTATGCAAACATCGCGCCAGCAAGATGTTTCCAGTAACGACCTCGCAGACCTGCTTCCCTTTCCAGGCGGTGCATTCCTTTGCGGCTCGGAGCCTGCCGCATATTTATTCCAACCAAGTGCCCCGGATCTGTAGGAACGCCACTCCACGATGTTAGGTACAACCTTTTATTTGCAGAAACACAGTTGTAGCCCCTTCATTTCACTTTCCCAACGCGTTTCGTTGCTTGCTGCAACTTCTTCATAGGGAGATGGAGATTTTAAAAAAACGGAAATGATACATCCCACTGCTTTTAAAGTCAATTGTTCCCAAGATGCCTTCGTTTTTCTCACTGAATACTGGGTATTGAAGTTCGTGATTTAATTTTCATTTTAGTGGGATCCGATTTTCTGGTCTTTATTTTTCCGTTTTTCCTTTCCAAATTTTATTTATTGTGCAAGCCCTCCAGTGGGCTGTGAGGCCACTCGTGTGTTTAATTTATGCAAACATCGCGCCAGCAAGATATTTCCAGTAACGACCTCGCAGACCTGCTTCCCTTTCCAGGCGGTGCATTCCTTTGCGGCTCGGAGCCTGCCGCATATTCATTCCAACCAAGTGCCCCGGATCTGTAGGAACGCCATTCCACGATGTTAGGTACAACCATTTATTTGCAGAAACACAGTTGTAGCCCCTTCATTTCACTTTCCCAACGCGTTTCGTTGCTTGCTGCAACTTCTTCATAGGGAGATGGAGATTTTAAAAAAACGGAAATGATACATCCCACTGCTTTTAAAGTCAATTGTTCCCAAGATGCCTTCGTTTTTCTCACTGAATACTGGGTATTGAAGTTCGTGATTTAATTTTCATTTTAGTGGGATCCGATTTTCTGGTCTTTATTTTTCTGTTTTTCCTTTCCAAATTGTATTTATTGTGCAAGCCCTCCAGTGGGCTGTGAGGCCACTCGTGTGTTTAATTTATGCAAACATCGGGCCAGCAAGATGTTTCCAGTAACGACCTCGCAGAACTGCTTCCCTTTCCAGGCGGTGCATTCCTTTGCGGCTCGGAGCCTGCCGCATATTTATTCCAACCAAGTGCCCCGGATCTGTAGGAACGCCACTCCACGATGTTAGGTACAACCTTTTATTTGCAGAAACACAGTTGTAGCCCCTTCATTTCACTTTCCCAACGCGTTTCGTTGCTTGCTGCAACTTCTTCATAGGGAGATGGAGATTTTAAAAAACCGGAAATGATACATCCCACTGCTTTTAAAGTCAATTGTTCCCAAGATGCCTTCGTTTTTCTCACTGAATACTGGGTATTGAAGTTCGTGATTTAATTTTCATTTTAGTGGGATCCGATTTTCTGGTCTTTATTTTTCCGTTTTTCCTTTCCAAATTTTATTTATTGTGCAAGCCCTCCAGTGGGCTGTGAGGCCACTTGTGTGTTTAATTTATGCAAACATCGCGCCAGCAAGATGTTTCCAGTAACGACCTCGCAGACCTGCTTCCCTTTCCAGGCGGTGCATTCCTTTGCGGCTCGGAGCCTGACGCATATTTATTCCAACCAAGTGCCCCGGATCTGTAGGAACGCCACTCCACGATGTTAGGTACAACCTTTTATTTGCAGAAACACAGTTGTAGCCCCTTCATTTCACTTTCCCAACGCGTTTCGTTGCTTGCTGCAACTTCTTCATAGGGAGATGGAGATTTAAAAAAACCGGAAATGATACATCCCACTGCTTTTAAAGTCAATTGTTCCCAAGATGCCTTCGTTTTTCTCACTGAATACTGGGTATTGAAGTTCGTGATTTAATTTTCATTTTAGTGGGATCCGATTTTCTGGTCTTTATTTTTCCGTTTTTCCTTTCCAAATTTTATTTATTGTGCAAGCCCTCCAGTGGGCTGTGAGGCCACTCGTATGTTTAATTTATGCAAACATCGCGCCAGCAAGATGTTTCCAGTAACGACCTCGCAGACCTGCTTCCCTTTCCAGGCGGTGCATTCCTTTGCGGTTTGGAGCCTGCCGCATATTTATTCCAACCAAGTGCCCCGGATCTGTAGGAACGCCACTCCACGATGTTAGGTACAACCTTTTATTTGCAGAAACACAGTTGTAGCCCCTTCATTTCACTTTCCCAACGCGTTTCGTTGCTTGCTGCAACTTCTTCATAGGGAGATGGAGATTTAAAAAAAACGGAAATGATACATCCCACTGCTTTTAAAGTCAATTGTTCCCAAGATGCCTTCGTTTTTCTCACTGAATACTGGGTATTGAAGTTCGTGATTTAATTTTCATTTTAGTGGGATCCGATTTTCTGGTCTTTATTATTCCGTTTTTCCTTTCCAAATTGTATTTATTGTGCAAGCCCTCCAGTGGGCTGTGAGGCCACTCGTGTGTTTAATTTATGCAAACATCGCGCCAGCAAGATGTTTCCAGTAACGACCTCGCAGACCTGCTTCCCTTTCCAGGCGGTGCATTCCTTTGCGGCTCGGAGCCTGCCGCATATTTATTCCAACCAAGTTCCCCGGATCTGTAGGAACGCCACTCCACGATGTTAGGTACAACCTTTTATTTGCAGAAACACAGTTGTAGCCCCTTCATTTCACTTTCCCAACGCGTTTCGTTGCTTGCTGCAACTTCTTCATAGGGAGATGGAGATTTTAAAAAAAACGGAAATGATACATCCCACTGCTTTTAAAGTCAATTGTTCCCAAGATGCCTTCGTTTTTCTCACTGAATACTGGGTATTGAAGTTCGTGATTTAATTTTCATTTTAGTGGGATCCGATTTTCTGGTCTTTATTTTTCCGTTTTTCCTTTCCAAATTTTATTTATTGTGCAAGCCCTCCAGTGGGCTGTGAGGCCACTCGTGTGTTTAATTTATGCAAACATCGCGCCAGCAAGATGTTTCCAGTAACGACCTCGCAGACCTGCTTCCCTTTCCAGGCGGTGCATTCCTTTGCGGCTCGGAGCCTGCCGCATATTCATTCCAACCAAGTGCCCCGGATCTGTAGGAACGCCACTCCGCGATGTTAGGTACAACCTTTTATTTGCAGAAACACAGTTGTAGCCCCTTCATTTCACTTTCCCAACGCGTTTCGTTGCTTGCTGCAACTTCTCCATAGGGAGATGGAGATTTTAAAAAAACGGAAATGATACATCCCACTGCTTTTAAAGTCAATTGTTCCCAAGATGCCTTCGTTTTTCTCACTGAATACTGGGTATTGAAGTTCGTGATTTAATTTTCATTTTAGTATGATCCGATTTTCTGGTCTTTATTTTTCTGTTTTTCCTTTCCAAATTGTATTTTTTGTGCAAGCCCTCCAGTGGGCTGTGAGGCCACTCGTGTGTTTAATTTATGCAAACATCGGGCCAGCAAGATGTTTCCAGTAACGACCTCGCAGACCTGCTTCCCTTTCCAGGCGGTGCATTCCTTTGCGGCTCGGAGCCTGCCGCATATTTATTCCAACCAAGTGCCCCGGATCTGTAGGAACGCCACTCCACGATGTTAGGTACAACCTTTTATTTGCAGAAACACAGTTGTAGCCCCTTCATTTCACTTTCCCAACGCGTTTCGTTGCTTGCTGCAACTTCTTCATAGGGAGATGGAGATTTTAAAAAACCGGAAATGATACATCCCACTGCTTTTAAAGTCAATTGTTCCCAAGATGCCTTCGTTTTTCTCACTGAATACTGGGTATTGAAGTTCGTGATTTAATTTTCATTTTAGTGGGATCCGATTTTCTGGTCTTTATTTTTCCGTTTTTCCTTTCCAAATTTTATTTATTGTGCAAGCCCTCCAGTGGGCTGTGAGGCCACTCGTGTGTTTAATTTATGCAAACATCGCGCCAGCAAGATGTTTCCAGTAACGACCTCGCAGACCTGCTTCCCTTTCCAGGCGGTGCATTCCTTTGCGGCTCGGAGCCTGCCGCATATTTATTCCAACCAAGTGCCCCGGATCTGTAGGAACGCCACTCCACGATGTTAGGTACAACCTTTTATTTGCAGTAACACAGTTGTAGCCCCTTCATTTCACTTTCCCAACGCGTTTCGTTGCTTGCTGCAACTTCTTCATAGGGAGATGGAGATTTTAAAAAACCGGAAATGATACATCCCACTGCTTTTAAAGTCAATAGTTCCCAAGATGCCTTCGTTTTTCTCACTGAATATTGGGTATTGAAGTTCGTGATTTAATTTTCATTTTAGTGGGATCCGATTTTCTGGTCTTTATTTTTCCGTTTTTCCTTTCCAAATTTTATTTATTGTGCAAGCCCTCCAGTGGGCTGTGAGGCCACTCGTGTGTTTAATTTATGCAAACATCGTGCCAGCAAGATGTTTCCAGTAACGACCTCGCAGACCTGCTTCCCTTTCCAGGCGGTGCATTCCTTTGCGGCTCGGAGCCTGCCGCATATTTATTCCAACCAAGTGCCCCGGATCTGTAGGAACGCCACTCCACGATGTTAGGTACAACCTTTTATTTGCAGAAACACAGTTGTAGCCCCTTCATTTCACTTTCCCAACGCGTTTCGTTGCTTGCTGCAACTTCTTCATAGGGAGATGGAGATTTAAAAAAACCGGAAATGATACATCCCACTGCTTTTAAAGTCAATTGTTCCCAAGATGCCTTCGTTTTTCTCACTGAATACTGGGTATTGAAGTTCGTGATTTAATTTTCATTTTAGTGGGATCCGATTTTCTGGTCTTTATTTTTCCGTTTTTCCTTTCCAAATTTTATTTATTGTGCAAGCCCTCCAGTGGGCTGTGAGGCCACTCGTGTGTTTAATTTATGCAAACATCGCGCCAGCAAGATGTTTCCAGTAACGACCTCGCAGACCTGCTTCCCTTTCCAGGCGGTGCATTCCTTTGCGGCTCGGAGCCTGCCGCATATTTATTCCAACCAAGTGCCCCGGATCTGTAGGAACGCCACTCCACGATGTTAGGTACAACCTTTTATTTGCAGAAACACAGTTGTAGCCCCTTCATTTCACTTTCCCAACGCGTTTCGTTGCTTGCTGCAACTTCTTCATAGGGAGATGGAGATTTAAAAAAAACGGAAATGATACATCCCACTGCTTTTAAAGTCAATTGTTCCCAAGATGCCTTCGTTTTTCTCACTGAATACTGGGTATTGAAGTTCGTGATTTAATTTTCATTTTAGTGGGATCCGATTTTCTGGTCTTTATTATTCCGTTTTTCCTTTCCAAATTGTATTTATTGTGCAAGCCCTCCAGTGGGCTGTGAGGCCACTCGTGTGTTTAATTTATGCAAACATCGCGCCAGCAAGATGTTTCCAGTAACGACCTTCCAGACCTGCTTCCCTTTCCAGGCGGTGCATTCCTTTGCGGCTCGGAGCCTGCCGCATATTTATTCCAACCAAGTTCCCCGGATCTGTAGGAACGCCACTCCACGATGTTAGGTACAACCTTTTATTTGCAGAAACACAGTTGTAGCCCCTTCATTTCACTTTCCCAACGCGTTTCGTTGCTTGCTGCAACTTCTTCATAGGGAGATGGAGATTTTAAAAAAACCGGAAATGATACATCCCACTGCTTTTAAAGTCAATTGTTCCCAAGATGCCTTCGTTTTTCTCACTGAATACTGGGTATTGAAGTTCGTGATTTAATTTTCATTTTAGTGGGATCCGATTTTCTGGTCTTTATTTTTCCGTTTTTCCTTTCCAAATTTTATTTATTGTGCAAGCCCTCCAGTGGGCTGTGAGGCCACTCGTGTGTTTAATTTATGCAAACATCGCGCCAGCAAGATGTTTCCAGTAACGACCTCGCAGACCTGCTTCCCTTTCCAGGCGGTGCATTCCTTTGCGGCTCGGAGCCTGCCGCATATTCATTCCAACCAAGTGCCCCGGATCTGTAGGAACGCCACTCCACGATGTTAGGTACAACCTTTTATTTGCAGAAACACAGTTGTAGCCCCTTCATTTCACTTTCCCAACGCGTTTCGTTGCTTGCTGCAACTTCTCCATAGGGAGATGGAGATTTTAAAAAAACGGAAATGATACATCCCACTGCTTTTAAAGTCAATTGTTCCCAAGATGCCTTCGTTTTTCTCACTTAATACTGGGTATTGAAGTTCGTGATTTAATTTTCATTTTAGTGGGATCCGATTTTCTGGTCTTTATTTTTCCGTTTTTCCTTTCCATATTTTATTTATTGTGCAAGCCCTCCAGTGGGCTGTGAGGCCACTCGTGTGTTTAATTTATGCAAACATCGCGCCAGCAAGATGTTTCCAGTAACGACCTCGCAGACCTGCTTCCCTTTCCAGGCGGTGCATTCCTTTGCGGCTCGGAGCCTGCCGCATATTTATTCCAACCAAGTGCCCCGGATCTGTAGGAATGCCACTCCACGGTGTTAGGTACAACCTTTTATTTGCAGAAACACAGTTGTAGCCCCTTCATTTACCTTTCCCAACGCGTTTCGTTGCTTGCTGCAACTTCTTCATAGGGAGATGGAGATTTAAAAAAACCGGAAATGATACATCCCACTGCTTTTAAAGTCAATTGTTCCCAAGATGCCTTCGTTTTTCTCACTGAATACTGGGTATTGAAGTTCGTGATTTAATTTTCATTTTAGTGTGATCCGATTTTCTGGTCTTTATTTTTCCGTTTTTCCTTTCCAAATTTTATTTATTGTGCAAGCCCTCCAGTGGGCTGTGAGGCCACTCGTGTGTTTAATTTATGCAAACATCGCGCCAGCAAGATGTTTCCAGTAACGACCTCGCAGACCTGCTTCCCTTTCCAGGCGGTGCATTCCATTGCGGCTCGGAGCCTGCCGCATATTTATTCCAACCAAGTGCCCCGGATCTGTAGGAACGCCACTCCACGATGTTAGGTACAACCTTTTATTTGCAGAAACACAGTTGTAGCCCCTTCATTTCACTTTCCCAACGCGTTTCGTTGCTTGCTGCAACTTCTTCATAGGGAGATGGAGATTTAAAAAAAACGGAAATGATACATCCCACTGCTTTTAAAGTCAATTGTTCCCAAGATGCCTTCGTTTTTCTCACTGAATACTGGGTATTGAAGTTCGTGATTTAATTTTCATTTTAGTGGGATCCGATTTTCTGGTCTTTATTATTCCGTTTTTCCTTTCCAAATTTTATTTATTGTGCAAGCCCTCCAGTGGGCTGTGAGGCCACTCGTGTGTTTAATTTATGCAAACATCGCGCCAGCAAGATGTTTCCAGTAACGACCTCGCAGACCTGCTTCCCTTTCCAGGCGGTGCATTCCTTTGCGGCTCGGAGCCTGCCGCATATTTATTCCAACCAAGTGCCCCGGATCTGTAGGAACGCCACTCCACGATGTTAGGTACAACCTTTTATTTGCAGAAACACAGTTGTAGCCCCTTCATTTCACTTTCCCAACGCGTTTCGTTGCTTGCTGCAACTTCTTCATAGGGAGATGGAGATTTTAAAAAAACGGAAATGATACATCCCACTGCTTTTAAAGTCAATTGTTCCCAAGATGCCTTCGTTTTTCTCACTGAATACTGGGTATTGAAGTTCGTGATTTAATTTTCATTTTAGTGGGATCCGATTTTCTGGTCTTTATTTTTCCGTTTTTCCTTTCCAAATTTTATTTATTGTGCAAGCCCTCCAGTGGGCTGTGAGGCCACTCGTGTGTTTAATTTATGCAAACATCGCGCCAGCAAGATGTTTCCAGTAACGACCTCGCAGACCTGCTTCCCTTTCCAGGCGGTGCATTCCTTTGCGGCTCGGAGCCTGCCGCATATTCATTCCAACCAAGTGCCCCGGATCTGTAGGAACGCCACTCCACGATGTTAGGTACAACCTTTTATTTGCAGAAACACAGTTGTAGCCCCTTCATTTCACTTTCCCAACGCGTTTCGTTGCTTGCTGCAACTTCTCCATAGGGAGATGGAGATTTAAAAAAAACGGAAATGATACATCCCACTGCTTTTAAAGTCAATTGTTCCCAAGATGCCTTCGTTTTTCTCACTTAATACTGGGTATTGAAGTTCGTGATTTAATTTTAATTTTAGTGGGATCCGATTTTCTGGTCTTTATTTTTCCGTTTTTCCTTTCCATATTTTATTTATTGTGCAAGCCCTCCAGTGGGCTGTGAGGCCACTCGTGTGTTTAATTTATGCAAACATCGCGCCAGCAAGATGTTTCCAGTAACGACCTCGCAGACCTGCTTCCCTTTCCAGGCGGTGCATTCCTTTGCGGCTCGGAGCCTGCCGCATATTTATTCCAACCAAGTGCCCCGGATCTGTAGGAATGCCACTCCACGGTGTTAGGTACAACCTTTTATTTGCAGAAACACAGTTGTAGCCCCTTCATTTACCTTTCCCAACGCGTTTCGTTGCTTGCTGCAACTTCTTCATAGGGAGATGGAGATTTAAAAAAAACGGAAATGATACATCCCACTGCTTTTAAAGTCAATTGTTCCCAAGATGCCTTCGTTTTTCTCACTGAATACTGGGTATTGAAGTTCGTGATTTAATTTTCATTTTAGTGTGATCCGATTTTCTGGTCTTTATTTTTCCGTTTTTCCTTTCCAAATTTTATTTATTGTGCAAGCCCTCCAGTGGGCTGTGAGGCCACTCGTGTGTTTAATTTATGCAAACATCGCGCCAGCAAGATGTTTCCAGTAACGACCTCGCAGACCTGCTTCCCTTTCCAGGCGGTGCATTCCATTGCGGCTCGGAGCCTGCCGCATATTTATTCCAACCAAGTGCCCCGGATCTGTAGGAACGCCACTCCACGATGTTAGGTACAACCTTTTATTTGCAGAAACACAGTTGTAGCCCCTTCATTTCACTTTCCCAACGCGTTTCGTTGCTTGCTGCAACTTCTTCATAGGGAGATGGAGATTTAAAAAAAACGGAAATGATACATCCCACTGCTTTTAAAGTCAATTGTTCCCAAGATGCCTTCGTTTTTCTCACTGAATACTGGGTATTGAAGTTCGTGATTTAATTTTCATTTTAGTGGGATCCGATTTTCTGGTCTTTATTATTCCGTTTTTCCTTTCCAAATTTTATTTATTGTGCAAGCCCTCCAGTGGGCTGTGAGGCCACTCGTGTGTTTAATTTATGCAAACATCGCGCCAGCAAGATGTTTCCAGTAACGACCTCGCAGACCTGCTTCCCTTTCCAGGCGGTGCATTCCTTTGCGGCTCGGAGCCTGCCGTATATTTATTCCAACCAAGTGCCCCGGATCTGTAGGAACGCCACTCCACGATGTTAGGTACAACCTTTTATTTGCAGAAACACAGTTGTAGCCCCTTCATTTCACTTTCCCAACGCGTTTCGTTGCTTGCTGCAACTTCTTCATAGGGAGATGGAGATTTTAAAAAAACGGAAAAGATACATCCCACTGCTTTTAAAGTCAATTGTTCCCAAGATGCCTTCGTTTTTCTCACTGAATACTGGGTATTGAAGTTCGTGATTTAATTTTCATTTTAGTGGGATCCGATTTTCTGGTCTTTATTTTTCCGTTTTTCCTTTCCAAATTTTATTTATTGTGCAAGCCCTCCAGTGGGCTGTGAGGCCACTCGTGTGTTTAATTTATGCAAACATCGCGCCAGCAAGATGTTTCCAGTAACGACCTCGCAGACCTGCTTCCCTTTCCAGGCGGTGCATTCCTTTGCGGCTCGGAGCCTGCCGCATATTCATTCCAACCAAGTGCCCCGGATCTGTAGGAACGCCATTCCACGATGTTAGGTACAACCATTTATTTGCAGAAACACAGTTGTAGCCCCTTCATGTCACTTTCCCAACGCGTTTCGTTGCTTGCTGCAACTTCTTCATAGGGAGATGGAGATTTTAAAAAAACGGAAATGATACATCCCACTGCTTTTAAAGTCAATTGTTCCCAAGATGCCTTCGTTTTTCTCACTGAATACTGGGTATTGAAGTTCGTGATTTAATTTTCATTTTAGTGGGATCCGATTTTCTGGTCTTTATTTTTCTGTTTTTCCTTTCCAAATTGTATTTATTGTGCAAGCCCTCCAGTGGGCTGTGAGGCCACTCGTGTGTTTAATTTATGCAAACATCGGGCCAGCAAGATGTTTCCAGTAACGACCTCGCAGAACTGCTTCCCTTTCCAGGCGGTGCATTCCTTTGCGGCTCGGAGCCTGCCGCATATTTATTCCAACCAAGTGCCCCGGATCTGTAGGAACGCCACTCCACGATGTTAGGTACAACCTTTTATTTGCAGAAACACAGTTGTAGCCCCTTCATTTCACTTTCCCAACGCGTTTCGTTGCTTGCTGCAACTTCTTCATAGGGAGATGGAGATTTTAAAAAAACGGAAATGATACATCCCACTGCTTTTAAAGTCAATTGTTCCCAAGATGCCTTCGTTTTTCTCACTGAATACTGGGTATTGAAGTTCGTGATTTAATTTTCATTTTAGTGGGATCCGATTTTCTGGTCTTTATTTTTCCGTTTTTCCTTTCCAAATTTTATTTATTGTGCAAGCCCTCCAGTGGGCTGTGAGGCCACTTGTGTGTTTAATTTATGCAAACATCGCGCCAGCAAGATGTTTCCAGTAACGACCTCGCAGACCTGCTTCCCTTTCCAGGCGGTGCATTCCTTTGCGGCTCGGAGCCTGCCGCATATTTATTCCAACCAAGTGCCCCGGATCTGTAGGAACGCCACTCCACGATGTTAGGTACAACCTTTTATTTGCAGAAACACAGTTGTAGCCCCTTCATTTCACTTTCCCAACGCGTTTCGTTGCTTGCTGCAACTTCTTCATAGGGAGATGGAGATTTAAAAAAACCGGAAATGATACATCCCACTGCTTTTAAAGTCAATTGTTCCCAAGATGCCTTCGTTTTTCTCACTGAATACTGGGTATTGAAGTTCGTGATTTAATTTTCATTTTAGTGGGATCCGATTTTCTGGTCTTTATTTTTCCGTTTTTCCTTTCCAAATTTTATTTATTGTGCAAGCCCTCCAGTGGGCTGTGAGGCCACTCGTGTGTTTAATTTATGCAAACATCGCGCCAGCAAGATGTTTCCAGTAACGACCTCGCAGACCTGCTTCCCTTTCCAGGCGGTGCATTCCTTTGCGGTTTGGAGCCTGCCGCATATTTATTCCAACCAAGTGCCCCGGATCTGTAGGAACGCCACTCCACGATGTTAGGTACAACCTTTTATTTGCAGAAACACAGTTGTAGCCCCTTCATTTCACTTTCCCAACGCGTTTCGTTGCTTGCTGCAACTTCTTCATAGGGAGATGGAGATTTAAAAAAAACGGAAATGATACATCCCACTGCTTTTAAAGTCAATTGTTCCCAAGATGCCTTCGTTTTTCTCACTGAATAC
The DNA here is from genome assembly GCF_964261635.1 of Lissotriton helveticus. NCBI lineage: Eukaryota > Metazoa > Chordata > Amphibia > Caudata > Salamandridae > Lissotriton > Lissotriton helveticus. Next base: position 814,793,346 of record NC_136068.1, on the reverse strand, counting down.
TGGGTATTGAAGTTCATGATTTAATTTTCATTTTAGTGGGATCCGATTTTCTGGTCTTTATTATTCCGTTTTTCCTTTCCAAATTGTATTTATTGTGCAAGCCCTCCAGTGGGCTGTGAGGCCACTCGTGTGTTTAATTTATGCAAACATCGCGCCAGCAAGATGTTTCCAGTAACGACCTCGCAGACCTGCTTCCCTTTCCAGGCGGTGCATTCCTTTGCGGCTCGGAGCCTGCCGCATATTTATTCCAACCAAGTTCCCCGGATCTGTAGGAACGCCACTCCACGATGTTAGGTACAACCTTTTATTTGCAGAAACACAGTTGTAGCCCCTTCATTTCGCTTTCCCAACGCGTTTCGTTGCTTGCTGCAACTTCTTCATAGGGAGATGGAGATTTTAAAAAAACCGGAAATGATACATCCCACTGCTTTTAAAGTCAATTGTTCCCAAGATGCCTTCGTTTTTCTCACTGAATACTGGGTATTGAAGTTCGTGATTTAATTTTCATTTTAGTGGGATCCGATTTTCTGGTCTTTATTTTTCCGTTTTTCCTTTCCAAATTTTATTTATTGTGCAAGCCCTCCAGTGGGCTGTGAGGCCACTCGTGTGTTTAATTTATGCAAACATCGCGCCAGCAAGATGTTTCCAGTAACGACCTCGCAGACCTGCTTCCCTTTCCAGGCGGTGCATTCCTTTGCGGCTCGGAGCCTGCCGCATATTCATTCCAACCAAGTGCCCCGGATCTGTAGGAACGCCACTCCACGATGTTAGGTACAACCTTTTATTTGCAGAAACACAGTTGTAGCCCCTTCATTTCACTTTCCCAACGCGTTTCGTTGCTTGCTGCAACTTCTCCATAGGGAGATGGAGATTTTAAAAAAACGGAAATGATACATCCCACTGCTTTTAAAGTCAATTGTTCCCAAGATGCCTTCGTTTTTCTCACTGAATACTGGGTATTGAAGTTCGTGATTTAATTTTCATTTTAGTATGATCCGATTTTCTGGTCTTTATTTTTCTGTTTTTCCTTTCCAAATTGTATTTTTTGTGCAAGCCCTCCAGTGGGCTGTGAGGCCACTCGTGTGTTTAATTTATGCAAACATCGGGCCAGCAAGATGTTTCCAGTAACGACCTCGCAGACCTGCTTCCCTTTCCAGGCGGTGCATTCCTTTGCGGCTCGGAGCCTGCCGCATATTTATTCCAACCAAGTGCCCCGGATCTGTAGGAACGCCACTCCACGATGTTAGGTACAACCTTTTATTTGCAGAAACACAGTTGTAGCCCCTTCATTTCACTTTCCCAACGCGTTTCGTTGCTTGCTGCAACTTCTTCATAGGGAGATGGAGATTTTAAAAAACCGGAAATGATACATCCCACTGCTTTTAAAGTCAATTGTTCCCAAGATGCCTTCGTTTTTCTCACTGAATACTGGGTATTGAAGTTCGTGATTTAATTTTCATTTTAGTGGGATCCGATTTTCTGGTCTTTATTTTTCCGTTTTTCCTTTCCAAATTTTATTTATTGTGCAAGCCCTCCAGTGGGCTGTGAGGCCACTCGTGTGTTTAATTTATGCAAACATCGCGCCAGCAAGATGTTTCCAGTAACGACCTCGCAGACCTGCTTCCCTTTCCAGGCGGTGCATTCCTTTGCGGCTCGGAGCCTGCCGCATATTTATTCCAACCAAGTGCCCCGGATCTGTAGGAACGCCACTCCACGATGTTAGGTACAACCTTTTATTTGCAGTAACACAGTTGTAGCCCCTTCATTTCACTTTCCCAACGCGTTTCGTTGCTTGCTGCAACTTCTTCATAGGGAGATGGAGATTTTAAAAAACCGGAAATGATACATCCCACTGCTTTTAAAGTCAATAGTTCCCAAGATGCCTTCGTTTTTCTCACTGAATATTGGGTATTGAAGTTCGTGATTTAATTTTCATTTTAGTGGGATCCGATTTTCTGGTCTTTATTTTTCCGTTTTTCCTTTCCAAATTTTATTTATTGTGCAAGCCCTCCAGTGGGCTGTGAGGCCACTCGTGTGTTTAATTTATGCAAACATCGTGCCAGCAAGATGTTTCCAGTAACGACCTCGCAGACCTGCTTCCCTTTCCAGGCGGTGCATTCCTTTGCGGCTCGGAGCCTGCCGCATATTTATTCCAACCAAGTGCCCCGGATCTGTAGGAACGCCACTCCACGATGTTAGGTACAACCTTTTATTTGCAGAAACACAGTTGTAGCCCCTTCATTTCACTTTCCCAACGCGTTTCGTTGCTTGCTGCAACTTCTTCATAGGGAGATGGAGATTTAAATAAACCGGAAATGATACATCCCACTGCTTTTAAAGTCAATTGTTCCCAAGATGCCTTCGTTTTTCTCACTGAATACTGGGTATTGAAGTTCGTGATTTAATTTTCATTTTAGTGGGATCCGATTTTCTGGTCTTTATTTTTCCGTTTTTCCTTTCCAAATTTTATTTATTGTGCAAGCCCTCCAGTGGGCTGTGAGGCCACTCGTGTGTTTAATTTATGCAAACATCGCGCCAGCAAGATGTTTCCAGTAACGACCTCGCAGACCTGCTTCCCTTTCCAGGCGGTGCATTCCTTTGCGGCTCGGAGCCTGCCGCATATTTATTCCAACCAAGTGCCCCGGATCTGTAGGAACGCCACTCCACGATGTTAGGTACAACCTTTTATTTGCAGAAACACAGTTGTAGCCCCTTCATTTCACTTTCCCAACGCGTTTCGTTGCTTGCTGCAACTTCTTCATAGGGAGATGGAGATTTAAAAAAAACGGAAATTATACATCCCACTGCTTTTAAAGTCAATTGTTCCCAAGATGCCTTCGTTTTTCTCACTGAATACTGGGTATTGAAGTTCGTGATTTAATTTTCATTTTAGTGGGATCCGATTTTCTGGTCTTTATTATTCCGTTTTTCCTTTCCAAATTGTATTTATTGTGCAAGCCCTCCAGTGGGCTGTGAGGCCACTCGTGTGTTTAATTTATGCAAACATCGCGCCAGCAAGATGTTTCCAGTAACGACCTCGCAGACCTGCTTCCCTTTCCAGGCGGTGCATTCCTTTGCGGCTCGGAGCCTGCCGCATATTTATTCCAACCAAGTTCCCCGGATCTGTAGGAACGCCACTCCACGATGTTAGGTACAACCTTTTATTTGCAGAAACACAGTTGTAGCCCCTTCATTTCACTTTCCCAACGCGTTTCGTTGCTTGCTGCAACTTCTTCATAGGGAGATGGAGATTTTAAAAAAACCGGAAATGATACATCCCACTGCTTTTAAAGTCAATTGTTCCCAAGATGCCTTCGTTTTTCTCACTGAATACTGGGTATTGAAGTTCGTGATTTAATTTTCATTTTAGTGGGATCCGATTTTCTGGTCTTTATTTTTCAGTTTTTCCTTTCCAAATTTTATTTATTGTGCAAGCCCTCCAGTGGGCTGTGAGGCCACTCGTGTGTTTAATTTATGCAAACATCGCGCCAGCAAGATGTTTCCAGTAACGACCTCGCAGACCTGCTTCCCTTTCCAGGCGGTGCATTCCTTTGCGGCTCGGAGCCTGCCGCATATTCATTCCAACCAAGTGCCCCGGATCTGTAGGAACGCCACTCCACGATGTTAGGTACAACCTTTTATTTGCAGAAACACAGTTGTAGCCCCTTCATTTCACTTTCCAAACGCGTTTCGTTGCTTGCTGCAACTTCTCCATAGGGAGATGGAGATTTTAAAAAAACGGAAATGATACATCCCACTGCTTTTAAAGTCAATTGTTCCCAAGATGCCTTCGTTTTTCTCACTGAATACTGGGTATTGAAGTTCGTGATTTACTTTTCATTTTAGTGGGATCCGATTTTCTGGTCTTTATTTTTCTGTTTTTCCTTTCCAAATTGTATTTTTTGTGCAAGCCCTGCAGTGGGCTGTGAGGCCACTCGTGTGTTTAATTTATGCAAACATCGGGCCAGCAAGATGTTTCCAGTAACGACCTCGCAGACCTGCTTCCCTTTCCAGGCGGTGCATTCCTTTGCGGCTCGGAGCCTGCCGCATATTTATTCCAACCAAGTGCCCCGGATCTGTAGGAACGCCACTCCACGATGTTAGGTACAACCTTTTATTTGCAGAAACACAGTTGTAGCCCCTTCATTTCACTTTCCCAACGCGTTTCGTTGCTTGCTGCAACTTCTTCATAGGGAGATGGAGATTTTAAAAAAACGGAAATGATACATCCCACTGCTTTTAAAGTCAATTGTTCCCAAGATGCCTTCGTTTTTCTCACTGAATACTGGGTATTGAAGTTCGTGATTTAATTTTCATTTTAGTGGGATCCGATTTTCTGGTCTTTATTTTTCCGTTTTTCCTTTCCAAATTTTATTTATTGTGCAAGCCCTCCAGTGGGCTGTGAGGCCACTCGTGTGTTTAATTTATGCAAACATCGCGCCAGCAAGATGTTTCCAGTAACGACCTCGCAGACCTGCTTCCCTTTCCAGGCGGTGCATTCCTTTGCGGCTCGGAGCCTGCCGCATATTTATTCCAACCAAGTGCCCCGGATCTGTAGGAACGCCACTCCACGATGTTAGGTACAACCTTTTATTTGCAGAAACACAGTTGTAGCCCCTTCATTTCACTTTCCCAACGCGTTTCGTTGCTTGCTGCAACTTCTTCATAGGGAGATGGAGATTTTAAAAAACAGGAAATGATACATCCCACTGCTTTTAAAGTCAATAGTTCCCAAGATGCCTTCGTTTTTCTCACTGAATATTGGGTATTGAAGTTCGTGATTTAATTTTCATTTTAGTGGGATCCGATTTTCTGGTCTTTATTTTTCCGTTTTTCCTTTCCAAATTTTATTTATTGTGCAAGCCCTCCAGTGGGCTGTGAGGCCACTCGTGTGTTTAATTTATGCAAACATCGCGCCAGCAAGATGTTTCCAGTAACGACCTCGCAGACCTGCTTCCCTTTCCAGGCGGTGCATTCCTTTGCGGCTCGGAGCCTGCCGCATATTTATTCCAACCAAGTGCCCCGGATCTGTAGGAACGCCACTCCACGATGTTAGGTACAACCTTTTATTTGCAGAAACACAGTTGTAGCCCCTTCATTTCACTTTCCCAACGCGTTTCGTTGCTTGCTGCAACTTCTCCATAGGGAGATGGAGATTTTAAAAAACCAGAAATGATACATCCCACTGCTTTAAAGTCAATTGTTTCCAAGATGCCTTCGTTTTTCTCACTGAATACTGGGTATTGAAGTTCGTGATTTAATTTTCATTTTAGTGGGATCCGATTTTCTGGTCTTTATTTTTCTGTTTTTCCTTTCCAAATTGTATTTTTTGTGCAAGCCCTCCAGTGGGCTGTGAGGCCACTCGTGTGTTTAATTTATGCAAACATCGGGCCAGCAAGATGTTTCCAGTAACGACCTCGCAGACCTGCTTCCCTTTCCAGGCGGTGCATTCCTTTGCGGCTCGGAGCCTGCCGCATATTTATTCCAACCAAGTGCCCCGGATCTGTAGGAACGCCACTCCACGATGTTAGGTACAACCTTTTATTTGCAGAAACACAGTTGTAGCCCCTTCATTTCACTTTCCCAACGCGTTTCGTTGCTTGCTGCAACTTCTTCATAGGGAGATGGAGATTTTAAAAAACCGGAAATGATACATCCCACTGCTTTTAAAGTCAATTGTTCCCAAGATGCCTTCGTTTTTCTCACTGAATACTGGGTATTGAAGTTCGTGATTTAATTTTCATTTTAGTGGGATCCGATTTTCTGGTCTTTATTTTTCCGTTTTTCCTTTCCAAATTTTATTTATTGTGCAAGCCCTCCAGTGGGCTGTGAGGCCACTCGTGTGTTTAATTTATGCAAACATCGCGCCAGCAAGATGTTTCCAGTAACGACCTCGCAGACCTGCTTCCCTTTCCAGGCGGTGCATTCCTTTGCGGCTCGGAGCCTGCCGCATATTTATTCCAACCAAGTGCCCCGGATCTGTAGGAACGCCACTCCACGATGTTAGGTACAACCTTTTATTTGCAGTAACACAGTTGTAGCCCCTTCATTTCACTTTCCCAACGCGTTTCGTTGCTTGCTGCAACTTCTTCATAGGGAGATGGAGATTTTAAAAAACCGGAAATTATACATCCCACTGCTTTTAAAGTCAATAGTTCCCAAGATGCCTTCGTTTTTCTCACTGAATATTGGGTATTGAAGTTCGTGATTTAATTTTCATTTTAGTGGGATCCGATTTTCTGGTCTTTATTTTTCCGTTTTTCCTTTCCAAATTTTATTTATTGTGCAAGCCCTCCAGTGGGCTGTGAGGCCACTCGTGTGTTTAATTTATGCAAACATCGTGCCAGCAAGATGTTTCCAGTAACGACCTCGCAGACCTGCTTCCCTTTCCAGGCGGTGCATTCCTTTGCGGCTCGGAGCCTGCCGCATATTTATTCCAACCAAGTGCCCCGGATCTGTAGGAACGCCACTCCACGATGTTAGGTACAACCTTTTATTTGCAGAAACACAGTTGTAGCCCCTTCATTTCACTTTCCCAACGCGTTTCGTTGCTTGCTGCAACTTCTTCATAGGGAGATGGAGATTTAAAAAAAACGGAAATGATACATCCCACTGCTTTTAAAGTCAATTGTTCCCAAGATGCCTTCGTTTTTCTCACTGAATACTGGGTATTGAAGTTCGTGATTTAATTTTCATTTTAGTGGGATCCGATTTTCTGGTCTTTATTTTTCTGTTTTTCCTTTCCAAATTTTATTTATTGTGCAAGCCCTCCAGTGGGCTGTGAGGCCACTCGTGTGTTTAATTTATGCAAACATCGCGCCAGCAAGATGTTTCCAGTAACGACCTCGCAGACCTGCTTCCCTTTCCAGGCGGTGCATTCCTTTGCGGCTCGGAGCCTGCCGCATATTTATTCCAACCAAGTGCCCCGGATCTGTAGGAACGCCACTCCACGATGTTAGGTACAACCTTTTATTTGCAGAAACACAGTTGTAGCCCCTTCATTTCACTTTCCCAACGCGTTTCGTTGCTTGCTGCAACTTCTTCATAGGGAGATGGAGATTTTAAAAAAACGGAAATGATACATCCCACTGCTTTTAAAGTCAATTGTTCCCAAGATGCCTTCGTTTTTCTCACTGAATACTGGGTATTGAAGTTCGTGATTTAATTTTCATTTTAGTGGGATCCGATTTTCTGGTCTTTATTATTCCGTTTTTCCTTTCCAAATTGTATTTATTGTGCAAGCCCTCCAGTGGGCTGTGAGGCCACTCGTGTGTTTAATTTATGCAAACATCGCGCCAGCAAGATGTTTCCAGTAACGACCTCGCAGACCTGCTTCCCTTTCCAGGCGGTGCATTCCTTTGCGGCTCGAAGCCTGCCGCATATTTATTCCAACCAAGTTCCCCGGATCTGTAGGAACGCCACTCCACGATGTTAGGTACAACCTTTTATTTGCAGAAACACAGTTGTAGCCCCTTCATTTCACTTTCCCAACGCGTTTCGTTGCTTGCTGCAACTTCTTCATAGGGAGATGGAGATTTTAAAAAAAACGGAAATGATACATCCCACTGCTTTTAAAGTCAATTGTTCCCAAGATGCCTTCGTTTTTCTCACTGAATACTGGGTATTGAAGTTCGTGATTTAATTTTCATTTTAGTGGGATCCGATTTTCTGGTCTTTATTTTTCCGTTTTTCCTTTCCAAATTTTATTTATTGTGCAAGCCCTCCAGTGGGCTGTGAGGCCACTCGTGTGTTTAATTTATGCAAACATCGCGCCAGCAAGATGTTTCCAGTAACGACCTCGCAGACCTGCTTCCCTTTCCAGGCGGTGCATTCCTTTGCGGCTCGGAGCCTGCCGCATATTTATTCCAACCAAGTGCCCCGGATCTGTAGGAACGCCACTCCACGATGTTAGGTACAACCTTTTATTTGCAGAAACACAGTTGTAGCCCCTTCATTTCACTTTCCCAACGCGTTTCGTTGCTTGCTGCAACTTCTCCATAGGGAGATGGAGATTTTAAAAAACCAGAAATGATACATCCCACTGCTTTAAAGTCAATTGTTTCCAAGATGCCTTCGTTTTTCTCACTGAATACTGGGTATTGAAGTTCGTGATTTAATTTTCATTTTAGTGGGATCCGATTTTCTGGTCTTTATTTTTCCGTTTTTCCTTTCCAAATTTTATTTATTGTGCAAGCCCTCCAGTGGGCTGTGAGGCCACTCGTGTGTTTAATTTATGCAAACATCGCGCCAGCAAGATGTTTCCAGTAACGACCTCGCAGACCTGCTTCCCTTTCCAGGCGGTGCATTCCTTTGCGGCTCGGAGCCTGCCGCATATTTATTCCAACCAAGTGCCCCGGATCTGTAGGAACGCCACTCCACGATGTTAGGTACAACCTTTTATTTGCAGTAACACAGTTGTAGCCCCTTCATTTCACTTTCCCAACGCGTTTCGTTGCTTGCTGCAACTTCTTCATAGGGAGATGGAGATTTTAAAAAACCGGAAATTATACATCCCACTGCTTTTAAAGTCAATAGTTCCCAAGATGCCTTCGTTTTTCTCACTGAATATTGGGTATTGAAGTTCGTGATTTAATTTTCATTTTAGTGGGATCCGATTTTCTGGTCTTTATTTTTCCGTTTTTCCTTTCCAAATTTTATTTATTGTGCAAGCCCTCCAGTGGGCTGTGAGGCCACTCGTGTGTTTAATTTATGCAAACATCGTGCCAGCAAGATGTTTCCAGTAACGACCTCGCAGACCTGCTTCCCTTTCCAGGCGGTGCATTCCTTTGCGGCTCGGAGCCTGCCGCATATTTATTCCAACCAAGTGCCCCGGATCTGTAGGAACGCCACTCCACGATGTTAGGTACAACCTTTTATTTGCAGAAACACAGTTGTAGCCCCTTCATTTCACTTTCCCAACGCGTTTCGTTGCTTGCTGCAACTTCTTCATAGGGAGATGGAGATTTAAAAAAACCGGAAATGATACATCCCACTGCTTTTAAAGTCAATTGTTCCCAAGATGCCTTCGTTTTTCTCACTGAATACTGGGTATTGAAGTTCGTGATTTAATTTTCATTTTAGTGGGATCCGATTTTCTGGTCTTTATTTTTCTGTTTTTCCTTTCCAAATTTTATTTATTGTGCAAGCCCTCCAGTGGGCTGTGAGGCCACTCGTGTGTTTAATTTATGCAAACATCGCGCCAGCAAGATGTTTCCAGTAACGACCTCGCAGACCTGCTTCCCTTTCCAGGCGGTGCATTCCTTTGCGGCTCGGAGCCTGCCGCATATTTATTCCAACCAAGTGCCCCGGATCTGTAGGAACGCCACTCCACGATGTTAGGTACAACCTTTTATTTGCAGAAACACAGTTGTAGCCCCTTCATTTCACTTTCCCAACGCGTTTCGTTGCTTGCTGCAACTTCTTCATAGGGAGATGGAGATTTTAAAAAAACGGAAATGATACATCCCACTGCTTTTAAAGTCAATTGTTCCCAAGATGCCTTCG